>NC_057345.1:179976136-180585065 GCF_016509475.1 Prionailurus bengalensis | reverse complement strand
TCAGGGTAATACAAGTCAAAACCACAATGAGATCCCACCTCACACTTGTCAGAATGGCTAAAATTAATGACACAAGAAACAACAGGTGTTGGAGAGGATGCAAAGAAAGGGGTACTGCTTCAAGTTGTTAGAGCACTGTATTTACCCTGGAACCACAAGGACAATTAAATCTCCCATTCGAGTATTTCTTGATTATCAGAAAAATTAACAGTTAATTGAAGATTTAAATAATTTAATTACTGTCCAGTCTGGATGTTTTTCAAGGATTTGGGGGATGATACCAGTTAGGGATAATAAACTTGTTGCCCTTTAGGCAATAAATCTCATTGCGAGAAGTAAAATATTTTAAAGGGAATTATGAAGTTTTGCTAATTAGCATCATCATTACCTTTATAAGTCAATTTTGTGTAAAATACATGCTTTGAAAGAAATAATTTAGATGTCAAGTTTTACAAAAAATATACGCCTGGTTTAAAATCGGTGTTCAGGTTTAACACAGTACTGCTCAGACCTTTTAATGTGTACTGTTAATCTGATGCTCAGGATATATCTTATATTATCTCCTGGAATTATGTGATCCCATATCCTTTCTTTTTTGTTTCCCATGGACATTTTTCAGAATTAGTGTCCAGAGAAATGCCTTTAGCATTGGGAATTTCTCATAGGATTTTCTCTAATGATATGCAGTTGAGAATAAAGAAAATAGAACAAAAATCCTATTCTATTTATCGTAATGGTAAGGCAAACAGCTCTTGTGTATTGAACTGATACTAAACGTCTGCTGAATTAAAGAAGCATAGTCTGCATATCTTCCGAAAGAGTCTAAATAACCAACATGTCTTTAGCTCGCTTAAGTTTTTTTTTTTTCATTATAGAATGACAATAGAGGAAACACATTACATTGGTCTGACAAAGCCAAATTATACATATAGTCTGTGCATTATTATATATCACAGGAAAGCTACATTTAACCAGACAGCCTTTTTATATACCCAGAAAAACAATTTGGTTATTTTCTTGAGCAAATCTGCCCCAATTTTTCTCTTAGTAAATGTGATATTTTTCTATAAACTGAATCCTTGCCCTAAGATGCAAGGGCATATTGGTTGAGAGACAAAACTGGCAAAACACTGTTTATGTCACTTTCTGAACCAGATCATCAAGAATAAAGATTTGATATACCACATAACTGCTAAGACTTGATCACACCTACTTTTCTCATCTGTCAAAAAGTCAACCTGAAGAATGAAGAAAAAGATATAAATTAAACAAAATTTCTAAAACAATCAGAGTCCAACCACAGAAATATAGCCCTACTGGACATTTTTTTTTTCTTAGAATTGCACAAGGTCCAAATAGGAAACAGATGGCACACTCAAATTAGGATGATTTAAGAAATGTTTAATAAAGGGACTATTCACAAAGTGAAGGTGTGTGTAGGGGACCCACAAGGGATAATGCACTCAGACTACTAAATGGAGTGGCATACGCCACCCCCCCCGCCCCCGAGCCAGAGGGACAGGGACAGGATTATTGAAATAAAGAAGGAAATAAGGCTACTTTGAAAGACATATTTGGTCAGAGGACGCAGCCCAAGCTGATACCACATGGGTGTGGCTAGAAGAACAAAGGCTAGTCTTATTTATTCCTTCTTCTGATCTCATGCAGAAGCTTCTCTTGGAATACCCAATAGGAAGTGGGGGACAAAGGAGACTGTTGATATTGCCCATTCACCTAGAGTCAAGAGCCAGTTGGGAAAGGGGTAAAACTAAAGAGACCAGTGGAAAATAACTCGTAATGGCTGGTCAATCTTCAAGAATTCATCATATGTTCAATTACAGGAGTCAAGAAAAATTACTTTGAATGTCATCATTCTGTAAGCACCTTAGGTTTAGATTTAGGTATGCTACTTTCTTTTCTCCATTTTTACTTTTTCTTTTATGTCCCCCCCTCTCCCATTCCAGCATGGATCCTTGTGCTGTGTTGTGACTTCAAATGCTTGTATGACTCATTACCAGTGCTCTGATTTTTTTTCCTCTATTAACTGGCCTGGGATGAAATAATCAGCTATGAATTTAGAAAATTAGATTTCAGACTGCCTTAATGTAAGCCTCATCACCATATTTAACTAGGTTAAATTAGGACTATGAGTTAATGAAGGTACCATAATCTGAAAAACTTCTGACTTCTAATAATTTTCTTATTCTTTTAACTTCAAATCCTTTCGTGAACATTTTAGGCAAGTTAGTTTATATATATATATATATATATATATATATATATATATATATATATACACACACACACACACACTTATATATACATACACATATATACATATATATATACTTATATATATACTTATATACTTATACTTACATATATACGTATATATACTTATATATATAAACTTATATACTTACATATATGTATATATATGTAATACCTTTAAAACATTTGCTTGCTATGTATACATATTCAGAATGTGCAATTTAGTTACATTTAAGAATATGTAACATGTTAACACCTTTCAAATTACTGAATTAATTTGAGATTTCGTTGACTACTCATTTCATATGGCATTAAAATCTTCTTATTGTTTTATTAAACTATTATCACATGAATTCCCCAGCTTACACTGCCCAGGCCGACTGTTGGCTGAAAAAAAAAATGCCTTAGCCTTATTCTCTCTCAACTTCTACCACTCTGCAACAGGAATGAGGATCCCATCTCTATTTATACCATACTGCATATAAGTGACGACCAGTTACTACTTAACTACTAATGGTGAGTTTATCCATTGGTTTGGACATTATATTCAATATTGATAGTAACACAAAGATTCAGTGACCTTGTTTACATGGACAATGTATAGGGTGATCTTAATTCCAGGATCATCCCCAAACTGTTTCTGGTTTATTCACAAAAATGCCCATTTACTCTGTTCTCCCAGTTTAATAGTGATGCATACCCTCTCACATGTATCCAGGTTTGGATAATAAACGATATAATAACCATAGTTCCAAAATATTATTTCTTATAGACATTAGTTCATATTATATAAGAAGTAATTGTTGATTGTCATAAACATCCAAGGAATGCTGGGTTAAAGAAATGTGAATAATGTAATTCATTTTTTTTTTATTTTCTAAATTATTCTCTGAAAATTTACTATGATAATATATGTTGTGATTTTTTTTTTCCAAAGCTTAATTTGGTATGACATATTAAAGAATCTTATTTTGACACATTGGTTTTTCACGTAGTATTTCTGGACTGACACATAATACTCTAGTGGCAATTGTGAAAGCATACTATCTTCCCTGTTCACAAACGTGTTCCTAACCCTTCTGCTTTCTAGTTGCTTTGCTGTGTTTTGGCTAGTACATCATTTCTTTTCTGCCGGTCCCTATTACATGTAGCTAGGATGACCACATAATTTATAAATTAAACAGGAAAACTTTTGAGATAAAAGGGAACTCAAAGACATCAAGCTCAACCCAGGATTGCCATGATAAACCATGATACATGGTCAGCCTAACAATGGAGCACGGTTAGAGGTCTACTATTCTCATACACGAGAGAAGAAAAAGTGCCTTAAATAAAATAACATATGTTTTATAATTGGCCTCTTCCAAATTGATTTATCTTTATCTAGTTGTTTAACTTTGACAGATTCCCTTTAGGTGTTATTCCACTGCAGCTAAAAATAGTGAGGAATGTGTATTTTAATATACAAGATATGCTCATGACTACATTGCTTCATTTAAAAACTCTTATTTAGAAAAACTCTAGGGGCACCTGGATGGCTCAGTCAGTTAAGCATCAGACTCTTGGTTTCAGCTTAAGCCATGATCTCACGGTTCATGAGCTCAAGCCTCATGTCAGGTTCTGTGCTCACAGTGCAGAGCCTGCTTGGGTTTCTTTCTCTCCTCTCTCCTTCTGTCTCTGCTCTCCACCCCCTCCCCCCACCTCTCAAAATAAATTAATTAAAAAAGAAAAGCTCTATACAGTTTACTCTGGTAAGGATACAATTTATTTTTAACCCAAGGCTGATTAATATTCCAAGAGGTGAACAAAAATCTATGTCATAGATAAGAACAAATCCTTACTTAAATATATTTTTCTATTTTGTGGATATCACTGCCAACACTTATTAACAAATCTAAAATGAGATAAATTTGTTAGGCATTTTCAGAGAGGATTATAAAAACTTATCCTATCCTAAACTATCACAGTGGATTAAATAAGAATACTCGAAATTTAGGAGAATGTAAAGTTACACTCACCTTAATGCCAGAAGGCTGGCCAAAATTAATAGCAGTATGTTATGTCATGGGAATGATGTTTACTTAACACAGTATCTTTAGGGATATTCGAGCCTGAAAAACGGGTCTATTTCTTAGGAATTTATCATTTTACTTTCTTAAAAAAATAATGCTATTTATGTATTAAATAGAACAAAAAACATAAAATTAACTGCCATCTGCTAACTACCCAATTTTTAAAACTTTGCTCTGAGTTCTTGAACACAGTTCTACCTAGTCAGGCCACTCATGGGAAATCTCATATTATTGTCAAATAGAGGTTTAATTCCAAGTTCATTGGTTAAGAATAAAAAACGATATGATCATCAGATGAATGTGGCTGGCATGTGAAAAAATAAGTCAAAAAAAGAGTGCACAAATGGAATATGCAGAAACTCTGAAATGCTTCAGGTGCACAAACCTCTTTAAAGTTTACTGAGGTTGGAATAGATTGCTTTTGAATGTGGCACTTTTTTCCTTAACAAGTCCCCACTGATTGAAACACAATTAACAGTGAATCAAACTTTTAGGACTTTAAGTCAAACTGTCAATTTGTTCAAATGCTATATGTACACTTACTAAAGCAATACCAAATCTGTTGCTGCACTAACTACTGCTTTATTGAATGTCAACTTGAGAGTATTGGCAGTCTGTAGGAAAGAACTACTAAGCCAGGGCTCATGATAGATTAACTGCATATTTGCTTCTAAGAATAGAGTTTAATACCTGTAGAAAATAAAAAAATATGTGAATCACTAGCATATAATTTTACAGCCTTCAATACAGTTAAATATGTTATAATTTTCCTCCATTTTAATTGCTAAGGAACAATTCTTTAAACATATTTTCTTTTTTAATCCTGTTTCAATACCTATTTGCAGCTAGAGCTATGGAAGTAAATTCCAGGTTATAGGCATGGACTGACAAACAATATAAAGCTACAGTATGTGGGTAAATATCTTTAAGTAAGAGACTTAATTGTATATACATATATGTGTTATGAGATTTATATTTCATATGCAAATATCTATTTATATTAGAGTGTAAACGAAGGATTCCACAAATATTAACTCTATTGGAAAGAGAGAGAGAGGGAGAGGGAACCTCTAAGAACTCAGTTTGGTTTCTTGATGCTAACACCCATAATTGTGAACCTACAACTTCTTACATGCATTGCTTCCACGACAGATTTGGATTCTGCAAAACTAGTATCCTTCACCCCCTATATAGTTTAAAGAATAGGGCCATGTTTGTATTGGCTTGACAGTTTTGTTTTATTTTTCTTGCTAACTGGTAAATAAAAAAAAAAAAATAATTGTCTTCCCTTCACACATGGTTAACAATGTTACCTACCAGAGAGAATGATGCCAAATGTAATTGTGAAAATAGAACAATTTTAAAGGATGTGATGATTAAGTAAGCTAATGACTCTTTGTATTCTCCAATCATTTGCATTGCATGTGTGCTGGGTTATATGGATGGATGGAGAGCTGCTCTGGATGTTTCTTACCAGTGCTTTGCAATATAGCAAAATGGGATGCTTCCATTTGACAAGTTTAAGAAAAAGAAACCCTTCAATGGACATGAGCCTTTGGAAACTACAAAATGAAAAAAGAGCAAACACTCAAAAACCTTTGGAAAAGTCTCTGAAATATTTGCTTGGTTACGCACAAAAAATGAAGTCTTGCTGGGGGAAAAAAAGGCAAGAAACTTCACAGCAATGTAATATATGGTTTTGAAAATTTTGTTTAATATTTATTTATTTTTGAGACAAAGAGAGACAGAGCATGAGCAGGGGAGGGGCAGAGAGAGAGGGAGACACAGAATCTGAAGCAGGCTTCAGGCTCTGGGCTGTCAGCACAGAGCCCGACATGGGGCTCGAACTCACCAACTGTGAGATCATGACCTGAGCTGAAGTCAGACGCTTAACCGACGGAGCCACCCAGGCGCTCCTGTAATATATTTTTTGATGAAAATTTGAAAATTATATGAATTCACTAACTACCAAATGATATCTCTGTCTAGCTTTCATCCATAGAAATTAACCACTAGCTATTTTGAGTGTTGATCAATTTACCACTTGTTTCTATGATGAAATTTTACGAGCTGGTTATTATCCCCTACAAATAACACATAATCACCTTATTTAGCCTGTAACCTATTATGAGACAATTTATATTGACTTTAGTTTATTTTAATGAAATTATAAGTTTTATTTTAAAAAATATTTATACATATTTCTCGAAAATGTTAATCACATTTTAATAGTTTTAACACAGGGCACCTGGGTGGCTCAGTCAGTGAGTGTCCAACTCTTGTCTTGATTTTGGCTCAGGTCATGATCTCGTGGGTCATGGGTTCGAGCCCCATGTTGGGCTCTGCCTTGACAGTGTGGAGCCTGCTTGAGATGGTCTCTCCTCTTTCTCCCTCACTTGCACTCTGTCTCAATAAATAAACACTAAAAAAAATATTTAAAGAGCTTTAACATATTGTTATATTGGCCTTTAAAAAGACCATGCCAATTTATACCGATAGTGTGTATATTAGAGTGCTCACATTTTATATCTTTATAAATTTCAGGTACTTATTTAATATGAAATTTCTCATTAGATAGGCAAAAATAGAATCCTATTTAAATTTATATCACTATTTTTATAATGAATATCTGTATCTTATTCAATTACAGTTCAATTCTTGAAATGATCTGCCTATATCCTGCTACACTATTTCATTTAGATTTCTTTTTTAAATTTTTTTTTCAACGTTTTTTATTTATTTTGGGACAGAGAGAGACAGAGCATGAACGGGGGAGGGGCAGAGAGAGAGGGAGACACAGAATCGGAAACAGGCTCCAGGCTCCGAGCCATCAGCCCAGAGCCTGACGTGGGGCTCGAACTCACGGACCGCGAGATCGTGACCTGGCTGAAGTCGGACGCTTAACCGACTGCGCCACCCAGGCGCCCCTAGATTTCTTCTTATATAAGATTTGTGCATACAGTAATGTAAGTAATAACTCTTTTGCATGTATATTGAAATTATCTTTTCCCAATTTGTCTTTTACATTTTCCCTTGCATTTTATTATTTCGGTAATCTATATTATGTTTATACTTTTTAGCTGTTTACTGTGAAATGCATCATGTACATATATACATATATATGTCACATTTTATATTGGTAATACCAAAAACTAAATCTTTGCACTCAGCCAGAGAAATAGAGTATTATTTATAGCTTTGAAACTCCACGTATACCCTCCAGTTTATATCCTTGCCCATCCCTCACAGGTATAAACACTATCCTGAATCACTGACCATCAGAAGTCAATTATAAAGTTGTAACACATGAATCGTATAACAATTATGTCTGTACAGATTGTCTACATGACATATGATTGTGTTCCTAAATTATGTAATTCCTGTCTTTAAAATATACTCTAACAGGAACTAGGACATGCTACATAATCTATAGGGCCCAGTGAAAATGAAAATGGTGGGTCCTTATTCAAAATTTTTCTAAGAATCTAAGATGATAGCAGCAAAGCCTTAAATCAAGAGTGGGGCCTTGTGTATCAGCACAGGTCACACCTATGCAGATGGCCCTGTGTGAAGGGATACTATACCTTTCCTACTTGAAACTTGGTATTTTTTTACTTCTTTATGTTTTATGGTTCAACCAGTGAAACTTTAAGAAACTCATCAATGACTTCAAGCAGTCATTTTCACTAATACATAAGATTTTAAGAGAACGCCAAAGATTTTTTTTAACCCATTAAAATCTTAATGGAAATGTGGACAACTTCTTAGTTTTGGGCTTGCCTCTCTACAGGTTTCCATTTACATGTGCATAGGTTTCTCCAGTGTTCATAATTAGAAACAGTCCAATCCCTAACATTTGAAGAGCCTGGAGCAAGAGTAAAAATAGAAGAGTAAAAATAGAAGACAGATGATGGTATGTTTTAAATATTTTCAAGTTACAAAAAAAAGATAACAAACTTAAATAAAATACTTTCAGTTTTTCTACCTTGAAGATAGTTGTTTAATATCACAGAATGATTCTTTGTTCATACATAACTCTTGAGAAATCCCACACTACATCTTAAGGACTTCTGGAACCACACATTGTAGCAAGATGAGAATAGGATGGTTGCCCAAAAGTACTAGGCATGTACTGTATTACTGCCATCTAAGCAAGAAGATCAAGGGGCTCCTTGAGCGCCGACTTCAGCTCAGGCCATGATCTTGCAGTTCTTGGGTTTGAACCCTGCATGGGGCTCTGTGCTGACAGCTCAGAGCCTGGAGCCTGCTCTGGATTCTGTGTCTCCCTCTCTCTCTCTGCCCCTCCCCTACTCATACTCTCTCTCTGTCTCTCAAAAATAAACATTTAAAAAAAAATGATCTGCCAAGTCTTTTATTTAACATAATCACATCTGCTGGTTAAATCCTCCCTACACTCAGAAGCAATGTCTGAATCTCATGGCAGCTAGCAGCACAGGCCATAAACCATGCAGCTTTTGTTTTGAAGCATAGGACAAGAGATGAGGAGAAACTTTAACTCAAAGCTTCAAAGTGAGAAACTTTAACTCAAAGCTTCAAACATCCATACTTGCCTGGGTGTTTGGCTACTGAGCTAACAATGTGATTTATTATGGGGGTTTAGACCATGTGTTAATATTTCTGATCTCTGGAGAAACTTGAGACTACAAAGTATTGTCCTGACTTCCAGGAGGGGCTGAAGACTAAAGGTCAGCCACAAGGGAAATGTGATTGAAGCCCAATCACCTCTGGATACCAAAGGCTCAAGCGAGCTTCCCTAGCTGGCAACACTATACATTTTGTCACACATTGTGGCCAAGAGGAGTTACCACTGTGCATGATCAGTGGGGAATAGACAACTGGAAATGTCAGTATTTAGATCCCTCCTGAAACCTACCTTTTGTGTCTCTTCTTTTGGTTGATTTAATATGTATCTTCTTCCTATAAAAAAAAAACTGCAACTAGGAGTGTAGCTGAGTACTACTTACCAATTATTAATCCTGAGGGTAGTTTCAGGAACCCCAAACTTTGAAATTGAAGTCAGAAGTGATGGACATCTTATGTGGAGACTCTGTCCCCTAATTTTGTTTTGGCTAACCTCTTTGTAATAGCTTCTATGACATTCTGCAAAAAGTCATGACTCATAGATTCAGGTTTTATTTGCCACTAGAAATCCTTAGTTGGATATAGTCCTGTATTGAGTGTATTTAATAAAGCCATCTTCCTCCTAAAAACTATTATTGCAATATATATGTGTATATATATATACACACATATACTTAATATATGTATATATACACATATACATAATATATGTATACATATACACACATATACATATTATATATACACACGGGGATGGATGTGTATATATGTGTATATATAATATATATGTGTATATATATACACATGGGGACGGATGTGTATATATGTGTAATATATAATATATGTGTGTAGATATATATGTGTATATATACACACATATATATGTGTATGTATATATACACATATATATGTGTGTATATATATATACACATATATATGTGTGTATATAATATGCATATATTGTATATGTATATGTATTGTGTATGTATAATATGTATATATATTATGTATATATATACACATATATATGTGTATATATAATATGTGCATAATGTGTGTGTATATATAAATATATATTTATATATTATAATTATATACATATATTTATATATATATAAAACTGCTATTTTACCCATAATTTCAATTGACAAGGAGGTCACCTGTTTTTTTGTTTTTTGTTTTTTTCTTTTCTTGGAGGTGTCTCCCAAGTCAAGGAAGTAAACGTACCAGTATAGAAATAAATAACCGTAGTTTGGCTGCTTTAACACATTTCTTCCACTCAGTAGTGAGAATTTAAAGGTATCGCTATAGCCCTAAATTCTTGGCATCAGTAGTCAAGACAGCAACTACTGTCGGTTCACAAAATCAAACAAATAACAAAATATATTTTGAGTCTTATGTATGAGACAATGTATGGGAGTGGATGAACTATTCGTTTTCACAGTGTTTTTGCTTTCTATCCGTTATGTTAATCTCTTCAAAGCACAAGGAATCAATATTCCTTTCATTCACAAATGACTATTTTGCTGAATTGCAGTACTTGTCAGCCTTAGCAATTTCCATATTATAAATTCTATAATGATAATATTTATAAATTGTACTGTAATAAAAAATCATTACGCAAAATAAAACATAAAAGGTCAAAACTTAATGTTGCTAATTACTATTTTTAGTCTTGTTAAGATGAAGAATTATATCATTTTAGCTTTCACAAAACGTTTCTCATCAACAGATGTCTACTGCCTTAGGTTAACCTGTATTCTAAGAAGTATCTAATATTTGAATCATTTGTCTTCTTCTGTTTGCAAGTCAATAATAATTAAGTACAAATTAGTCATCTGGTGACTCAAACATTTGAGATTATCTAAAATAGATCAGAATCATAAGGAGAAAAATATTGTGTAGCAACAATATGAAACATTAAATTTCAAAATATGAACACTACTGAGGCTTTGATGAAAATCTTGTCTTTCCTCCCCATGGTATATGATCTTTGGGTGGGATTATTGCAAATATGACCTGAATTGTAGTCCTTACAGGTCATGAGATGAGCATCTCTGTCCTGAAAGGTCTTGGAGAGAACTGAGAGCAGGAATGAGTCCTTAGCACTTCTTGGCTCTGGACACATTATCCCCAGCCCAGAAACTAAAGAAGATGAATCAAACTTAAAACTACAACATTAAGTAAATAAAACATGGGTTTAAGAAAAAAGAAAGAAGGCAAGCATTATACTTCTGTCACCAGTGCCCTCTTGGAAGAACATATACAACACAGGAAGAAAAATGTACAGTAATTAAAACTCTTACACTCACTTAAAATATCAATCATTTGTCAGGGTTAAAAAAAGAAAAGAGAATATTTGAGAACTCAGAAATGCTAAAAGTTATTTCTATTAAAAAAACAAATTCAATTAGAATAATACAATAACCATTGATGATTCTGATGTTAACTATGTGTTAGGCACATAAATGTGTTTCTTTTTTCCCCCCGCTAACTTATTTAATTCCAATAATACTTTCAGTTAAATACTAAACATTCCCTTATTTTTTAAATGAGTAAAATTTCTGGCAGGGTTACCTCCAGCTATTGGGCTCATGCTGTTCCTTAAAAAATAAAATGCTTGGAGTCCCTGGATGACTCAGTCTGTTCAGCATCTGACTTTGGCTCAGGTCATGATCTCATGGTTCTCATGGGCTCAAGCCCCACATCAGGCTCTGCACTGATGGAGGAGAGTCTTCTTGGGATTGTCTCTCTCCCCATCTCTCTCCCTCTCTCTTTGCCCCTTCCACGTGTACACACTCTGAAAATAAACTTTGAAGTATTTTTAAAAAATGCTCATGGGTTGGAAGAATTGATATTGTTAATATGTCCATACTACCTAAAGCAATTTATAGATTCAATAGCAATCCCTGTTAAATACCAGTATTATTTTTTCACAGAACTAGAAGCAAATAATTCTAAAGTTCATATGGAATCATGAAAGACCCTGAATAGCCAAAGCAATCTTGAGTAACAACAACAAAAGCTGGAGGTATCATTATTCCAGAATTCAAGATATACTACAATGCTATAGTAATCAAAACAGTATGGTACTAGCACAAAACAGATACATAGACCAGTGGAATAGGATAGCAAGCCCAGAATAAATCCACACTTATATGGTCAATTCTTCTAGGACAAAGGAGGAAAAAAAATACACAATGGGGTGTTCAGTTTTCATTGGAGAATATATGATGAAGAATATTCAGTAAATGGTATTGTGAAACTAGACAGCTACATGCAAAAAATAAAAATAAAAAAATGAAACTAGATCCTTTCTTATACCATACACAAAAATAAACTCAAAACAGACTAGAGATCTAAATGTGAGACCTGAAACCATAAAACTCCTACAAGAAAACATAGGAAGTAATCCCTTAAGCATCGGTCATAGCAACATTTTCCATATAAGTCTCCTAAGGCAAAGGAAAAAAAAAGCAAAAAAATAAACTATTGCAAGTACACCAAAATAAAAATGTTTTGCACAGTGAAGGAAACCATCAACAAAATGAAAAGACAACCTACTGAATGGGAGAAGATATTTGTAAATTATTATGTATCTGATAAAGGGTTAATATAGCAAATACATAAAAAACTTCCACAACTTAACATCAAACAGATAATCTGATTAAAAATGGGAAAATCTGAATAGACATTTTTCCAAAGAAGACATACAGATAGCCAACGGATACATGAAAAGATGCTCAACATAACTAATAATCAGCGAAATCCAAGTCAAAACCTCAATGAGAGATAATCTCACACGTCAGGATGGCTAAAATCAAAAACACAAGAAATAATGAGCATTGGCAAGGACCTGTAGAAAAGGGGAGCTTTATGCACTGTTGTTGGGAATGACTGGTGACTGGTGCAGCCACTGTGGAAGACAGTATGGCGTTTTCTTAAAAAATTAAAACCAGGGGCGCCTGGGTGGCTCAGTTGGTTAAGTGTCCGACTTCTGCTCAGGTCACGATCTTTCGGTCCGTGAGTTCGAGCCCCGTGTTGGGCTCTGTGCTGACTGCTCAGAGCCTGGAGCCTGTTTCAGATTCTGTGTCTCCCTCTCTCTCTGACCCTCCCCCATTCATGCTCTGTCTCTCTCTGTCTCAAAAATAAATAAACGTTAAAAAAATTAAAAAAAAAAAAAATAAAACCAGTAATAACCTATGACCCAGTAATTCGACTGAGTATTTACCCAAGTAAAGCAAAAACACTAATTCAAAAACTTATGTATCCCTATGTTTCTTGCAGCATTGTTTACAATTGCAAAGACATGCAAGGAAATAGGGACCCGTAGTAGATGAATGGATAAAGATGTGGTAAATATATACAATGGAGTATTACCGAGTGATAAAAAAGAATGAGATCTTGCCATTTGGGACAACACGATGGATCTAAAGGGAACTGAAATATGTGAACTGAAATAAGTCAGGGAGAGACAAATATCATATGATTTCATTTATATGTGGAATCTAAAAAAATAAAAAGAAAAAGAAATAAAAAGAAAACAAATGAACAAGCAAACAGAACAAGCAAACTCTATAAATACAGAGAACTGATGGTTGCCAGAAGGGAGAGCGTTGGGTAGATGAGCCAAATAGGTGAAAGGGATTAAGAAGTATAAAGTTCTAAGTACAAAACAAAGTCACAAAGATGAAAATTGGGGAATTTTCATAAAATTAGCATAGGATGAAAATTAGCAGAGGGAACATAGTCAATAATACTGCAATAACATTATATGGTAATAGATGGTTAACTGTACTTATCATGGTAAGCGTAATATAATGTATGGAATTGTTGAATCACTATGTTGTACCCCTGAAACTAACATTGTATATCAACTATACTTCATAAAAAAATACAGTAGATAATTTTTAGCAAGTACATCAACATAGGTAATATAAAGGAGCACAGGAAGGAGATTTTCATGAACTATGGGTACCACTATAGTACATTCAAGCAAGCAAATAAACATAACAAATGATTTTATTGGATGATAATATGTAAATATAGGATTCAAATGCTGAAATGTAAATTTTATGTATGGGAAAATCCAAAAATAGTATGAAATTAAAACACAAACACTTGGGGCTCCTGGGTTGCTCAGTCGGTTAAGCATCTGACTCTGTTTCATCCACAGTTTCATGGGTTCAAGCACTACATGGGGCTCTGCACTGGCAATGTGGATCCAGCTTGGGACTCTCTCTCTGCCTCTCCCCCACTTGCAGTGTCACTGTCTCTCTCAAAATAAATAAATTTAAGAAAAAGCGCTAAAATACATAAATTATTAAAAAAAAAAAAAACCTCAGGTATTGGAAGGGAAGAAGTCATAGAATTCAAAAAAGAAAACCTTTCTAATGCCGTGCATTGGTATCAAAGTATAAAACCTGGCAAATATAATGTCCTTGTAGAATAAATTATTTTTTAATAGTTATATATTAAAAATATTTTTTGTGGTTTTGGGGTGCCTCGGTGGCTCATTCAGTTGAATGTCAGACTTTGGCTCAGGTCATGATTTCCTGGTCTGTATGTTTGAGCCTCACTTCAGGCTTTCAACTGACAGCAAGCGGCCTACTTTGGATTCTTGGTCTCCCTCTCTCTCTGCCCCTCCCCGACTCATGTCCTCACTCTCAAAATAAACATTAAAAAATATTTTTTTTGTTTTATTAGGGATCAGAATGAAATCATGAATGAATTCAGAGTTAAAATGTTCAATTTTATAACGAATTAAAGAGGTAAGGATAATGTAACAATGTTTCTATTTCTTCTATTAACACTTATAAACTTTGTACCCAACTCTATAGCAGGAACTATAAAAAGAGAAAAAAGGTGAATGTCTGTAAACATTTTATATATGTTCATGGTCTATTAGTCAGGAAAATGAAAATTAAAACTTTGATGAGTTAACACTTTATATCCAATGGATAGGAAAAAATGTAAGTCTAAAAATAGTGTCAGCAAGGAATTATTAATTACTGGTAGGAATGTAAATAATATAAATATTGATCACCAGTTTGTTACACGACTTTGTTTTCTTGTAAGTTTACACATTCCAATATTGTTATGGGTTGAATGTGTCCAGAATTCATGTTAAAATCCTATCCCCAGTTACCTCAGAATGTGATCTTACTTGGAGATATGGTCTTTGCAGAGGTAATCAAGAAGACAAAATGAGGTCATTATGGTGTGTCCTAATCTACACTGTAATGGTATCCTCATAAGAAGGAAAATTTGGATACAGACACAGATGGAAAGATGACAACGTAAAGAGACCTAGGGAAGGGGTAGCCATTTATAAGCCAAGGAGACAGGACTAGAACATATGGTTTCCTCACAACCCTCAGGAGGGACCAAAGCTACCCACACCTCATATTGGTCTAATATGAAAGACAGTAACATATACTGTTTAAGTTACCTAGTTTGTGGTATGGCAACCCTAGAAAAGTAACACACAATTTCTCCCTAGGCATATTATGCAAAAGCAAAATTTGGTACATGGAGTTTCTTGAGCCAAATAGATGCTCCTTCACCTACCATTGCCTAGGCTCATCTTCAGTGACAGAATTGAGTAGTAGTGACATACCATATAGCTGGCAAATCTGAGAATATTTACTCTCTTGACCTTTACAGAAAAGCTTGACAACAGAAGCATGGGTAATATTTGCAAAAAGAACTCAAATGCTCATTAACAATAGAATGGATGGGTAAGTTATGGTTTATATCTATTGCCATACTCACAAATGATTAACAATTATCTCTACATTCAAGAAAATATGTGTACAGAACTTTATTATAGATTTTATTGTTATAAGGGTATACACATATATGAAATTTGCAATTAATAAACTAGGATATATTTTATTATAATCATAGAGCATATTGAGTCTCACAAAATGCTTTCTTTCATCTTTACATTATTTTTTTAAATCTCTTTCAAATTTTGGTGCAACCCATGAAAAAATAATTCCCACATAAATATTGGTTGGTGTTTTCATTTACACTAACAAGTCAGGTGAAACAACAATGATATATTAGAACTTCACTTATTCAAGACATTCCACACTCATGAGTTAAAAGAAAAAAAATGTTAAAATGTCTATACTACCCCAAGTAATCTACAGATTTAATGCAGTCTCTTTCAAGATACCAATAGTATTTTTCACAGAACTAAAACAATCCTAAAATTTGTATGGAACCACAAAAAATCCTGAATAGCCAAAGCAATCTTGAAAAGGAAAACAAAAGCAAGCTTCATGATTCCAGACTTCAAGCTATGTTACAAAGTTGTAGTAATAAAAAAGTATGGTACTGGCAAAAAAAATAGACACTAGATCAACGGGACAGAGTAGAAAAAAAAACAGAAATAAACCCATAATTATATGGTCAATTAATCTGACAAAGAAGGAACAGATACCCAATGGGAAAAAGATTGTCCCCAACAAGTAGTGTTGGGAAAACTGGACAGCTACATGAAAAAGAAGAAAAGAAAAAAACAAAACAGGACCACTTTCTTTCACCATATACAAAAATAAAACTCAAAATGTATTAAAGACCTAGGCGTGAGACCTGAAACCATAAAAATTCTAGAAGAGAGCTCAAGCAGTAATTTCTCTGACATTGGCCACAGCAATGATTTTATAGTTTTGTCTCCTGAGGCAAGGGAAATAAAAGCAAAGTTACATCAAAGTAAAATTACATTAGGATTAGATCAAAATAAAATGCTCCTGCACATTGAAGGAAACAAAACTAAAAGGCAATCTATTAAATAAAAGATATTTGAAAATGACATACCCAATAAAAGGTTAGCATCCAAAATATATAAAGAACTTATACAACTCAACACCAAAACCCACAAATAATTCAATTTAAAAATGAGAAGACTTGAACATACATTTCATTAAAGAAGACATACACATAGCCAAACAGACCAATGGAAAGATGCTCAACATTGTTCAGCATCAAGGAAATGCAAATCAAAACTACAATGAGATCTCACCTAACATTGTTCAGAATAGCTAGAATCAAAAACACAAGAAACAGTAAGCGTTGGCAAGGATGTGGAGAAAAAGGAAATCTCTTGCACTCTTGGTGGGAATGCAAACTGGTGCAGTCACTATTGAAAACAGTATGGAGGTTCATTAGAAAGTTAAAAACGGAGGTACCATATGGTCCCATAATTGCACTACTGGGTCTTTACACCCAAAATGCAAAAGTAGTAATTCAAAGGGATGCATGCATACCTGTGATTATTGCAGCGTTATTTACAATAGTCAAATTATGGAGAAAGCCCAAGTATCCATCAATAGATGAATGGACAAAGATGATGTGATATATATATGTATATGTATTATATGTATTATTCAGCCATCAAGACAGACGAATATTATTCAGCCATAAAGATAAATGAAATCTTCCCATTAGCAATGACACAGATGGAGCTAGAGAGTATTATGCTAAGTGAAATAAGTCAGAAAAAGACAAATACCATGTGGGTTCACTCCTATGTGGAATTTAACAAAACAAAGGGAAAAAAAAGAGAGAGAGCAAGAGAGACAAACCAAAAAACCCAGACTCTTAACTATAGAGAACTGACAGTTACAAGAGGGGATTGGGGGGGTGGGGGGATGGGTGACATAGGTGATGGAGACTAAAGAGTACACTTATCATGATGAGCACTAAGTAATGTATAGAATTGTCGAATCACTATATCGTACACCTAAAACTAATACAACACTGTATGTTAGCAGGAATTAAAGACTTAAAAAAAGAACTTGACGCGTATATCAATGACACAAGTGATTGTCTTACTGAATTTGATAGTATTTTCCAAATCCTGGATATGTATTTCCTCTCTTTTGCACTATTCACAAAGTCATGCCTACTAACACAATCTAGTTTTCAATTTAATCTCTATTATTAATGTTTTATCCATCATTTCAAGTTGAAACAATCGACAGAATAAATCAAGCTCTGATTTGTAACATTTGCCAATTTCCTTGGTTTAGGTATTGCCACCATCGCCTGTTTCAACTGTACAAATGGGTTAGAGGTTTTCTTAATATCTGTGATCCTAGAGATTCCATATTCTCTCACAAGCCTGTTCAATGTGTTAACAATGTTAGCTGAATTCTTAACCATGTCTGGCTGCATCAGTCCCAGGTAAGTAAGTGCCCATGTGTATTTGTTCTTGAAGGCCTTTGTTTTTCCTTTGATTTGGGGTTAGTTGGTTCGTCATTGACCTCAGTCTCTGATGGATTCGTGAAAGCTTGTAGATGTGCAGATTTCCCTGTTTGCTACCACTGCTGAGAGGGCAGGAGCAATGTTCTTTCCAGGTTATTGTATCCCTAATGGAAACTGGAAACCTGGTTAGGTTTTTTAATAGTTTCCCTATTCATTGAAGTTTACTGAGGCCTCACCCCATCTCTACTCTGCTTCCGGAGGTAATCTTTTTTTTTTTTTTTTTTTTTTTTTTTTTTTTTTTTTTTTTTTTTGCAGTTAACACATGATGCATTTAATCAAGTCTAGATATTTTAATAGGAGGAGGGGTTCGGGGTATGGGATTATTATAAATCCTCACAATTTTCTCTAAAAAGTGATTTCAAAGTAGAATATGATGCAGTTATTTTTAAAATACTCAATTTCTCCTAGCCTGTGAATCATTTAGAATAAATTATTTTACATTTGAATCTGTGAACATGTCAATAATGCAATTAGAACACTGGTTGGTGCTGAGACACAGCAGGGAGGTGGGGACTACACAGATGGAAATCACATAGCCTCTGTTCTCCAGAAAATTGTATTAAATGTGATATTAGTACATGTTCCTGCTAACAAGGCTCAATAAAGAATACCATTGTTGCAACTGTGCAATAATTTGGTTTAAATATCCACATTTTAATTTATTACATAGCTACGCAATTATGTTTTTGCATTTAATATACTTAGTTTCATCTAATTACTACATTCAATTATCTTCAAGTTATGCCTGCCTCTATTGTAGAATCTCAAATGCAGACATCTGCGGGATTGTTTTCAGGCTACTTCATGCTATGATAAACATGTCAAAATGATATTGTCTTTCTTCCACACATACTTCAGACTAGTATTTATTTTCAGTTACTACTTCTGCTTTTTTTTTTCCCCACTACCAATACTATAATTAAAGTCACTTGTTTCAAAGAAAACAGAGGATTAGAACAATTGTCAAAGATGTATTTTTTGGTTGCATTTTGTATTTCCTGACTAATGATTTTATCGGTGGAAATTGTTAACAACATCTTAAGAAAACAACGTAGCCCTCCTTGTTGTACTTGCTGGTAACTGACAGCTACAAATGTCACCTTTGAAATTTCTCCAAAGTGCTTTTTGTTGTATTTTTTTTTAATTTTTTTTAGTTATGGCAATATATCAAACCATCATCAAACATCCTGGCTGAAATACAACAACATTAGGATAATCCTAGTATTTTGTACATAGTTTTGGATGTTTCACTCAAGTTAAATAAACTTAAAATTAGTTATGTCTTGCAAAAAATCAATTTTACTTCTAATGAGTAACATATGATATAGGATAAAAGTAGTTCAGGACGTTATTGGAATATAACCAATATAGAATTCATTAATTTTACTGTATAGAATTTGCACCTAACTTTATCTTGGTTGGTTAGAAAATGGCTTACATATTGCTTTCAGTTTAGAAGTCTTGCATGTGTCTTGGTTAATTTCTTTCTTTTATGTCTTGACGATACTATAAATGGAATTCTCAATTTCATATTCCAATTGTTAGTTGCTTATGTAAGGTCGATTCTGTTTTACTACTATTGTATTCTGAGAACTTGCTAAATCCATTAGCTATAGTATTTTTTAAATTTCTTAAGATTATCTATGTAAATAATTATGACATCTACAAAAAGAAATTGTCTATTTCCTCCCTTTCTATTCGTATACTCTTTCTTGTCTTACTTTAATAGTGAAAATACACAATACCATGCTGAATGGAAAAGGTGAAGGGCACATTCTGCATTATCCTTGACCTTAGTGAGGAAGTAGGTAATATTTTACTATTAAGTATGAAGATAGATGTAGGTTTTTGTGGCTCTCTTTGTGAAATTAATAAATTTATTTCTATTCAAAGTTTTTATTAGGTTTTCTTATTGGATGGGTGAATTTTTTCAAGTGTTTTCTTTATAACTCTTGACATATCATATGGTTTCTCATCTTATTTTTTTAATATGATGAATTACATTGATTGCTTTTCTAGTGTTAAAGCAAGCTTGCATTTTTGCAACGAATCCCAGTTGGTCATGACATATTTTCCTTTTATTTATTGCTGGATTCCATTTGCTATTTATTAAGGGTACTTGCATTTATGTTCATGATGAAAATTGATTTGTAATATTTTCTTATCTTTCCTTCCTTCCATTTTTAATGTACTTCTCAGGTTTTGATATTGGGGTTGTATTAACCTTCTAACATTTGTTAGGTACTGTGTGCTCCTCCGGGATTTTCTAGAAGAGCTTATATAAAATTGCTGTTCTTTATTCCCTAGATATCTGACAGAAATCACCAATAAAATCATTTCCATTTGAAGGTTTGTGAGGAAATTTTTAATAAAATTATATTATTAAATAGAGCACATTCTTTTGCTTTCATCTTTCATGCTGTGATTTGTGTGTTCCTTTAAGTTGAAATTACCTTATTTCTCTTACACTGCCAAAATGGTTGACATTAAAATACTTGTAATATTGCTTTATATTTATTTGTGTAAGATCTCCAGTGGTAACCTCTGCTTCATTTGTGATATGGGAAATTTTTGTTTTCTTCCTGTTTTTATCCATTTAGCTGGATTTTATTAATACTTTTAATTTTTTCTAAACTATCTTTTGGTTTTGACAATTTACTGTTTTTCTTCCAATTTCATTGATTGCTACACTTTCAGTGTTTGTCATTTTACTTTTTGAATTTTAAGGTAAAGTTCCTTTTTTTATTTTTTAGCATAGTAAGTTGGCCTTTTAAGTCATTGATTTTAGCCTGACTCCACTGCTTTCCTAATTCAAGCATTCAAAGGTATAAATTTTCTTCTAAGCATTTCTTTCATGGGATCATACGGGTTCTGATATCTTGTACTATCTTTCAGTTAGAAATATTTCTCTTGTGAATTCTACTTTGAATCAAGGATTATTTAGATATGTTTTATCTTGAAGTGGTTTGATATATTATTCTCTAAGTACCAACTAGGTCAAAAGCTAGTAATGTTTTTTAGATGGTCTATATCTTGATAGTTTCTTATTCTATAAATTGCTATGTAGATTTTTTAAAGTGCAAGAATATGACCAAAAAATTAAAAAAAAAAAACACTTTTTCCCTGAACTATTTGAAAGTACGTTATTGACACTGAAAAACTTTAGTGTGTAATTGTTAAAACTAAGAATATTGTGCTTTCTAGTTACATTAAAATCATGAAGTTCAGAAATTAAAATTGATACACGGATACCATCTAATTTGTAGCCTTCATTCCTGTATTTCCAATGTCAAAGTAAAAGAGAATATACACTCATGTCTTATTCAAGTGGCATAATGTTACGTTTTATTTTAAAAGGAAAATAGTTCGGGGCGCCTGGGTGGCGCAGTCGGTTAAGCGTCCGACTTCAGCCAGGTCACGATCTCGTGGTCTGTGAGTTCGAGCCCCGCGTCAGGCTCTGGGCTGATGGCTGATGGCTCAGAGCCTGGAGCCTGTTTCTGATTCTGTGTCTCCCTCTCTCTCTGCCCCTCCCCCGTTCATGCTCTGTCTCTCTCTGTCCCAAAAATAAATAAACGTTGAAAAAAAAAATCTTTAAAAGGAAAATAGTTCAATTCAACACTATATATTGCAGTTAATTGTTAAGGTCTTAAGTCTTCTTCAGTGTGGATCTTTTTTTTTTTCCTTGACTTCCATAATCTTCACATTTTAGAAGTGCTCCTATATAAAACATCACTCATTTTTTTCTTATGTTTCCTCATAATTATACATACTTATTTTTTGGCAGTAATGTTGCAGAATTAAAGTTTTGTTTTTCTCACAAATGTTTGTCCAGTTACTATAATGTTAACTTTTCCACATGGTAATATTTTGTATGGTGGTCCTTCAAGAACATATTGATACCTTGTTTCTCCTCCAACTCTCACCCACTAGTTTGAGCATCCATTTGTATTCATTGACTAAATTAACTTCTGCTATACCAGTTGCCAAATGGTAATGTTCTAATTCAGCGTTTCTTCTGACTATGGTCATCAGTTTGAGGATGTCAGGGACTATGAAGGTACAGAGAGTGTTCTGGACTTTTAACTAACAAGTGAATCTGTCACAGTTTCGTAAAGCGGGCAGAAGACCTGGAACTCTGAGGTTAAAGACAAAGGAAATCACTCACGGTGAGACCATTAGGGAAACTATCAGGATCGATGCTGGGTCCTCAAAACACAACTCCCACAAGGCCCTGGTAAAAAGGCCAGGCCACAGCTGCACCTACAATAGATTGTCACTTAGGAGAGGTACTTCAAGCACAGGGAACCTCAATCTTTTCTAATGAGCAGCTAATCTGCCTGATATTTTCCCTGGAGGGAGAGGACATCTTTATTACACTGGACAATGAACAAACCTGCCCTTCTGCGCCAGACACTAACACTATCTCTAGCTTTCAAATCATGGTCTGGACCAGTCAGTCATTGCCTCTACTAATGAAATATTCACAAACACGGGAAACCCATGGGAAACTCTCCCAATCCAGCATTGCTTACCACCTTCAATTCCTCGTCCGCCCTGCAATGAGAGCAGACTCTTGAAAGCAGCAAAATATCCATGTGCATAGATTCGTCTTTGCCTCCTTCACCGCCACCGTTTCAGGTAAGTTCCAGTAAATCTCTTCCTGTCAATACTCTTTGCAAAAAACCTATAATCTCTGGACCCATATTCTATGCATCCTCACTTAATTTCAAAAACTTTGCTGAAAATCACAGAACTTCTTTTAAGATTCTGTTCTCCAGTTGGCTTTTTTCCAAGGTATAATAAATAAATGAATAAAGTCCTTGTATTATTCATCTTCTTTTTAATTGATTTTATTAGAGAAAGGAGAGCAATTAATTTTTTCTCCCCATCTTAAGGGAAGTTTCTGTACTACCTTTCCTCCTTTAATAATATGTATATAACAGAGCTATTCTTTCTTTTGCTATTCATACCACACTATCATTAGGTAACAAAGTAGCAAAAACTATTGGTTGTCAACCTAAAAAAAAAAAAAAATCCACCCAATTCCATAGGAAATCAGTTGTAGCTGTGCAGATTGTTATATGAGTAGAGGCTTCATGTATCCAACTTTTAGTCAACCCCAATTTAAATTTAAAATATTTCTTTAGCTAGTGCTTTCTTTTTTTCTCCTGTTGGGGAATGAATGTAAAAGGAAAAAGATGGTTCATTCCAATCAATCTTGAACATCAACAAAATGTTTGAGGAGATAATCCAAGACCCGAGGTCTCTGATTGAATGCATAAAACAAGACTATTAAAAGAGAAATATACTATGTCTTATGTACCCAGTAGCTCTTGAAATTTTGTTTCATCAGTTTAGCCCTAACCCTAATACTACAAGGGACCACTATTTCCCTTTCAATTACATGAACCACCAGAGCAAAAACTGAGAAGGCAGGCATATATATTTGGATGGATTTATAAAAAATACTACTTTGCTTATTCATTTGAGTATTTACTTCTCTATGTATGAGCTTCCTAGGTAGTCCTAGATCAGGAACCTGAGAGAGTTGAAAATTTTACACAAATATTTTCTGAAATTACAAATGTGTTTAATTCAGGGATTCTATTTTTAAACTTGTTATCAATTGTATCACTTTACTATTCAGTTAAGTAATGTTTAGTAATCTACCTGAACGAACAACAACAAGAAACCTACTTTTATCTATGCCCTTTCAAAGCAAATGTAGGTATCCATTTTGTGAATGTCACAAACCAACCTCATACTCATGTTCTACTTGCCGAACCTGTCTATTTGGGGGTAGATATATGTATACTTAGTTGAACAAAGGACAGTAAGTTGCACGCTTAGAAAATGACAAGAAAAAAATTCTTTGTTAATTTATTTCATAAACTTACTAGAATTTTATAAAAGACATGCCAAAGATATACTGAAGGAAATAAGCAATTTTATAACTATATCATTATTCCACATACAAAAAAATATATTTTATGAGATCTTCTTTAAAATGCCAACTAAAAGTTTTCTCATATTTTAATCTCTCTATATAGAAACTAAAATAATATGTGCAGTTATTTATTAGTTTAAGCTAATTACAAAAATTAAGTATTAAAGAAAAGTTATCAACAGAACAAAGGGAAAGGGAAGCTAATACCCAAAACTACATTTTTGTACATTGCACCTTTGATACGCTATTAGAAAAAAACATAATATTCAATTCTTAATATTTTGATGCAAGTAATAATATTTAATATCAGTTTCTGGGGTTTTTAGAGATTGGAAAATATAAGATTTTCCAAGAGGGGAACACGTTGCAAACAAGAAGACACATTGTACTTACTGCTTCCTACTAATTTTCCTGAAAGAAGTACTTGTTAAATGTCAAATGCTCAAGAACAATACCAATTATTAAACAATGATCACAAAATGTGTTCTTTCTGACAATTGTTTAAAATATCTATTAACGCCAGGGAATAATTTATCTAGCAACTCTTCAAAATCTTGGATAGATATACAGATCAGCCTCATGATCTCAAGGGACTAAGATTTACCCTCTTTAAATTAAAAGAAGAGTATCTTCTGAGAAAGTACGATCAAGTGTTACAATAAACTACATTCTTTCAAGAGTGTGTGAAGTTTCAGTCTTGACCAGTGCTACGTCAAGTTTCAGCCAACTTCTAATATTGTCAGAAATTATAGTGAATTTACTGAACACGAAGAGTAAATGTCTATTGTTGCTGACTCCTTCTCATTTTTGCTGAATTTGTCAGTTGCTCCTTTCAGTAGAGGAGCGGTTATGTAAAATATTCAGAAGAACTGATAGGTGAAACATTTTTCAAAATATAACTTCACAATCACCTAATTATTTTCTTAGAATGTCTTAAAGACCTAAAATGAGTATCAGGAGATCAATGTTAAGAACACAAATGGATAGCAACAAAGAAAAGGAAAATGACAAAAATAGTGGCAAGCTGAAAAGTCCTTTTAGATCTGTGTAACTAAGAGGGTGACAGTCTTGAAAGACTCAACTCACAATACCCTCGAATCAACAGTATATTGATATCCTATGAACTATTTCCGTATACTGAAAACTCATGCAATCTCAGTACAATCTCTAAGGCATTGTCCCACACACAGTACCCAACATGTGAGATACGTTATATATCCACAATTTGCCACTTTGTCTATAAGAACTGAGATAATGTACTTCAAGTGTCCACTACAGTAACTGGTATGTGATTATGAGGATAATAATTTCTTAAACCTATGTGGTGCTTACCATATTTTAGGCGCCATCAGGGATAAAGGTTCACTCATCTAATCCAATGAGCAAAACCATACGATAGCGTTGTTATCATTGCTATATATAGATGAGGTAATTGAGAGTCACAGTATTAAGGAGCTTGCCCAAAATTACAAATCATGTAAATATTTCAGAGTAGAGCTGGGAGTTGAAGACGTTTAGCCAAAAGCCAAAGCCCACAAAATAGTCACTAATTGCTGTGTGTATTTATGAGGTTGGGAAATGGAATTTAATTCCTTCTCACATTCAGACATCTAAGAAATATACAAGCAGCTACATACTAATATAATTTAACCTCTTGCCCTTTACAATAGCTATAAAATCAAATATATAACTGAAACTTATTTCTATGGGATTTTCTTTTAATTTTTTAAATGTTTATTTTTGAGAGAGACAGAGTGCAAGTGGGGTAGGGGCAAAGAGAGAGGGAGATAGAGATACAGAATCTGAAGCAGGTTCCAGGCTCTGAGCTATCAACACAGAACCCAATGCAGAGCTTGAACCCAGGAGACCTGAGATAAGACCTGAGCAGAAGTCAGGCACTTAACCAACTGAGCCACCCAAGTGCCCCTATTTTTTTAAATAAATAATCAAGAACAAATGGCTAAGCATTTCGAATTCTGCATTTCATAGGTATTTTTCTTCCATTTTATTAACGGATTTTTATAAATATTCTTATCCCTCAGCTTCCTATTTTATAGATTGATCTTTATAACTGCACAAGACTTAGTTAACATTCATCATTTGCAATGTAATTTACTTTAAAAATGCTAGTTCTTGAAATGATTTCAGATTTGATTTACCAATGTGCCAAAAGATTATAGAATACATGTTTGTATATAATTTTATTCCAAGCTAAAAATATAAGAATGTAAATATATATGTTTCGTGTTTACATCAAGTAAAATTACTGAAAAAATAATTGCACTCATTTGAATATAAATTTTAACTAGGGATTTTTTTCTTTCAAATTTGCACATAGAATACAATAGCTACATGTTTGTGATAACCTTAGTAATTGGTTGAAAATATTATTCAAGAGAGTCATTCATTAAACCATAAGTTTTTGCTACTTTTTTTTTAAATGTTTTTTTTTTTTCTCAACGTTTTTATTTATTTCTGGGACAGAGAGAGACAGAGCATGAACGGGGGAGGGGCAGAGAGAGAGGGAGACACAGAATCGGAAACAGGCTCCAGGCTCCGAGCCATCAGCCCAGAGCCTGACGCGGGGCTCGAACTCACGGACCGCGAGATCGTGACCTGGCTGAAGTCGGACGCTTAACCCACTGCGCCACCCAGGCGCCCCAAGTTTTTGCTACTTCTTAGAGCACACTAGTAGAATTGCCTGTTTGGGCAACAGATCTCATTTGACTAAATCTGACATGTTAATGGAATTTGGAAATTTTTTGTAGGATTTTACTTCTACACGTATCTGAAATTAAAGGAACTTCTAATATAAAATTATGTTTCAACTGCCTAGACAAAAAAAGTATTTCCAAATGGTTCAGTGGTTTCCCAAAAGTACTGTTCTGTATCTACAAAATTTTCACATAGCACTTAAGATAAAGGTACCTTGTTTTAAGAAACATTAAAATGATCATGTATTCCACGGAAAATTAGTTTTTCCAGTGGGATGTTCCTAGAGGAAACCATTTTGTATTCAACTTTTTGGAATATTGACCATTTTCCACTTTTGGAATTGACAATGAATAAAACATAATAAATCATCTTAAAAATCTATTTTTAAAAATCTTTTTAAACTAGACATTATCAAGCTTAACACTTAACAATTTATTTCATGATAATATGGAAGAAAATTAGCAAGACAGGCATTCACTAAGTAGCTTGCTTTCGAATTTAAAGATGGAAAAGCATTAGAATAAATTCCAGTAACTGTTCTAGCAGTTAACAGAATGCAGGAACAAGTGATCTTAAGGATTCAAAAAAGAAATGAAGTCTATTTGTTGGATCTTAGAGAGTTCTTGAATTTATGCCTAAGAAATCTACATTATTGAAGACAATTATCACCAATTAGCTCAACGTACATCCTTTACTTCATTATACATCTGCTAAGAAACTATTTTAGCAACATACATCGCTAAGTATAATTGTTAATTGAATGACTAAATGAGTGAATAAATGAGTGATCATACTCTCAAGAGGCTTGAAGTCTGTGGGGAAAACATATTTAAAACCAACTACTATTGTGAGGAAGAATAACATTTGAGTAGAATAGTCAATTTTATATAGTACACCAGTGTGTTTTTTTGTAAGTGTAATTCCTAATTAGCTTTCCATTCATATAAATAATATGCCTGACCTATTAGACTTACCATACAAGTATTCATCACACAAACACTTGTGGTTTTGTGTTTGGATACTAGCATTCTAATAATTAGGTAGTAGTAACTTATGGTTACTTATATTTGCACTTCCTTGATGACATATGATGTTGAGCATCTCTTCTTGTGTTTATTTTTCATCTGAATATCTTCTTTGATGAGGTCCTCCAGATCTTCTGTCCATTTTTGAAATTGGTTTTGTTATAAACTGAAAATGTTTATGTTGAAACATTTTTCTTTCGGGGAGGCCTTTTATATTTATTCTTCACTTTTAAAACAGTAATATTGAATATTAAAACAAAAAAAATTAGCAAGTAGTGGGCATATTATGACCTAGTCCTACATGTACTACTGCATATAAAATGCCAGCAGTGAGTGCTATTTACTAGCCCTATTAAAAAGTCTGATAATAAACAGAACCTCTAGGATGATGTTTATCATCCTTGTATGCTTCTCTATTGCAATGGCATAGTCTTTCCTAATTTGAATCAAGATGCTGGTATGAGGAAATGGGGTGTTGGGAAGGTTATTAGAATTTGATGAGGTTTTACAGGTGGAGTCCTGATGAATGAGATTAGCTCACTTCAATGAGTCATGAAGAGAGCTGTGTTCTCTTTTCTTCTCTCCTCTACCTGAGGACACACAGAGAAATCTACACTCTGGACACTGGAAGAGAGCCCTCACTAGAAACCCATCATGCAAACACACAGATGTCAGAACTTCAGCCTCTAGATTGATGAGGATTAAATTTATGTACTTTAAAACACACCCATTTATGGTATTTTTAATAGACATCTGAGCTAAGAATTTATTTTTTTCTTGAGTTTTAAAAACTCTTTGTATATTTTGGATAGCAGTCCTTTATCAATTATGTACTTTGCAAAATTTTTCTCCCAGTATATTGCCTTTTTGTTTATTAAGAAGTGTTTGCAAGGCAGAAATTTTTACTTTTATTGAAGTCCAACTTTTTTTTTCTTTCATGGACCATAATGAACTTGTAAGCAAGAAAAGCAAAATTTTATAACAGGGGGAAAAATTTAAACAGATGTTTGGCCAGACATTTTTTCAAAAAAATATGTGACATTGACATACAGATTTGCACATTTAGGTCATACAATGAAAAGGAATCAAAGACATAAACAGAATCCTGGAAATTTGCTTTATGTTTTGTTATGATACTATTGGAAGATTAAAAGCCCAAGAGGCATAGTAAGAAAGGGAAGGTGTCATAAGAGATTTTTAATGCCCAGAACTGTGTTATGGAATATTGTGTCAGGCACAAGCTAAGCACTTTGTGTTATTTCAATTAATTTTAACAAATATATTATGGTAGGAATTCCATATTCATATGAGTAATGTGAAATTTAGTCACATTATAAACCATAAAGTTAAACTTGTTATCTGAATACATGGTCCAGTCAGTGAATATGGTCACAATCCTGCCATCCAGATAAAATTATGTGGACAGCATTCTATAAAGTGAAAGTACTAAATTATTTTCAAATAAGCAGAGGAAGAGGTGATATTCATTTTTTTTTTACTTAGAAAAGTCAGTTTTATGACTAAGGAGAATGAATTTGAGAGATAGTTAATGAAGACCAGGTGACTACTATGGACATGACTTAAGTGAGAGATGATGAGTACTCAACTAGGACCACTGTTGAGGGACTCAAAGGTATGGAAAACATCTTTGTGGTATGGTGGGTTTCAGAGGAGGAGAACATCAAATCTTAGTTATACAATGTATTCCTTGTGCAATTGCATCCATCATTACAGGTTTACTAATCTCAAAGTGTCAATGGAAGAAGACTGCAGGCCCCAGAGCTCCCAGACACAGGTCCATTTGGAAGTTTTATTGGACATTTTAGCCATCTTAGTTTGAAGTTTCGTCTTCGATTTAACACATATGAGCTAAACTTTGGCCTGTAAGCTGCTATTTTAACTTTGCTTTTGACTTGCTTGGTAGTTATTACTAAGAAGTTTAGGGTTTCAAAGTGAGGCATTATTAAGGTAGAAACAAACCTAGAATGGGAAAGGCAATTACTGGTGTTGTCTCCAGTGGATCTATATTTAGTAACTGGGATGACAGCGATATGATGTCAGGATTTATGAAAAGATGGCCAGGTTTGCTGGGGAAAATAAGAAGTTAGGATTTATAGAGTTTATCATTGAAAAATTGGCAATATATCCTGGGGAAATTACAGCAATCAGATATGAATTTAAGCTTTTGGCTGGAAGGACATTAGATTTGGAAAGGTAGAATACTTAAATTATTGTTACTTGAAAGTGTGTAACATGATCTAGGGTAGGAATTTGAAATAAAAAGGTTTCTGAAGCTAGAAACATGTTGTATGCTTATATTTACAGAAAATGTGGAAATTATAACTGATTGAGAATCAAGGAAAGAGATCAAAATGCTTGCTGATCCTACCAAAGGTTGCATGTAAGTTATGTTTTCTAAGGATAGATGTTTGATTAGAATAATTTGAGGATGGGGTAGTGATGCTTCAAGTGAATAATTTTAGTAACAAATTTTATGTTGTGGGCTACATTGCTAGACAATATTGTAAGACATGAGAGCCATTAGAAAAATGAATATTGATATCACTTCAGCTTCACAGAAACACATCCACTAGTTCTAGTTTGAAAATAAAATACTGAGATCTCTAGTATTTCAATTGACACAATTATTGCCAAGAAATAACAAGCTTTTTGAGCTGAATACCTACAAGGAACAGATTGTTTTAAACTAAATGGTATTATATACAGAATGTTCTAACTCACCCCTTTTTTGTATGCATGTGAGCAAGATACCACATTTAACTTAAGGATTATTCCAGTTTGGCAGAGATTACTGCCACTTTTCATTCCTTATATGTGATATGATATCTGTACAAATATTACTATGAAATTTCTTTTTCTGATGGCTAAAATGTCACTGTAGAATAAAACTATATGGCAAAAGAAAAATGCATCATTACTGATAATTTTAAAGAATTATGGAGAACTGATTTGTTCATGGGTGTTAGTGAAGTAAGTGTCCTTGCCTAAGGCATGCAAGAGAAACAGAATACCCAAGGACTCTTGACATAATTTGTGGGTCTTATAATTAGATGCATTACTTTTATTCCATTGTCTTCCATCTTCTTGTTCTATTAACACAATATATTAGTAGGTTGGTTGTTAACAAAGGACCACCTTTCAAAAAATTCTTATATATATTTTTTACATTTATTTTTGAGAGAGAGAGAGAAAACACATGAATGGGGGAGGGGCAGAGAGAGGGAGACACAGAATCTGAAGCAGGCTCCAAGCTGAGCTGTCAGCTCAGAGCCTGAGGCAGGCTCGAACTCACAAACCCCGAGATCATGACCTGAGCTGAATTCTGATGCTTAGCCGACTGAACCAACCAGGCATCCCTCTTATATTCTGATTAAACTAATTTCTAATTACAGAACTTAAATATATATATGTATATATTCATATTCATATTCTAGGGCCACCTCTGTGGCTGATTCGGTCAAGCGTCTGACTCTTGATCTCAGCTCAGGTCATGATCTCACTGTTTGTGGGATCGAGCCCTACTTGGGCTCTGCACTGACAACGTGGGGCCTGCTTGGGATTCTCTCTCTCCCTCTTTCTGTCTCTCCCCCACAGACAACTATACATGCACTCCCTCTCAGAATAAATGAACATTAAAAAAAAAACAGTCATGAAAGATTAGTTTTTCTCCCAACATTTCCCAATATTATGTAACATCTACAGGAAAGGCGATGTTCTGAGATGTCTGCATTTTGCTTTATGAACAGTAACAGAATAATGAAACATTACTTTTATGTAAACAATAGAAAACTTTAGTTTCAACAGTTTTTAAAAGGTTAAAAATCCATAGTTTGGGTGAAAAATAAGAACATAAAGTTCACTAGGGTCTAGAAACAATGGTAGGTGGCCACTGAAGTTCTGAAACTCAAAAAGAAAACAAAAATGTCAAGACTTAAACAAAACCTATTAAGTAGCTAGTAACAGAAATGTGAGTTTTCAAATAAAAAAAGTATGGATAATACATACTTTCAAGAGGCACCAATAAAAGGTGGGAGTAGATGAGGTTTGTAGATGGGAAAGTTTATCATTATTCATAAATTAGCCAAGAAATGTAATATAAATCCAATAAAATCAGAGTTTTTGTTGTTGCTGAATTGGATAAGTCTCAAATCCAGATGGAAGGGTAAATAAATGTCAAAAGAATATTAAGTAAGTCAAGGTGTGTAGAAGATGTCCTCATCAGCCATCAATCCAGAATATAAACCAGGGATAATTAAGCTAATTTGATAAGAACAGAGAAATAGAATATATCAGAATGCAAATCCCAAATACAAATTCATTTCTATGTAGGAAATTGGTATATGATAAGGTCATCTTAGAAACAGAGGATAAGAGATTTCCCTAAGTAAGTTGTAGAAAAATCATAGGACAATAGGATTTCTGGCAAGGGAGGGGGAGGGGGGAGGGGGGAGGAGGGGGAGGAGGGGGAGGAGGGGGAGGAGGGGGAGGAGGGGGGAGGAGGGGGGAGGAGGGGGGAGGAGGGGGGAGGAGGGGGGAGGAGGGGGGAGGAGGGGGGAGGAGGGGGGAGGAGGGGGGAGGAGGGAGGAGGAGGAAGGAGGAGGGAGGAGGAGGAAGGAGGAGGAAGGAGGAGGAAGGAGGAGGAAGGAGGAGGAAGGAGGAGGAAGGAGGAGGAAGAACAAAGAAGAAGAAGAAAAAAAAGAAAAGGAAAAAGCAAAAAAGTTCAACAATCTATGAAAGCATAATTCATTCTGGAGCCAACAGGGGGTTGAGATTGAACAACTAGTTGAACTAAACTCCAGCAGGTGACAACTTCCTGTGAAGGAGATTGTATATACTAACTGTCTGTCTTTTGATATAACATAGGGGGAAGACGTAGTGACTGAAAAAAACTGGTTAAGATGAAATCAGCTACAATCTTGAAACTTTTTTTAAAGGCTAAGTACTTGTTAACACAACAGCTTAAAATAACTGGAATCCCTAAAACACAAGGACAGTATATAAAACGGCACCGTTATCCAAAGGTCTTAACTGCGTGCTCAATAGAACGACTGGGAACAGGGCAGGAGATTTAATTGACTTGTTTCAGAAAAAGGACTACACCACTAGCCAGACACTTGTCAAATGTGAAGTAAAAATCTTTAGCTACGCATGGAGAGGCAGAAAATGCTATTGTCCCCCAGAGATAAGCAAAGATCTGTTACCTCTTGGGGAGGGTTAGCCATCTCCCAAAGTATCCTCTCTTGCCCCTGGTCCCAGGCAAAAGTGACTGCCTCTCTGGGAAAGGTCTAATAAAAGTTGTCTGTCCCTCAGAGTAGTAGAAACCCTGCTCATGCCAGGAGTTTGCACGGATACCAACTATACATCTGCTAATACTGGGGAGAAAAAAAAAGAAAAGAAAAAAGATCCCACCCATTATCAACCACTGATTAAAGGACTGAGTTTCTTGCTATGTAGAAGAGAAGTTCAGGCACAAAGGGTCTACCTCAGAAAGGAACTGAGCTAGAAGAGCAGAGAACCCATCTCTGACCACATTTCAAGCCTAACATACACTAAATAACAATCTATCACTAGAATGACAAAAACTAAATCAAACCACAAGGAAAGGACTCTTCAGTATAATGATGCATTATAATGGACCAGTAACCATGAGAAAAATTCTCTGGAAAACACGGGACCTTCAATAAAAGCAAGATGACAATAGTCTACTACTAAGAGCTAAAATCTGTGGTGAATTTAAGACAACAAAACCCCAAACACAGCTCAACTACTGCTTAGATGGACTTGGCAATATATCATAATAGCATTAAGAAGAAGTATTCCTTGGGGCGCCTGGGTGGCTCAGTCAGTTAAGCACCTGACTTCCGCTCAGGTCATGATCTCACAGTTAGTGTGTTAGACCCCCATGCCGAGCTCTGTGCTGACAGCTCAGAGCCTGGAGCCTGCCTCAGATACTGTCTCTGTCCGTCTCTGTCTCTCTCTCTTTCAAAAATAAATAAGAATTAACAAAATTAAAAAAAAAAGTATGCCCATTTATGTAAATACTATTTATCCTAGTCTCTAACTTCTACACACACTGCTCTGTACTCAAAAATATTTAGAGATAACCCACAAAGAAACAAAAAGAAAGAATAATTCAATAAATCTATCAACAGACCCACAATCAGAAGCTTCCCAGATACTGAAGGTAACAGATAACTACATATACAATAAAATTCTATAATAATTCTAGTGGGAAAGGTAGGCAATATATATAAATATATGGACAACTTTGGCAGATAAATGGAATGTTAAAAAATAAAATGAAAATGATAGAAACCAAAATATTATAAAGAAAAAATCATTGATCTTGCAGATTGGTAAATATAAATTATTCTAATTGAAAGCTAAAGTGAAAAAAATTAAAAACCAGCTAAACAAAACATAGTATCCAAGAGCTAAAGAGCAAAAGTAACTTTGATAATCGTTTCTATATATATATATATATATAGAGAGAGAGAGAGAGAGAGAGAGAGAGAGAGAGAAACACACGCACGCACATTGAACTAACTAGGACCAAAATCTCAAGGAAGAAAGAAAGTCAGGAAATAATACAAGAGATAATGACCAAGGTATATCCAAAATTAAGGAAAGTTGACAAACCACAAGTTCAAGAACCTCAGCTATCCACAAGGAAAATAAAAATAAGCATAAACCAAAACTCTAACACTCAAAAATGCAGTCAAAGGCAAAAGAAAAAAAATGGATACTATAAAAGATAACAATGTTAATAAACTTCTCAGAAATAGGCAAGCCTAAAATAATCAAGTAACATTAAAGTGCTGAAAAAATATTGAAAGAAATGTTAACCCAGAAACCTGTATCTATCCTATATCTAACAAAGGTATATTTTAAAAGATAGAGATGAAATAAAGGTGTTTTCATACAAGTGAAGGTAAGAAAATCAATAGTAGACTACAGTACATTCAAAAATAATAAGAGGTCAAATAGAAATTTAGATCAACTCATCAAAATGAAGGGCAGACATGCAAGATTTATAGTAAATAAAGCACTTATTGTTTTTCATTTAGAAGATAATTGTCTTAAGGAAAAACTGTAACAATGTATCATGTGGTTACTACCCCTGAAACAAAAATGTAAATGATGGGAGGGAGGAAATTGAAGTACCATGATATAAAGTACCATGAAATGAAACATGAAGTGTCCTAGCATTTGAAGGTACATTGCGATGAGTAAAAGATGTTTATTGTATACCCTAGAAAAATCACTAAAAAATAAAAATTAGCATAATTATTAAGACAAGAGAAAAATTAAAATGGGGAAAAAGCTCAATCCACAAATAGTAAGGAAACAAGTAAAAATAGGAATAAAAAAATTAGTAAGATAGTAGATTGAAATCCAACCATACCAGTAATTATATTAAACATGAATAGTAGAAAAAACACAGTTGAAGGAGAGATTATCAAAATGCATTAAATAAAGGAACAATTATTTTATGCCCTTTAAAAGACCCACTTTATCTGTAAAGACAGAGAAGATAAAAATAAAATGATAGAAATATAGCACATAAACACTAAGCCTAAGAGAGCTTGAAAAGATATTTTACTATCACATAAAATAAATTTATCCCAGAGAATATTTACATGGATATAGAAATTTCATAATGTTTTACATGATAAATACATTAAAAAGACATAACCTAATTATGCAATGACCAGATATTCATAATGCATAGAGTCAAAACTGACATAACTTATTTAGAAAGACAGATAGATGTACAATGCATTTGGTTAACTCATTCTTCTTGTTGTAATTTATGGAAAAACACAGGGCACCTAGGTGGCTCAGTCAGTTAAGCAACCGACCAAGGTTTCATTTCAGATTGAAACGGTTTCCGGAGTTCAAGCCCGAGTCAGACTCTGCACTGACAGCACGGAGCCTGCTTGGGATTCTCGGTCTCCCCTTCCTTCTGTCCCTCCCCCACATGGGCCGTCTCTGTCTGTCTGTCTCCCTCAAAATGAATAAACTAAAAAAATAAATAAAACTCAAAGAAAAAATGCAGAACACTTGAACATTGTCAATCAAGTGAAAATAATTGACATTTCTACAAAATGGTCAATCTCGAAATTTATTAAACTATTACATTGGGGTGTGTTTATTTTTTTTCTACACAGCATAATTTGAACATTCTTGTACATCTCTTCACATAATCCTACATATAAATATATACTTTTAAATAAAGGATTCCCAAGATTAACTGGTACGTATTATTCAAAGGTAAGATAGTTTACCAGATTATAACACAGAAACATTAAATTCTAATATTCGTTTTAATCAATTTATCTAATTCATCTCCCCTAGGAATTCCCTAGGGGAATAAAACATTCCTTATGTATGTATGTATGTATGTATGTATGTATGTATTTATTTATTTTAATTTTAGAGAGAGAGATAGTGAGGAAAGAGGCAGAGGGAGAGTGAGAATCTTAAGCAGGCTCCCTGCTCAGCTCCAATCACCCAGGGATCGTGACCTGAGCTGAAATTCAGAATTGGAAGCTCAACCCACTGAGCCACCCGGGTGCCCCAAAACATTCCCTAGTTTATTTCTTTGTTTCTGACCTTCTCTGTCCTGAGTGTGTGATTTTATTGTCTTGAGCAAGCCTGTAGTGAAGCATCCACTTCTATCTTTGAAACAGTATGAGAATAATTCCAGTTCTGCCTTTTTGTGTGTATACATAGAGCTGAAATATGCAACCCGGAGTTTTTGTCCCAATCATTTCTCCAGGCATCCATCAAAATGCTGGGCTTCAGATTTTTTTTTTTTTTTAAACATAGAATGACTCTTATTCATTTTCCTAAAGTCATGAACTGTCTTTATGGTATCCACTGGCTCCTATATGTATTGCATAATCACCTCTCTGGCCTTCGCAAATGGTAGTACACTGGGTGTGAACAGTTTATTAAACTATTACATTGGGTTGTGTTTTTCTTCTTCTACATAGTATAATATGAACATTCTTATACATCTCTTTACATAACCCTATATGTAAATATGTGATTTTAAATATGGATTGCCAAGATTAACTGCTATGCATAATTCAAAAGTAAAATATTTTGCTAGATCATAGCACAGAAACATTAAATTCTAATTTTCACTTTATTCATCTTATAGAACTAGTGACTGTAACATGATTAAAATCAGTTCTATAGCTTCAGCATGCTGAGATTGATATTTTAGCCATTTCATGCTCACAATTCTTTGTTCATGCAATAATTATAAGTGTATTCATCCCTTCAATATTTTTTAATCATCTGAGAGAAAAATTGTTTTAGAATAATAGCCCTCATAGAACTTATATTTAACTGGGGAATTATATTCTAACAATGTTTTATTAGTAAGTACTAAATGTTCATTGAATAAAAAAAATATCTCTTCACATTGTAAGAGCAGAAATTTAATTTGGGGGGTAAATGCATCTGCTTTAATTTTTAGATACACAAATAGATTTTAATGGAGAATATAAAACCTTTCTAAATGTAATAACAAGATGTTAGAAGAGAGTCACTGAACAAAATGAACAAGCAAGTTTCTTGTTTTAATTAGACCCCAACTGTTTGTCCACTGTAGGGTCTATTAAAGATCTTTTATCCCTTATCTCCTCCAATTCTTCTACACAGTAAGTCTATTATAGTGAGTTTAGAAATTGCTAAAAATTAATGCCTCAGCTCTTTTATTAATATTGATACTTAGCCTCTACAACTTCACTTACTGAAAGTTAAATCATCAGGATGAATCATATATTTGACATTTATGATTTCAGAAATGTTAGCAAAAAATTGATATAATACTGATAATAATTATGACACTAAATCATATTTATATGTTTTGTTCATTCCAAATCTCTAAACATTTTATAAAAATAGAAACTTTTTTTCATCTGGAACAAGGTAGTAAATATTCAAATTATATAATGCCAAATATTAGCAAAAGAATACCTGTAAATTTCTTGAAGTCAACTGATTAGAACCAAATTTTTTATATATCACATTTAACCTTCATAAAGTAGAGCAAAATGAGACTCTCCTTATGTTCACACAGCAATCTTAGAAAGTGAGTATTAATATACTTTCTTTGCAGATAAAAAAACCTGATAGACGATTGCATCTTCCCTCAAAATTATACAATTAATAAATGACAGAGCTTAAATCTAAACTCAGTTCTTACCTATTTTCATTAAAACAATTCCTTTATAATCTTCAAATACCAGACCATCACAAACTCTCCCAGTCACGGAAGCATTTAAACATCTGCTGAGTAATTTTACACTAACAAAATAAACTGTTGTCCTGCTCCCCTAGAACCTTTTTCTTTTCCTAATTCTTCTTCAAATTCTAATATCTAGAGACAACGCCAGAGTACTGACACTAAGTATTCCTCTTTTATATCACATCCCTTTGTACTTTATAATTTCACATTTTTCTCAAAAAACTGTTATTAGAGATAGAATTATATACAACTGTACAATGGAATATTATTTCTACAGTATAATTTTTCATATTTGTCTACAAAATAACTGATGATCAATACTGACTGAATATACAGATACGAACTATAAACTTTCATTTGGTCTTAGAATGCCAACATTTGACATAGCGGAGTCTTCTGAGACTATGTTTTAATGAAATGTCTGCCACCAAAGTCAATAATAGTGTATATCTTACAGGATTTTCTTAATTGTAGAAGTCTACTTAATTAACAGTGAAAACATACTTTAAATTCTGTACCTTGAAATGTACATGATATGCTCCATATATCTTGTATGCAGATATACATGCATATCTGTGATACATACTTACCTCTCACCAACATAACCTAAATCTACTTTTAGTCCAACCTATTTTATTTTGGTGGTGGAGAGAAGGGTATGTGTTTATGTATGCATGCGATATTTTGTAAAGAAATGTGTTTTCTCAAGGAAAATATTACTAAACTGGATGGAAGGAGTCCTACATACAGTGTGTTTATTCTGCTACTAATTTTCAATGCATTTATACAAAACTTACTAATTCTTCTTAAGATTAGGTTTCTATGTATGGACAATGAAAAAAATGAACTATAGGATTTCCAATGATGCTAACATTTTAATCTGTTTTGCCTATGTTATTTTGTGTTCCTTTTAGTTATTTACACAAATTACATATGCATAGGTAATTGCCCTAATATACACATTAAACAAAGTAGAATAAAAGTGAATACAATCCCTATCAAAATACTATTTTTCACAGAGCCAGAACAAATAATCCTAAAAATTTTACAGAACCGCAAAAGACTCACAGTAGACAAAGCAATTTTGAGAAAGAGTCGGAGGGATCATAATCCCACATTTTAAGATCTACTACAAAACTATAATAAAAACAGCATGGTATTGACACAAAAAAATGACACACCATTCACACGTACATGGTCAATTAAGCTATGACAAAGGAAGTAAAAATATGCGATGGGGAAAAGATGGTCTATTCAATAGCCAGGAAAACTGGAGATCTACATGAAAAATAATGCAATCAGAATACTTTCTAACACCATATGCAAAAATAAATTCAAAATGGATTAAAGACCACAGTATGAGAACTGAAACCATAGCCTCCCCCCACCCCCATTCAGACCAAACCATCGGCAGTAATCACTTGGACATTGGGCATAGCGACATTATTCTAGATAGGTCTCCTTGGGGAAGGGAAACAAAAAACAAAAACAAACTATTGGGAATACTCAAAATAAAAAGCTTTTCATAGGAAAGTAAAACATCAACAAAACAAAAAGGCAATATACTGCATAGGAAAAGATATTTACAAATGATATATTTGATAAGGGGTTAATATCCAAAATATATAAAGAACTTATACAACTAAACACAAAAGCTCCCACAATAATCCAATTAAAAATGGGTAGAAGACCTGAATAGACATCTTTTCCTAAGAAGAAACACATACGGCCAACAACTAAAAAGATGTTCAACATCACTTATCATGGAAATGAAAATCAAAACTGCAATCATCTCACACCAGTCAGAATGGCTAGAATGAAAAAGACAAGAAGTAGCAAGTGTTGATTAGGATGAGGAGGAAAAGGAACCCATATGCACTATTAGTAGGAAAGTAAATTGTTGCAGACATTGTCAAGAACAGTATGGAAAATCCTCCAAATATTAAAAATAGGAATCACATGACCCAGTAATTCTGTTGGGTATTTGCCCAAAGAAAGCAAAAACACTAATTTGAAAAGATAGATGCTGCCATTAATATAGGGGTGCATTATTTACGATAAAGAATCAAATGACCTATATACAAAGCACTTAGAATCTGGCACATAGTATGCACTATATAGTTCTTTGCTTTTTTTTTTTTTTTTTGAGAGAGAGAGAGAGAGAGAGAGAGAGAGAGAGAGAGAGAACGAGCGAGCAGGGGAGAGGGGTAGAGAGAGAGAATCTCAAGCAGGCTCCATGTTCAACAAGGAGCCCAACACAGGGTTTGATCCCTCAACCCTGGGATCATGACCGCACCCAAAAATCAAAAGTCGTACTCATTTGACTAAGTTACCCAGGTGCCCCGTTCTTTTCAATTATTAGTATCATCATAGAACCTCAGCATACACACAAAAATTTCTATCACTATCAGTTTCAAGGTGTTTGTGATTAACTTGAGAACAAAACAAACCCCAAAATAATAAAATATGTTGCCAACTAGATGTGGTAGGTTGTAACTCAGATTGTTTTATGTAATTAGTAGAACCCCAGAATCACAACAAAGGATACATGCAAAACCTAAATTTTCCTGAACCTCATCTTAGAGAAATTGAACAGAGACCAATACAATTCCATAAACTATAATTTGAATGTTAGAAAACTATTTCAGGATAGAGGAAAAGTATCAAAACGAATTCACTCAAAAGATATCATAGGGAAGACTTGAACTTACTCATCTGAGATGCAAACATTGAACATAAATATGATTAAAAGTAATTATATAATGTTTAACAAATACTCTAAAATAAAAATTATTAAATCAACTAAAAACGTTAACTATTTAAATGGTATATTTATTATTCTCATTTGCTCATTGCTTGTTTATAAAAGTCATTTTTTATATTGACTGGTATTACAAAAAATTAAGATTGTTATTTTTCCTAGAAACCTGACCATAATTACAGAAGCATCCCCTTATAGATTTTTCTTCTATTGTTTCCCCTTATATTGTTTCTCTATGGATACTTTTATGATATTTTAGTCTTTGGTTTTCAGAAGTTAATTACGATGTACTTAGCATGGATTTTATTGGATTTATTTTTTCTTGCCATTTTAACTTCTTGAGTTTGTAGGTTTGTGTCTTTCACCAAATTAGGAATATTCCACAGCATTCATTCTAGCCGTCTCTTATCCACCTGCAACTTGCTTCTTTGACAGTGCAAAACTTTTCACCGGGCACCACTCATTTACATATTTGTTCAAACACAGTATACAACTAAAGCAGTTTCAAAAGCAGCCTATGACCCCACAAGAAACAAATTTATCAGAGTACAGCGTTTATGTAATTTCTTGGGTCTTTACCCATTCATTTTCAGTCATAACATCCTCTTCCAAATTTGTCAACTCAATTTTCGCCTGCATGCCCCCTTTACTGTAATTATTTCATATATGCTTAATACAGTTAAAAAGATCTCTGGAAATTCCTGATTTGTTTCATCTACAGTCTTGTCTTTTCCAGATCATAAAAATGGAATTATATAGTATAAAAGGATTTTGATTTAAATTCCTACACTTACATCAGTTTAAGAATTCTCCATATTGATGCACAAGTCAATAACCTGTTCCTTTTTTTTTAAATCATGGTAAGTATACTCTTTTTTAATCCCCATCACCTATTTTACCCAACCCTCTACCCACCTCCATGCTGGAGGCCATCAGTTTGCACTCTCTAGTTGAGAATCTGTTAATTGGTTTGCCTCTTTTTTTTTTTTCCTTTGCTTATTGGCTTTTGTTTCTTAAATTCCACATATGTGTGAAACCATGGTATTGGTCTTCCTCTGACTGGTTTATTTCCCTTAGCATTATTCTTTCTAGCTCCACTCACGTTGTTGCAAATGGGAAAATTTCATTTTTTATGGCTGAATATTATTCCATTTTGTGCACTTTTTATTTGTATATAAAAGTATGCATATGCGTATGTATGTATATATACGTGTGTATGTATATGTATGTGTGTGTGTGTATATATATATGTATATATATACACACATATATATATGCCCCAAATATGGTTCATCATTGTAAATATTCTACGTACACTTTAAATAATGTAGGGGCGCCTGGGTGGCTCAGTCAGTTAAGTGTCCGACTTCGGCTCAGGTCATGATCTCGAGGTCTGTGAGTTCGAGCCCCGCGTCAGGCTCTGCGCTGACAGCTCAGAGCCTGGAGCCTGTTTCACATTCTGTGTCTCCCCCCTCTCTCTCTGACCTTCCCCCGTTCATGCTCTGTCTCTCCCTGTCTCAAAAATAAATAAACATTAACAAAATTAAAAAAAAATAAATGTAGATTCTATTACTGTTGTGTAGAATGTTCTATAAATGTCCATTAGAATAAGTGCTGTTCAGGTCATCTATATTCTTACTAACTTTGTGCTTACTTGTTCTATCAGTTACTCTTGCATTTTGTAAGTCACATATAAGCTTGTTATATCTTCTTGAAGAATTGGCCCTGTTATCAAGTAATACATTCTTCACACTAATAATCTTTCTTGTTCTGAAGTCTATTTTTTCTTAATATAGCTATTCTACTGATCTTTGTCTAGTGCCTGCATTATACAACTTTATCCATGTTTTTACTTTTAACATATCTGTATCTTTATATTTAAAGTTAGTTTCGTGGGGCGCCTGGGTGGCGCAGTTGGTTAAGCGTCCGACTTCAGCCAGGTCACGATCTTGCGGTCCGTGAGTTCGAGTCCCGCGTCAGGCTCTGGGCTGATGGCTCGGAGCCTGGAGCCTGTTTCCGATTCTGTGTCTCCCTCTCTCTCTGCCCCTCCCCCGTTCATGCTGTCTCTCTCTGTCCCAAAAATAAATAAAAAACGTTGAAAAAATTTTTTAAGTTTTTTGTATAGAGTATATAGAACATGCATAGAAAGATGTGTAGTTAAATTTTGTTCTTTATTCAATATGATGACCTCTGTCTTAACTGGTGTTTATACAATTCATGTTTAAAGTGATTACTGATATACTTGGATTGAAACCTAGCACATTGCTATTTCCATTTGTTCTGTGTTTCTATTTTCTATATTCTTTTTCTGCCTTCACTAGTTTTAATTTATCTTTTTATGTTTCCATTTTGTTTTCTCTATGAACTTATTACTTATGTTTTAAAGAAACTTAGCATAGGATTTACAACATAAACTTTACACTTAAGGATTACCTTCGAAATAGCTTATACCACCAAGGTGAACTCTACAGACCAGCCACAGTATATTTTTTAATTCCTCCCATGCACCATTGTCCTAGATTTCATTTTTACATCTCCTAGAGCACACAATACATTGGTACTATTATTGCTTTAAACAATTAGTTACCTTTAAGAGCATTTGCAAATAACAAAACACAATGATATAAAGTCACTAGTTTTGTAGCCCTAAATTCATATGTTGAAGCCCTAACTTTACTGTACCTTCGATAATGGGGCCTCTAACAAATAAATTAGTTAAGTACAGTCATAATTGTGGGACCCTGATCCAATAGGATTATTATTCCATATGAGAAGAGACACCAGAGAGCTTTCGCTCTCAAGCCTCTCTCACCATGAGTACACAATAAGAAGGCAGCAATTACAAACCAGAAAGAATAATCTTACTAGAACCAGGCTGTCACCTTGATCTCAGAGTTCTATCTTCCAGAACTGTGAGAAAGTAAGTGCCTATCGTTTAAGTTGCCCAGTTTGTGGTATTTTATTACAGAAGACCCAGCAAGCTAAGGCATATAAGCTTAAATTTTACCTTTATTATTCCATTCCTGATACTCTTAACATCTGAGTAGATTCCTGACATGATGTATATTCATTCTGCTTAGTAAACTGTATAATTTGATAGCCTAAATCTGCTGGCAGTAAATTCCCTCAGCATTGGTTGTCTGATGTTACTATTTTTTTTTTAACATTTATTCATTTTTGAGAGACAGAGCATGAATGGGGGTGGAGCTGAGAGAGAGGGAAACACAGAATCTGAAGCGGGCTCCAGGCTCTGAGCTGTCAGCACAAAACCGATGTGGGGCTTGAACCCACAAACTGTCAGATCATGACCTAAGCCAAAGCCAGACACTTTACCAACTGAGCCACTCCAGTACCGCTGAAGTTCTTTATTCTTCCTCAGTTTTGAAGAGTATTTTCACTGGGTATAGAATTACAGGTTGATTTTTCTTTTAGCACTTGAAATATCACTATAATATCTTCTTCATTTTATGGTTTCTGTTGAGATGTGTAATGTAATTCTTAAACTTATTCTGTGTGTAATGCACACCTCTTCCCCCCAGCTATCTTTAAGGTTTTTCTCTTCATCTTTGCTTTCAGCAGTCTGAAAAATATGCCCATATGTAAGTTTTGCTTTGTTGGGTTTCTGTATTTTCCTTGATGTTCCCCAAGTCTTTTGGACATGTGGTATGTGTGTGTCGCTAATTTTGGAGGATTCTAAGTCACAGTCTCTTCAAATATTTCACCTTATTGTTGCTTTATTTTCCTTCTGGGGTTCCAATCATAGAGGTTATAGCCTTTGTTATTTTTCCGTAAAATTCAGATGCTCTATTTCATTGTGGGTTTTTTTTTCATTTTTTCCCTCTTTTTGCTTCTATTTTGGTAGGGAGTTTTTATGGATCTCTTTCCACCAGTCAGCGTTCTCTGGAGAAATAAAACCATGGACCTACATATGTATATGGGTAGAGAAGTTTGTAAGATTTAGTGTAGGAATTTTCTGAGGCAATACAGAGGCTGAGGAGTCTAGCAATCTGCCCTATAAATTGATTGTACAATGTAGTCTTAAAACTGGCAACATTGATATCCACAGACAGGAGAAGAATGAGTCTCTTTCCAAGGAGAATGGGAGAGAGGAGTAAGAAGGGAAATAATTTGCCCCATCCCTGACTTTTTGTTCTATTTGGACCTTTGGTGGATTGGATGATGCCTGCGGCTGATGAGGAAAGATCTTTTCCGCTTAATCTTTCCATTCAATGCCAATTCAAAAGCCAATCTCTTCTGGAAACATCCTCATGGACACATCCACAAATAGTGTTTTACCAATTACCTGGGCATCTCTTATTCTAGTCATGTTAACACTTAACTACAAACATCACATTCAAGTTTACTGGTTCTTTTAAGTGCATCAAGTCAACTGATAAATCTGATGATTCTTTCATTAGTTGCTGTGTTTTGGATTTCTAACATTTCTGTGTTATCTTCACTTTCAGTGCTCATCTCTGTTAAAATTACCTATGTGATCTTCCATGCTTTCTACTTTTTATATTAGAGCTATCATCATAATTATCTGAAAATCTGTCAATTAACAACTGTGTCATATCTGAGTTTGTTCTTGTCTTTTCAAACTGTTTTTCTTCTTTTTATGTCTTTTTTTAAGGTCTTTTTTTTTTCATGAAAGTTGCTATGTTAGGGCAGTCAACGCTGAAGTAAATGTTTTATGCTTGGAGATAAACACATCTTTCCTTCTTCAAAGTCTTAGTGTGGGAGTTTTGCTAATCTTGTTAGCAATTGGACTTGGACTGAAGCTTATTGTTGTTATGGTTACCTTCAGTGTAACTAGAGATTTCAAATTTTTCCACTGAAAACTTGTTAATTTCTTCCCATTTGGATTTTGGTCTTTCCTTTGTCCTAGTTCCTAGATAATTCTGTCCCTTGCATGTCTCTCAGTTGTATACCTCTGTTAAACTCGAGGTAGGTTGCCGCAGAAGTATAGTGTGGTGTGCCACACCACAGGTGTGGTGTTTAAGCCTCAGTGTTAGGTGGTACTATTAACGTGGATCTCAGTAATGTAGTTTTCACAGGTTTTTACGCTCCTCTGTGAAAAGTAATGCTTGACCTAGCACACATATCTGCCCCTTTTGCATTGGTAGACCTTTGTCCTTCCTGTTCCACTGCAAATGGTTCCCAGTAGCACTCTCAATATACTCGCTCCTGAAAACAAAACTTTGTTCCATAGGGAAGAAAAGGTTGGTCATGGCCAGCACCGGTGTGGGTAGGAGGTTCCTCAGGATTCTCCCCCTAGATGCTTGGTGGGGTTGTTCAGGGAAATCCTTCAAGAGGGTAAGAATACTCCAAATGTCTGCAGCCTCCACAGGCTTTAAATTCTCTTGCTAACCCATATGCGGTCTTAAGCAAAACATGAAAAACGTTTCCTTACTTGTTCATATGGTATTTGGTGATGTTAGCAAATGCTTGAATCGTGTTTCTCTTTACACACACTCCTTTTTAAAGTTCAGTTGTCTGCCCTGAAACTTCAGTTCTGGTTCAAGAAAACACGACGTGAATTTTGGCCATGTATTTTCTGTTTCTTAAAACAAAAAGGCAATTGTGATGTTGATCCCATCACTCCACACGTGTCTAAGATCTGAGCCTGCTCATTTTTCATCTTCTAGTTACATCCTCTATCATTTCTGGTTGTAGGTCTCTTGACTGCTTTTTCTGCTGGCTACGGAACAATTTTTATGTTTCTTTGCATGCCTAAAAATTGTTAGATATTGGATATTAGGTTACTTTGCTGAATGTCAAAATTTGTTGTTTTCTTTCAGGTTGGCTTAGATTCGTCTGGGCCTACAGTTAAATTCAGATGTTTGATCACTTTGAAGACTGATTTTAAGCTTTTCTAGCCTGGATCTAGAGTAGACTTTATTCTTATTCAGTAAGGTATGTCCTTCCCCCAGATTATCTACCTAATGTCCCAGGAAAATAATCACTGAGGCCTCTACTCTGGTTGATCAGAGCTCAAATGACTGCTACTTGCAATTGCTCAGAACTTTGCAGCAGACATCTTCCATTGTCTTTTGCTCTTGGCCTTCTTGAATTTTATTCATTCATATGCAGCCCAGTATTCAGTGGATATGCATAGAATTTTTTTTTTTTGGCAGTTTGGAAACCAGTTGAATTTCTGATGGGAGTTTCCTTACAATAGGGTGGCTGGGCAGGAGGTGGCCAGACCCTCCCCGTGTCACAGGATTTCTGATGCATATTCTGCAGTTATTTTTGCAGGATTCCCTGTTTTCTTCATACCCTCTCCTTCAATTTTCAATCATTTCAATCCTCACCAAAGTCTAACCTCCATCTCTTAAAGAAACTGGAATTCCAAGTTTGTGAGCGATTTATTTCTGTACAAAGGGATCCCCAAACTTCAGGAGTTAAAGTGATTATAAAACCCACCCTCTTTATTCCCCTTACCCAAGAGACAATCGTTCTGCACTGTCTGATTTCCAACGTCTAAAATCATTTTGTAGGGGCACCTGGGTGGCATAGTTGGTTTAAGTATCCAACTTCAGCTCAAGCCATGATCTCATGGTTTGTGAGTTTGAGCCCTGTGTCAGGCTCCGCTAAAGGCTAAGAGCCTGCTTCAGATTCTGTGTCTCTCTTTCTCTGCCCCTCCCCTGCTCCCTCTCTCTCTCAAAAATAAATGAACACTAAAAATGTTTTTAAATAAAAAGTAAAATCATTTTGTATATTTTATCCAGTTTTATATTTGTTTATATTATGATGTTAAGTTTGATCTTTGCTTTTCCTTCTTGGCTAATAACCAAAGAATGGGGGAAATATTTGAAAAAAAAATTTACGTATTATTTCTCCCTGCTTCAACTTGTATCTTTCATATTTGTGATATTACCTTTCAACATATTATATAGTTTACATCAGCTTGCACAAAATGTAATTCTAGGTGCTCTGTGACCTGCAGAAGTATAGTGTTTGCCCCATAAGTCTTAATACTCACTTTATTAGGTTATCATTTTAGGAATACTCTAGAGAAAAATAAGACTTCTAAATATCAGCACATTTTTGTATAATTTTATCAAAACAGACTGTTTATAACCCTTCTTTAAAAAATTTAATTAGCTTATTGGCAATATGTTAAATCTTTTAAAAATCTTAAATACTAACAAATTAATTTTCCATAGTTACTTATATATAAAGAGTATCATTACTTTTTATTTTTTAGTTTTATTTTTGAGAGAGGGGGTCAGAGCATAAGCAAGGGGAGGGTCAGAGAGAGGAGACACAGAATCTGAAGCAGGTTCTGAGTTGTCCACATAGAGCCCAATGTGGGGCTCGAACCCATGCACCCTGAGCTGAAGTCTGACACTCAACTAACAAAGCCACCCAGGGGCCCCCGAGTATCATTACTTTTTAAAAGGTCTAAATATTGATGTTTGTGAATCTTATTTATCAAATAGCACTCAAATGACCATATCCAGTTGTAGATAATGCAATTTATCAGTTTTTCTGGGCTTAAATTTAAAACAAAATTAAAAATTACAAACCCTAAAGCATTTTTTGCTGTAATTATGATTTATTGTAGATGTATTTAAAATTTTATAAACTTTATTTTAAATCTATTTCCATCCTCTAAAAATACACCGAATAATAAGCACAGGAAAACATATAGACTATGCATTTGTGGAAGAAAGCACTGTTTTGTGCTTAACTTTTGTGGCTAAGAAAATTAATAAACCACAGGTGTGCTTTGCATGTGTTAATGAGAAGTGTGTGGGCTCTGATTATAATTCAACTTTTAATGTTTGGTGCAGTCACTCAAGCTTGCCAATATCTAATTACTCTAAGTTAGGCACATTATTATTTTACTAGCTTCTATTGTCCTTTGATCAGAACTGGCACATGATGTAGTTCGCAGGTTTGTAGTGTCAGGAGAATGTTGAAAGAGGGATAGGAAAGAACACTCCTGATGGGAATAAAATTTAGCTACAGGAGAGATTTATCTTAACAGTCTTTGGGTGATGGCTTCATGTTGTAAAGTACAGATACGTATTTGCAAAAATTTTTAAGTTAATATTAGCAATATTATTGCTAAAGCAACGTTCAGTCCAGAGATATTCCACAAAAGTAAGTTTTTAGATTAAATAGTAAAAAAAAAAACCCTAAATGAACAGTCTTAAAAGCCAAGTGCTGAATCAACTGCAACATTAGCTATAAATAACTAGTATTGTCAAGTTTGCTTATTTTGGCCAACTTATTCAGATGAAGCACGTCAGTATTGCAGCAACTAGGGAATGTTAGATCTCAAAATTATACATGTACCTATAGCTTTCTAAATACAAACGTAACTCATGTATAGTTTGTCTTGACCATAAATATCTGGTCTTCTTATAGTTCTAGGATGGCCCCCTCTCCAATATCATTAGCTATATCCTGAAATTATTAATATTTTTTGAAAACAGGATGTGCTTAATAGGAAGTCACTCATGGGAATCAAAACCGAATTTTTTAAAAAAAAGTCACAAATACCAGAATATAAACAGATTTTGAATACAAGACTTAGACTCAAGTTCTGATTCTTCTAGGCAGTATAATTGCCTATTAACTTTTTTTTCATCTATAGACTATATAAAGTATTACAAAATAACCCACTGAAGTACGGGAATAAAATTCAAAGTGAACACATGTTTAAAATACTTAGCATAGACTCTGGAGAAAGGAACATACTTCAAGTTTATTCATACATACTAATAAATGAAATATTAACAAATTACATTTTTCTAGACAGTGTTAATATATAAATGATGGTCCTTTATCTCAGTGAGCTTATAAACACATTCATTTGCAAAGGCATTATATCTAATTCAAGTGTACTGTGTTCTACTTATTTTGTGTGTGAAACACACAACCACATCATTTGTTCTGTCTAGGAGAGGTGGTCCTATTAGAAATAATGCACAAGTAGGCTGCCTGGGTGGCTCAGTCTATTAAATATCTGACTTCAGTTCAGATCATGATCTCACAGCTCATAAGTTCGAGCCCCGTGTCAAGCTCTGTGCTGACAGCTCAGAGCCTGGAGCCTGCTTTAGATTCTGTGTCTCCCTCTCTCTCTGCCCCTCCCTGGACCACACTCAGTCTCTCTTTCTCTCTCAAAAATATCTTAAAAAGTAAAAACAAATAAATAATGCACATGAGAACTTCTGGGGAAGATGATGGAGTAGAAGGATCCTAAGCTCACCTCCTCCCATACATATAACCAGCTAACACCCATGTCAATATAAATAACCCTGAAAATGAACTGAAGACTGGTCATAGAACAAACTATTTACAGATAATTGTAGAGAAGAGACCACATCAAAAAGGGTAGGAAGAGTAGAGATGCCATCAGGAGACAAAATGACCTATAAGACTGTCAGGCACAGAGAGGGGAGAGGAGCAGACCCCACATCAGTGACACAGGCATGCGTAACAAGAACTGGGAGAAAAATCCCCCTAACATTTGGCTTTAAAAAAACAGAGGGCCTAACTGTGTGAGTTCTTACAATCAGTAAAGCTTAACACCGGAAACTTTAAAAATCAGCAAACTCTGCTCTGAGAGAGCCACAGAAAGCTAGGAAACTGAGTCTCTGTCCTCAGATATAACAAACAGGCCCATTGAGATACAGCATAGTAGCAACAGTTTGAAGAAAGAAAAAAAAAAACATACGTTATGGAGGAAGATTTGTTTACTAATCTCAGAGCTTGTGTTCTGAGGGATAAGACATTTAGGAGACTTCTAGAAGAAGAAAATGGCTGGTGGGCCCCATTTCCCTCCCCTGACTCCCAACCTAGACACTCGGACACCTACAGAGCCACTGCAGCACAAAAACTCTCCACCCAGGTTGAGAGAAGTGTGCACCACCCTCACACTGTTCTGCACACCCAGTCCCTCAAAGGTACCCTCAGGAGTTCATCAAAGCAGCCCCACAAGTATGGCAGTGGGCAAGCAACTCCAACATGCATCAGCACCACTCCCAAAGTGACTTCTAACTCATGCATACCAGTATGACTGCAGCTCCAACAGTTGGGTGGGAGCAGATATCTAGTCTGGCTACAGGCCTTCCCACTACCAAATGCTTCTCAGTGTATAACAGAGAAGCACCCTGCAGTTTGTGCAACCACAGTTCTGGCCAATACCAGATCTCATCCAAATTATGACAAAGGCAGCCCCAGACTGGTCCACTAACAATATAGGAACAAAACCATGCCCACGACAGGGAAAGAGAACCACTGCAGACAACAGGGTTGAAAGAAAATGTGGCTTAGCCTTAACACTAGGGTGCACAAATCCCACATAGGAGATACCCCTGAGGTGCCAGGTTCTGGTGAACTGTGGCCACGGCACAGCAAGACCCCACAGGACCTCTTCTTCATAAGGCCACTGCTTTCAAGAGTAGGAAATGTTGCTGACTTTGCTAACACCTAGAAACAGGCATAGAGAGTTAGATAAAATGAAGAGACAGAAGCATGTGTCCCAAATAAAATAACAGGATGAAAATCTCAGCAAGGGAGTTAAATGAAACCGTTAAATAATACGCTTCATAGAAAATTTAATGTAATTGTCACAAAAATACCCACTGGGATCAAGAGCAGAGAACTCAGGGCGACTCTCTACAAAGAGATAGAAAACATAAAAAGAGAACTAAGCAGATATAATACCTCAACAACTGAAATAACAAATACACTAGAGGTAATAAATAGAAGACTAGGAGAAGAAAAATAATGAATCACAGACCCAGAAGTCAGAGTAATAGAGAACAATTAAGCTGAGAGATGAGAGAAATAGGACTAGTAAAAAATATGGATAGATTAAGAGAATTCATCATCAAGCATAATAACATCCACATTATAGGGATTTGACAAGGAGGTGAGAAAAAAGGGAGAAGAAAACTTCTTTGAAGAAATAATAGATGAAAACTTCTTTTATCTGGGAAATGGAGAGGGGAGGAACAGATATTCAGATCCAGGAGCACAGAAAAACCCCAACAAATTTAAACCAAGGAGGTCCACACCAAAACACATAGTTGTAAAAATGGCAAAAGATATGACAAAGAGAATTTTAAAAGCAGCAAGAGAAAACATTTACATACAAGGGAAACTCCATAAGGTGATTATCAGCTGATTTTTTTAATCGGAATTTGCAGGCCAAAAGGGAGTGGTGTGAGATAAAGTACGGAGATAAAGTGCTGAAGGAAAAAAACAAACAAACAAAAAACAAAAATCACCAGCAGCTAAGAATACTCTACCCAGCAAGCCTACCATTGGGAATAGAGAGCAACAAAGAGTTTCCTAGACAAACAAGAATTTATCATCACTAAACCAGCCTTACAAGAAATGTTAAAGGGAACTGTGAGTGGACATGAAAGACCATAAGGAGGAATAAGTATGAAGCACAAAAGCAATAAATTAAGTGTATCTATAAAAATGAGTCCAGGGATTCACAAAATAAAAGAATATGAAGTATGACACTATATACCTGAATGTGGCATGGGAAGGAATAAGAATTTAGTGCTTTTAGAATCAGTTCAAACTTAAGTGACTGTCAATACAGACAGCTATATGCATAAGGTTGTTATATGTAACCTAAAATGTTAACTACAAATCAAAAACTGGTAATAGATATACAAAAAGATCCAAATATATCACTAAAGAAAGCCAGCAAACTGAGAAGAAAACAAATGAAGAACAGAGAAGAACTACAAAACCAACCATAAAATAAGGAACAAAATGTAATTAAGTATATACCTACCAATTACCTTGAATGTAAATGAACTAACTCTCCAGTCAAAAGACATAGGGTGACAAAAACAAAAAAAAAGCAGGATCCATCTATATGTTGCCTACAGGAAACTCCCCTCAGACCTAATGACACATAAAGTTTGAAAGTGAAAGTATGGAAAAACACTTATCACACAAAAGGAAGTGCAAATACTGGGGTAACAATACTTGTGTCACAATAATAGACTTTAAAACAGACTCTAGAGTCCTTCTTCATGTCTTGCTAAATTATCCACAAAGGGAACAATCCAACAAGTAGATATAACAATTGGAAATGTTTATTAATCCAATGTGGGAGGAAACCAAATAGAACAGCTATTCACATGCATAAAGTAAGAAATCAAAAGTAATAAAATAGTAGGGGACTTTTAACATTCCTCTTATATCAACAGACAGATTAACCCAACAGAAAATTAACAAGAAAACAATGGTTTTGAATGACACAGTGGACCAGATGGATGTAACATATATTCAGAGCATTGCATCCTAAAACCATGGAATGCACATTTTTTTCAAGTGCACATTCTCCACAGCAGATCTTGTTAGTGTACAAAAAGTTCTCAGCAAATTCAAAAGGATTGAAGTCCTACCATGCATCTTTTCTGATCACAACACTATGAAACAAATTCAACCACAAGGGAAAATCTGAAAAGAACACAAATACATGGAGGTTAAATCGCATTCTATTGAACAATGATTGGGTCAACTAAGAAATCAAAGATGAAATTTAAAAAAAAAATACATCGAGATAAATGAAAATGAAAACACAAGGATCCAAAGTCTCAGGGATCCTTGTGTTAAACCAGCAAAAGCAGGTTTAACAGGGAGTTTACAGCAATACAGGCCAACCTCAAGACACAATGTAAATCTCTAATACACAACCTAACCTTATACCTCAAAGAGCCAGTAAAAGAACAAAACCAATAGAAGGAAGGAAATAAGATTAGAGCAGAAATAAAATAAAAACTAAAACGACAACAACAACAAAACAATAAAATAAAATAAAGAGCTGGTTTTTTGGAAAAAAAAAATTGATAATAGATAAACCTTTAGCCAGACTCATTAAAGAGAGAGAGAGAGGGGCGCCTGGGTGGCGCAGTCGGTTAAGCGTCCGACTTCAGCCAGGTCACGATCTCGCGGTCCGTGAGTTCGAGCCCCGCGTCAGGCTCTGGGCTGATGGCTCAGAGCCTGGAGCCTGTTTCTGATTCTGTGTCTCCCTGTCTCTCTGCCCCTCCCCCGTTCATGCTCTGTCTCTCTCTGTCCCAAAAAAAAAAAAAAAAAGAGAGAGAGAGAGAGAGAGAGGAACTAACTATCATAAATGAAAGGAGAAATAAGAACCAATACCACAGAAATACAAAGAATATTATAAAAATTTCTATGCCAACAAATTGGACAACCAAGCATACATAAATTCCTAGAAACATAACCCACCAGAACTAAAGCAGGAAGAAATAGAAAATCAGAATAGCAATGAAATTGAAGTACTTATCAAAAATATCCCAAGAAACAAAAGTTCAGGACCAGATGGCTTCACAATTGAATTCTACCTAATGTTTCAAGAGGAGTTAATACTTATTTTTCTCAAACCATTCCAAAAATAGAAGAGGAAGAAAAACTTCCATATTCATTCTATGAATGTCACTCTAATTCTATGAATTCATTCCAAATTCATTCATTACCCTGAAACCAAAACCAGATAAAGACATTACAAAACAAAACAAAACAAAAAAAAAAAAACAAAAAAAAAAAACACCCGAACATCTCTGATGAACATCAATGCAAAAATCCTCAACAAAATTTAGCAAACTGAATTCATTAATACATTTAAAACATTGTTCACCATGATCAAGTGAGATTTATTCTGGGGATGCAATGGTGGTTCAATACACACACACACACACACACACACACACACACACACACACACAAATCAATCAACATGATACATCACATCAACAAGAGAAAGGGTAAGAACCATATAATCATTTCAATAAGCACAGAAATAAACATTTGACATAGTACACATCCATTCATCATAAAAATCCTCAACAAAGTATGTTTAGAAGGAACATACTTCAAAATAAAGGACTTATAAGAAAAAAAAACACATAATATCATACACAAAAGTGAAAAACAGTTTTTCCCCTAAGATCAAGAACAAGACAAGGATGTCCACTCTCACAACTTTTATTCAACATAATACTGGAAGTCCTAGCCACAGAAATTAGACAACAAAAATAAATGGAAGGCATCCCAACTAGTAAGGAGGGAGTGAAACTCTCACCATTTGCAGATGACCTAATTCTATATAGAGAAAACCTTAAAGACCCCACCAAAAAACTATAATTAATAAATACATTCAGTATGGTCACAGGAAGTAAAATCCATACACAGAAATCCATTGCATTCCCATACACTAATAATGATGAAGTAGAAGAAAAACTAAGAAAACACTCCCATTTACAATTGCACCAAAAATAACAAAATATCTAGGAATAAACCTAACAAGGAGGTAAAAGACTTGTCCACTGAAAACTATAAAACATTGATAAAAGAAATTGAAGAGGACACAAATGAGAACATATTCCATGCTCATGGAGTGGAAGAACAAATATTGTTAAAAGTTTCATACTACCCAACACAACCTACAGATTTAATCAATTCCTATCAAAACACTAACAGCATTTTTCCCACCACAGAACTAGGACAAACAATCCTAAAATTTGTGTAAGCCACAAGTGACTCTGAATAGCCAAAGCAATTTTTGGCCAAAGCAATCTGGTAAACAGGAAAACCAAAATGGAGGTATCCAGAATCTGAGATTTCAAGATCTACTACAAAGCTATAGTAATCAAAATTGTATGGTGCTGGCACAAAACACAGATGCAATAGAAAAATTAGTCAATAGAACAGAATAAATCAAAAGAACAGAAAATAGAGCTCAGACGTAAACGTACTCTTATATGGTCAACTCATCAGCAAAGGAGGCAAGAATTTGCAATGGCAAAAAGATGGTCTGTTCAACAAGTGGTGCTGAGAAAATTGAACAGATATATGCAAAATGATGAAAATGGAAAACTTTCTTAAACCATATACAAAAATGAACTCAAATGGATTAAAATCGAAAAGACCTGAAACCATAAAAGATGACAGCTTAAGGAGTGTGCTGACATAGCTACAGCAACATTTTCCTTGATAGGTCTCCAGAGACAAGGGAAACAAAAGCCAAAGTAAAGTATTGGGACTACATCAAAATAAAAGCCTTCTGCATTATATAGGAAACTACCAAAACTAAAAGGCAACCTACTGAATAGGAGAATATGTTTGCAAATGACATATCTGCTAAAGGATTAGTATCCAAAATACATGAAGAACTTCAACTCAACACCAAAAAAAAAAAAAAAAATTAAAAATGGGCAAAAGTCGTGAACAGACATTTTGCCAAAGAAGACATCCTGATGGCCAAGAGACACATGAAAAATGGTGAACATCACTCATCATCAGGGAATTGAAAATCAAAAACACAAGGAGATATCACCTCATACCTGACAGAATGGCTAAAATCAAAACCATAAGAAACATCAGCTATAAGGAACAGCAGGTATTGGTGAGGATGTGGAGAAAAAAGGAACCTTCATGTATTGTTGTTAGGAATACAAACTGGAGCAGCTATTGTGGACAACAGTATGGAGTTACCTCAAAAAAATAAAAATATAATTACCATATGATCCACTAATTCCACTATTCAATATTTACCCACAGAGTATGAAACACTAATTCAAAAAGATATATGCACCTTTATTTGTATTGTAGCATTATTTACAATAGCCAAATTATGAAAGCATCCAAGTGTCCATTGTTAGATGGATAAAAATTATATATACATGTATATTATGTGTATATATGTACATATATGTATATATACATACATACAATGGAAACTTACTAAGTCATAAAAAAGTGAAATTTGCTATTTTCAACAACATGGATAGATCTAGAAGGTACAATGCTAAGTGAAATAATTCAGTCAGAGGAGAACAAATACCATAGGATTTGATACGTATGTGAAATTTAACAACTAAAACAAGTGAACCAAGAAAAAATATATATAAATAAACAGACTCTTAAATAGAGAGAAAAAACTGTTATCCAAGGAGAGGTGCGGGGGTGGGGGATGGGTGAAATAGATAATGAGGTTTACGAGTGCCCTTATCATGATGAGCACTGTGTAATATATAAAACATTGAATCACTATTATACACCTGAAGCTAATACAAGACAGTGGGTTAATAGAATTAAAATAAAGAGAAATAATCTACCTGTCAATATACTTGTGGAAAGTAAGCACTTAAACTTCAAACAAAAAGATGTCACTTTACTAGGTACTATAGTCTATTTAGAAAAAATAAAATGTGTATAACACATTTTCACTGCAAAGATTTCATAATAATCCCCTCCAGGGTAAGGTGTATGGATCCGTTGCTTGCAATCTATATTTGTAATAATTGTCTATTGTTCTCCAGACCACTAATTTTTCTGACTACGCTAATGTAATTCTGTAACTCCTGTATAATAGAGAAAGATTGATTACATACCTAGAAAAAAAATTGGTTTTGTCCCTAATTCAAATAAACTTGGAATCACGCTAAATTCTGAAAAATTTTTGTGGAATATTTTTACAATAGGTGAAATATTTGTGTTGTTTTCTACTACATTATAAAGATATAGGTAGACAAATGAACTAAAGATCAAATGGACACTAAATGTTCTTTGTCCTTTATAAAATAAGCATAATGTGCCAGAATATAAGTCATTACAAGATACAAAAGTCTTGAAGTAAGATTTATACATATATTTACTGGTATAAAATATAAGTGTGTGCCTCATACACACATCTTTCTAATAATGTAAATAAGAAGACATAATACTATTTAATAGAGATTTATCTGGAACTGCCCTAATACAAGAGATAAGCACATAGTCTAATAAGAAAAGTATAACCTATCCACCCACACAAAAACTATGTAATATTACTTTATAGCAAAAGTTCAAAATCACAAGAATATTAATTAATGCTACAAATATTTCTTCTCTCCCAGTACTGAGGTTTCATCTAATCTAGAGACCAAACATTTGTACTTTGCATGAAATTTGGGCTGGGTTCATTTTAGTGTTTATAAAACATATGGAGTAAAAGCACTTAAATGTGTTCATGAACCACCATGAGTGGTGGTCTAGAAATGAGACACATTCTAGAATGCTTAATATATGGGGCTTATAACACAATAAACTTGGGTTTAAGTCTGGGTCCCATTAATTATTACATAACCTAAGACAGGATGCAAAATTTTTGAATGTACTTATATCTGGAATAAAGAACAATACCTAACTCAAATATAGTCTTGATAATTAAGTGGCAGTTTGAGTGGTGTTTGAACAACCATCCCACAGAGAACTAGAAATGTTCAAATATACACAGACATACACTTAAATATGTTCCAGGGTATTGGAGAGATATTAAGCAGTGAAGAATTGTTAACACTAAGAGAATTTCAGAGAAATGAAAAGGTCTTTAAGGGCTGCTTTTACCCAAATAAATTCCCCTCTTCCAATATTATAAGTTAGAGTCTAGGAAACTAAGTAGAGGTCTTAATAAACTCACCAGACTTAAGGGATAAATGCTTGAGGTCAAAGCTAAGAAATGGTTTAGGGTCTTAATAGCCCACCAGACTTTGAGTTGGGACCCAAGTAGTTTACATTGTAGTGGTAACAATAAATTGGAATATCAGCCCATTAAGGGTTAAAGCATGGTATAGAATTATCTCAATCTATCTGAAGGAAGGTCATTTTGGATTGTTGATGCTCCTAGCCTAGACACTTTCCAGGAGTGAGAATAAATTTCCTATTGAGAAACTGTCAGCCACATTCTGATTCAAGCTGACATCATAAGAAGCTCCTAAACTAACTTCCTCATCTGGACACTGATACTATAGCTACAAACAACAAATTTCTCTAAAAGAAATACAAAATTTAGTCAAGCGACTCCCATACATTGGGCAAATGAGAAAATATAGATGTATGGATGTATGTATAACATATAAATTGGTAGGAGAGGCTGACACAATTTCACCAAAAAATTCACTGACGTACAATAACATACAGTGAAGAAAGGGATCACAATTCCCATCTTCTCCCTGAGGAGTGAAAAATCCTTACATTTAGTGCTCCAACTTTTTAGACTTCCACCTAAGAGATGGCTCCCAAAACACCTACCTGTTAAAGCCAACAGGGCTGCCCTACAATACTATACTAAAAAACAAAACAAAACAAAAACAAGAAAAACAAAAAAACAGTTCTCAATGGACTCCTGAGGACTACTGTAACTAGCTCTGGAATTCAGCAGAGAGGCAACAGACTGAAACACCAGTCTTTCTCTGAAAGAGCCTCTATTTACAGATCTTAAAAGCTACAGCCTGAAGGTCAGGCTTCTTAGTTAATCCAAATCGAGCGACCTATTGTAATACTCTCTAGTAATTGAGGAGATTGGCAGGCACCATCTTTTTTCTCTCCCTCTTTACCACTCCAAGTCTCTAGCTTGTGAACAGTTTGGTGGTACAGTTTTTTGTGCCTGCTACCAGGGTATGCAACCCTCTGTGGTCTGGCTCTTTGGCTAATGGGACTTACATTCATGGGTCTCACAGGAATGTAGCAAACAGAGTAAGTGCTTCATCAGCTATCCACCAAGGGTTTAGTGAAGAGGCAGAAAACTGAAATGCCCACTATTTCCCTGAAAAGTGCTCTTTGCAGATTTTAAAAGCCATAGCTTGAGGGTAAGTTTTCTAATTTAAACACTGCAGTGACAACTGCAATTCTCTCCAAACCTTTCCACCCAGCTCCAGGTCTACAGTGTCTCCACGAAAGGAGCTTGTGCACACATCTGATTCCTTGGATTTGTGGCTGCTTACTTTAGGATACAACTCTTGATAGACTGAACCTGTGTTCACTAGTTCAATGAATATAGCAACTAAAGAAACATTCTTAACTAGCTAACCTTCCAGGCCTTGGAGTAGAGAGTGCCAACACAAATGCCTATTTTACAGTCTCTTACTGAAAAGATTTATTAGCATACTTTAACAGCTGCTGCCTGAGGGTCCAGATTCCAATTATCCCGCATCTAGTTAATAACTGAAATCTTTCCCTTTGGGACACTGATAGGTCTTGGCACATCGACAACTAGAGGGTCTCACTAACAACGAAAAAGAAGCCTGTTTAGACAACCACAAAGGTTTGAGAGATGACTAAGAGCTCAGGCCAGCAGAATGGTAAAGTTTAATCTTACACAGGATGCTCCTTTAGTCCTATACCTTGGGAAGGGTGACAGTTTTATCTAATCACAGAAACCAACACAGAGTCCAAGAAAAAAGAAGAAACAGAAATATGCTTCAAGCAAACAGAGTAAGATAAAATCCCCAAACAGACCTTAGTAGAGGTAAGTTATTTACATGACAAAGTTTGAAATTATTATCATAAAGTTGCTCATTGAGATTAGCAGAGTAATACACACAGTAAGAATTCAATAGAGCACTACATTCTTATATTTTAGATCTAACAAAAATCATAGAGCAGAATATAACTGACCTGAAAAATTCAAAAGAGATTCAATAACCGACTAGATGAAGCAGAATAAGAGATCAGCAAACTTGAAGACAAGACAATGAAATTCATTACATCAGAGGAGTAAAAAGCAAAGAGAATTAAAAGGAGTAGATAGCTCAAGGTACCTATGAGGCACCATCAAGTGGCCAAATATTCATATTATAGAGGACTCAGAAAAACATAAGAGAAAAAGGGACAAAGATTTCTTAAATAATGGTTGAAAACTTCTCTAAGTTGGAGAAAAACAGACATCTAGATCCAGAAAGCATATAGATTCCCAATAGGATAAATAAAAAGTTACCCACACCAAGACACATTAAAACTGTCAAAAGTAAAAGAATATTAAAAGTAGCAAGAGAAAAAAATATATATACAAGATAAACATAACCCATTAAAACAAAATCCTGAATAACTAAAACAACCTTAAGAAGAACAAAGCTGGAGACACCAACTTACTATTATGACAAAGGAGCCAAGAACATATAATGAAGAATCATCTCTTCAATAATTGGTATTGGGAAAACTAGACAGCCACATGCAAAATAAACTGGACAGCTATGTTATACTATAAAAAAATTTTTTTAAATGGGTTAAGGACTTAAATTTAAGACCTAAATCTGTAAAACTCCTAGAACGAACGCAAAGGATAAGCTTGTTGACATTGGTCTTGGCACTGATGTTTTGGATTGGACATCAAAAGCAAAAGCAAGAAAAAAAAAAAAAAGCAAGTGGGACTACATCAAACTAAAAAGCTTCTGTACCACAACGGAAATCATCAAATGAAAAGCCAACCTAAAGAATGGGACAAAATATTTGGAACTCCTTATCAAATACAAGATTTGCAAAGTATATACAGAATTCACAATACTGAACAAAAAATTCCTATTTTAAAAATTGGCAGAGGAACTAAACAGACATTTTCCCAACAAAAGTATACAAATGGCCAACAGGTACATAAAAAGGTGCTCAAAATGACTTGTCACTAGGAAAATCAAAATCACAAGATTGCCTCACACCTGTTGGAATGCCGATTATCAAAAGGACAGGACATAAATGTTGGTGAGAACATGGAAAAAGGAATTTTATGTATAATCAGCAGAAATGTAAATTGATGAAGCCACCATGAAAACCAGTACTAAAAATTGAACTACCAAGGTTCTTGGGTGGCTCAATCAGTTAAGCGGTTAAGTGTCCTACTTTGGCTCAGGTCATGATCTTGCAGTTCATCAGTGCAAGTCCCACATCAGGCTCTCTGCTTTCAGTGTAGAGCCTGCTTCAAATCCTCTCTACCCCTCTCTCTGCTCCTCTGTCCCTTCCCTGTGCCCACCCTCTCTCTCTCAAAAATAAACATTAAAAAATTGAACTATAATTTGCAATTGCACTTGTTTGTATATAGCAAGGAAATAAAATCATTACCTTGAAAAGATAATCTGTACCCTCAACATGTTTACTGCAGCATTACTTACAATAGTCAAGATATGGAAACAATAACACTCCATCACCAGATGAAAGAAAATGTGATGTGATTATATATTTCACACATATACACAACAGAAATTATTTAGCCATAAAAAAGCAAATCTTGCCTTTATGAAAACATGGATGGACATTGAAAGCATTATGCTAAGGAAGTCAGAAAAATGTTGCATAATATCACCTCACTTATACATGGAATAAAAAAAATCATGATTTCCTAGATATAGAGAACAGACTGATGGTTGCCAGAAGTGGGGGCAAGGGGTCAAATGAGTGAAGGTACTCAAAAGCCTAAGTTTGCAGTTATAAGATATACAAGTCCTGGGGATATAACGTACATCATGGTTACTATAGTTACTGTACTATATACTAGAAAATTACTTAGAGGGTATCTTAAAAGTTCTCATCACAACAGAAAGAAATTGTAATTATGTGAAGTGAATGTCGACTAAACTCATTTACCCAACCTATATATTTATATGTTTATTTTCTATACTTAAAACTAATACAACATTAATGTCAAGTATATCTAAATAAGAACAGAAAAAGAAATTATCTATCACCTCAAGGTATCACAGAACTTTTTCATATATAATAGAATAAAAAATTTTAAAAACAATGTGTCATGTAAAAAATAATACAAGGAGACAACCAAGACAAATAGAAAGTTAATAGCACCAAAAACATAGAGGACCCAATTAAGAGTTACAAAATTGTACTTTTAGTTGTGTGTTTTTTTTACAATAACACAAAAGATGATTGACAATATTTTCAGATAATTAAAATGTCATTGGTAATTTTAGAACAGAAATACATAATAACTCACCAGATTGGTTCAAAAGCACCTTAAAAGAGATTTAGGAAGTTGAAAAGAAACAACTGTCAACACCTGCTAGTTGCACTTGTGTATATTCAAAAATTATATCCATATAGATGATTGGAATTAAAACATAAAGTTAAGCTGACAAGATAAATTCAATATATAAATTCAAGTGTGTTTATAGATACTACAACAGATCTATATTGCAAATATATACTATATACCATTTATGTAGCAAAGAAACATACCTAATACCAAGAAATATATGTATCTAGACTTATCCAGAGGAAACTACAGTCCAACCTGTCTCCCTGGGCAGGGCATCCTTCTGAAGTGGTTTCTGCCCTGTCATACAGAGCAGGCAACTACAACTTGGACTCGTCTCCCTCCTAGTGATTCCTGCCCTGAAAAGGGATGGAGAAAACTTCACATACCAGCATGCACACAATTCCTGCCACAGGTGCCTGTGCAAGGAACAACCTGCTGTTGCGTGTGCCTAAAACGGTGGCAGAAAGGCTACGTTGCTAAGAGGCTGAGTGCCACCCTTCCCCAGTGAACCCTCAGCAACCACAGTGAGGCCTCTGAACTGTGCAGGGAGAAAACTCTTTCCAGTGCATCCACAACAGCAAAGGGGTCACTGCAGCTTAAGGAAATTGTGGTTCAACCACAACATAGGAGTGCCCACAGCCCACATGGGACACTTCTGGAGCACCTATTTCTGGTGACCAAGGGCAAGTATGTTATGGAACACTACAAGACCTCTTCTGTACAAGCCCACTACTTTCTAGACCATTAGGTGTATCTTACCTACCCAATAAATACAGAGTCAAAGACTGACAAAAATGAGGAGAGGAATAGGTTCCACGTGAACAAACAAAAACAAAATCACAGTAAAAGGGCTAAATAAAATGGAGATAGGCAAAAGGTTTCATAAAATGTTCAAAGCAATGGTCAGAAAGATACTGACTGGACTTGAAAAAAGGTGGATTAACTCAGTGAGAACTTTAAAGAGACATAAAATATATTTTAAAAAAGTAGTCAGACTATAGGTTTTCACTCTTATGTGGATCCTGAGAAACCTAACAGAAGACCATGGGGGAGGGGATGGAAAAAACAAAAGTTAGAGAGGGAGAGAGCCAAACCATAAGAGACTCTTAAAAACTGAGAATAAACAAAGGGTTGATGGTGGGGGGGTGGGTAGGGAGGGGAGGGTGGGTGATGGGCATTGAGGAGGGCACCTGTTGGGATGAGCACTGGGTGTTGTATGGAAACCAATCTGACAATGAATTTCATATTCTAAAAAAAGTAGTCAGCTGAAGAATTCAATAACCTAAAAAAATAAATTTGAGGGAATCAATAGCAGATTAAAGGATGCCGAAGAATGGCTCAGCAATCTGGAAGAAAGGGTAATGAAAAGCAACCAAGCTGAACAGCAAAAAGAAATAAGAATTAAAAGAGGAGACCAGGTTAAGGGAACTCAGATATCATTAAGCATAATAACACGTGCATCCCACATGGATAACACACAGAAAAGAGAATAGAAAAGTTATTTGAAGAGATAGCTGAAAACTTCCCCAATCTGGTTAAGGAAACAGACCTCCAGTTCCAAGAATAGAGAGAGCCTCACACAAGATGAGCCCAAGAAGATCCACACTAAAACACGTAATTTAACTAGCAGAAATTAAAGCTATAGAGGGAATTTTAAAAGCAGCAAAGGGAGGAAAAAGTAGTTACATACAAAGAAAGCTACAGAAGTCTAACAACTGATTTTTGAGCAGAAACTTTGCAGGCCAGAAGAGAGTGACATGATATAATCAAAGACCTAAAAGAAAGCTTGCAGCCAATACCACTCCATCCAGCAGCCATGAAAAAATGCTCAACATCACTAATCATCAAGGAAATGCAAACCAAAACCACAATATTATCTCACACATATTGGCTAATACCAAAGACACAGAAATAGCAAGTATTGACAAGGATATAGAGAAGGGAAAACTTGTACACAGTTGATGGGAATGTAAATCCATACAGCCATGGTGGAAAACCATAAGGTTTATATTAAAATGGAAATGTTAAATGATCCAGTAATCTACTACTGACTTACCAAAGGAAAATAAGACGACTAATTTGAAAAGATACGTATTCCCTTGTTTATTGCATCATTGTTTTCAATAGCCAAGATATGGAAGCAACTCAAGTGTCCACAGACATATGACTAGATAAAGTGGTGTGTGTATGTGTGTGTGTGTGTGTGTGTGTGTGTGTGTGTGATGGAATATCACTCAGCCATAAAAAATGATATGGTCTTGCCATCTGGGATAATACGGATGGACCCAGAGGGTATTAGGCTAAGGGAGATAAGTCCAAGAAAGACGAATACCATATGAATTTACTTATATGTAGAATCTAAATAAAACAAACAGACTCTTAAATACAGAGAATAAACTACGTGTTTGCCAGAGGGGATGTGAGTATGTGTGGGAAGGGGGATGTGAAAAATAGATGAAAAGGATTAAAAAGTATAAACTTCCAGGACAAAAGAAATCAGTCACTGAGTCACTGCGATGAAAACTACAGCATAGGGAACATAATCAGTATCATAAGTACTAATGTTATGTGATAACAGATAGAGACCATACTTACTGTGGTAAGCACACATTACTACAGAATTGCTGAATCAGTAGGTTGTACACCTGAAACTAATATTGTATGTAATTTATACTCCAATAAAAAAATAAATAAAATTAAGCTAAGAAAGTGGCTTACCACCAATACCCTACTTTTGCCGTAATTCAGGAGTCCAATAATTGGCTGAATTTTACCTAAAACTCTATTCTGTTACTTCTTTTAAAGAAATTATGGCTTTGTATCATTCAAAGAACAAGAGCAACAACAATAAAATGGATAGGCAGACTCAAGTCCTAGATGAACGCTTTGAAAAAGTAATGATGCCATTTTATCCACATTATTTACTTTGAATGTATGGTGAATTAAAATTACGGCAATCAATTAAATTCTAAAGTGTATGTAAGAAACCAAAAGATCAAGAATGGCAACACAAATATTAAGGAAGAAATAGAGGAGAAAGAAAAAAAACAAGGGAACACTTACTATATGGAGTACACATAATATTATGTTAGGACGGTAGTCTTGCTACAAGACTGAACATATACACTACTGGATGTCTGCAGAGAGTCTAAAGACAGACTCATGCAGTTTCAACAGTTAATTTATGACAAAGATGGACCTTTACAGTATCATCCAAATAGAGGTCTTTTTATTAAAATATTAGAGTCAACGGCAATATGCATTTTATAAAATTTTTAAAATCAAAAAAGTTGGACCATTACCTCACATCAGACATAAAATCACTTTCAGATGAGTTTTTTAATTTATTGTTAAATTAGGGGGAAAAAAATAGCTTGTAGAAATTCGTGGAGCTGTCTCACACTCCTGGACCCTGTGCTAAGTAAACTTTGTTTCGTTTCTTTAAAAAGCAAGCAAAATAAATACATAAAACACCCCAAAGTGAAAATATGATTACATTTTTACATTAAAAAATAACATTACTAGGGGCGCCTGAGTGGCTCAGTTAGTTAAGCATCCAACTCTTGATTGTGGTTCAGGTCATGATCTCAAGACCGTCAGATCAAGTCCCATGTTGGACTCCATGCTGAGTGTGGGGCCTGCTTGGGATTCTCTCTTTCCTTTTCTCTCTGTTCCTGCTCCATTCTCTCTCTTTCTCTCTCTCTCTCAAAATAATCATTAAAAAACTTAAAAAAATAAAGGTAAAATTTAGCACTACTAAACTATAAAATGAATACATCCAGTTAATCAAAAGGCAAGCCATACTTTAAGAACTGGCCATAGATTCATATCCAGAAAACAGAATTTTCAGATCACTAAGAAGTAATCTGATTTAAAAACAGGTAAGACACTTGCACAGGCATTTCATAAAAGGAGCTTTTTAAAGACAAAAATCATAGGAAATGTTGATCAACCTTGTTCATAAGGGAAATATAAGTTAAATTACAATTAAATAATATTACTGTTACACATTGCTTATGAAGTTGCTTGTAACTATTCCCATTTCGGCAGTCATGCACCTTGACAATGTATGTCGAAATACATTCAGAATTTGGGTCTCAGGAAATTTTTCATGTTGCCATGATCTCTCAAGATCCTTTACGGTTTCCATGCGAAAAACCTAGCCTACCTTGTTAGACAATTCTAGACTACACGGAACCAAGACATGTTGTCCCAGCTATAGGCATCCCTGATCAACCAGCTCAAACTGGCACCTGTCTGCAGAAACATGGATGAGCCTGAGACCAAAAGAATCACTCAGCCCAAAGTATTTACAAGTAAAATCCTGGTTTGTGAGCATAATTTGTTCCGGAAACATGCCTGTAATCCAAAGCACTTGTGTATCAAAGCGAATTTCAAGACCCATTGGCTCAGTTGTGATCGTGTGATGTTCGGCATCATGTACTACTTGTATTGCAAAACATCACTCGTCTATTGAGTTAAAATGTATTAATAATATTTGCTCTCCTTGCAGGACATTCGCAGAACGACTTACAATTTAAAGTTTTCTCTATACTGTTTCAAGACAAAAGGCTGTTTAAAGCAAACGTGTTCAGTAGTTTTCGGTACAGTTAAAGCCAATTAGTTACATTAAAAACTCAGTTTCTTAAAAGTGAAGTTTTAATATATAAAACAGCATAGCCTATTCTGATACTGAAGTGTAATTTGGAAAATTTTGGGCATTTGGCCTTGTTTGGACATTTTTATATTTTGTTCATATACACTGTGATACCGCTAAATTTGAACATATATGCATATCTGTGTGACCCAACACCATTTTTAGATTTATACATCCCAGTGCATACATACATGAACCAAATGTTTATAGCAGCAATCCAAGTATTCATGTAAATAAATTCATGATAAATTATGGATTCATTATAATACTGTACACCAAGAAAATGAATGAAATATGGCTATCAAAACAAAACAGATTTCTCCCATACACCTGATTTGAGGTCAGAGAAGCAGATACAAAATAATTCACTTTGTACTTATATATGCGGTAATAAAAACTAACCTAGTGATTTAGTAGTCAGGATAGTGCTTGTAGTAAGAATTAATGTGATAGAATAGAATCATGAGAGGATTTCTGTGATTCTGATAAAGTTCTCCTTCTCCACATGGATGGCTCTTTATGTAGATAGGTTTCCTATAGGATCAAAATATGGAAATGTGTTCTTATAACATATACATTATATTTCTCATGTAATTTTATTAATTGAACAGAATCTAGTGAGGCTTGGAGTATTAAAAGCAGTTACATCTTACTATCTTCTCCTACGATGTCTGTAATTGCTTTAAGAATGTATAAATTGTAAACCAATTTCTAAAACATCAGACCATAGAAACTTTTTTCACTTAATACACTCTATTATTTTACTCTACCTTCACATTTAGAAGTTGTATTTTTTTTCAAACACAGGGCTGTTCCTCTCTGGACATGTTTCCTTGGTTTAGATTCTGCCATCATGATTTCTCTCTTCTAAGGTGTTCTCCCGTTCTCTTTATTAGAAGAGTCATAAATGTTTGAGTATTTTTAACATGCCAGGCATTTCTCAAGGAACAAAACAGGTAAAAGTTGCCTTCATTGTGCTCACATTTTAGTGGAGGAACTAGATACCTAAAGTACAGCAAGACAACATGTGACATTCTGTGGAATCTCAACATTCTTCCTCCATGCCCCTTATATAAGTGATTATAAGATGATTTTCTTTCTTCTGAGATGTTAGAACATTTACCCCTGTGGCATATTGTTCCCGAACTATTTTTTTCAAATCCATTCTCCCTCTATAATAGGATGATACATTCATAACTACTGGGCTGTCAGTTACCTATCTGCTCCATGAAAAGGTTCATTCTTTTCACCTCCATCAACTTTGGGCTTCGTCATGTAACATGTTTTGGCTAATGGTATGTAAGTAGGTCAAGTTTGGTACATACCAGCCGAAGCGTTAAATAAAATTGCATCGTTAGGCTCTGCTTCTCTTGTTCTTGTCTTTCAATATGAAGACAGGTTTCTTATGGCACAAAAACAAACACTTAGATCAATGGAACAGAATAGAGAACCCACAAATGGACCCACAAACATATGGCCAACTAATCTTCGACAAAGCAGGAAAGAATATTCAGTGGAAAAAAGACCGTCTCTTCAGCAAGTGGTGCTGGGAAAACTAGACAGCAACATGCAGAAAAATGAACCTGGACCACTTTCTTATACCATACACAAAAATAAACTCAAAATGGATGAAAGACCTAAATGTGAGACAGGAAGCCATCAAAATCCTCAAGGATAAAGCAGGCAAAAACCTCTTTGATCTTGGCCACAGCAACTTCTTACTCAACACATCTCCAGAGGCAAGGGAAACAAAAGCAAAAATGAACTATAGGGACCTCAAAATAAGATATTCTGCATGGCAAAGGAAATCATCAGCAAAACTAAAAGGCAACCGACAGAATGGGAGAAGATATGTCATTTGCAAATATCAGATAAAGGGTTAGTATCCAAAATCTATAAAGAACTTATCAAACTCCATACCCAAAAAACAATCCAGTGAAGAAATGGGCAAAAGACATGAACAGACACTTCTCCATAGAAGACATCCAGATGGCCAACCAACACATGAAAAGATGCTCAACATCACTCATCATCCGGGAAATACAAATCAAAACCACAATGAGATACCACCTCACACCTGTCAGACATTAATAACTCAGGCAACAACAGATGTTGGCGAGGATGCAGAGAAAGAGGATCTCTTTTGCATTGTTGGTGGTAATGCAAGCTGATACAGCCACTCTGGAAAACAGTATGAAGGTTTCTCAAAAAACTAAAAATAGAACTACCCTATGACCCAGCAATTGCACTACTAGGCATTTATCAAAGGGATACAGGTGTGCTGTTTCGAAGAGGCACAAGTACCCCCATGTTTACAATAGCACTATCAAGAATAGCCAAAGTAAGGAAAGAGCCCAAATGTCCATTGATGGGTGAAAGGGTAAAGAAGATGTGGTATACAATGGAGTATTACTTGACAATCAAAAAGAATGAAATCTTGCCATTTGCAACTATGTGGATGGAACTAGAGGGTATTATGCTAAGTGAAATTAGTCAGAGAAAGACAAATATCATACGACTTCACTCATATGAGGACTTTAAGAGACAAAACAGATGAACATAAGGGAAGGGAAACAAAAATATAAAAACAGAGAGGGGGACAAAACAGAAGAGACTCATAAATATGGAGAACTGAGGGTTACAGGAGGGGTTGTGGGAGGGGGATGAGCTTAATGAGTAAGAGGCATTAAGGAGTCTACTCCTGAAATCATCGTTGCACTATATGCTAACTAACTTGGTTGTAAATTAAAAAAAAAAAAAAGAAAATTAAAAAAAAAAAGAAAACAGGTTTCCTAGATCATGGCTATTGCTTCCATCAATGTTTTAAAACACAGAATTATTGTGGAGTAGAATCTAGCACTACAGAACCCAATTAGGCACAGCTGAGCTCAGTTGATCTGTTGTGCAGGTGACCTACCCCCTTATGCAATGTAGCAAAAGAAAAAAAATTATGCCAAATAGATTAAAGGTTATTTACTTCTGCATCATTTACCTCACATTATATAAATAACATTTTATAAACAACAAACCTGGAAACTAATTTGGAGAAATGACTGCTAAGGTACCAACTATACCCTGTCCTTGTGCTCAATATTTGCTTAGAAAATGAATCTAACTGCCTTCTCATCTCACGTGAGCTATTCTAAACCCATTTTTACATCATGTAATCTCTTGATTGTTTTACATTTCTCACATCCGTTTGGAATTTTATGTTGAATATTTGTGTTTGGCTAAGATGTAAAACAAAGTTTCCTAAACTATTAGGAAAAAAAAAAAGTTTCCATAGATGTGATTAGCTCTGTGAGGTCATCCCCTTTATAAGATATTGTTAAAAAGCCATTTCTGGCTTAGCTTTTATTCACTGCTACACATTTGCATGTACTTATATAATTTGCATGATATAGGAAGATCGGAAGCTGTTATTGCTGACCAGTGGAAATGCAAAGAACATACTTACACAAGTGTACTTTAAAATTTAAGCCAGTAGATAAACAGTAAAGTTTGTTTTCCCCTAATTGTGTACATAAAAATCTTAATCTGGTCCACCAACTTATTAGTGAATTAATACAAGAAAAGTTAATATTAACTCATTCTTCTAAAACAGTACTTCCGGTCAATCAGATTGGTCTAGATAGAACACAGACCCATTTAATTTTGTTTCATTAAATCTTCCTCCTTTGAATCTTCTGTTCCTAAATACAGCCTGTTTTGCAACTGTTCTTCCACATTTTAGAAAGTCAACCAAGCTTCGCTATGATTCAGATTGCCTGTATGAAGCTTTTTCATGGGATCATGTATCCTGTATATAGCATAATTCTCTTCAACAGGCACAGCTAATTAAGTTCTGTAATCAAGGACACTGCAGCCAAGAGCTAATTTAAAAATTAAATGCTGAAAACAGAACAACATGATTTACTCCACAGTTAAACAATTAGAGATGAAGGGACTGTGGCATATTCTGTTTTTATGACATTAGAAAACCTTCATAATGAATTTTAACATTTTTCTTTATAACATTTGCTCTTCTGGTCTAACCCCACAAACACTTTCGTCTAATATGACTAGCTTTAGGTATTTTTCAGCAGGTAGCTTTAAACTCTCATTGTATTTAAGTTTAAAATTAAGGGACACTCCCCCCCCATCCGCCCCGGCCGGCCCGGCAATATTGTTTTGCAGACGTGGTCTTTTGCTTACAAATGACTTGTTTGCAGGATGATGTGAATTTGGTATCCCTGTAATATTAACACCAGAGCTTAATACTTGGCTGTTTCCCTTGCAAACTATTTTAAGTGTTTATTTATTTTTTAGAGACAGAGTGCAAGCAGAAGAGGGGCAGAGAGAGAGGGGGACAGAGGATCTGAAGCGGGCTCTGTGCTCACAGAAGACAGCTCGATATGGGGCTCGAACCCATGAACTGTGAGATCATAACCTAAGCCAAAGTCGGACACTTAAACAACTGAGCCACCCAGATACCCCACAAACTCACTTTCTTCTTTCTTTCTTCTTTCTTTTTTTTTTTTTTTTTACCCTTTGTTACATCCCATTTTTCACTCTTCTCCCTTAGGTATCAGAGGATGCCTACAAACAACTCTTTAATAATTTCTGCCTGTCAAAATTGGAGAAGGGCCAGGACTCCCTGGTTTACCATGTTTGATAAGATTTTGTCTGGTTTTTAGCTAGTTCTCGGTGTATGGACTGTGATTTATAGGGGGTGGGGGTGGTGGAGAGGATTGGTTGTGGATTTTGGGCTTATTTATACGAGAGGCTGTGGATGATGTGAAAGCTCAAGTTTTAATGTTGGGTCAGTATCATTTTATATCAAAGGTAAGTTAAAGTCTTTCCATTGATTGTTCATATGTTGCCTGAAACTATTCACTTTTATGTGGAAATGAGAGCATAGTAGGAAATGTAGACATTTATTTTATACACCAGCCAACAAGGAATGAGATATGAAATATTCATATTTATATACACAATTATTGCAAATAAAACCTGTCCCCAGACACAACTGATAGTACCTGTTAAGCTTAAACTTACCTTGAATAGAAGATAGGGTCCTGGATTGTTTACAACAGTACAATGAAAGTTGGGTTATTTAATACTGCCTGAGGACCAGTTTGTCCTTTAAAGCAGTAATGTATAATACTAATAAAGCTTGGTTCTAGAACATGTAACTAGTATTAAAATAACGTCATTATTAAACTTTAGTAATCTATCTTAAGTTAACCGGTAAGAAAAATAAATATAATAAATAAGTCAGATACCCTTTATAAAATACCTAATCTTTAAAAGTGTTATTAGTACTTGAAAAGCATGTATCACACCTTTATAACTAATTGCTTTTGTAAGCTTAACTTTACCAAGATCTTTCGTTTCTTCTCTCATGTGACTGCCACTGAAAGGACTTTCTGTTTACCTAAGCTAGGAGTCCAAAATTGTTTAACTTGAAAACAATTTCATACCTAGATGGTAATATCTTACTCATTAAAAATATCTTACTGAAATTTCTATTTTAGGTTTATTCCTTTTCCAGTATTATTTTCCTAACTGAAATTAACTAAGCCATGGCAATACTAAGGGGTTCCAAAAATAAGGTAATTAAGTAATCTTAGTGACTTCACAAAATAGATATGCATTTCTCACTCATAACAAAGCCCAAGCGAATATTCAGAAGGATGCCTTTTGGGGCATGAGGCCATGGTTCCTACATCTCCAACATGTAACGTTCAAGGTCACCGAAGAGAAATGAGACAATGGACAAATCACAGCCACTCTTAAAATTATTTTGGTTTCAAAGTGATATAACTCCATATATTTATTTCTTATTGCTGTTGTACTTGGCTACTACAAACTTTGGCTTAAACTAACACAAATTTATTATACTGCCGAAAGTCACAAATCCTTAACGGAGTTGCATTACTTTCTAGATGTTATAGAGTAAAAATTCCAGATTCTAGAGGTTACCTGCATTCCTGTCTCACAGCTCCAATCCATTTTCAAACCAGCGACAGAGATGGAAGTTCTTCTGAAAACCCCTTGGCGCTAATTTGACTCTCTGGCCTCCTTCTTCCCCATTTAAGAAGGCTTGTGATTACATTGACCCCATCTGCCTATTCCAGAATAATCTCCTTTAGGCCAGATAATTAAGGACCTTTCTGGGGAATAAATTTAGGAATTCCCTGAGATTGCACCAATGGGTTAAAAAGGCAAAAAGAAATAGAAAGCCACAGGATGTATGCATCCAAGATTAGGTACACAAGATTAGGTAAATAGAGCAAAGGCCCCTAGTATAGGACAAAAGTATAGGAATAGGAAATCTCAGGATGGAAGCATCCAAAATTAGGTAAACAAGGTTAGGTAGTCAAGGTGGAAAAGTCCCCCAATTTAGTACAATAGCAGAAAGCTGCTTTCACTGAAAGGAAAGACAAGAACAAGTAAACAGGGCTTTAGACCACAGCAGAGTGAAATTGCCTAAAAAGGAGTTAATTAACAAAAGAAAGATGCCTTGTTAACCCTGAGGTAGCATGCTCTGTCTTTCCTGTCCCCTAGGCAAGCTTAGGCAAACAGAGGTGGGGCCTCATGTCTGCTGTAAACAACCATCTACCTGGCACCAGGACTTGGTTTTGTATTGATCAGAAACCTCTAACACCACATATCTTCAAAATCCCCTTTCCCCCACGCCCATGAGTTAATGTTCAAGGTTTCATTGTCTCTTTGTGAATGTCCATCAAGCTTGTAAGTCTTCTGATCCTAATAAAAAATGGAGCAAGGACCCTTACTTGGGGCTCTTGTCTCCTCCCAGACATAAGCCTTTCTGGCATTTCAATCCTGCTTCCTTTCTCTTGCTGGACAAGAAAGAACTCCAGACTCAGAATCTACAACAGACCTTAATTCCACTCGCAACTTTAATTTCCCCTTTGCCATGTTGCCTGACATAGCCACAGGTTCTGGAGGTTAGGATATAGATGTCTACAGGGGAGTCATTATTCTGCCTATTAATTCATATTCACTCATGTTGGGCTGTTGAAATGTCATCACTTATAGAGGCCATAAAATGTCATTTCTGCTTGAGCAACCACTTCCCAAAATCAAGTCTATACTACATAAAATGGACATAAGATGTAGGCAGGCAGCTTTCTCCACCACAGAGATTAATGGTTTTATACACTATGAGCAAGGTATTATACTCAAACCACAGCATAAAGTGCCCCCAGTCTGATTATTTGTACATACATACAAAACTTTTATTTTTCTATGTTATTTTACTCAGGCCACACATATTCTGTCCAGGATTCCAGAGAAGCCCCACTTTTCATACATGTATTTGAGATACGTATGTTTTTATATGGAATAAACTCAACATTTTTTTAATTCCTTACAATTGTAACATTAGAGTGTTCTGTTTTATTTTTCTATACTCCTCTGTTCTCTCTCTCTTCCTTTCATATTATTTCTTTTTAAAAGAAAGAGAGATTGCTAGTAGAGGAAAGGGATAGAGGGAGAGAGAGAATCTTAAGCAGATGTGGGACTCAAATCCTCGACCCTGGAATCATGACCTGAGCTGAAATCAAGAGTCAGACACTCAACTGACTGAGCAACCCAGGCACCCTACATTAGATATTCTTAATTCCATACTCTATTTCAAGGACTATGCTAGGGACAGTGCATTATTATCACTGGAATCTTGTTAGCCTGGAGGTAGAGTGTTTGAGAGGGTTTCTTCTCACTAAGTTCCAGTCTTTAGAGTATACATTGGACCTTTGTCTTGGGATATATAGCCTTCATAAGCATTTTTGTCCCTCCCCCAGGGATAGAACTTTTTCTTTTTTACTTCTAATACCTTTGCCAGCTCTAGGAGATATCCTCCACTTTTCTCATTTTATTTCTGAGGAAAAAAAAGGAGATTAAGGCTCCCTTCTCCCACCCCTTAGTTGAAATAGGAAGAGTGGGGCTGGATGGAGTTCCCTTACCCCATCTGAAATATTTTATTAGTGCCTTTTATGATATCCTTGCCCTGAAAATTAAGGCTTTGTTCAACAAGAGGAGAGGTCCGGGTGGTTGTTCTTCCCCTGCCCAGCCAGCAAAATAGAGGAACTTTCTATGGATTTTTCCATTTTTCCTGTGAGAACCTGATGGAATTCCCAGAGGAAAAGCCTTTGAAAGTGTGAGGAACCCATACAAGTGTTATCCCCAGGAGAGCTTCTCACTCTCACACTAGCCCACACTCAACTTCCAGCAATTTGTCAAAATTGCTGCTTCATTGTCTAAATGTTTATAGGGCATTGAGTGGCTTCTGCCCCAAATAAGCAAAAGCTCAGGTCCTCCTTCTCCTCCTAGGTGCCTATCTTAACAGATTTTCAGTTGGTGGTTTGCCCTCTGATCTCAATTCAACAATATGCCAAAGAAAAGTCACTGATTTCTAGTTTTTCATATTATTTCCTATTGGAAAGGGCAGACTTGATCTCTTCTCAGCTCCTTATGTGTACAAGATAACACCAACTACTATATAGGTTTTCTTCGTGATAATTATGGTTCGATTTTTTTTTTACCCACATTAAGATTTTGAAATCATTTGGAATATATTTTTAATGAGAATATAAAATACATTTTCTACAATGATTAGGAAATTATTTGTAAAAAATTTGTCCTAAACCTTTTGCCATTAAAATATGAAACATATTTATATATACTCTGAGTTCTTAAGTCTACTATTACATATATTATTATATATACACTGAGTTCTTAATCCTCCTTTTGAACTATCAATTATCTTTTTCTATTATTTTTAAAAATTTGTTATTGGCTATGATGCATTCTTTGTCTCTTTTTGAGCCATGCCCTGTGTATTGGTCAGGTTTCTCTGGAGAAATAGGATTAATTGGATGCATATGTATGGAGAAAAAGATTTATCGTAAGGAATTGGCTCATTCAATTATAGAAGCTGACGGATCCCAAGATCTGCAGTCAGCAAACTGCATTCAGAAGAGCTATTGTGTAGTTCCTCAACTGTTATTTATGAACCTTTTTCCCCCATAATAGCATATGTGTTTAATTATTGTAACATTTATACAGAGATCTAATTAGTAGCACGGGAAGTTTTCATTCTATTATACATTTTCAAAAAACCCTATCAGTTTTTAACAGACAAAATTGACAATCATCTTTTTTTAATATGAAATTTATTGTCACATTGGTTTCCATATAACACCCAGTGCTCATCCCAACAGGTGCTCTCCTCCATGCCCATCACCCACCTTCCCCTCCCTTCCACCCCCCATCAACCCTCAGTTTATTCTCAGTTTTTAAGAGTCTCTTATGGTTTGCCTCCCTCCCTCGCTAACTTTTTTTATCCTTCCCCTCCCCAATGGTCTTCTGTTAAATTTCTCAGGATCCACATAAGCATGAAAACATATGGTATATGTCTTTCTCTGTATGACTTATTTCACTTAGCATAACCCTCTCCAGTTCCATCCACATTGCTACAAAAGGCCATACTTTATTCTTTCTCATTGCCAAGTAGTATTCCATTCTGTATATAAACCACAATTTCTTTATCCATTCATCAGTTGATGGACATTTAGGCTCTTTCCATCATTTGGCTATTGTTGAGAGTGCTGCTATAAATATTGGGGTACAAGTGCCCCTATGCATCAGTACTCCTGTATCCCTTGGGTAAATTCCTAGCAGTGCCACCACTGGGTTATAGGGTAGATCTATTTTTAATGTTTTGAGGAAACTCCACACTGCTTTCCAGAGTGGCTGCACCAGTTTGCATTCCCACCAACAGTGCAAGAGGGTTCCCATTTCTCCACATCCTCTCCAGCATCTATAGTCTCCTATTTTGTTCATTTTAGCCACTCTGATTGGCGTGAGGTGATATCTTAGTGTGGTTTTGATTTGTATTTCCCTGATGAGGAGCAACGTTGAGCATCTTTTCATGTGCCTGTTGGCCATCCGGATGTCTTCTTTACAGAAGTGTCTATTCATGTTTTCTGCCCATTTCTTCACTGGATTTTTTGTTTTTCGGGTGTGGAGTTTGGTGAGTTCCTTATAGATTTTGGATACTAGCCCTTTGTCTGATAGGCCATTAGCAAATATATTTTCCCATTCCATTGGTTGCCTTTTAGTTATGTTGATTGTTTCCTTTGTAGTGCAGAAGCTTTTTATCTTGATGAGGTCCCAATAGTTCATTTTGGTTTTTAATTCCCTTGACTTTGGAGATGTGTCAAGTAAGAAATTGCTGCGGCTGAGGTCAGAAACGTTTTTCCCTGCACTCTCCTCTACAGTTTTGATGGTATCCTGTCTCATATTCAGGTCCTTCATCCATTTTGAGTTTATTTTTGGGAATGATGTAAGAAAGTGGTCTAGTTTCATTCTTCTACATGTTGCTGTCCTGTTCTCCCAGCACCATTGTTAAAGAGACAGTCTTTTTTCCACTGGATATTCTTTCCTGCCTTGTCAAAGATTAGTTGGCCATACTTTTGTAGGTCCAACTTAGGAGTCTCTATTCTGTTCCATTGGTCTATGTGTCTGTTTTGTGCCAGTACCATGCTGCCTTGATGATTACAGCTTTGTAATACAGGCTAAAGTCTGGGATTGTGATGCCTCCCACTTTGGTCTTCTTCAATATTACTTTGGCTATTCAGGGTCTTTTGTGGTTCCATACAAATTTTAGGATTGCTTGTCCTAGCTTGGAGAGGAATGCTGGTGTAATTTTGATTGGGATTGCATTGAATGTATAGATTGCTTTGGGTAGTATCGACATTTTAAAAATATTTATTCTTCCAATCCATGAGCATGGAATGTGTTTCCATTTCTTTGTGTCTTCTTTAATTTCCTTCATAAGCTTTCTATAGTTTTCAGAATACAGATCTTTTACATGTTTGGTAGGTTTATTCCTAGGTATTTTATGATTCTTGGTGCAATTGTGAATGGGATCAGTTTCTTTACTTGTCTTCCTGTTGCTTCATTATTAGTGTATAAGAATGCAACTAATTTCTGCACATTAATTTTGTATCCTGCAACTTTGCTGAATTCATCTATCAGTTCTAGCAGACTTTTGGTGGAGTCTGTCAGGTTTTCCATGTAGAGTATCATGTCATCTGCAAAAAGTGAAAGACTGACTTCATCTTTGCCAATTTTGATGTCTTTGATTTCCTTTTATTGTCTGATTGCTGATGCTAGCACTTCCAACACTATGTTAAACAACAGCGGTGAGAGTGGACATCCCTGTCATGTTCCTGATCTTAGGGGGAAAGCTCTCAGTTTTTCCCCATTGAGGATGATATTAGCTGTGTGCTTTTCATAATTGGCTTTTATAATGTTTAAGTATGTTACTTCTATCCCGACTTTCTCAAGAGTTTTTATTAAGAAAGGATGCTGAATTTTGTCAAATGCTTTTTCAGATTCAACTGACAGGATCATATCGTTCTTATCTTTTCTTTTATTAATGAGATGTATCGCATTGGTTGATTTGCAAATGTTGAATCAACCCTGCATCCCAGGAATGAATCCCACTTGATCATGGTGAATAATTCTTTTTATATGCTGTTGAATTCAATTTGCTAGTATCTTGTCGAGAACTTTTGCATCCATATTCATCAGGGATATTGGCCTGTAGTTCTCTTTTTTTGCTGGGTCTCTGTCTGGTTTGGGAATCAAAGTAATGCTGGCTTCATAGAGTGAGTCTGGAAGTTTTCCTTCCCTTTCTATTTTTTGGAACAGCTTGAGAAGGATAGGTATTATCTCTGTTTTAAATGTCTGGTAGAATTCCCCAGGGAAGCCATCTGCTCCTGGACTCTTATTTGTTGGGAGATATTTGATAACTGATTCAATTTTTAACTGGTTATGTGTCTGTTCAAGTTTTCTATTTCTTCCTGTTTGAGTTTTGGAAGTATGTGGGTGTTTAGGAATTTGTCCATTTCTTCCAGGTTGTCCAGTTTGTTGGCATATGATTTTTCATAGTATTCCCTGATAATTGCTTGTATTTCTGAGGGATTGGTTGTAATAATTCCATTTTCATTCATGACTTTATCTATTTTTGTCCTCTCCCTTTTTTTTTTTTTGAGAAGCTTGGCTAGAGGTTTATCAATTTTGTTTATTTTTTCAAAAAAACAACTCTTGGTTTCATTGATCTGCTCTACTGTTTTTTTTTTAGATTCTATATTATTAATTTCTGCTCTGATCTTTATTATTTCTCTTCTTCTGCTGGGTTTGGGGTGTCTTTGCTGTTCTGCTTCTATTTCCTTTAGGTGTGCTGTTAGATTTTGTATTTGGGGGTTTTCTTGTTTCTTGAGATAGGCCTGGAATGTAATGTATTTTCCTCTCAGGACTGCCTTCGCTACATCCCAAAGCATTTGGATTGTTGTATTTTCATTTTCATTTGTTTCTATACGTTTTTAAATTTCTTCTCTAATTACCTGGTTGACCCATTCATTCTTCAGTAGGTATTCTTTAACCTCCATACTTTTGGTAGTTTTCCGGACTTTTTTCTGTGGTTGATTTCAAGTTTCATAGCATTGTTGTCTGAAAGTGTGCATGGTATGATCTCAATTCTTTTACACTTATTAAGGGCTCTTTTGTGACCCAGTATGTGGTCTATCTTGGAGAAAGTTCCATGTGCACTCGAGAAGAAAGTATATTCTTTTGCTTTGGGATGCAGAGTTCTAAATATATCTGTCAAGTCCATCTGATCCAATGTATCATTCAGGGCCCTTGTTGCTTTGTTGATCCTGTGTCTTGATGATCTATCCATTGTTGTAAGTGGAGTATTAAAGTCCCCTGCTATTACCACATTCTTATCAATAAGATTGCTTATGTTTGTGATTAATTGTTTTATATATTTGGGGGCTCCTGTATTCGGCGCTTAGACATTTATAATTGTTAGCTCGTCCTGATGGATAGACCCTGTAATTATTATATAATGTCCTTCTTCATCTCTTGTTACAGCCTTTAATTTAAAGTCTAGTTTGTCTGATATAAGTACGGCTACTCCAGCCTTCTTTTGACTTCCATTAGCATGATAGATAGTTCTCCATCCTCTCACTTTCGATCTGAAGGTGTCCTCAGGTCTAAAATGAGTCTCTTGTAGACAGAAAATAGATGGGTCTTGTTTTCTTATCCATTCTGATACCCTATGTCTTGTGGTTGGAGCATTTAGTCCATTTACATTCAGTGTTATTATTGAAAGATATGGGTTTAGAGTCATTGTGATGTCTGTAGGTTCCATGCTTATAGTGATGTCTCTGGTACTTTGTGGTCCTTGCAACATTTCACTCACAGAATCTTCCTTAGGATCTTGTAGGGCTGGTTTAGTGGTGAGGAATTCTTTCAGTTTTTGTTTGTTTTGGAAAATCTTTATCTCTTCTTCTATTCTGAATGACAGACTTGCTGGATAAAGGATTCTCAGCTGCCTATTTTTTCTGTTCATCACACTGAAGATTTCCTGCCATTCCTTTCTGGCCTGCCAAGTTTCAGTAGATAGGTCTGCCACTAGTCTTATGGGTCTCCCTTTGTAGGTTAGAGCCTGTTTATCCCTAGCTGCTTTCAGAATTTTCTCTTTATCTTTGTGTTTTGCCAGTTTCACTATGATATGTTGTCCAGAAGATCGATTCAAGTTACATCTGAAGGGAGTTCTCTGTGCCTCTTGGATTTCAATGCTTTTTTCCTTCCCCAGATCAGGGAAGTTCTCAGCTATGATTTGTTCAAGTACACCTTCAGCCCCTTTCTCTCTCTCTTCCTCTTCTGGAATTCCTATTATATGGATATTGTTGTGTTTGATTGCATCACTTAGTTCTCTAATTCTCCCCTCATACTCTTGGATTTTTTATCTCTCTTTTTCTCAGCTTCCTCTTTTTCCATAATTTTATCTTCTAACTCACCTATTCTCTCCTCTGCCTCTTCAGTCCGAGCTGTGGTCGCCTCCATTTTATTTTGCACCGCATTTATAGCAATTTTTAGTTCCTCGTGACTATTTCTTAGTCCCTCGATCTCTGTAGCAGTACAGATCTCTTCTGTCCTCTATACTCTTTTCAAGCCCAAAGATTAATTTTATGACTATTATTCTAAATTCTTGCTCCATTATATTGCTTAAATCGTTTTTGATCAATTCATTAGCTGCCGCTACTTCCTGGAGTTTCTTTTGAGGAGAATTCTTCCATTATGTCATTTTGGATGGTCCCAGGGGTGCTGTGGAACTAAAGGGCACTTCCCCTGTGCTGTCTGGAGTAACTTGTGTTGGTGGGCGGGGCCGCAGTCAGATCCCATGTCTGTCCCCAGCCCACCGTTGGGGTCACAGTGAGACTGGTTTGTACCTTATCTTCCCCTCTCCCAGGGGCAGGACTCACTGTGGAGTGGTGTGGCCCCTGTCTGGGCTACTCGCACACTGCCAGGCTTGTGGTGCTGCTTTGATGGGATCTGGCATATTAGCTGGGGAAGATCTGCAAGTTGCACAGCAGCAGGAGGGGCAGGTTCAGCTCACTTTGCCTTTGGTATACCCTGCAGGAGGAGCCCTGCAGCACCAGGAGGGAGGCAGGCAGACCTGTAGGAGGGATGGATCCACAGAAGCACAGTGTTGGGTGTTTGCACAGTGCAAGTAAGTTCGGTGTTGGGAACTGGTTCCCTTTGGGCTTTCGGCTGGGGGATGGGAGAGGGAGATGGCACTGGCCAGTGCTTTTGTTCCCTGCCAAGCTGAGCTCTGTCTTCCAGGGCTCAACACCTCTTCCTCCCGGTGTCCTCTAGCCCTCCTGCTCTCTGAGCAGAGCTGTTGACTTAGAACATTCCAGATGTTAAGTGCCACTGGCTATCAGAACTCACTTCATCCGGGCCCTCCACTTTTGCAAGCCAGGCTCGGGGGCTCTGCCTTGCTGGGTGGGCTGCCCCTCCACTGCCCCGGCTACCTCCCACCAGTTCCTGTAGTGTGCACTGCCTCTCCGCTCTTCCTACCCTTTTCCATGGACCTCTTGTCTACGCTTGGCTGTGGAGAGTCCATTCTGCTAGACTCTGGCAGTTTTCTGGGTTATTTAGGCAGATGTGGGTGGAATCTAAGCAATCAGCAGGACGAGGTGAGCCCAGCATCCTCTTATGCTGCCATCTCCACCATAATCCAACAATCATCTTAAAAATGAATTTCTCAGAAAGCCTTTGAAGTATTTAAATACAAGATCATGTTATATCACTTTATTTAGGTTAAGAAATATTTTTATGTGTGAATAATTTTTCAAATAATGTTTATAATTTCCACACCTTTATTTTTGGATAATTCTTCATGATTCTTTGTTCTACCTTATATATAATATTTCTCTATTATGTGTTCTATATCTCATATCTCATATATATCTCATATCTAGATATGAGAGCAAAGTTTATTTTTTTAATTTATTACTACATTCTTTACTAGCTCTGACATCCATTATTGATTTATCTTTTTTATACTAAAGGGATGTCCATTGACAAAACTGGAACTAAATTTATGCATCAAGACAGAAAATAAAACATGATAGTTAGACACTGAATACAACTCAAGCACACTCTTTCTGAGGAAACAAAACAGAACAAAAACATAAATGTTCCATAAATTTTTCAAAACACCCCATTTGACTTTCATTCCGGTACAGAATATTTTCACCAGGAAAAAAAAAGATAATCATACATATACCTAGATTTAATATTAATTTTAGCAAATTTAATAGAAATGTACAAAACTATCATGCAGTTAAACTGCTATTATATATAAATTTTAAAATTAATCTTAATGTTTTCAAAACTTTGGTTTATTTTCTTGAAATTAAAATGCAAATTATATGAAAAATTATACAAGATAGGGAAATATATTTGTTCTGTGAGAATTTCCATTTCATAATATTTAATTACTTTAAAACTACTGTATCTTAAAAATAAAGTGATCCATAGAGGATCACTCTCTTTGTTTCACATTTTCATTGTTTTCTGTGTTCCCCCTACATTTAGTTGTCCTTTCAAACAACACTATCATTTCTCTTTCTGCTTCTTGCCAAGTAATTTAAGATTTTAATATGAACTCATGATTTCACAAAATTAAACAGTTTATCCTCCAGCTCTCCTGTAGAGTTCTTACACCACAGGCCCCACCAGGCAACAACAATATATAATGATCTGATCTGCTTAACTTACAGAACGCTATTCATTTTGAATAATGCAGTCTTTAACACATTTTTTACAACTAACATTTTTCATTAATGTCTATACTAGTTCATATTATGAATTAGATTATAAATAGCTTTTGGGAAATTATACCTGATAGTCAATTGTTTTGCTATGTATTTCCTTGCTTTTGATAGACAGAAATTTTGTATTAGTTGGTTCATGACATTTTGCAAATATTCATGATCTCCAAAAGATATATATTGATCATTTTATTTTTAGAACTTGGTATACACTGAATATCTGTATCTACCCTCCCCTTCAAAATTCTTGTATTGAAGCCAAAATTCCCTATGTGATAGTATTTAAAGATGAGACCTTAAGAGGTCATTAGGTCATGAGGTAGAACCCTCATGAATGGGATTAATGTCTTTTTAGAAGAGATGGGAGACAGATGATTTATTTCTGCCATGTGATGACAAAATGAGAAGATTTCAGTCTGTGAACCAGGAAGAGGCATCTCACCAGACACTAAATCTGCTCGCATCTTGATCTTGGAGTTCCCATCCTCCAGAACTGTGAGAAATAAAATGCTTGTTTGAGCCACTAGACTGTGGTACTCTGTTTTAGCAGCCTAAACTAAAACAGAACTACTAGATAATTATGTCCATATGACCTTCTTAACATATTTTTCATTCCAACCAAAATTAAAAAGTTTGAAGAATAAAAGGATCCAAATAAAGTACGGCATAATTATATTTTTAAAAATTTTCCATTTTTACTTAGCTAATGCCACATTTCTGTCTTAAGATATAATTTCAAAATCAGTACATATATACTCATACTGAAAGTGGAAATCATTGTTTGGGGTAGTGATTGGGAGTAAAATTTATAAATAAAATATAAGTACCCTCAATTTTCTACTTGTCCTGTGTAAGACAACCAGAACAAAGTCTCCAATTCTGAGTTCTATTAGAATGGATGCTAGTTCACCATTATCAACAATAGCCAAACTGTGGACAGATGAATGGATAAAGATGTGTGTGTATACACACACACACACACACACACACACTGGCATATTACTCAGCCATCAAAAAGAATGAAATCTTGTCATTTGCAATGACATGGATAGAGCTAGAATGTATTATTCTTTTTTTTTTCAGTATATCAAATTTATTGTCAAATTGGTTTCCATACAACACCCAGTGCTCATCCTAAAAGGTGCCCTCCACAATACCCATCACCCACCCTCCCCTCCCTCCCACCCCCGCCATCAACCCTCAGTTTGTTCTCAGTTTTTAAGAGTCTCTTATGCTTTGGCTCTCTCCCACTCTAACTAGAATGTATTATCTTAAGTGAAATAAGTCAATCAGAGAAAGACAAATACCAAATGATTTCACTCATATATAGAATTTAAGAAACAAAACAGATGAACATATAGGAAGGGAGGGGGAGAAGAGAAGGGAGGGAAATACACAAGAGACTCTTTAACTATAGAGTATGGTGTCATATTTTGGGCTGTTCAGCCAAAATAAAATATAATAGTGTAGAAATAGCTCTTTTGTTCTAGGTGCAATTTTTCCATTTTAATTTCAGTTAATTTCAGTTAAGGTGATTATATAATATATTGCCCAAAGACTTATCAGATATTGAAAAGGCTGTTATTTATATTGTCCTGGATGCTGTGGCAATGATGATAATTAGGAATGTCCTGGGAAACCTGGAATGAAAAGTTATTCTACTTTTAGCTTGATAACTACCTTCCTGTAGACCAGGGGTTAGTCAACTTTTTCTGTAAAGGGTCAGAAAATAAATGGCTTATGCTTGGTGCATTACAAGATCTTTGTTTTAACTATTCCATTCAGAAATTTTAGTGTGAAATCAGCCCCAGGGAATATGGAAACAAATTGGCACATCTGTGTTTCAGTACAAATTTATTTATAAAAATAGGTGATGAATTTGCTATGGGTGGGTTTCCCATTGCCTGCCCTAGACCTTTATACATTCTTGTCTACTCGATTTTATTTATACTGTTTATTTTACTTTCTTATGGCTTTATTTATTCAGTTATAGATTTAAGTCTCTCAAAGTTACACTTTTTGCTCAGATAGCTCCCCAATACCCAAACTTGTATTTTTAACTGTATACTCAGCATCTCTACTTTGGTGTCTGATAGGCATTCTAAAACTAAATATGTCCAAAACCAAAAAATTTGATACATCTTTATTCAAAGTGGCTCATTCCAAATGGAAATAAATAGCAACAATACCCCTCTAATGCTCACACTTAAAAACACTAGAGTTATTTTTTGTCTTCCCTTTCTCTCACTCCATATCTCATTGATCTGCAAATTCCCTAGTCTCTACCTTTACAGTATATTCAAAATCTGACCTTTTCTCTTCATCTTCTTGCTATCTCTTTAGTTTGAACCACTATCTCCACTCTGCTGTATTATAATACCCTACTGATTTTGTTAGATCTAATAATAAGTTTAGATTTGGATATTTTAATTTGAAGAATCTGCCAAAAATCAAATGTGAGATATCCAGAAGGAAGTTGGATTTATGTATGTGATTAAAATCTGTTACATATCCTAGAGTGGTTATCACTAGAGAGTAAGATAATTGGCAATTAAATTGGTATTTTTTCTTTTTCCTTTCCTATATAATTTTCAAAATTGTCTACATGTGATAATTATTGTTGTTGTAATGATTAAAAAATATGATTTTTAATAGAAAGGGAACAATGAAAGGGAAGATGATAAATGAAAAGTAATCTCTAAAACAGTATAGTTATCTAGAGAAGAAGAAATAAAGCTATAGGTGGAAATTTGAGGTAGAGTTAATGTTGAGTGTGACCTTATTTGTTTAAATATTGTCACACCTTTTAAAAATTCATTAGTGTAATCACAACGCATGAATTCAAGATATGCTTGGTTGAATTATGCTATTTGTAAAATGCAGCCTTTACCATTTATTGATTTGAGGTTATATCACACACCCCATTTAGAACTATATATTTTTGTGTTTGCTAAAATAAAAATTAATCTAATTATACATGAAGCATTTATATTTATTTTTTTTTTAATTTTTTTTTCAACGTTTATTTATTTTTGGGACAGAGAAAGAGACAGAGCATGAACAGGGGAGGGGCAGAGAGAGAGGGAGACACAGAATCTGAAACAGGCTCCAGGTTCTGAGCCATCAGCCCAGAGCCTGACGCGGGGCTCAAACTCACAGACCGCGAGATCGTGACCTGGCTGAAGTCGGACGCTTAACCGACTGCGCCACCCAGGCGCCCCAGCATTTATATTTTTAAATTTGGTGATGTCTTTCCTTTTTAGTAGATTCCTATATTGTGCTGATTTAGAAATTTCTTCTTTTAAGATACAATTTCTATATTCCTAGATCATATCATTAAATTCATTACCCACTCAAATGCTCTAAGTTAGTTTCCTATAGATATTTAAATATATGATGTGTAATTCACTTGAAAAGTTCTAAGACTAATTATGGATTGTATATAATAATAGTATGGGAGAGTAAAGATGAATCAAGTTTAGAAACGTATATTAGAATCAAGACATACCCAGAAGAAAGAGGGAAAATAAACATTTAAAAAAATTAAACAGTATAACTGTGGTTATTAATAGGAAGAATTTTCCTATGGAAAAAACTGATTTCCATGTTTTATTTTTATTATTTCTATAAATCAATAAATGATTATGTTGTCAAAATGAACAAGGCACAGTAATATTGTTTAGTAATGGAATCTAATAATGCCGTCACCTTTTGGGATAAAAAATATGCTATTTAGTTTTAAAAATAAAATGTAGGAATCACTACTTTAGGCTAGAGATTAATAAGTTAATTTAATACATTTTTACTCACAGTTGAAGGTTAAGAACACTGAATGAAAAATAAAAACCATGTAATATACACAGTATATTATTTATACTAGCAACCAAATCAAATCTGACAGTGTTATTTAACAAGATAGATATTCAAGTAAAAAATCAGGATCGTCAAAAATTATATTTAAAATAAGTAAAATTTCCATAAAAATGAATCAATTACCTGTCTAGACATTCACTCAAGCTTTGTGCTTATACTACATCTCCAGTGATTATGTACCTGACGGATAAGTCACCCAGTGGTATTTTGGACTGAGTGGCTTTTTTATTATGATTCTTTACAAGCATCTTCTTCAAATAGTGCTACCTCTCCCCACTTTCGTGACAGTTCTGCTGTGTTATTCCTTGATCGTTTATTTATTAATTGCCGCCATCTTACTTCAGGTTACCATAGAATAATATATTGCCAAGATAGCTTTTTAAGTCTGATTTGACAGGTTATGGTACTTCTTTTGATTATGAGTGGACTCCCAAGATAGAGTGTTCACAAAACAAGTCATGTTTATGTTGACAAGCTCTTTGGAATAACAAGTCTGGTACTACCACACATACAAGTAGGGGACAAGCAGGGGAGGAAGGCAAATAAATAACCAGGACTGCCTGGGAGATGCTCCAATTATTCTATATTTCAGTCAATATAAGAAAAGCTTTTAGTTGAAGCTTTTGTCTCCTATAAACTTGCTTTAAATTCTAGACTGTACATAATCTGGTCTGGCCTCGTAGGCCATGGAAGAGAGATGCTTATAACATAAAAGACATGATATATTTTTAGAGAGGTGTGACTTCTCATAGCTACTCAGATTTCTGATAAAAGCTCCCTACCAAACAGGGCAATAATCTGATATCAAAAGCCCAACCTACAAACATGTGATCCCTGTGATTCTAAAAGAAGTTTACTATGAAATTAAAACTATACACACGGCAGATGATGCCTTGCATACATCTTGGGAACATGAAGTCACAAAGTAGTGTTGCTAACAGTCCCAGAAGTCAGATACATGAGTAAGAATCCCACTACTGTAAGTGGGAAATTATGTGATTTGGGCACTTTAAAATTTGCTTTAATCTTGGGACACCTAGGTGGCTCAGTCGGTTACGTGTCCGACTCTTGGTTTTGGCTCAGGTCATGATCTCACGTTTCATGAGATCAAGCCCTGCCTCAGGCTCTGTGCTGATGCACGGAGACTGCTAGGGATTTCTCTGTCTCTCTCTCTCTGTTCTTCCCCCTCTCACTCGTGTGTGCGTGTGTGTGCACTCTCTCAAAATAAACTTAAAAAAAACCCTTATTTTCATCTCATTTTCCTTTCATAGTAGATATAGATAATTATACTTACTTCATGGTTGAAAATAAGTACCTATAAGATGCTGGAGTTTTTGTAGGAGCAAATATTTATGTCCTCCTCTGTCTCTGTCACACAATTCTATTGTCCTATAAATTCATCTGTATGGAACAGATCTAGGTATGATTGCCTTTGACTGCAAATATCTCTGTGAGAATAAAGTCATATAATTTGAAGGCCATCGTCTGGTGTACTATTTATTCAATGTATTGTGTTAATATGTGAGGGAAGGAACTGCCTTTGTTCTGTCACATATCCAATAAAGATAATAGTACCCGTTTACCAGTTTGGAAAATGCATGCAACATGCTTTGCACAGTCCCTTGCTTATTATTAAGTGGTAATGTATGTCTGTTTTTATTACTCTCATTCTCAGAAATTTTTTTTCTACAATTCACTCTCTTTTCAAGCTTGGTCGCTTTACTGAAGTGAATTATCCTCATTCTCAGAAAATCTTCTGGAATCTACACAATTAATCTGCTGATTTGCATAAAGGGAATCTAAGGCATAGGGCCTATTTCAAGTGAGGAGAGTTTGTGGGTTTGGTGTCACTTAACCATTCCAGGAATGGAGGTTCAGAAAAGATCCTGTTCAACTTTCCTGAAATGATTTCTTTTAATACCAATGAGTCCAGAGAAGAGCACATGTCAAACAGCTAATCCTTTTCCATTATATGAACCACATGAATTTAACCTTGAGGAAAGTGAAGCAAGGCTAAAATTTCCTGTTTTACCAGTGAATCTTACTGAATAGACTCTAAGAGCATGGTTTTCAGTAGTGTTTAATCTGAGGTGCCAAAAAGAGCATATGGAGGAAGAGTCTCTGAAGGATGGGCTGCCTGACAGCTGAGACTATTTAAATTTAAATCTATATATTAAGAAATGTGATTTTAAATTTAAAACACTATGCCCAGTGCTACAAGGATTCACCAATATTGACTAAATTCAAAAGTAGGGACCTGCTTATTCACGTCTGTCCAATAGCACCTTCCATCTCTAAAGAGTATGGCCGAGTAGGCTTTCTCAACAGGACTACCCTTTCGATGAGGAATTTTCTGGACACCACTGTGGTTTGCCAGGATATTCTTGCTTGCTTTGAAGGAAATTAAAGCAAATTTTAAGGGTATTCATATGTATATATACATACATATTTATATGCATGCATCCATGGGTACACATATGCATATTTTATATATGTATGTGTTTTTTCTTTCAGGTGATACAAATTTTGCTAAATGCCTTATTATCTCTAACGTAAGGTCTGTCCACTCATTCATTCTAAGTGACACTGAACCTTCATCATAGTCTAGAAGTCCTCCTTTCTCTGTATTTAGACACTTAAAGTAAGATTTTAATTTTTATCTCAACCACCTTGTTCTATGTAAATAGGTATACTTGGCCAAAACAATACTGGATGTACTCTAATTGGCAATGGACTTGGCATCCCACCATGGATAATCTCTCTCACCTAAAAATGGTCAAACTAAAGCTTTAAACAGCAGAAAGCTGTGATAAGCCATGGACCCGTAAATAGACATGAGACAGTGAGGCATACAGCATAAGGGATATGAGCTAAAGTTGATAATATTTTATCATTACTTTTAAGAAATTAGCCACTAGAATTACCCCAATTTTTTATATACCCTCAACTGTAAAAGGATCCAGTTACTATACATCCAATGACCATAAGAAATTAAAACAAAACAAAACAAAACAAAAAACAAACTCCCAATTCTACTGTTCCATGATGGTTTTGCTAGACCTACTAGTGAGTGGATGGATCAGTTGCCTGTCTCAAAATTAATCCATCAGTTTCCTAGCAGAGAAAGGAGACATATGTTCTGCTAATATTATTGGGTTGGGAAAACACTTATGGGCAGCGTTTAAGAAATTCCAGGAAAACGAGTATCAGAGGACAAGAAGAAAAGTGAACAAGTAAGTTGCTGAAGACTACATGTATTTCTCACTATTGTCTACTATATCCCGATGATGTTCATGCAATTTCAGAAGGCTAGGAAAGGCAATGACCCTAATCTCATAAACCATTACATTGCTACTTGTAAAACTTCATACAAGGGGCATAGCAAGGTTTAAGTGGGTTTTCAAACCTTAATGAATCTGCCATGATTCAATATAAACTAGGCTCTTTAATCTTATAAAGACTGTGCTCTAGATTTACGCTTCTGATTCAAACTATGGTACAAAACTATATTCCTTGGGAGTATCCTTCCCTAACTATGCCATTTATGTAGGATTGTGGGGTATCTAGTAAGCCTACATGTGTACAGGAACTGGAAAGGGTTTAATTCTACTGTATTTTCCCTGTTCTCTGTTGATATACTCCTCACTTCTGATTTCCATACGCCAAATCTAACACGTAATATACAAAGTAAAAACTAAGGTATAATTTTAACAACCTATGTAAACAATTTTCAAATACTTATTTGTAGTCTATATAGCCAAGCAAGCATGTCTCTCATTCACTTACAATTCACTTAACACCATAAAAAAGAAGAGAGCAATTCTTGTGGGATTTTATGTACCCTGAAAAAAAGGTACAATATATGATAGGGATTGATTCTTTTTCTTTCTATTCTAACCAGTGATCATAACAATCACCTGTTATACATAATAATGCTTTACAGTTAAAAAAAACCTCTCATATCTACTTTTTGATTCTTTTGGCCCTTTTAAAAAAGAAAAACTATCATTATACTGTCATTTTAGAGATACAAAGACACAGGAGACTGAAATAGGGTAAGTGACTTACACAGAGCAGCATGGCTATTAAGGTTAGACTAGGACCTGGGCTAGGGACTAGGGACCAGAAATCTTACCCTCTATGAACCCAGTGCTCTTTGAATCAAAAGCACTGTTTTGCTCAGCATCCAGATTTATGAAATGGACATTTCATTTCCTTTTTTTTAAATGTTTATTTATTTTTGAGACAGACTGAGACAGAACGCGAGTGGGTTAGGGGCAAAGAGACAGGGAGACACAGAATCTAAAGCAGGCTCCAGGCTCCAGGCTCCAAACTGTCAGCACAGAGCCCGACACGGGGCTCCAGCTCACGAGTTGTGAGATCATGACCTGAGCTGAAGTCTGGCACTCAACCGACTGAGCCACCCAGGCACCCTGGGACATTTCATTTCTATATGAACTTTATATATCTGTGGCTTGGAAATCCTTAATATTTGCTATAGTTACCATAATTAATTATATATAAAATATTGAGTAGAAAAATATAAATACTTTTTAGACATAAATTAGTAATTATAATCACGGACTAAGTACAGAACAAATACAAGGGGCCAACATTAATTCTTCAAGTTAAGCATCTTCAGATACATAAAAATGATCACGTTATACAATTAATGCTGGATGATTAACCTCATTGCATTAGGAAGCAAGTAACTATAAATTGAAGTTTTTGGTGGTTTGAAAAAACTCACAGAGATGATTCTGTTAGGATGAAGACATTATGTTGAGAAATAATCTATAATTATATATGTAGATAAATTTGTTGAATATGTGACCTTCACTATGTAAAATTTAGGAAACTAGTATTTTTGAGGGATTCTAATTAAATTGATGAGCACACACAAATTAGTTAAATCCACATACCTGAAGTTTGAAATTCTAGGAAAGATATATACAAATTATATGCAAATCAATTAGACAACACCCACCTGAATTTTAGAATTATCCAAGGTATAGCTAAGAATTTGTGGCTTGGCTCTCATCTTAAATGAGACTTGGAAATATTCTATGATTGTTTATGCCAAAAAGCAAACAAGATTCTTCAGTGAAACCACACAGAAAATATGAAAACTTAGCCAAAGCTTTTGCTTTTGCTTTGCAGGCTTTGTCCATCCACAAGTTAAAGATTGTATTTTCTAGAGTTTATCCATTAAGTGTAAACTTATTATACCCAATGTTTGTAACGAGGGCATTTCAGAATGTTAAGAATGCCTCACCTGACTAGTTGATCTTGAAGAATGTTTCGCCCTTAGTCCTCCAAATGCCTACCCTTAGGAAAGCATACTCACTGCGGAGGTTGTTTCTTTAAATTATATTTGCACACAACATAGACAAATGACCTGATCCCATTTATAGTGGATTCCCCTCAGAAATCTCAGGGCTTGTCAACGCGAAACACAAATATTGGCAAAGGCACCTTTGTTTTCTCCAGATTTTTTTTTTTCCCAAGCAGATTGTTGTGCGTAGCCAAAGTGAAAACAAACATAAGGCCTTGAGAGACATATGAAAAGACTGGGCACTCGCGAATGCCTGATGACCTCTTTTTGTTCTGCTTGTCTGCCATCCTGGCTGCTAGAAGGGTAACCCTGTGACTCATGAATATGGAATACTTTTATGGAGAACAAGAAGGTCATCACAAAGACTGATCACAAGAACTGCTATCCTAATTCACACTTGCAGGCCTTTTTGAGAGTGTCAGCTGCCCCTCAGTACTGCCTGCAATTTGACATCAGAGTCCACTCTGGGAGCTATTTTTCTTCCACTTCAGCTGATTTCATAAAATGTCAAATGCAACAAACCTGCTGGGGTGAGAAATAATTTAGTCTCAACAAATTTGTGCTTCATTGGCATTTCCTCCTACTTTACCATTAGGTTTTTATTAATGAGGCTTGGGGAGGCTGCGGGCTTATTGCGCAATACTGGAAATGTAAAGCTTGCTTTTGGTGGGGGGGAGGAGGAGGGGAGAGGGGGGAGGGAGGGGGGAGTTTGGTATCCTGACATTCAGACAGCTAGCCATCAAGAGAGCAGTAGTAAAATGACTTAAGTGCTATGAAAATGAGGCCAAATAGACACATTTATTCTGCCGTCTTAATAAGTATTATTCCAAACAAGATTTTTCCGAGTCTTAATCCAAATCACTGGAACCCACTAGGAAGATCAGCAAGCCATAAGAGGCAACAGGTCTGTTGAGCAGTCTGGAATCCAGCAGCCTTGGCCACTGTTTGCTCTGGAATAAAGAGTGAAACAAATGGTCCGCTGGGTTTCTTACTGAGTGCAACTTTGCAAGCATTGAACTGTCTTCCCTAAGGGTATTTTGACAGAACTGGCTCCATGTTTATTTCAAGACATGTGGTGGAAAAATAGCCTCCCTGGGACATTTTGTTCATGAAATATGGAAATGGTTGACAAGATGCACCATCTATGTTTAAGAATATTTATTTCGCATGTGAATCATAAGTGAAGATCTATCAACAATTATCTCTATTTTGCTCTTTGGACACAGCACTTAGAAAACACTTAGGGAAAATCCTTCTTATCTAATTCTTCAATCTAATAGTTCATTCTAAAATGGGAATTGTCTAAAGGGTATAATTGAGTAAATATTCATCAGCCACATTTTAAGTCATAATATGAAGCTATAATTGGAAACAATGACTAAGTTACTATGATTTTCAGGTACTTCCTTAAAGATTTAGATAAGTCAAAGCAACTGAGTTACTACAATGTTCTAGCATTCTTTATCTGTAAAGACAGATCCTTAGTATACTGTATTTTAAAACTGAGGCACAATACACTCAGAGAAAGACAAATCACAGGTATGAACATTGTTTTGACTATCACCCCTCCTAGCACTGAGACATGCAGCATGGTGTATTGGGAGATATTCTGCGAGCCATAAGACTTGGCTTGGCCTTCTTCTCCATTTGTAAGTCTTGAATAACTCAGCTGAGGCATTTAACTTATCTATAGTTAGCTTTAGGAGCACTTTAATCTGAAGAAAATCTACCTCTTATGACTGCCTAAAGGTATTCTCAATAATTAAATATCTATGAATAAGGGAAAACGGATAATTAAAGTAGAGGACAGATACATGTGTTCTGCCTACTTCCCTGCCTTAAAACTTACTCTACAACCATAATTACAATGGAGCCTTTATGCAAGGCAAACCATGAATTAAAACTTGCCTAGCAATAAGAATAAATAAAGAAATGAACAATTAAGTGATTTTGGTTTCTTTTTTTTTAATGTTTTATTTTTTATTTATTTTTGAGAGAGAGAGAGAGAGAGAGCAGGGGAAGGGCAGAAAGAGAGAGGGAGACAGGGAATCCAAAGCAGACTCCGCACTATCAGCACAGAGTCTGATGCAGGGCTTGAACCCACAAACTGTGAGATCATGACCTGAGCAGAAGTCAGATGCTTAACTGACTGAACCATCCGGGCACCACAAATTATTTTGTTTTCTGTTTATTAATCCTTATAATACATGGATTTGCTTCTGGCTGTGCTTCTGGCCAGAAAAAAATATACAAAATATCAAAATGTTATGAAAAATAGCTTTTTCATGACTTCTTTGTTCATGGTTTAGATATACTCAAGTAATGCTATCACTTAATGTCTCCAATTAATTTTCATGGAATAATCTAATCCCTAGATAAGAGTGTGCTGTGAAACACCATTGCAATTCACAATCACTCGTTTTGAGATTTTATTACATAATCTTTTATTTTATTATCTACTAAGTATGATAGTAAATATGACTATAAAAGATCAAAGCAGTCAGTGGAGAATCTATAAGAATTGTATACATGGACATCTAAGCATAGAAAGGGGATTTAAACTATTGCAGAGTTTTCAAAACAAAACAAAATAAAACTGAGACCTTGAATTTGAATGTTGAATTGTTCAAACTTTATGATAGCCTATGCTGGTCACCACAAAACTGAAATAAAAAACCATTTAAGCATAGTAATTGGAAGAAAATGAATTAAGAAGCTAGTCTTGTTTTAGGCAACCCTTTGGTGGCAAGGAGAGTAGGGGAACATTTGGCTTTTGATTGAATCAGTCAGTGGTTGTGAGCTATACTCCCTAATGCAGAGTGCATTGTCATTGGCATTAGTAGCAGTGTGAATAAGTCAAATTCTGGGCTGCAAACATGAGTATCTAGCCACTGGTGGAAGCAAGTGAATTTTTGTTGCTGATATAAGACTTCTGCAGTGTTTTTGGCTGTTTGTCAGAACTTTCTTGGAGCCTTGTTTCTTCCATGTTCCTAACAGTTATGATACATCTACAATACCCTTTTATTTATTTTTTTTTTAATTTTTTTTTCAACGTTTATTTATTTTTGGGACAGAGAGAGACAGAGCATGAACGGGGGAGGGGCAGAGAGAGAGGGAGACACAGAATCGGAAACAGGCTCCAGGCTCTGAGCCATCAGCCCAGAGCCCGACGCGGGGCTCGAACTCCCAGACCGCGAGATCGTGACCTGGCTGAAGTCGGACGCTTAACTGACTGCGCCACCCAGGCGCCCCTACAATACCCTTTTAATAAACCTTTCTGTTTAATCAGCCAGAATCATCTACTTATATGCCTTATTGATACAAGTGAGTATATGTACTATGATTATTTTTCCCCAACATATTAAGCTTCACAGAAACAAACGTTCTAGAATTAGAGTGCCCGGGTTCAAATTCCGGTGATGATAATCAATAGATGTGTGATTTAAGATAGTGTCTTAATCTCTCTATGCTTTAATTTTTTTCATACGAAAAGTGAGATAATGATAAATATCTTGTGGGTTTATGATGGTGATTATGTAAAGTGGTACCAGTTAAGTTTTAAATTTTTTTAATGTTTATTTTTGAGAGAGAGAGAGATACAGAGACAGAGCAGGGGAAGGGCAGAGAGAGAAAGGGAGACACAGAATCCAAAGCAGGATCCAGGCTCTGAGCCGTGAGCACAGAGCCTGACATGGGGCTCAAACTCACGTCCGTGAGATCATGACCTGAGTTGAAGTCAGAAGCTTAACTAACTGAGCCACCCAGGTGCACCAATATCAGTTAAGTTTTTAGCAGAGTGATTGGGATATACAAAACAATCAAGATTAGTTAGCTGATAAAATGAGAATAATAGCAATATATTATGCCAGTCAATAATGGAAATCCATACCTATGTATTTTACTATTCTACTTTTCACAAAAGTACTCATCATTAAAATCAGATATTTACATTACATTGCCTAGGACTATATTACCTAAATCCTTTTAATTCACAGTTAATTTCTGAGGGTATTCCTACTCTTTCCAACCACCTCATCACATATGAATTTCTTTTCCTTAGGAGTAATCCAGGTTCTCTATCAAAATGGAAAATAAAAACCTGGTGCTTAACCTTGGTAATATTTTTGGTCTAGCAATAATAAAAAAAAATAGGAAACTCAAACATGCTTATAGATTGGGAGTCAAACTATTTACATACAAAAATGAAATAGATAATGGAGCATTTGATAACATCCATGAATCTGAAAGTTTAGATTTGTCTATTGATTTTAAATAAAAACAAAACAAAATAAAAAACAACAAAAATGCATATCAGTATACATTCATGCACATAGTACTTATCTTCAGTTGCCTTGTTACTTAAAAAATCACTTATATAGCTTTACTACTGCATTTAAATTTAACTGGACAGAATCAAGAATTTACTGCAAAGCATAATCTAGTAGGATGAGAAATACTATGAAATCTGAATATTTTTCTGTATAGATATAGACTATCAGCAGATATTTTAAGTAGACTGAAAAATGCCTGACTCTATGATTTTTTTTCCTTAAGATCCACTCAATATATCTAAGATAGTGAGACTAGCAATTAGCCTTAGTCCTATAAATACTTGTGTTATTTGTTAAAACCAATGTGTTTTGATGCTTGACCTAGGCTGCTACTGCTATTAAATCTAATTTCAAATAACTCAGTTAACAAATGTTGTCAAAAAAGTTTTTTCTTCGTTTAAGGATTATATGTGGTGCATGATATATTTAAATATATGAATGTGAGTGATTAATGTATGCCCTAAACCACTGTAGGTAAAACATTTTAAGCTATAATTAAAATAATTACGTATCCACTTTAACTCAAGTAATGAAATTGTTAGGCAATGAGAATTATACAATAGAAAAATCAGTCTTAGTTTGATAGAAAAAACAAAAAGTAGAGTCATCAGGTTATTGCTCATGGCAAAAACATAAGAATGAGTATTCAAGGGCATCTACAAATTGATGGAATATTTCTCCTGAGTATTAGTAACTTCCAGGTCATCTGTTTTTTACTTTCTCTGCATTTCATCTTTTAGGTCAGTTAAGTTTGAGATTGAATAGTATGTAAGGTTTCCTTTGTGGTAATGTGATATATTTTGATTCTAAAATGGGTGAATTATTTTGAAATTAAAGTAGGAAAATATTGAAAAACTCATAGCCTGCCCCTTTCCTCAACAGACAAAAGTCTTGATTTCATGAATATCTATAGTCTAATGAAACCCATTTTACTATTAAACGTTAGGAGATTTTCTTGCTCAGATTTTCTTAATTTCCTTACATCATATTCATTCTCAACTTTGTTGTTTATAATTAAGATGATTTCTGGCATCTACCCAAACTATGGGCCCTTTGCAGGGAAACTCTGTATGATATTCATCTTTCTATCCTAAATGCCATGGTTGCCACATGGAAGGCACAAAATAACGTTTGTAGAAATATATAAATGAATAAATGATTAGATGATCCTATAATTGTAGTAATAACCTGAAAGTTTATTTATAGACAAAAACTCAACATAATCCACTAAACATGAAAATTCATATGATATGTTTATGCTTTTGTGAAATTAATTTTTCAAAATTAAATATTTATTAAAATCCTAAGCATTAACATAATATTAAGATATATTAATATACTATGTATCTATGTTAGTAATTAATATACTAATTATTTATATTAGTACACTATTAATAAATATTAATATATATGATTATACTCAGTATTTGTGAATTTCTACACATACACACAGAAACTTTTTTTAAAAATTAAACCAATAAAGTACACACTTTTCTCAACAAACACATGGGTAATGAAATTTTTTTTTCATACTATATGTCTTCTTTACCAAACATGGGTGCATAAAGAAAAGTCAACTTTAGCAAGACTAAGTAGCAAATGTTATCTTGGAATAATGTTAGGAATTCAAGAACTGATGACAAACTCAAAGATCAGGTTTTGGCAACAGGTAAACACAAACAAACAACAAGAAAAAAAGTCAGGAAACAATCATGTTTGGTAGGGACAATCTGATTAAGTTTCTGCCCCTGCCACTGTAGAAGGCTTCCACTAGGCCTTAGTGCTGCATTCACTGAGTACCCTCTCATTTGCTATGACTGAACCCTAACCTGTCCTCTTTGTGCCTCCAACTCCAGATACAAAGTTTTGTATGGGAGCAACTGATGGCTGAACCCAAATCACATGCCCAAACCATTGATCATCAGGGGCAGAGAAATGAAAGTTACTCGAACTTACACTACCATGGTAAGAAACAATACAATATATCTCACAAGATGAACTGTCTCCCAAAGCAAGAAAGAAAGCTGACCTAGGAGTCCAAATAGTCAACCTGAAATACCTATGGCATTCTTGCACATTGTCCCATCATTGCCTAAGATTTCAGTTACTCCTGAATGATTACTGAATATGTATCTACATCTAAAATCCCATTTCTTGGGGTGCCTGGGTGGCTCAGTCATTTAGGCAACTGACTTAGGCTCAGGTTATGATCTAGCGGTTTGTGAGTTCAAGCCCCGCGTCAGGCTCTGTGCTGACAGCTCAGAGCCTGGAGCCTGCTTCGGATTCTGTGTCTTCTCTATCTCACACCTGCTCATTCTCATGATTATGCTCTCCCTCTCTCTCTCAAAAATAAATAAAACATTTTTAAATAAAATAAAATCCCACTTCTTTTTTAAAATTTTGTAATGCTTATTTATTTTATTTTGAGAGAGAGAGAGAGAGAGAAAGCATGAGTGAGGGTGGGACAGAAAGAGCAGGAGAGAGAATGCCAAGCAGGCTCCACCCTAATTGTGTGGAGCTTGATCCCACGAATAGTGAGATCATGACCTGAGCCAAAATTAAGAGTCCGACACTTAACAAATTGAGCCACCCAGGTGCCCCTAAAAAGCCACTTCTGGGCTTCAGACTCTCATATCCAAATGCTTATGGATATTTATATTTTATTTATATCACATACATCCCCAAAGCTAAACATGATGCATACATATCATCCTCATTCCCCTCCCAAAAAATCCTGGGCCTCAATTCCTTTCTCAACAAAAAAAGTTCAATCATTAATTACACAAATGAGAGAGTTGTCCTAAAAACTGCCCCCTCTCTTACGTTCCCACTACATACAATACATTATTTACCAAAATTGGCCATGTCTACATCTGACTATCAGTTAATTGCCACCACTCATTCAAGCCTTCAACATTTGACAATTTGATTAAATTGTCAAAAATTTAATCAAAAGCCTGTTTTCTTTACCTATAGTATCACTCCTTTCCATAGAGTCAGTGTGGTCTTCCTAAAACTAAAATCAGACTCTGTCAAGTACCTCCTCAAAGAGATTCATAAACTTCTTGTGATTTTCAATATAGTTTACTAACTCATTATCATATGTATATCCTGTAATGATTTTGACAGATGCTTTGCTCTGCAGGCTTATCTCCATTTTTTTAGCATTTTATAAACTAAATTTATCAGATAGTATTGTATCTACATTTTTAAAAAATATTTGTTATAATTTCTAATAATAGGATATCAAAAAAAAAGAATGACTATATTACATGTGCTCATTCATCATAAGATAGATGCCATTTTTTAGAAATAAAAAAATGTAAGAGAAATGTGTGTTTTGTGCTTTTTTGCTAAAAACTGCCAATATCTAGAATTCCATGAACACTTGAATTTCTTATGGCTTCAATGGCTTGGCATGAGCTACTCTGTCATCGTAGATAATCCATATCATCAGAACTCCACCATTCACTATCTATCTTTTAATCATCTTTTTAAAAATTATATTTTCACAAAGTCATCATTGACCCATCATCTATACCCTCCTCAGTACCTTAGGATACTCTCAACAACATGATATTCTCATTTACTACCCATCGTTGCTTTTACCTACCTAATTATACACTATGGCAGGCTGAGTAATGATGGCCCCACAGATGTCCATTTTCTAACACCCAGAGCCTGAAAATTTTACCTTCTATGGTAAAACGGACATTGCAGCTATGATTAAGAATTATGATATGAGGCTGTTATTTGGGATTATCTGGACCCAGTATAATCACAAAGATCATCATAAGCAGAAGGCAAGAGTGTCAGAGTAAGTAGTCATTGTGACGGGAGAAGATGGACATTGGAGGACTATGGAGAAGAGGCCACAAATCAAAGATTACAGACAACCACTGGACACTAGAAAAAGCAAGGAAACATATTCTCCCCCTGGAACTCTCAAAAGGAAACCATCCCCGCAAAATCCTTAACTATGACCCAGTGCCATGAATTTTGGACTTTTTACCTCCAGAACTGTAAGATAATACTTTTGTTGCCATTTTGTTGTTTTGAGCCACTGTGTTGTAATTTGTTAGGGAAGTTATAAAAAACTATTTACATACTGTTTTAAAATCTGTCTCATTATTAAATGCCTTGATAAAAAAAAAAAAGATCATGGGGGTGCCTGGGTGGCTCAGCCAGTTAAGCGTGGGACTCTTGATTTCTGCTCAGGTCATGATCTCCAAAGTTTGTGAGTTCAAGCCCCTTGTCAGGCGCTGAGCTGACAGGGCAGAGCCTGCTTGGGATTTTCTGTCTCCCTCTCTCTCTGCCCCTCTCGCTTGCTCTTTTGCTCTCAACAATAAATAAATAAACATTTTTTAAATTAAAAAATAGAATTTATACAACAAAAAGATAAAAAGGGGGCTGATTGGCTTTTGCACTTCTACAACATAGGTTCAGAATTAACTTTAACATTTGCCAATATACACCAATTGAGTTTCATAGACTTAAATTATAGTTATACCTATGGATCTCACTAATTTAAGCATAGTACCCTCTATAACCTTAGGAGAGTAACTAAATCTAAAAGAGAGTAAAAATAGGTAAGCTCACTATAATTTTAGCCTTGCTTAAATTTCATAATCATTATACCCCTTGCCCTAAAATATCCCATAAACACTCCGACACAGTGAGTAATACATTAAAATTAAATGAAGTCTTTGGCACTTGCAAAGTGGCTTGATAAAATGGGACTTCATGGACTCTCAGTTAAAATAGTTAATATGGCCGAATATAAATTAAAACAGGACCTTTGAGGATTGAAACATTGTATAAGACCTAATTAATGAGCTGATAATTGTCTCCTCTACTTCTCCATTTGACAGCCTGATACGGTGGAGTGGATTATTATAACCTTAACGCTGTGGTCTTATCCATTAAGTCCCCATACCTACCACCCAATATCGTTATTGAAATTATTAGTTCCACCGAATCAGCAACTGGTAAATACTTTGCTATTATAGATTTTGCCTATTTCAGCTGCCTCTGCAGTTTGCCTTTAATTCTGAAATGACAAAATATGCCTTTACAGATTACCCGTGGTGTAGCCCTATAGGCTTGAAATCACACAATATTTGCATATAAGATCTCAACCACACCCTCCTTTCTCCAGAAGCATAGGTATAATGTTACAATGATGACATTCTCCTCCAAGGAGTATCCTATGAATACATACAAGTCTAATATATTTTAATGCATCTTACATTCTGGAGGCAACATATTCCTGATTTACACATTTTACTTCATCTCACTTATATATCAGCCCTCCTTAAATGGAACCCATTCCAAAAAAAGGCTCTAGAATTTGTCCAAATTAAAATCAATAGGCACTCACACTAGGGCTTTCAAGCAACCTTCTCTCATGTTTCCTTGAGTCCCTAGGCTACCTTTCACGGCCATAAATTCCTTGTGGGCTTCCAATGGAAGAAACTACTTTATTCGTCTTTGTGCTACTTATGATTAGAGAGGACATTGCAGACCAAGTGCTGAACTCTCCTGGAAATGGAGGTTTTTATGGACTCTGAGCCTAAAACCCTCCATACCCACCTATGTTGCTGTTTTCCATCCCTAAACCAGGATGTCCTGATAAAGAAAGGAACACGAGGGTTAGTACGGTGTACTTGGCCAAATTTTAGGCAGTCATCTTAACACTGGATATCAGAAAATGTCTCCATCTGCACATTTTTATAAACTTTAGGGCCATTGACTAAGACTCATCTCTTTTAGGGTAAAGAACTCTTGTTTCAAAGGCACCCAAAATACAAAACAAAATGATATGTACCTTTATGTATAATAAGGTCACAATGTAAGGCCTTATTAGGATTCCTTTTGAAATGTTATACATTACTGAGGCATGTATACTAATGCATACCAAGGCATACATTTCACTTCTAAGAATGCATAATAGGCTCTCAAGAAAGTCATTCAGTTGAACCTTTATCACCCAGATTGGTCCGAGGCAGCTGGATTGAGACCTAATGTGTTCCTCAAACAACTCCTATTTAAGTTGGAAAATGACAAATAGACACCTAAATCGTTCTGTGTCTTGTCTCAGGGCGTAATTTTTCTTAATTAAAAAAAAGGCCCCTTGACCAACTCACATGTAAGATCAACTTTAAAAATTTTCCGTTTATTTATTTATTTATTTATTTATTTATTTATTTAATGTTTAGTTATTTTTGAGAGACAGAGAGTGAGCGGGGGAGGGACAGAGAGAGAGGGAGACACAGAATCCAAAGCAGGCTCCAGGTTCTAAGCCATCAGTCCGGAGCCTGATGGCGGGGCTCAAATTTAGGAACCACGAGATCATGACCTGAGCCAGAGTTGGACGCTTAACTGACTGGGCCACCCAGGCGCCTAGCTTTCCTTTATTTAAAGTTGGATAAATCTCATTTCCATCTATACTTCTGGGTCTCCTTGAGGAGAATTTCCCATGTCTTAAGGAAAACCTAGCAAAGTTTACTATCAGCCGTGGTATTTTAAAAATTAATGAAGATTATTGCTTTTCCCAGGGAGCAGCGGTCCTGTGCTCGTCTCTGTTCTGACTCTTCATGACTTCTGCTATCCCCCTCCAACTTTCCACCAGAACTACCTGCCATGGATCTCTAACCATCACTACCGCTGCTTCTTTTTCTTGGTTACCAACACATACCATTAATCTTTATATACACCTATTGAAATAACAGTTGATACCCTGTTAACAACATAATTGCTGGACTCCAACCTTGACCCCAGGAATATACCAAGATATGGTCATAAAAAAATATATAACCCATACTTTCCAACACTTTAAAACTGCTCCAAAAATATCATTAGAGACTTTAGAAAGTCCAGATCGGTTTTCTTGGCTAATGCTGTACAAGAGGGTCATGGTTATGAGCTGGCTTTCAAGAACGCCGTATTCTTCTACTTGTTTTCCTCCTTTCACTCTCACAAGGAAATGTTATCTCCCTTGTTGAGGACAACTTATACTCTACCCTGTGAAAGCCTTCTCTGCTCTACAGCTACTTAAACTATCCAAAATAAGCTAAAAACTTATGTCAAGACTTCAAGGGATCAATATGGGTATTTTTGTTTATTTAAAATTTGTCTTGACAGAGTTTTGAGGTCTTGGCTAAGAAGCCAAGTCAGTTCTCCTCCTTTGAGCAGTTGATTAAATTCACAACTCAGCCGTTTCTATTGGGTCCTCACAGGGTCTATTCTATTGGGTCCTCACAGTCCAGACCACAATGCAGCTGCCCTAACTGCACCATGGTCAGGTATTAGATAACTCAGGACAGTTCCTATGCATTGGAGCCTAAGAAATTATTTAAATTAGCCAATCCACAGGAAACCTGGAAAACCTGGCTAAACCCACCCAGTCTGTCATGCATAAACTGCCCTCTATAGCTTTAGCTTGCTGTTACCATTCTTTTGGCACAACTGCCCATGTGGCCCTGCCTGGAGTCTTCTCTCATTTGGAACTGTAAGTAATAGAGCTCTGATTTTTATCCATTCTAGTGTTTTTGTGTTGCGTCCATCCATCGAAAGAGTGTATAAATTTTACAAAAACATATACATACACTTTACTGTTCCTTCCTAACGTTAGATTATATCTTCCTGTTCCTATACTCTGTTGTAATTCAATTTAACTTTCATAAACAGAGGCCTGTTAGCAGAAGTAACAGTGTGCCAGTTTTAAGTCTAAGCTTTAAGAGACATTTGATGCTTAATCGTGTTCTTCTGTCACCATTATAAGAAAACTACTTTGGGGTAGATGCTATCCCTTTAGGCATAATGAAATTAGGTAGAGCCAAACGTCTCTAGTTAAGCTCAACTGGACCCATACCCCGAAGTAGAGTTATCCAGCCCACTTGAGGTTGGATGAGCTGTTCCAGGTAAACACAGATGAATGAGAAATAAATACCTACTTTATAAGCCAATGAAATTTTGTGGTTCTTTGTGATAGTAACTAGCTGATAGAAGGTGACTACTCTTGTGACTAAGTCTTTTAACTATGTTGGAACTGAGAAAGACCTACAACTTTAGAAACCTGGTCCAGGGTAGACAACCATAGCTAACCAAAATACTGAATAACTCTATCTTCTCTTTGTTCTTTCTGTAGACTGAAAATATTCTGCAGAAACAAGAGGAGTATAGGATATTTTAGATGATATCAAATGACATTACATCTACTTTCACCAGTGAATCTATAGCACAGATGCTTGAAATAACGTTACAAATTTGTCAAAGATTTTTTATTGGGGCTAATTGTATGGCAGCCATGTATGGTTATTTTATCAAAGTAAGGATGCAATATTTTTCTTTCATGTGAGTTAGGATGTCAATTCGCATATTTGTGGGTGAAAATCAATGGGTCATTATCCATTGAGAATCAATCGTCTCAAGGTGGAACATCTAAAGGAACTAGAATGGACCAGGATTGGAACCTGGACACATCTGTCATCACTGAGTTCTAGAAGAAGCCACTTCAGTGGCAGTGGTATAATCCATAGATTATATAGAAGTTATAGTCATTTCCAAGTTTGTCAATAGTATCTCTTCAGGAGATCTGTTATTAGATGTTACGTCATCTTGCTTGAAAGTGTAATATTTCATTTTCAAGGAGAAAATAGGCCAGGGATTCAAAGCTGGAGAATTACAAGGCAGTCTACTTAATTAACGAGTGAAATAATGTATCTAATGGCCCCTAATTCCCAGCATTCCTATGTAGGTAAGTTTATAGAAATAAACCAATGTTTATACCATAAAAATATTTTTAAGACACATAAAATATATTATTGACCCAAAAATCTCAGAGAAGCAAAAGACTTAGGTTTAAATAATCTTATCAATATTCTGGAAAAAAATAAAGAAAATCTAAAAGTTAAGATTGAAATGATTTTTTAACATACAAAAATATGTCAGCGCTATCAAATATAAATAGTAAATGACACTCCAAAATAGTTGTTGATTTTAGATTTTCTGACATCATATTTAATGAAAACACAAATAGAAATTCTGTGAATAGCTAAGTGTTAAGTATTATGGGGAAAAAAAGAACTATAAGATCTATAATCTCATGAGGAATTTACCATGCAAGTCAACAATATAAGAATGATTCTAAGACAAAAGAGAGTTATACAATACTTTTTATAATTAAATTAGGTATTCATTTTATATATGAGAATCCTGCCACACAGACAGTTTCAATATGTTATTGAAGTCAATATAGTTAAATAGAAGTAGGGTCATAACTAGTGCTCATATCCCTGGACATCGAGTTCAGGGATATTTTCTTTATTTATAGTCCTCACATGAAAGTAAACAGAAAGGTAATGATTCTTCAGTAGGCATTGTAGACATTCAGAAATGAGAAGAAAAGAGCATTTAGTGTCAGTTTCCAAAAATTTTCGGGAAATGATGCAACTTGAATGAGACTTAGGGTGGTTGACTATATAAAGGGCATGTGGAGGTAGAATAGGCTAAAAATAGCGAGAATTTAAATTGTTTGGTGATCAGTGAATAGAAAGTCTAGCATGATTCAAATCCTGATGTAAATAAAGTAAGAGTGCCAATTAAAATTTACAGTACTTAAGTTCGTATCATGTGCATTAATGCATATAATGAATATATTAACATATGTAATGCATATAATATGCATTATATACAATATGAACTTTAAATAATAAGGAAGATTTTGGGGCGCCTGGGTGGCTCAGTTAGTTAAGCATCTGACTTCAGCTCAGGTCATGATATTGTGGTCTGTGAGTTCGAGGCCCGCGTCCGGATCTGTGCTGACAGCTCGGAGCCTGGAGCCTGCTTTGGATTCTGTGTCTCCCTCTTTCTCTGCCCCTCCCCTGCTCATGCTCTCTCAATCTCAAAAATAAATAAACATTAATTTTTTTTAATTAAGGAAGAAGATCATGGGGCGCCTGGGTGGCGCAGTCGGTTAAGCGTCCGACTTCAGCCAGGTCACGATCTCGCGGTCCGTGAGTTCGAGCCCCGCGTCGGGCTCTGGGCTGATGGCTCAGAGCCTGGAGCCTGTTTCCGATTCTGTGTCTCCCTCTCTCTCTGCCCCTTGCCCGTTCATGCTCTCTCTCTGTCCCAAAAATAAATAAAAACGTTGAAAAAAAAAATTAAAAAAAAAAATAAAAAATAAAAAATTAAGGAAGAAGATCTTGAAATAAAGTATATTAATCTTCTATCATGAAACTACAGTATAAAAATACATACTTTGACAATGTTATGCAAAAATAATAAAAAAGCAAATGAAATATGAAAAATTATTGAAATTTTGATATAAGAATTGTCAGCTTCAGTGTAGTGGCAGGTGGTAATTGGAGGGACATATATTAAGTTAAAAGCATTACAGAATCCCTGAATTTCATAATTGGAAGGTATCTAAGAATATTTATTATAACCATTAAACATCACTTAAATCTCTTCCATAATAGATCTGGTATTTGGTCATGGCTCGTACTCAAAACACTCCCTTTGTTTTTTCTTCCAAAGAATTGTTGACTCATTCTTTGAACGTCTCTCGCTCTTATACTGGTCTGAAGTCCTAGTTCAATGCTAACTTTTCTGTAAATGCATATTTTCCAAGCTGTATACTAGTATTTCCTTCTTTCAGCCATTCATTTTGTGTTATAGTATTAAGTCACTATACAAATAATCCTATTAAACTACATTTTTTGAAAGAAGAGTGTCCATATTCAAACTTAAGAATTATAGTATGACATATCCAGACTGCTATAAAGGGGGAGTTCTCCTCCTCATTATTTTAAATATTTTATTCCAGTTTGCATAACATATATATCTTTTCTTGGCCACATTACAATGTTGACTCATATTGAACATAATGTTAGGTCATAAGGCCTAATTGTTATCCTTAAGAAAAATTCTCCTTCATGTATTTGTAAAGTTGATCTTTTGTAAATAAGTACAAAAGTTACTCTTACACCTGCTAATTTGTAGTTGTTACATAAATCTCTGCAAACTGCTTGTCATTTTACATTTAAATTGGTTATCAAGTTTAAAAATCACCCTGTTTTGTGGCATACACAAAGTTAATAGGGATCTTTTCTAAATTTTTGTCAAAATACTGAAAAATACCAAGTAGGAAAAAATTTAAAAGAATGACATTTAATTGAAAGTAAACCATGACCAATTAGATTTAAGTCTAGATTTTGCTAAGAAACAAAGTAGTGATGAGAATGCAACTTGAAAACTGAAATGGATGGCTATCACAAAGTCCTTGAACAATGGAGAAATAATTAAAATAAATTTCTTTTTTTTTTTTTTTTAATTTTTTTTTCAACTTTTATTTATTTTTGGGACAGAGAGAGACAGAGCATGAACGGGGGAGGGGCAGAGAGAGAGGGAGACACAGAATCAGAAACAGGCTCCAGGCTCTGAGCCATCAGCCCAGAGCCCGACGCGGGGCTCGAACCCACGGACCGCGAGATCGTGACCTGGCTGAAGTCGGACGCTTAACCGACTGCGCCACCCAGGCGCCCCTAAATTTCTTTTTTTAATCTCTATGCTTACAATATATACTTAAAATCAGTGCTATAATCCTTCATCTCTGCCACATGCATTCACAAGTAGTTCCATTCACTACATTTTATTGCTACAAAGTTTTTTCTCTCCTGTTGCTTTTCTCTCCTGGAGAAAAATAAATTCCTCAAGGGTAGAGAAGTTGCAACCACAGTACCCAGGACAAGACTGGATATATATCTGCAAATAATCATGTGTCGATTGATTCAGCAAACCATCTCATTAAATTTTATAATTGAAATTATGTTCATGTTAGCCAATAGTGAAGGCCTTTTTAAAATTTGGGAATTTATTTCTGCATTTATTTTTTAAAAATGGAATATAAAAATTAGGATAGCATTAAAAGATTCAAAAAAATTTTTAGGCTAGTTTCAAATATAGAATTTCACATAGAAGAAGAAACGTAATGAATCTATTAAATGAGCCAGAATATCAAGTCACAGCTTCCTAAGCTATTAGAAGCTGTGTGGATCCTCTCTCAGCTGGAAGTGACTAACTCTAGGTGTCATAGCATCCTGCTGACAGCTTAGCTTTTATATGACAGCGGTGATTAAATATTATCCATAAATTTTTTTCATTTCATCAAATTGAATCATAATTTTCAAGGCAAATAAAAGATTCATTTGTCACAAATATTCATAGAGCTGTCCTCAAATGATACCATGAGATTAGACTCGTTCCAACTGAACTCGCAGAGAATGGATTCAAAATCTCAACATAATATGTCAAAAATGAAAATTAACTCCTTATTCATCTTCCAAGTAACAATAGCGAAAATTGTCTATGGCCAACCTCTTGCCAGATTTTCTCTTTCAGACATGCATATAATAAAGTACAACAGTGGTTTACGATATATCTTCCTTTAAGTACTTAATACTTACCAACTGTGAGATACAGTAAAGCTAACAAAAGGGCCTCCTGTCTTCCCATGTCATTTCATAAGATGTTGATTTTATATGTTTTTCCCCAAAGAAAGAAGATAATAGGAATCATGGAAAACCCAAATCATAAACTGATAGGATTAGATGCAAAAGCTGTGTATAAATACAAGGAATGAGCCCTTCCAGTTTTTCAGGTTGAAAAATGATCAGAATTTTTCCTTCACAACTTCCTGAGAAACAACTTTAAAGCCAAAGCCATCATTTTAGGTTCCGTTCAATTCTACCTGCTGGAAAACCAAAATAGTGCTGAAAGAGGCCACACTTCTGGTCTAGATGCTACTTAGAAGTGATGTATTTGTTTTATATTATAAAGTCTTCATTGAACACCTATTACTATTATGTAACATGCACTCTGCCAGGTATTACTTGGTGATACAGTCAGGGATTTAAAAAAGCATGGTCCATTTTTGCTAATTAACTCTAAATATATTTGTTTAACCAGGCATTTTTATAGGTGCTGGAGATAATGCTTTAAATAAAGCAAACAAATCTTTATGTATTTTATGTTTTAATAGAGGCAGAAAAGGCAGAAAAAGCCCACATTATATTATAATATATAATGTTATGGAGTGATGCGTACTATGAAGAAAAAGGAAGCAAACAGATGAATCAGAGTTAATATATTCCTTCATTGTTTAACAAACGCTATTGAACACATATTAAAAGCCAGCTACTTTTTATGCAAGTGAGACCTACCAGGTAACAATAATAAAAATTAAAAAAAAAACCCTCATTGAATTATAAGGAAAAAACAACAAATATAAATAAGCAAATAACATGTGATAGAAGGTGAAATGTGCTATGGGTGGTTGCTCATATGTCACATTAAGAGAGGAGAGTAGACCTGGCTGACAAATGAGATGGCCCAAAATGTTCGTACAAGTTCAAAATGGACCTCTGCCACATTTCGGCTCCAATGAGGGTTGGCCCCAGAGTCAGTAGCAGAGGAAATTCTTCCCTAAGGGCTGAGCTGTGAACACTGAACTCAATCCTTTTCTTCCCATGGGAGGTGAAATGGTAAGAGGTACAGATATATATCGATTTCTGGGTTGTGCCAGTGGCTTGGCTCATTGGTTGGAATTCTCAAATAAAAAAGACAGATGAATTAGGGATAAGAACGTCTGAAGAAGAAGTACGTGTATGGACACAAAGCAAGCAGATACGTGTAACTAATGTTAGTTTCCATCAGAGATAACCTTTTGCCAGAAAGGATCTCTACAAACAAGGTAGATAGGATTATTCCAGTACTTGCACAAGGGGGCTAATGACCAAAGTGGTCATAGCAGAAGTGTTGAATGCTATTCATGGGTCTAATAAAATGGGTTTCTTCTCATCAAGGCTGATCTAGTTGCTACCACTGATGAATGCCCAACCTGACAAGGGCAGAGATTATTGCAACGTTCCACGTGGAACTATGACTTGGTACATCTAACAAGCCACTTGATGACAGGTCGATTAAGTGTGACCCTTTCTGCGATGAAGAGAACCATAATTTTCCCTTTTCAAAAAACAAAAACAACAAAAACAAACAAACAAAAAAACTTACACTCTAGATATACCTTTTCCTTCCTTGTCCCCAGTGCATACATCCACACCACCATCTGAACGCTTACAAAATGCCTGATAACTCAACGGAATATTTCATGTGACATTGCCTCAGACGAAGATACCCACTTTATCACAAAAGATGCATGATGATGAATTAATGAGTACAAGATTCATGTGTCTTACTAATTACATCCTATTACAGTGATAGAATGAAGGCTCAGTTAAGAAGTCAGCTCAGATATACAATCCCAGGGTATTGTTTTCCAGCATATGGTATGCACATTGAACCAACAGCTGGTATTTAGGTCTAGGAATTGAGGAGGAGAGGAAGGATTGCTTCCTCACCATTAGTCCCAGTTATTCACTTTTAAAATTTGTGTTTCCCACGCAACATTAATTTTTATAGGTACAATTTTTCCAAGCGGAGAAAAAGGGTACAAAATCTTTGAGCTTCTAATTCTGGTGAAGCTCATATATAATGGCAGGAGTAGTCTATCTTGATAACCATGAGAAGATATAGCTCCTACAGCACAATAAATTCAAAAAGAAATATGTCTGGAACCCATGAATTCCCTGGGATGTCTCTGGTATTTTGGTAACAACTGAAAATGTCAATTAAATAAAACAAAATTCCCCAATTTCAAAGTAATTTGGGAATCACAACCCTTAAGGATCAAGGTCTGGGTCATCTTATCCATCAAGAAACAGATTATGGCTGAAGGTAACCAACTTCATGGCTTCCTTTAACAACATCTTTTAAAGTTTCTTTTTGTGTTGGTTGGTTTGTTTAAGAATAGAGCAACTAGCAATAACATTTAGAGATTGGACTTTCAGACTTATTATCAGGGAAGAACTGAAGGTGAGTATTGAATATTTTAGCAGAGCATGAAAAGATCTGAATTGTGTAAGGAATAGAATATACAAATTCAGTTTATGCACTACCCCATCTCTGCTCCCTGACCTTGCTTTCTGAGTAGAGTGGCACCTAATAGCCGGTGAAGTTGCCATTGCCATTCTCACCTCCACTTCAAAAGACTGAGTGACTACCTGGATATATCCTATCAATGCTTCGGTTCTAACTTACACTAAGAGCCCCTTCCTATTCTCCCTCTGGGTATCTGATTGTCAATGAAGTATAAGATGCAGGTTCCTCACTATAATTTCAAGGGTGTTAACACTCACTAGGGTGAACGTTGAATGCGGGGAGATATGTTACACACATAATTTTTCTTCTTACTTTTCCCAGGATGAGTAGCTAGAGAAGCACAATCTCTGAAGATGGGTGAGAAAAAGAGAGATTGCTTAATCCGAAGTTATTACATGCTCAGAAATGCAACCCCTTATAATTGCTTTCCACCCTTCCCAGCTTCATTTCCCCTCCTCCATTCATCCACAGGACTTCAATAAAATTTTATTTCGTGTATTTGCCTCAGGTTGGCTTTCCAGGGAAGACAGACTAAGACAACATGTAACAAAACATTATTCAACATTTGCCATGGCCTATAGGGGCTATAATAATATTACTGACAACCGACTATAGAACTAATGTTCTAGCGGGAACATTAGAAAACACAAATCTACTGAAGAAAAATTAGCATTTATTTCAAAAATGTTAAGAAGACTGTGCCTGAAGGCAATGATTTAGCAGATGTAGTTCAAGGAAGTTCATTTATATATCATTCTCTGCAGCATAAATTTTCCTATAAAAAAAGCAATTATTCTTTTAAATTAAGTTTCCTTGTTCATGTATGAAAAGTGAGGATACTATTGTTAGTGTGTTGATTCCCTTAGCAAACCACATTTCTCAAATAGTTAAGTAATTCTGGTTCATTATTTACACTCACCATTAATCATGTGTGTCAATAAATGTTAATAAACATGACTCTTGGGAATTTATTCTATAAAAGGCAAAATGTTTTATATCATTGTAATGATATTCAGTTAATTCAGTTAAATTCAGATAGTCAGTTAAATTCAGTTAAAAGTTTGAGCATAAAATTATTTACTTTTTTATATTGATAATATAAATACAAATTTTGGGACTGCACTCATTATAGTAATACATCTTTAATAAATTCCTAAATTAAAAAATCTTAACTTTTGTGTAATGCATATAAATCAAAATTGCATCCCCTAAATGGCTGTAGTTGTGAATAATGTATAAATATTTTATTTTTTGTATTATTCTATATATTTTACTCATAGTCAAAATAATAAAATAATTTTCAGGAAATATATGCTTTTTCTCTTTGCTGTCCATCACTAGTTGGATTTTTAATATATATGAAACTTTGAAGAACCAACATTCAATAAACTTAAGTATAGTGCACTGATACTGAATTTGTAATAAAGTATTCTATTTTTTTTTTGCATCTGTCAAAATTAATTGAATCTCTTTAATCAAAACAAGTATATCATGAGTGGAGCATCACAAAATTTAGCTTTGAAAGCTTATAATTTTAGTAAATTAAAAATATTAAAAACACAGCATGCAGACAGGAAGACAAATTTCCACAGAAGCAAAGGGAAATATCCAAAAAAATGAGAGTACAAACAGAACAGATTTAAGTTTAAACTTTTATAGTTTGCTTTGGAATATCTCGATCTTCATGAAGAATCCTACAGTACAACTCGGATTATATTAGAGGTAGATAGTACTATGGCATTGAATAAAATATTAAAATATATACTATATTAACTTACTCCTTATGCTATAATCTTCAAATAATAAGTATAAAGAATCATTTTGGCATTAACATCCATGTATATATGTTATTTTTATTTTTATTCATTTTTATTTTTTTTACGTTTATTTATTTTGAGAGAGGGAGAGAGAATGAGTGGGGGAGGAACAGGGACAGAGGGAGAGAGGGAATCTCAAGCAAGCTCCACACTATCAGCACAGAGACCGACATGGGGCTCGATTCCACAAACTGTGAGATCATACTCTGAGCCAAGATCAAGACTCCTACACTTAGCCAACTGAGCCACCCAGGTGCCCCCGTTATTTTTATTTTTAGAAAGAATTGCAGTTTAGAAAATAACTTTTGAATAGGACTATTTTGAAGATTCAACAATATAATAAAACCAACTTTTTGTCAATTGATGAGTATCTCAGAAAGTGTATACTTCTAGTTATTTCAATACACCTCTCATTCTTAAAAGTATTTTTTTTGGACATTGAAGAATATGATCACCATAATTCTAAGGCATAGAAAAGAAACATATAATATACAAATTATAACTATGAGGTAACGATAAGCCTTTTGAGGGAAAAGGCAGAGGAAGTTGTGGTCTGGTGAATTTGAGATCAGTTGGTAACTGAAGAAATCCTAGACAAAGAGATATTTTAGCAGATAAAGATAAAGTGATGCTGGATCTAAGTGGTTATCAGATAGGAGGGCAATTTGGTAGAGGGAAAATGGACCTGAGTTGAAACTAAGCCTAACTTGTCCTTAAAATATAAAAAGGTCATTGAAATTGGAAGAGAGGGAGGCTCTGGTCTTGGAAAGTACACGAAATTTTAAGGAAACTGGACCAGATCATGGAAGGCCTTGTAGGTTCTTACATTGTTATTTTTTTTATTTCAGTAACTGTGAGGACGAGCACTGAAGGGTTTTGAGTGTGGAGTAACATGATCTAGCGTATGTTTAAAAACATTCTTCTGATGGTTATAGGGAAAACAGATTATAAGGACTGAGGCAGAGGTGGGGGGAACAGTTACACAAAAAACTGTGGACATAACAGTAGTAAGAATGAAGTAAGAGAAGGAACATACCAGATTTCAATGTCCTTCTACATACTAAGCACTGCGCTACCCATTTACCTAAGTTATCTGTATGATGAATATTTAGGTTTATTAGTTGATTCTCTGTAGAAGCTTACTGGAGTTGCATATAAATTATTCAAGCATATGTGAAGATACTATAAAAGTATACAGTTAAGTTAACTGCAACCTAAAACTTTCAGAATTACTCTTGACAAGGATTAAAGTTTAGTACAAAAAATTGATGAAATGATACTATCTCAATATGCATATGCAAATACAAGTAAGTGGTTATGCTCAACAATAGCATAAGTAAAAGATTATTATAATAAGCTCTATCATCTGAATTAATGAATGGCTCACCTCACTTGATAAGGTCACATTGAATCCCAATGCATCTCTTAATACAATTTTATCATTCAGCTCTATGAATCTGCTTAATTAATTCTGTATATTTAACAAGAAATAAAAATCACAAAGAGATCAAGGTAAATTGCCTTTGGGAGTCAGACAGAAATCAAGATGAAAATAAACTCCACCTGGTTTAGTATATTTGCCAAATTTATATTTTTTATATTTTCCAATGTTTCGCCATGTAGATATTTAGTGGTAGATAAGATATTTAAATTTTTTATTTGATATAATCCATCATATTTTATTTCCTCGTTAAGGTTCCTGAAATTTCTAATTATAGGAATAGTGATTAATAAAATTATATATGAAATGACCGCATATATAAGATCTATGAGGCCCTCACTTGCTGAATATCTATATTTGATTATTATATTACTTTCTACCTCTGTGGGATGAATATAGAGTTCCCTAAAAGGAAAATAGTTTGCTTTGAAAATAAATTTATGTGCAATCTCATCAAGTCATCCTTGGAGATAGAACCTGGAAGCAAAAGATATTACAAATGCCAAATGTGTTCCTCAAGAGGCCAAATAAATTAAATCTTCAGCAGGGAAGCTACATAAAGACTGGATTGCAACAGCCATGTTCTGCATCCAGACTTTAAGCATTATTTGTAGTCACACCAGACTCTGTGGCCCTATCAAATCATTTTATTATTCCCTGCTAATTACACTAAAACCACTGCCCTTTTGAAAGTAGTTTCACTTTTCTTCTAAACTTAAGCTGTTAAACAACAGCCATGACTGAAGTCACCATTACTATGTTCTTAGCTATTATGCACATTATCAGCTATCTTCTTTGCCCCCACTAGACGAAATTGTAGATGAAAGGTTATGGCATAGGGCAAAGAGGTCGCTGCCTAAAGGGAAAAAACGATTCTCTCAAAAGACCGATAAATAGTGTTAAAAGAACTTCCTCTCGTACTATCATTTCCATTCAGGTTATAGCTTTTGAAACTGAGATTCTCAAACTGTGTGCTGAAGTTCTCTGGGGCACCACAATGAACTAACAGGAGCACTGTGGGATATCTTAAAATTTTAAGGAAAACTGAGTGACATCTATGGGCGTCAATCAAATTAAACTATTAACTTGTTTGGATCAACTCAATAAAAGGAACAGTTAGCTTTTATTTTGTTTTATTTTTATTTGATTTTTATCTGTAAGTGTCGTGGAAAAAAGGCTTGGACACTAAAGTTTCCATGACCTGAAAGATTTTGGAGACCACTCTGTTATACTGATTTGGGGACAATGTGCAGTGAAACCTTCAACTTGACCAGGAACATGCCAGGCATCAATTAAAAAAGAGAGAGCTATACTATTTTTTTATAACCCTTCCATTGGAGATACCCAAAATTTATTACTAAATTATCAGTACAAAAAATAGTGAGATTAATTAGCAGATTAGGATTCTTAGCAAGAACTAAGAAAGGAATAAGCAGACACAATTTAGGCAGCAGGATTAGAGAATTAAGTTCTTTCTGTTCATTAACCTCTTTAATTTACTGTGTATCTGGAATTATTTAAACTATCTGTTCAGATTATTAGAACACTTGTGCTTCCATCCCCCCCCAAAAAAATAGACCACAGAAAAACATGGAAATTAGTAAATATTAACTTGACTACATAAACCTGTCTAGGGAGGCTGAAAACAGCCTCCTCATAGACAAAATTTAAGGTACTATCTTTCTTCACCTGAGATAGTATAAATTATACTTATTTCAAGTATGAGAGTATTTATACAAAAATTTCTTACACACTTTAAAGTGAAAAAGTACATTTTTTTTCTTTAAAAAGTGGCTTGGGCTCTGAGCCTGGGTGGCTCAGTTGGTTAAGCATCTGACTTCAGCTCAGGTCACGATCCCATGGTTTGTGGGTTCAAGCCCTATGTTGACTCTGTGCTGACATCACAGAGCCTGGAGTCTGCTTCAGATTCTGTGTCTCCCTCTCTCTCTCTCTCTGCCCCTCTACCCCCTCCCATGCTTGTAGGCACATGCTCTCTCTATCAAAAATGAATAAACTTAAAAAAAATTTTTAAATCGTGGCATAAATGCAAAGTTTATTGACAAACAAACATTGACGCTATTTCAGAACCAAATGAATGTTTCATTACTACTAAGAAATCATAAGAATATAATGACACTTAGGATTTAGTTTTAACCATTATATTCATTTTAAGATTCAATTTATTGTATTTGTGCACATTACCTAGCTCATACTTGTTATTACTGAAAATTATTTCATGTTATATTACTTTACTTTTATACAGATAAGTAACAACTCCTTAAAAACTAGCACATAATTACTTCTGAGTTTACATAATAATTTATTATTAGAAGTAGTAATAAATTTTCTGATCATGGAAACACAATGCTAATAACAAAGACCAAATTAAATGCACCTCAACAAATAATTTGTGAAGTTAGTTTCCTGAATTTTTTGTTTTACTCTCATATTTGAGAACTTTAGATTGATTCTCAAATAACATTTATTGACAAATGAAATAATATTCTTATTTTATACTAATTAAAATGGCATACTATAATTGATATTGTGTAACCTTCTAAACTTTTTTATTACCACTCTAGAATCCTGTTATGTTCAGCATTCAGGACAAGTACTCTGACTGCCATAAAATTAGGCACTTTCAAAAATCATATGAAAATATTAAGATTTTTTTATTATATAAATGTTACCTTGATTTTGTCACAGTATATGTTGATTAAAAGTACCATACAAAAATGTCCTTATGTGATATGCAGAAATCAAAATGTCATGAGGTTATTGTGAATAATTTTATAATAGCAAATTTGAAAATGTATTTAAAATTGCAAAATCCTAGAAATAAAAACAATGACATTGACACACAAATAGAATTTTTAAATATTTCTACACCATTAAAGAATTTCAATCATTATTTAAATCTACTTGTTCTCATACCCACAAAAAAATTATTTCACGCCCAGATACTTTCACAAATGAATTCTACATTCATTGATTCTTTAATCACATTCAATAATTCTTTAATTATTACTGCCAATATATACAAATTATCCAACATGAGAAAAAAATAAGAAATTTTGACTGTTTTATTAGGCCAATATAACCTCATACATGTAATTTATGACTTTATAAGTGTAATATATGAATGACAGACCATCGCAGATAAAAAATCCAGACGAATATAGATATAAAACTCCTAAAAAAATTTTTCAAATTAAATCCAGTGATTCATTAAAAAGATAATACATTATGAAAAATTTGGATTTATGCTATGCTTAAAAGATTGTTCCCCAATTCAAAAATTGATCAAGGTAAGTCATCACATTAATAGGCCAAGGAACAAATAATTGACCACCTCAACACATGAAGAAAAACTATTTTATATATTCACATATATTTGTGGTTAAAACCATTCTTCAAAAGCAAGGGGCAATCCAAAAAGAAATTTAAGGAAACAATTCTCTTTACAATAGCAATAAAAAATATAGATTACTAAATAATAAATTTAACCAGGAAGGCACAAAACTTATATATTGGAAATTAAAAAACAACACAATAGAAATTAGAGAAGACAAATATAAATGGAAAGACATCCCATGTTTGTGGAATGGAAGGCAGTATTGTTAAGATATCTATACTACACAAAGTAATCTACAGATCCAATGCAATCCTTAATCAAAAATTTCATTTTTTTTTTTGAAGAAAAGGAAAACTCACCTGAAAATTCATATGAAATACCAAGATATCTACCAAGTAGCCAAAATAATATTAAAAAGGACTAACAAAGTTGGAGGTCTAAATTGATTCTAACTTTTAAAACCTACCATATAGCTACAGCAATTAAAGTAGTGGTATACAAGCAAAAAGTAGACAAGATAGAATAGAAGGCCTAAAAATAAACCCACACATCTATGGTGAATTGTTCATCTCCAGAGGTGCCAAAGCCATTCAGTAGAGAAATGGCAGTCTCTTGGAAAACAGAATATGCACATGGGAAAAAAAAATAAGTTGGCCTATTACCTTATACTATATACAAAAATGAGACCTAAATAGACCAAAGACATAAAAGGAAAAAACTAAAAATATAAACTCTGAAGAAAACCTAAGAGGGGAGTTTTATGACCTCGGATTTGACAACTGTTTCTTAAATATGACACCAAAATCATAAGGAACAACAACAAAAATAGGTAACTGGATTTCCTTTAAATTCAAGCTGTTTTGCCTCAAAGGAAATTATCAGGAGAGGGAAAAATAACTTACAGAATGGGAGAAACAATTTGCAAACTTTTATCCGATAAGAGGGTAATATTCAAAATTTATAAAGAACTTTTAGAATTGTACAAAAGTAAAAATAACCCAATTATAAAATGAGCAAAGCATGCAAATAGACATTTTTCAAAAGAAGAGAAACAAATAGACAATGAGCAAAGATGCTGAGTGTCACTAAGTATTAGGGAAATGAAGATCATAAACACAATAAAATACCACTTCACAACTACTAAAATGGCTATTATTTAAAAAAAAAGGGGGGGAATAATAAATACTAGCAAAGATGTGGAGAAATTAGAACCCTTGTGCCTTGCAGCTTGGAATATAGTGTAGCACTATAGAAAACAATATAGCAGTTCCTAAAAAAATTAAAATATGATTATCAGATCTAGCGATCCCACTTCTAAGTATACAAAAAATAATTGAAAGGATTGACTGGAAGAGATATTTGTGTGCTTATGCTCACAGCAACATTATTTGAAACAGCCAAAATATGGGAACAATATAAGTGTCTACTGATGGATGAATGGAAAAACAAAATATGGTATATGCAAAGAATGCAGTATTATTCAGCCTTAAAAAGGAGGAATTCTGGCACAACGCTACAACATTGATGAAACCTTGAAGACATTACAGAAAGTTACAGAAAATGATATGAGCCAAGCACAAAAGGATAGATATCGTACTATTCCATTTATATGAGGTGCCTAGATGATAGTCAAATCCTTAGGGACAAAAAGTAGAAAGATGGTTGCTAAGGGCTGAGGGGAAGGAGGAAGGAGGAGGAAATGTTTAATGGGTACAGCCCCTAGTTTGAAAACATAGAGGAAAGTCTGGAGATGGATGGTGGTACTGGTTGTTCAATAATGTGATGGTAGTTAATGCCACAGCATTGTACACATAAAAATGATTAAAATGGTAAACTCTATGCTACGCATATTTTACCATTATTTTTAAGGGCGGTGTCTTCGGGTAGGAAAAGGATGATATCGGATGGGTATTTGTATCTATAGAAAGAAATAAAATCTGCCAAAAAAGTAAAAACTTTAAATTAAATAAGAGACATTTTTTCTTCTTTATAGTAGCTTTGTAGGAGAAGTTAACTGTTTAAAAAAAGTATTATAGTTTATAACACAGGTAAACATAAAATAATGACAACAATTACAGAAGCAGGGATTGAAAACTGGAAATGACTGTTGTAAGTTTGTTACATTAAATGGGAAGTGGCATGATATTATTTAAAAGAAAATTGTGATTATTTTACAGTGTCACTAGGTGACATTTCAAGCATAACAAGAGAAGTGTAACTAATGAGCCAACAAAGATGGCAAAATGAAATAATAGAAAATAATTAATTCAAAGGAAAAATGCCCATAGAGGAGAAAAAAACACACACACATTGATATGATTAAAAAATAGCAAAAGGTTATAGATTTAAAATCAACTATAATATGAATTAAATCATTCACCCAGTAAAATGGATAAAATTGTGAGACTGCATCAAAAATACAATATAAATACATGTGGTCAGTGTAAAGCCCCTTACAGTGGATTATACACTGCGAGTAGAAATATATAATCCTACAGCCACTTCAGAAAATAGTTTATCAGTTTCTTACACCTTTAAATATCGACCTTAGATATGTCCTGGAAATTCCATTTTTACCTGAAAGAAATGCGACCCTATATCCTATACAAAGATTTGTATATAAATGTTTATAGGATCTTTATTTGTATTTGCCAAAACGTGGAGATAGTCCAAATGCCACTGCAAGGCACAAGGCACTCTGCCCCATGATGGGCCACTTTGGCATAAACATTATTTTGAGTTAAAATTAATCACAACCTAGCAGATAGAGCAAAATCTCCCTTTCCAGTCTTCAACTGCCTAAATTTTCAGTGGAAAGGAGAAACTATACCAGGAAAAGAATTATTAACAGAGACTCCCCATTACCTAAGAGACTTATCTCATAACAGGGCAACCTTTGTTTTTCAAAACATCTCCATTCACCTTCCTGCTAATGGTATTCTTCCCTTTTGTATCCTCATACACTACCTCTCTTCTTAGCTCATATAACCTTCATGTTGCCTCTTTGTCTTTGGAATTTCATGTCTGTGTGGGTTCCCTGTATATATTTTTATTTTCTCCTATTAATCTGTCTCATATCAATTTGATTCAAGTCCAGATAGAAGGGCCTTGAAAGGCAGAGGAAGGTCTTCCTTACCACTTAACTGATAAGTAGATATACAAACTGTGGTAAATATACACACTGGAATACTACTCGGCAAGAACACATAAACTGTATATTCAATATCCTGACTGCATCTCAAAATAATTATATTAACTAAAAGAAGTCAAACCAAAAAAGATTGCATACAATTCTACTGTATTTTTCTGTTTATGCAAAATTCTACAGATCTATTTTAACAGAAAGCAGAACACTGGTTGTCTGAAGGCAGGGAAGGGAATAAATTGCAAAGAAGAAGGAGGAAACTTCTTGAGGGCAGTTTTGTCTTATCTTCACTGTGGTGGCAATTTCATAGATATATATGTATGTCAAAACTTGCCAAATTGTATATCATATATCAGTTATACTTCAATAAAGATTTGCACACACACACACACACACACACACACACACTAAGGTCAAGTTCAAACATCAAATTTAAACATTATTTAAATAATGTTCAAGTGTTATTCAAACATTTCCAGAAGAAAAGGAATATTTTCCAAGTAATCCTACAAGTCTAGACTAATACTGAAGCTTGAGCAAACAAGGATAGTGCAAGAAATGAAAATACAGGACAATCTAATCTCATAAACACAGTGGGAAAATTCCAAACAACATGATGATAACATGAATTAAGATATGTATTCAAAAAACTGGAAGAAAATTAGGGAAATGTCTTTATAACATCTGTGTAAAGAAGAATTTTATTTAAAAAGTCCACAAGAGATGCACACTGAAAAATGATGGTAAATTCAACACAGTAAAATCATAAACTTCTGTTCATCAGAAGATGTAAAACTGAAATATTTAGTATAAAGATATAAAGATAAAGACATAAAGTGGAAAGCCACAAACTAGAGAAGATATTTTCAATAATATAACAATTAGTATCCAGAGCATATAAAAACTGTTATAATTAACAAGAAAAACAACCCATGAAAAATTGGGCAAAGAATAAGCAAACATTGCAACAAAAGCAGAAATATGAATGGTTAAATATAAAAACAATTCTCAAACATAAAAAATGCAAATTAAAAACAGTGAGATTCTACTTTATAGTTGTTTGGCAAAAATCATTGTCTGATCATAGCAAATGTGTGTGGGATGAGAAGCTACATAGTCAACAAAACATTGATAGTGCTAATCTAAATAGGTACAATCATTTTTTTGTTTCATCTATGTATGTATCTATGTATGTATGTATTTAGAGCAGGGGAGGGGCAGAGAGAGAGAGAGGGTGAGAGAGAATCCCAAGCAGGCTCCGTGCTGTCAGTGCCGAGTATGACATAGGGCTTGAACTCACAAACTGTGAAATCATGACCTGAGCTGAGATCAAGAGTGGGACGCTTAACCGACTGAGCAACTCAAGTGCCCCTAGGTTCAATTACTTTGGAAAATGGGCATTATCTTATAAATTTGAACATGTGATAATCCTGTGACCGAGTAATTTTTCCCTGGTTTATACTTTACAGATATTCATTCACACACGTTTCAAAAAACATGAAAAATAAAATATATATAGCTTTATTTTTGTAGTAGCGAAAACTAGAAAAGCAAAACTGCTACAAACTGGAGAATCCCAATAAAGAAATTGAAATGTTATATAATGGAATGTCATACAGAGTGAAAATAAGCAAATTAAATGCCAAACATGTGACCGGATATCAGGACTATAATGTTAAGTGTATTGGGGAGGAATACCTTCCTTTGACCTTCAAGGTCCTCCTAGGAGGATTTAGAATCAAAGTGACATAAGACAGATTAGCAGGAGAGAATCAAATTTAATAGCTCTAAAGCTAGGAATCCATACAGACATGGAAATTCCAAAGATGATAAGGCAACATGAACCTTATAAGAGCTAAGACAGGTAGGATCTGTGAAGACAGAGGGAGAGAAGGCCATTAGCAGGAAAGTGAAAGAGAATGTTTTGAAAAACAAAGGTTAGGTAAAGGGAAGCCTCTGTTAATAGTTCCCTTCCTGGCATAGGTTCTCCTTTCCAATGCAAATCTAGGCAGTAGAGGACTGAGGAGAGAGCTTTTCCTGCATCTGCTGAGTTTTGATTACTTTTAACTCAAAATAATGTCCATGCCAAAGGGGACCATCTTGGGGCAGCCTGCCCTTGGCCCTGCAAGTAAAAACAAAAAACAAAACAAAACAAAACAAAAAACAAAAAACAAAAAAAAAAAAAAAAAACAAACCAAAGCATAGAACACTACAACTAAAATCCATTATTTTAAAAGTTTAAAACAAGTAAGGCTTTATATTCTTATGAAGACACATGATAAAACAACATTTTTAAAAAGAAAAAAAAATGAAATGCAAAATTCTGGAAAGATGTGGCAATAAGGAACTTCAAATATTAATATTCTAGTTATTTCATGGATAGTAGATGATGGATTCATAGGCAGCATGTTGATATGATAACGGTGAGGATCCTGATGATGACGAAAAAGAAGAAAGTTAAAACTACGCATTAGAATAACTCTTGTATTTTTAAATATTTTATAATACAGAGAAACAAGCTTGTGTACGTTTCTCATTCTGCTCTCACTAATATCCTCCGAAGTGGTTAATTTCCATATTGCTGAAGGAGAAATAAATGCACAGAATCACTTGCCCATGTCACACATCTAATTAGAATTAAAATCGAGATTATTAACTTTTCCAGTGCTCCTATCACTTTGCAGTGATCATCTTTTTTGAGAAATGGTAGTACATAAGAAGGGAATCTGATACCACAGAGACTTTTCTAAACAACTTCAAATTGGTTCGGTGCTATAGTGATCTCATAAAAATTGTCTTTTAATTAATACTGAATATGAATCTTGAAGAGGAACAGAACTGGCCATCCCAAAACATGCCTCTTGGCATAAAGATTACCCTCAGCTTGTTATTCTTAAGAAAGAGTCCACACAAGAGAAACTTAAAAACATATGACGAGTTACTCTTTTGTAAGAGATATTTACATTTATGAGGAGTGAAATCTCCATTTGTAAAGGTGTCTCCTGGTCTGTACCAGGAAGAGGAGGGTGACTAAATCTCTAGAAATTCTTACCAATGGAGAAAGAAACCGACTTAAATCTGCACAGCAACCGTACACCAACTTACTGTGTCTTGCTTGATAACCTCCCAAAGTGGCTTCTCTCCCCCTTGGCGTCTTCTTTTGTCTTCAGCTCAAGTTGGTATTTAAGGTGGTGACATGGGCCATTTTAGAGAATTGCTCAGTTTTCCTGGGTATCCCCCATGTATACAGGAGGTATACATGTTATTAAACTTTGTTTTTCTTCTCTTAATCTGTCTTTTACCACAAGGGGTCTCAGCCAAAAGCCTAGAGGGGTAGAGGAAATATTATTTTCCCTCCCCTATCCTCTGAAATAGAAGTCTTTCATTACGGTTCTGGCATAGCAGGTTGGGGGCAAGAGTGATGCCTAGTTGGTTCCATTTATCTCCACATGTGGACAGGTTCATGAGCCATCCTTCCATGCCATCACCACTTCATGTGGTACACAGGCCACTCTTTTATTATATACTTACCAACATTCAGAGACTTTAAAAGTGAGAAGAAAAGCTAGTAAAAACAAGATAAAAGGGGCCAGCCAGATATCTGAGGCTGGACACTCCCGTTGCATACTTTTGGCTTCTGTAACCTTGCTTGTCTCCTGTGTCCACCAGCTGCTAGGATAGCACTACTGATAAGTGTCCCCTCTCCTTTTTCTTTGGTCCTACCATCCCAGCCATAAAAGGAGGCTGATGCCAAGGCTTAGCCTTAGGAGGTGACTCCACTGGGCCAGCACCGGTGTGCAATAAACAGTCTTTTCCTGATTCCTTGTGTGCATGTGGCTTGTCTCTTCCTGGGCACTGAGTATTTGCTGTAATGAAAGTATTAGTGGCAGTTTGGCCTAAATGAAGGTTGTCCACATAGGATAATTTGAATATGGATGGAGCAAAGCCTCAAGAAATGCCCAAGTACCACCCCTTTTAAATGGGCAGTTTGCTCAGTGCTCATGAAGAAATGGATGCTGAAAGAAAACCCAATAACTCAAGGAACACAGGCAAAAGCATAGCATGATGCTCATCAAAAGGAAAATAGATAGTTTACGTTCACTGACTTGATACCCATGCAATTCACAGGCTGGGGAGATCAATGCTTTTGCAAAAGTGGTGACTGGTAGTATCTAAATGCTCCCTTCATCATGTATGGCAGGAGCCTACTGGGGTTAGTCGCCCCTTTTCACACCTTACAAGCCTTTCCCTTTCATCGTGTTCTCTTATTTCCATCTCAATCCCAATACTCAAGAATTCTTTTTTCAATATCGTGTATCTCAGGTTTACTTCTACTCATAATGCACTCTCCCTTTGACTCAAATTTCTGCTGTGTCACTTTTTTTATAGACAACAAGCACAGAGGTTTCTTAATTGAGTCACTGCAAGAAAAAAAATCAAAAACAACTAATAAAAGAAAATACTAAACATAATTGTCTGGATTATCCCTTCACATTATGATCCAAGTTTTCATCAAGTATTTTATTTATAGTTGTACTGTCTCACTAATTGTTCATAGAAGAACAACTGGTAAGGGACTTTTCATGAATAAATTGGACCTGAATTAGGATTTTTCCAGATAATTTATGTTATTGTCAATATACATTTGAAGTATTTTTAAAAATGTAACTGTGTTCCTGGGAGAATAATAATAATTACTCTTAAGTTCACTTTAGGAATTTTAGGAGAGGAATAATTTCCTCTGCCCTTCAGGTTCCTTCTAGCTGGACTGAGAATCAAATTGACATGAGACAGATTAACAGGAGAAAATCAAATTTACTAGTATGTGTATGGGGAATCCTCATAAAAATGCAATTCCAAACACAAGGAGGCAACATAATGCTTATGTGAGCTAAGGAGAGGGGTAGGGGTCTGAGGATATAAAGGGAAGAAAAACCATTAACAGGAAGCTAAGGGATGGTCTCGGTGGACAAAAGGTTTCCCTATTATGTAGATACCTTTCTTAGGTAAAGAGGAATCTCTGTTAATAGCTCTCTTCCAGGTAAGAGCAGCCAGTGGAAGGGGAGGTAAAGAGCTTTTCCGGAGTCTGCTGGGTTTTGCTTGCTTTTAACTCAAAATTATGTTCATGCCAAAGTGGCCCATCTTCGGGTGGCCTGCCCTTTGTTCCTACAATATTGATGCTATTTTGTAATAATAACACTCTATTTACTCTACCTATTCCTACAATATTCCTTTGTTCCTACAATATTGATGCTATTTTGTAATAATGGCGCTCTGTTTACTTTATCTACAATAGTGCATCTTCCTAATAAAAATATGGTTTAAACATAAGAAAAAAATAAGTTAATATCTATTGAGTAAATATCATATACCATAAGTCATGGATGCTTTCATATGTAATATATATTGTATTTTACCCTGAAGAATAAGTAAAATGAGCTTCATTTCATATATAAAGACCTCAACACCCAGAGAGAATAAATACTATGTTCAAGGTAACAGAAATAATAAGTGGCAAAATTAAGGACCCGAATGATTCTGAAGATCATATTCTTATACTCTACAATATTACTTACTTATAACATAGGGCTATGAATGAGAAAGAAAATAAATGTCTATTGTTCAGTAATTGTTTTATGCAACCAGCTTGAAACATTCCATTCCTCATACACAAAACAGTACTAATTTCTTTGACTACTTCTGAACCTCTATAAAATAGTATAGCAACATAAGGTTCAATGAACAATACAGTTTCCAAACACAAATAACAGTTTTCTCCTTGGTATTTATATTTACAGGTATGTTTAAGTACTATAGCTGTTATTGTTTTAATTTACAGTAATTACATTGCTTTACTGTGCTATTTTTGAAGTACTTTATACAGGCGATTGTTTCTGCGGTTTTGTTTTCTACAAATTACCTTACAACTTACTTTGAAATATAAATGAATGCTATTAATACTACAGCTTTATATAATCCATGGACTATGTGCAGTCTGAGCAAGATTTGTCCAAATATGCCCTGTTCCAAGAAAAAAAAAAAAGAAACAACGGACAAAACAAATAACACATCGAGAGGTCAACAGTTCTCTCCAAACATCACTGACAGATTCCTCTTGCTAATTCCTAAAATATGAGGTCCACAAAGGATCTATATGACTTTCTTACTATTGTTTTCCAAACTTTAGAAGACTTGCTTATCACATAGTAGATGCTCCATAAGATTTTGTTGTGAGTGTGGATTCATGATCTGTTCTCCAGTCACAGAAATCTTGTTGCTGCAAACTTATATCCGTTTCTACTTACTCCTAGTTCTTAAATCCTAAGACTTAGTATATATACCTGAAAGGACACTATTGAAATAAAAATCTAAACATGATCAGTCAATGCCCTTAGATTGTTCAAAGACATAAAATTTCTTTATATAAAGGGTCAATCTCCTAATTGCTTATATAAACGTATTTAAATCATAGACTAAAAATCTTTATATGCATTTATTAGTTCTCAGTGTTATTGGTGGAACCTTTAGGGTTTTCCACACATGTTGTCATGCTATCTGCAAATAGTGACAGTTTTACTTATTATTTACCAATTTGAATACCTTTTATTTCTTTTTAGACGAATAAATGGATTTAGGGTATTTGCATGATGTAAATTTAAAATACAGAAATCTGTTGCATTTATATACACTAATAATGAAATAGTACAAAAAGAAATTAAGAAAACAACCCTAAAAGAAAATACCTAGGAATAAATTTAACCAAGGAGTTGAAAAACCTATACTTTGAAAACTATAAGACATCGACAAAAGAAATTGAGATGACATAAACAAATGGAAACAGATCCATGCTACGGACTGGAGACATTAATATTGTTAAAATGTCTATATTACCCAAAGGAATCTACGGATTCAATGCAATCCCTATCAAAATACCAGTAGCAATTTGCACAGAACTAGAACAAATAATCTTAAAATTTATATGGAACCACAAAAGGCCTGAAATAGCCAAAGCAATCTTGAAAAAGAACAAAGCCGGGGGTATCACAATCCCAGCCGTATTATAGTGGCATAAAAATACACATAGATCAACGGAACAGATGGAGATCCCAGAAATATACCCACACTTATGATACCAGTTAATCTATAACAAAAGAGGCAAGGATATGCAATGGAGAAATGTCAGTCTTGTCAATAAATGGTGCTGGGAAAAATGGACAGCTAATGCAAAAGAATCAAACTGGACTACTTTCTTATAGCATACACAAAACCAAACTAAAAATGAATTAAAAATTTAAATGTGAGACCTGAAACCACAAACCTCCTAAAAGAAAAACATAGGCAGTAATCTCATGGACCCCAGGTTTAGCAACATTTTTCTAGATATGCCTTCAAAGGTTAGAGAAACAAAAGCAAAAACAAGTTATTTGGATGACATTAAAATGAAAAGCTTTTGCACAATGAAGGAAACCATCAACAAAATGAAAAGATTCTACTGAATGGGAGAAGAAATTTTCAAATGATATATACAATAAGGGGTAATTTTCCAAAATATATAATGAACTCATACACCCTAACACTTAAAAATAACAACACAAATAATCTGATGAAAAAATGGGCAGAGGTCCTGAATAGATATTTTTCCAAGGAAGACATACAGATGGCCAATAGACACATGAAAAGATGCTCAAAAATCACTCATCATCAAAGAAATGCAAATCAAAACCACAATGAGATATCACCTCACACCTGTCAGAATGGTCAGAATCAAAAAGACAAGAAATAACGAGTATTGGCAAGGATGTGGAGAAAAGTAAACCCTGGTGCATTATTGGTAGGAATGTAAAAAGGTATAACCACTGTGGAAACCAGTATGGAGGTTCCTCAAAAAGTTGACAATACAGTTACCATATGGTCCAGTAATTCTACTATTAGGTATTTATCCAAAGAAAATAAAGACACTAATGTGAAAAAATATATGTACCCCTAGGTTTATTACAGCATTATTTGCAATACCCAAAATACGGAAGCAACATAAGTGTCCAGAAATAGAGGAAGGAATGAATAAAGTGGTGTATATTTACAAGAAAATAAGACTCAGCCATGAAAAAGGATGAGACGTGCCATTTGTGACAACAAGCATGGATCTAGAGGGTATTATGCTAAGTGAAATAAGTCAGACAGAGAGAGCCAAATGCCATATGATTCCACTTATATACAGAACCTAAAAGATAAATAAATAAAATAAAAACCACAAAATGGATGAACAAATAAATATCCTTTTAAATAGGACAAAATGGTGGCTGCCAGAAGGAAGATGCGGGGGAGGGATGGGGCATGGGTAAAATATGTAAAGGAAATTAAGAGCTACAAACTTCCAGTTATAAAATAAATAAGCCACAGAAATGAAAAGTACGGCATAGGCAGTATAGTCAATGGTATTATATGGTTACGAGAATACAATAAGGTATGTTTACATAAAGTATGACTACACTTATTGCGGTGAGCACTGAGTAATATACAGAATTTTTTTTTAATTTTTTAAATGTTTATTTATTTTTGAGAGACAGAGAGAGACAGAGCGAGAGCAGGGGAGGGGCAGAGAGAGGGAGACACAGAATCTGAAGCGGGTTCCAGGCTCAGAGCTGCCAGCACAGAGTCCAACACGGGGCTCGAACCCACGAACTGTGAGATCATGACCTGAGCCAAAGTCAGTTGCTCAATTAACTGAGCCACCCAGGCATCCCCAGAATTCTTGAATCATTATGTTGCACATCTGAATCTAATGCAATATTGTACATCAACTCTATTTTAATAATAATTTTTCAGAAGTCTTGCGCTACAAAAGTACGTTGGTCTAATTATACTCAGCTATGTGTGATGATGAAAAGTATATATTAAATCATATTTTGTAATGATATAGATTATATTTTCAGGATATGTTTCTATTGTTTTTTTTTTTACTTTTTAAATAAATTAACACAAGTGCTTTAGCATGTTTTAAATGGCACTCTTTCACAAATATAGCCTCATTTTAGATGTTTCCCAAAATATTTCTGAAAGAAAAATAATCAAGTATCAATTGATGTGTACTTTTATATCCTTAAAAAACGTGTGATTAATATTAATTATAACTCTAAGTTTTAAAATGACTCTGGAGAAAGTGGATATTGATGTAACCACAACTCTAATAGGTGTTGAATTTTTACCTGGTAAAATATCCATACGAATTCAACTTTTCAAAGATAACTTCAGTAGTATTGAACTATGTGCATCTAAGTGACTATTGAAAAATTAAACTTGTTCCAAAGCTTAAAGAAAACTTTTTTGAATTAGGAGTTAAATCCAAATTAGTCATGTCCCCAGTGATTAATTAGAAGAAAATTTGAAAGTGCTAATTGTGCTGCTAGGGATTCTTTAAAGTGGTTTCTGCTATTGCTTTGAAGTTTTGTCAAAGGAAGGGAGGAAGAAAATATTTGTATCCGTGATACCTAGATATATAAGTGTTATCACAGTTTTGAATTAACCTTGTAACAGAAGCAGCACTGCTATGATTCCATCTAAACTTCATCCCATGGCTCCTAGAAATCTAATTTGTTAATTTAATTCCATTCTTTTATTGTAAACTGTGTATATAAGTTTTATATACAGTAATAACTATTACTGAGAACAAACTGAAGACTGATGGGGGTGGGAGGGAGGGGAGGGTAGGTGATGGGCACTGAAGAGGGCATCTTTTGGGATGAGCACTGGGTGTTGTATGGAAACCAATTTGACAATATATTTCATATATTAAAAAATACAAAAATTACATAACTATTAAGTTTTGAAAGTTATTTAGGATTCTTTAAGATTCAGAAAAATATCTAAATCAACTTTATTAAAGAAATATTGCTAAAGAGCTATGCTTTGTGAACCGTGTTGTTCTACTATATAAGTTACCCTTTTGGGAATTATTTGAAGATCAAAAATATAAAAACTGAAGTTGTAAGAGTCTGGATGTTAAAAAATATAGATACAGTTGTAAACGTGACATTAAAAAAAAACAAGATGAACATATGAAGGATTTTAAGATGTGATTCAGGAAATGATAGAAGCTATCATTTTCATAATCTTTATTGGTTAAATAAATTCCCAGGTGAGTACTTCTTATGGTTCTGGTTAACATAAAAAATAATTCTAACCTTTTATTTGTAGCATACATTCACTCACTCTGTAAACCAAGTCTTTGGTTCTCCTAACTACACAGCAAAGTTTTTAAAGATGAATGGAAATGTATTGATAAACTAGCTGGTCTCTACTCAGGAGAATTGCATTAATTTCCTACTATTGTTATAACAAATTACCAAATTTAATGACTTAAAACAGCAAAAATTTATTACGATAGAGTTTTGAAAGTCAGAAGTCAACATGTGTTCAACAGGCATATATTCCTTCTGGAGACTTTAGGAGATTTTTTTTTCCCTTGCCTTTTTCAGAATCCAGGGATCACCTACATTCCTCTGCTCGTGCCCCTTTCTCAATCTTCTTTTTTTAAGTTTATTTATTTATTTTGAGAGAGAGAGAGAGAGAGAGAGAGAGAGAGAGTGGGAGGGGCAGAGAGAGAGAGGGAGAAAGAGAATCCCAAGCAGGCGCCATATCATCAGCGCAGAGCTGGATGCAGGGCTCGAACTCATGAACCCTAAGAGGATGGCCTGATCCAAAACCAAGAGTCGGATGCTTAACTGACTGAGTCACACAGGCACCCACCCTGAATCTTGAAAACCAACAAGATAGCATTTTTTTCTACTCTCTGACCTCCTGCTTCCCTTTGTAAAGGACCCCTGTAATTTCATCAAGCCTACCTGAAATAATTGCCGTATCTCAATTCCTTCACTGAATCTTATCTGCAAGGTCCTTTTGCCACGTAAAATAACATTCTCACAGATTCTGAGGATTTAAATCTAGACATGGACATCTTTGGTGGGTCTGTTCAGCCTGCCTCAAGAATCATTAAAATTATTTTCAAAGAAATGCTTGCTACGAATCTCTATGGCCATTACATGGTATGGCCCATTAGTAACAGCTCTTATACAAATCTGTGCTTATAATATCAAATTGCCATATATTTAACTTTTGATTTTGTACTCGTTCAAAATTTTATTTATTTTTTCTGCAAGGCGCTTCAATACACATGGGATTTTTCTCCACTGTAGCAGTTATAAGCACATATTTAGGGTGCTTCTCCATCAAGTAAACTTCATTTGTGCTCCGAAAGCAATATTTAAAGATCCTCAAAGACCCTATAAGTTTGACTGAAATTTAACCAAATAGGTAAACTTGATTTTTTCCATTTATTGGTATACACAAACACACTTTGTTTGGATAGAATATAGAATATGCCTAAGTGATTATTTTATAAATCTGTATTGCTTGTTATATACATATTTGTATAGGCATGCATATTTAGAAATTGTTTTCTAAAAATATTTGGGTCAGTCTTAGTCAAATAACAGCTCCTTAGAACCAACTTTATACCAGGCACTACATTAGCTGTAAGAAAACAAAAACAAGACATAATACATTATAGAGCTAACAATCTATTCAATAAGGGTGAAAGATAGCAAAAGCTTAAATACATTAGGATAATAATATGGAGGTAATCTAATATGCTAACATAGCATAAAGAGGAGGATCAGCTCAGAGGAAGAAAAGGGACCCTCAGAGGATACTTACAAAGCAAGAAATATTGGTGTGAAGTATCAGGTAACAAGCAAGCATTAGTCAAGCCAAGAGCATCATTTCAGGTAAATGGAGCAGCTTGTGGCAAGGGAAGGAAACATAGGAGGAAATTCAAAGTTAAGCAACTGCAGGGCACTTGGGTGGCTCAGTGGGTTGAGTGTCCGAGTCTTGATTTTGGTTCAGGTCATGATCTCAAGGTTCGTGAGATGGAGCCTCACTTCAGGCTCTGTGCGGACAGTGCAGGGTTGGATTGGGATTCCTTCTCTCTGCCCCTCCCCAGCTCATAATCTGTGTCTCTCTCTCACAAAACTAAATAAATAAATTAACGTTTAAAAAAAGTTAACCAATTGCAAGCCTCTTCATATGGTGCAATAATGGGATAAAAATTAAGTTTATCACACAAAAAAGCACCAGGTAAAGATGATTATATTGGGAAATTCAACAAACTTTCAAGGGCGTATAGCACTAATACTCCACAAATTGTTCTAAAATATTTTTAAATGTAAAAACATCCTTATTTTGTTATAAAAACAAGGACAATGTTTACCCTTATATCTAACAAAGGTAATACAAAAAAAGAAAATTATAAGGGCACCTCGGTGGCTCAGTCGGTTGAGCGTCCAACTTCAGCTCAGGTCATGATCTCATGGTTTGTGAGTTTGAGCCCCATGTCCGGTTCTGTGCTGACAACTCAGAGCCTGGAGCCTGCTTCGGATTCTGTTTCCCTCTCTCTCTGTCCCTCCCCCGCTCATGCTCTGTCTCTCTCTGTCTCTCAAAAAATGAATAAATGTTAAAAAAATTAAAAAGATGAAAATCATAAACCAAGATGGAGAATAAATATTTATGCAAAAATATTAAGTGGAATATCACAAAAATCCATCACATTAAATAATTCAGAATAACCATGAGGTTATAAACCATGAGGTTATAAATCCAAGGACAGTATTTAAGGTTGATTTAACATTGGGAATCTCATTAATTTCATGTAACATATTAATAGATCTAAGAAAAAAATATACTTATTGCCATAGATGCTAAAATTATTCCAATAATATTTTAACAAACATTCATAATTTTTAAAGTTCAAAGATAAAAATATTTGAGGGATGCTTTAGTGCTAGTCCATATTGCACATGCATACAAAACATCAGACATTTTCACTAAAAGCAAGAAAGGCTGACCACTATCTCTGCTACTGTTTAACATTGTACTAGAGAAACTCATGCAACTAGGAAAAAAATAACTTTCATACATCACTGGTAGAAATACAAGGTGGCAAAACCATTTGGAGGAGAATTTGGCAATACTAAACAAACTTCCTATGAGCTTTCCTTTGACCCAGAAATCCCATTTATAGGAATTGGTGGGGAATCAGCTTAGGAATTCCCTGAGTTTGCACCCAGGGGTGAAAAAGGCATATAGGAATAGGAAGCTTCAGGATGAAAGCATACAAGATTAGGTAAACAAGATTAGGTATTCAGGGCAGAACTACCCTCCAATTTAGGACAATAGCAGAAAACTGTTTTCACAGGCTAGCAGAAAACTGTTTTCACAGGCGGGAAGGACCAGTATAGGTAAACAGGTAAACAGGTAAACAGGGCTATAGGTCACAGCAGGGCAGGTTATTAGCAAAAGTAAGGTGCCTTGTTGACCTTCAGGTAGCATGCTCTATCTGTCTTATCCCCTAGGCCATCTAAGATAAACAGACATGGTGCCTCATGTCCACTGTAAACATCCATCTGCCCAGTGCCAGGATTTTGTTTTGTGTTGACCCAGATTCCTAACACCGCATGTCTTTGAAACCCCCTTTCCCTCACACACGAGTTAATGTTCACAGTTTCATTGTCTTTTTGTGCAAGTCCATTATGCTTGTAAATCCTAATAAAAACAGAGCAAGAGCCCTTACTCAAGCGCTCTTGTCTCCTCCCGGACATTAGCCTCTCTTGCATTTCAATCTTGCGTCCACTCTGTTACTGGACAAGAGAGAACTCCAGACCCAGAGTCTACAACAGGAATCTACCCTGACCATACACCTCCAACAATAAACAATATTATAAGCAGAAATTAAGCAGTGTTACAGTATTGTTCACACTTGCAAAATGTTGGAAACATAATTGCAAAATATTGGAAACATGCTAAATGTCCCTGGATGGAAAAGTAATTAACTATGAAATATTCACAAAATACTATGCTGTGAAGTGTAAAAGACAATGATATCTCTATTAACTGACATAGAGTTATTAATAGGATATGCTAATGAACAAAAAGAGGGGTGAGATATAAGGGCAATAGAGAATCTATAGTATGTTACCTTTCATGTAAGAAGAAACCATATTTAAAGGAAAAACAAATTTAGACTTATCTTTGTAAAAGAAATTACATGTACAAAAATAAGAAATGAGATATTAAATAGGATTTTTGAAAATGAGGTGAGAAAAAATGAGATTTGCGGAATGAAAACAGTGCTTTTATAATTTTAAGTTACAAAAGCTTTTAACAATGTGTAGCATTAAATGGTTATATTAAGAATAAAGATCTCAAATTCTAAATTCTAAATTGCAATCTCCTACTTTAAGAAAATAGAAAAAGAAGAGCAAAATGAACACGGAGGAATTTTGCAGTAAGATATTAGTATAGGTATTATTTCCTGATTTTTAAAAAAAAGTTTTAGTGAAATGTTTTCCTTTAAAAATGTCATTATTGTTTATTATCTTTATGACTTCTTTTAAATTTCTCTAAAATTGCTTTGTCTAATTAAAATATAATAATTAGCCTGTACATTTCCTTTAAAATTAGTTACATTGCATTTTTTCATTACTTTCTTAAATTTTGTTTTTCCTCTACTATTTCAATACAAAAAATATAAAGAATCAAGGAATTTTTATAATACTGTTGTCATTAGTATTCATGTGTATTGGATTCTATTTAAAATCATCTTTTAATTGAGTCTATATCAAAAATATGTAGGAGTACCTTTGACATATCATTATTAAAAACCTAATTTGAAATCATTCTTGATTTTTATATATATTTGTAAATATCAGGATATTTTCTCTTATTTAAAATGTAAATTAAATAGGGGCACATGTCTAAACTTTTTGAGGAGAGTCCGTTAAATCATTTTACTTATCTTCCTTTATAAAACCAACTTGTTTTCTGAAACTAAAACAAAATGATACCTTATTCTCAAATGGCAAATACGTGTTTCTTGTACTTAATTTTTCTATATTCTACTACTTCAGCTTTTATTATATAGGGTATGTATGCATGCAATAGATTTATTTATTTTGTTTTACAAACTGAACTTAAGTCTCATTCATATTTTTGTATCCATTTAGTCACTAATATCTAAAATGTTCTTGAAATATTTCCAATACCACACTTCTTTATAGAATATTTAATTTAATCTAATTTTATTTTGTTTTATCTTATTGGATTTAAAAGTAATATATCATATAAAAATAATCCTTTATCATTGGTCTGATGTTTATAGTAACCATATCTTCCAGTTTCGATATTCTTCTATTCGTTAAGACGAAACTTTTCAAATGTTTCACCACTTTTTTTTTATGCACAGCAAATTTTCATTCCCCTTGTCCCTCTTCTGTCACTGAATTTTTGTTAAATCTCCCATTATTCCAAGTAAACTCAATTACTTTTCAACCTTTAATCCTTGATCTTTACTACCCTTTTCATACCCTTTATTTATATGGGGTGAGCTGTCAGAAAAATACTAGATGATGATATCGCCATTTACAAGATTATAATTTGCATTTAAAATATCATGTGTACTTGCAACTTTTTCAAGGAAATAAACTTCTTCTTTGGAAACTGGAATTGTCCTTTTGTGCATTTCCACCTCTTGTAAATATTCTGCTCCCTGATTCATTTTCAAGGACTGGTTACCTTTATAGCAACCTGGAAAATGACAGCGTAATGTTTTCCACCCGACTCTTGAGAGTAAATGTCTTTTGTAGCAGAGTTCATGCTTAAGGCATCTGGTGGTATATGCAGTGGGACTTGTTTCTTTGAAGGGATGTTATTATACAAGTGCTTCGTAATTCACTCTTTAAATACTCCTATATTGTTTTTATTAGACATTTTTGCAAAATCAGCACATTGCTATGGTAATGTGCTGGTAAATACAAGGCTTGCAAAAGTTTGCTACCTTATACATATTAATAATATCCCTTTAAAATGTCATAGTTGGAGGTGTTAGAAGTGCTGAGACCCCTCTTTTCTTTCTATCTTATTTACTTAGGCGGTTGGTAAATTTTCAAAGGATGGCAGTGTTCACTTCCACCGCAGCAGCATACTCCCTTTTGCTCTGATGTACTTTGGGAATAATTAACGTGAAAACTATGTAATTTGGGAAAAGTTAATTAACCCCCGTGTACTACAGTATCCTCAAATGAATATAGGAAAATGGGAAATAATAGATTATATCCATCGGTTTGGATGAATAGTATTTACTTATTGGCTTGCTATATGGACTAAATTATTCCATATTAGCACAGTACTATACATCTGCTTCTCAAATAAATAACTTTCAGAAGCCATACAATCATGAGTTATACAATTTTACTAAACTACGTCTGCAACATTCTAGCCTCAGAACCCGAGGGGCTGACTTTTCTCACCTTATTCTGTCATTAGCTCAATATTAGCTCCTTAAAAATCTCTTTAGCCATCCTGTGTAAAGCAGCTGGCCTTAACCAACATTGGGTTTTGGTGTGTGTGTGTGTGTGTGTGTGTGTGAAATTACTGAGTCATATGGTAACTTGAAGTTACACAATTTTAGGAAGTGCCACTCGGTTTTCCAAAAGAGCTGCACCATTTTACAGTCCCATTAACATTGGCAGTTCTAATTTCACCACTATCTCATCAGCGGTTGTTATTCTCTTTTTCTTTTTTACTAAAGCAATTCATGTGAAGAAGTATTTCACTGTGACTTTCATGTACACTTCCTTATGAATAATGATGTTGAACATATTTTCTTACTCTTACAGGTCATTGGTTCAGCTACTTCATAGAAGTGTCTATTCAAAATTTTTAGATGGGTTGTCTTTTTATTATTGAATTTCAAGAGTTTTTGCTGTGTTCTGGATATTTTTATCCTATTTATGATCTGCAAATAGTTTTGTTGATTGTCTTTTCACTCTCTTAATGGTATAATTTGCAGCATAGAAGTCTTTCATTTTGATGTGTCCTCTTTCTTCTTTCTTTCTCTCTCTCCCTTCCTTCCTTCCTTCCTTCCTTCCTTCCTTCCTTTGTGTTATTGCCATTGCTGCACTCTCATATCTAAGAACACATTGCCTCACCTAAGGCCACAAAAATTTGCTCCCACAATTTTTCCAAGATTCAGTTTTACCTCTTAAATGTATGCTTATAATCCATTTTGAGAACATGTTTATAGGTGGTATCACAGAGAATCCCACCTTCATTTGTTTTCATGCAGATATCTGGTGGTCCTAGCATCACTTGTTGAAATGTTTGCTGCTGTCCCATCAAATTTCCTTAGCAATCTTATAAAAAATAAATTATGGGGTGCCTGGGTGGCTCAGTCAGCTGAGCATCTGATGCTTGATTTCAGCTCAGGTCACAATCCCAGGATCATGGGATCAAGCCCCATATCGGGCTCTGCACTGAGTGTGGAGCCTGCTTAAGATTCTCTGTCTCTCCCTCTGACCCCTGCCCCTGCTCACATGCTCTCTCTCTCTCTCTCTCTCTCTCTCTGAAATATCAATCAATCAATCAATCACAGATATAGAGCTGTATTTCTGGAATTTGAATGCCACTACCGTACTATATTTATTATTGTAGTTCTGCAGTAAGTTTTGAAACTTACTTCCAGTTTGTTCTTTTTTTTTTTGAGATATTTAGATACTCTGGGTCCCTTTCATTTCCATATGAATTTTAGAATTTATTTGCCATTTCCTACCAAAAAAAAAAAGCTGGAATTTTGATAGGAATTAGATTGAACCTGTAGATCAACGAAAATACAAATATTTCTTTCTCTTATTAAACCCAGGCTTTCAAGCAAAACAATCCTATTCATAATATAGAAGTAACTTTAATCTGAACCACAGTAATTTTTATAGCTCTTTTCTGTTTTATTCATGTTTCAGGTATAATAATTATATGAGTATTCTACTAAAGAAATATACTTTCTGTTTATACATATTGTCTATTTAAAATGAAAATATGAGATTAACGTATAAACATGCAAGCTGAGAATCTTCGAGGATTTACTTTTATTTAAAAATACATAATTCAAGCTTGAAAATCATTATTCCAGGAGGCTAAGTATCACTAAGTGTCACTTCCAATTAAAGGAATTGAGTAAAAAAAGTCAGTGGAAAGAGAACATGTTACATGTTCAGGAAGATATGGCCTGATATTTATGTGAGACTTTGGAGAGTCTGTAAAATAAGAAAGTAGTTTCCAGATAAATTAGAATGATGGAAAAATATGAAACACAGAGCAAATTGGATCTTGTTTGCTGACCGGAAGAAACAAGAAACATTAGAGAAAACCACCAGAGCCTGTCTGAATCGACTTTGTTGAAGTTTTGGAGAAAAGGAAAGATTATAGCAGTAAGAGAACACCTAATCAAGGAAAAAAATGCATATATATATATATATATATATATATTCAAAGTAGTAGAAAATATTTGTGGCATTTTATTTATCTTTGCCCTCCCACCTCACTGCAGTGTCAATGTTGTTTTTGGTCCTGAATGGAGGCAGCCTAGGGTCCCCAGTTTCCTCCCTCCAATAGAAGGCAAGAGAAAAGACTATTTGTGAATTATTGTATATATTCGTTCTAGACTGTCTGAAGAAAACCTGCAGGACAGACTTTCTCACCTCTAGCTCACAAATTCTAATGCAGATGGGAAATCTGATGAGGACTGCTTATAAATACTATAAGAAGATTATAAATCCAGACTCCTGGGCAAGAGATTCCAGGTGGAGGCCTTCAGTAGACCATCTGAGGTATGGAAAAGAATCTTGGATGAGACTCTTGGGGAAAGGTGGAAACAACTCAAATGTCAACAACTCAATGGTTAAATAACAACAACATAGACAGATACACACACACACACACACACACACACACACACACAATGGGATATTATCCAGAGTTAAAAGGGGGAAAAAACAAAAACAAAAAATTTCTGACACATGTTAGATCATGATCAACCCTGAAGATACCATGCTAAGTGAAATCAGCCACACTTAAAAGGACAAATCTTATATGATTCTGCTTATATGAGGTACCTAGAGTGGTCAGATTCATAGAGACAGAGAGTGGAATGGTAGTTGCCAGAGGCTGAGTGGGGCGGGGCATATGGGAGTTGTTGTTTAATAAGTAAGGAGTTTCCCCCGGGAACTTGGGTGGCTCAGTTGGTTAAAGGTGCAACTTCAGCTCATGTCATGATTGCACAGCTGTGGGTATGAGCCCCACATTGGGCTCTGTGCTGACAGCTCAGAGCCTAGAGTCTGCTTCAGATTCTGTGTCTTCTCTCTCTCTCTCTCTCTCTCAAATAAAACATTAAAGAAAAAAAAAGTGTGTCTTTAGAAACAAAAGAAAAAGTAAGGAGTTTCCATTCGGATGATGAAAATTTCCGGAAATGGATAGTCATGATGATTATACAATATTGTGAATGTACTTAGTCCCACTGAATTGTACACTTAAACATAGTTAAACTGTTTAAGTGTACAATTCAGTGGCACTAAGTACATTTTAAACATAGTTAAAATGGTAAATTTAAGTTATGTCTATTTTGCCACAATTAAAAAATATATAGGCTTATCTGGAAGTGTGTGCTCTGTTTGACTGAAGCCTGGAGATAGGAATAGTAAATGGAAGAGAATAAGGCTGGAAGGTGTCAATCCATTGTTTCAAAGCTTTGAATGTCAGATGGAGTAGTACACTGTTCATAGCGGGTAGAACACTGATGAACATTTATTTGCACTGACAGGATATGAGTTGGATTGTGCATTGGGAAGGTTAATCTGACCATGTTGTAAAGCTTATCTTAAAGGTTGACTTTATTAATAAAGTATGTCACAATAAATAATTAGATGTCCTATGTTCATTGAAGTACAGTTAAAAGAAGAGCATGCTAGTTATCTACATATTTGTTAAGCATCATTTTTTTTTTATATTTGATCATATATCAAGCCATAAGCATCTATTAACCAACGTCCAAGTTTACAAGTATTTAGCTCTAATTTGTAGGCAAATAATATAAATAAAGACAAGTTAGAGGGAGGGATGGAACAAAGTGGAGGGGAGGAAGGAAGGAAGGAAGGAAGGAGAGAAGGAAAGAAGGAAGGAAGGGAGGGAGGAAGGAAGGAAGGACAGAAGGAAGGAAGGCAGGAAGGAAGGGAAGGAAAGAATACGTAATTACCATGGAAAGAACAGCTGCATATATCCTGACACTACAATCTAAAGTATACAAAGTGCTATATAAAAATATAAAACACACAAAAGTGAAATAAAGGTTACTATGTTTTCTCACAATGCTAGCTTCTATAACCTTCAGGCACTGTTTAAACTCTAACAAAGGCATGGCTGTTTGTCTTTCACATTTGTCTAAAGTTTTCCCTTCGTGAATATGAATTCACAAAATGAATGCTCTATATCTCTTCCCCTTATCACACAAGTATCATTAAATATATACCATTCTCGAGCTACAAGTTGCAATCTTTTAACACTATTGAATACGCAATTCCCAGGTATTTACCAGTTCTGCAGCAGTAACCCAACACTAGAATAGCTACTTCCACAAAATCTTAACAATGCATCTAATAGGGAGAAAAGAACACCAAGGAAAGACTTTGAGAGGCTATTTTCTTCTGTTTCTATGAGTTTTATTATTTTCATAATCACACCAAACTAGTCAAAACAATTTACAAATTAGCAAGGCTTGATCATAATTTTCACAATAAAATAGCAGTTTTATAAAATCAAATTTAATAAAAAGAATTAAGAAACAGCAGCAGTATACATGGTAGTTTATAAATCAGAAAAAAGTATTTATCTAGAAGACAGATTTCTGTGCAAAAGTAATTTAGTCCCGAAATACAAATAAACACTCATTTCTCTCTCTTCAAAAATAAGGTTTGTTCTTTCTCATTAAGATAGAAAAACAGTAGCAATTGGATACAAAGAACTTAGTTTCCCAAACTTTTTATTTATAGTAGCTCATTTCAAAGAGTCATTTCAGAAAATAAACTAGACAAAATGACGAAAGTTCAGAGGAAATATGACTTCGTCATCTCAATTTTGCAGATGTTAATGACCTGCATATACCATATATATTTACTTCTTGGATGAAGTCACTGGTTAATAGGCCCTAGGCACATTTTAAAGCAGATAAAATGGACTGTTGTTTCCATAATGATTTATAGTGTAATAAACAATATGAAAATCAGATGTATTCATGAATATAGGCTTAAACCCCTTTAGTCATGTAGAACCATGGGGTTTGACTTTGGTTATTCAGTGGTTGGTTACGCTGGTAGACCTGGGAACTTGTAACCTTGCAAGTGTCCCTTGAATCAGTAGCAAGTTTTTTAAGCAAACAATGAACATCCAGAAATTAAGCTCAGCAAAATACATGCTGTCACAAGAAATAGGAATTAATATGACACAAAAAAAAAGAGTTTAAAGAAAAAATGCAACTGAACACTGGTTGAGTAATAATCTGTGCAACAGGAACTATACTTACTTCTGAGAATATAGAGATATACATCACATTTTATCTTAATTTCAAGTTCACAACTGGTCAAAATGACAAACATACCCTGGAATGTATTGCAACATGTTGTGACCTTGTGATAAAATAGAAGTATGTATCCAAGGTATAGAGATAGTGTGGAGAGAACACTGACTCTTCTAGGATGAAGGCTGTGCCAGGATGAGATAATTTTTTTCCTGGTAAATGTCTGATTTTTTTTTCTAAAAATGTAATTGTCTATGAGAAGGAAATATGAGCTAGCGAAGAGAAAGAGTAAGTATTGTCCGCTAACACAATGGTTTGCCCAGGGAAATATTATACTGTTGTAATTGTTGTAGTATAACGTGAGGGAGAGGAAATGGCAGATTAGGAGGGAGAGACTGGATGGGGCCGGCCTGTGAATTTATCTGTATGACATATGAAAGTCTGGAACTTTGTCTCGTAGATGAAAGGGAAACAATAGAAACATAAAAGGAGAAAACCTACAACTAGACTTGTGGTTTGTAACACTAGTTTGGAGGATAGGCCAGGGACCAAAGTCCTGAGCCTAGAACAGAGGGAGGAAGTAGATAGCTACTGCAATATCCCAGAAGACATATAGGGATATGGGACATATCCCAGGCAGTGCTAGAAATAAACAAATAAATAAATAAATAAATACATAACTATGGAAATACTTTGAAAGAAAAAAGAACATGAGTTAGCTTATTCAGAAGTAGGTAAGGGAAAGAGAGATGCGAAGGATCAACTTCAGTTTTTAGGATTTGAAGGGTGAAAGTTGATGCTTTCAATAAAAATACAAGATGTATCAATGGAATACAAAATAGTCTGGACTGGGTAGGATTTACTAAGTATATATTGGAGTATATTGAGTTTTAAATTCACGAGGGCATAAAAATCCAACATCCAGTGGACAGTTATATAAGTCCAGGATATTCAAGGAGATTAACTTAGGTAACATGTTAGTTTTAGGGTATATAAGATATGACTAAAGTACTAAAGTACTTTAAAGTACTAAATCATTACATGTTTGTAGAGGTAAAATTATAAAGCAGAGTAAAGATAGTAGTCACTTTTAGGATAGAGGGAAGGGTGCAGCATCAGGCAAGGATACCAACAAATGTTTCTGAGTCTCCGACATTGTTCTATTTCTTGCTTAACATTATAGATTACACAGGTATTTTCTTTATAGATGTTTATTGCACTTTATATTTATATTCATACATTGTTTAGTTTATTCATTATATTTGCCATGATGAAAAGTTAAAAATGATGTTAAAATTATATTATTTGCTGGTGAGTTATGGGCTGGTGGCCTTTAGGAGTTCAGGAGTTTAAAAAGCCTGGTTTCACCTAAGATATGTAAATTTATACATTGATGTTCATTTGTAAGTATATGTCTTTATATATAACTTCTCGTGTTATAAATGTGATTTTGCTTGTTTGAAGTATAAAAACTAATGCAATCCAGAAAATACTATGATAGATATACAAAAAGAAAGATTTGAAGAAAGATATTGTATAATGATGGGTTTACAATGAACAGATTTAGTATAAAATCAATCCAATGCAAATAGTATTTAATGTCCAGATAGGTAAAGATGATGATTGATAGGTAGATAGATGATAGACAGATAGATAGATAGATGATAGATAGATAAAAAGTGAGCCTATATTTACTGGTGATTCTTCCCAAGGGTAGATTGAATTTAACTAAGTCTTTAAATATTAAGTCCTAGTAATGCCAACAATACAAACTCAGTGATATTTGAAACAGAAAATATTGATGATGAACTAATTACAAGAGTTCTTACTGACATGAAGAAATCTAAATCTAAGGTAGAGTTTCTGAGTCTACAGTAAGGTATAAAATTGTGTATAAGGCATGACAGAAGGAACTGGTAGAAAATGTAGGTATAGGGGCCCCTGGGTGGCTCAGTCGGTTGAGCGTCAGACTTCGGCTCAGGTCATGATCTTGCGGTCCGTGGGTTCGAGCCCCGCGTCCGGCTCTGTGCTGACAGCTCAGAGCCTGGAGCCTGTTTTAGATTCTGTGTCTCTCTTTTTCTCTGACCTTCCCCTGTTCATGCTCTCTCTCTGTCTCAAAAATGATTAAATGTTAAAAAAAATTATTAAAAAAATGTAGGTATAGGGAAGGGTACTATTTCGTCACGTAGTTTTACCACTTAAAATGTGTGTTTATATGATACAATTTAAAACCTAAGTACATAGATTTTGCTTGATCACTATCATAGGTCTTGTGCCGTGGAAGCAAACTGAAAAGGAGATTTTTATGTAAAATATTAATTGGTGAGTAACCTAAAATCAAAGCCAGTAAGGAAATAAAGATAACAGGATTGGGCACAGGGAGGAGTTACCCTGTGAATTTTAGATATAGTCACAACAAAGGATTCCACAGCAGGTGATTCCACAGGGAGATCTGGAGCCAGAATGGTCCTTCAGAATTGTCCCTTGAGTCAAAGAGGCAAAGAGAACCTATATTTCTCAGCACTGAACAGCACTGGAAGTGCTGCTCTGGGGCGGCAGACAGGACAGAGTAGAGTAAAATGGTTATCTTAGTCTAAGGGATTTAGCTCTGAGCCGTCAACAGCCAAACTTCCCAGCAACTGAGGGACTATGCCTTGGATCTAACAGATTTCCAGCATCCACTACAATCAATGAAACTTGCTTTTCATATTCAAAAATAAACACTTAAATAAACAAAGCAGAACAATGCATGACATGTAGAAAATATTCTGGGGTGAACCTGGTGATATTTCTATTTCTTTATCTCAAGAGTTGCCTTGCTAACGTCTTGAGCTCTGAAGTTCTCTTGAAAGTGTGATGTTTTCTATGGTTTCAGGTATTATCAGTTTGTGACTATTTTCCAATTATATTTGTAAGGCCCAAGCTCTTTCTTTTTCTTATTAAAGTGGCATAAATACCATTAAATTGATGAAATAGCTAAGTACAAAAATGAGGGTGAGTCTTTTGTCCTCTGTAATAACCTCCTTTATGCTAGATTTCTGATTTGTTGGCCTTTATTGACAGAAGAAACCACATTCTGTGAACAAGTCAGCCAAAGATAGCATTTACAGCTTCTAAATAATTAGGTATTGATTAATTTCAGCAGGAATATACAGGCCCTTTTTTCAAGCTTGCCCATTCTTAAAGATCATATAATTTCAACTAAAGAAATCACAAAACAGAGCCTCTATTCCTAATAGCTAGCTCCTACTGCCTATCTTCCCACAATTGTATGTGTGAGCTGCAATTGCCCCAAGGAGTACCTAGCTGATAGTTTTAGTCTTTGTTAAACTTCCTGGATCTTCATTATTACACAGATACGGTTAGAAGAAAGGAGTTGCCAACTTCTTCCTCCAAACTTTAACTTTATATTACAAATGAATATATGCACTGAGAAATGTCCAAATGCAAGGAAGATGTGACAAGCTACACACAACTGGGAAGAAATAAAAGCAGACCCCAGATACTGGCATTCTAAAGTGGGAGAGAGAAATATTTTTAGGAAACAATTCATAAGGCGGAGTTGATATTTGTATCTTTGCTTAAGAAATACCCTTTCTATTAGCATGGTGGATATTAGAGAAAAACAACTTATTCCATTTTCTATTTCTGGCGATTTCTATCTTGACACGTTTTGGGAACCATCAATAATAATGTTTTGGTGATATATTGATACAGACATATATACAGTTATAGATGTTCATATAAAGATACACAAATAATTACTAGTGCAAGATATGGATATAATGTCCTCTTGCTAAAAAAAAAAACTAAATTTTTATGCATCAAATAATGTTCAGCATGGTAGTGATGAAAAGGTTAAAAGAATGTTCAAAGATTTCTGTCCCCTGAAAAGATTAACATAGAACCACTTTCTCTCCACTAAAAAAGAAAGAAAGAAAGAAAGATGTACCTAAAATCATCTACACAGTAATTAGTTGGAAAGGTGAGTCTAGTGTCCCAACTTAAGAGATTGTATTGTACAGAACCTAGAGTATATGGCTTCAGGAGGCAGAGGCATGCAAACAATTCATGGTAAAACTTAAGTCCATACTACATTACAAGAGTAATTGCAAAACCAAAAATAGATCTATGGTGTATTTGAACCCATCAAAGTACCAATGTTTTCTTTTTGTCTATGCACAGTAGAATCTCTATGTGTAAGTGACTCATTTGCTCATAAGGTGCATCCTTAATTGATGACTTAACCTAGAAGGAATTACTGAGTTGGATATCCATTCTTTTCTTCATAGTGATCCGAAGACCAATGTCAAAACTGCTGGTCAGACAGACCATGAAAAGGTATACTAGAGCCACTGCTGGCTCATAATGTGACTGGATGTGATTCTAGAAAGACAACCTTTAAAGATTGGCACAGCCCCATGTTAAGGTTCGTAATTTGGTGAATGGACCACAGGTTAGATTTCAATCCCCTGCTGTACTTTTATGCACAGCACAGACTGCTCCAATGTGCATATCAGAACCACTGATTAGATTGATTCCTTAGGAGTGATAATCTGGAGGACAGCATATATGGAGTATTATTTGCCTGGGACATCTCCAAATGGGTAAATTATTAAGAGGTGCTTATTTGTTCAAGAGCTCACATGGTGAGAAACTATTTAATGTTGTGGTTGCCTTACTTTTTCAGTTTTTTTTTTTGTTTTTTTCATTTTGAAAGTGAGTCCTTAATATGCTTTTTGCCTTTATCTCTGATTAAAATGTTGACATTTTTCACCTATGAATGTTTTACATATACAAAAGTGATGTGTTTTATCCATATTAATAAGTGGTCATTTCTTTATTATCCACTGTTTTAAGAATTCCAAGTATAGGTGGGTATTTAAATTGGTATATATTCAGGGGCGCCTGGGTGGCGCAGTCGGTTGAGCGTCCGACATCAGCCAGGTCACGATCTCGCGGTCCGTGAGTTCCAGCCCCGCGTCGGGCTCTGGGCTGATGGCTCGGAGCCTGGAGCCTGTTTCCGACTCTGTGTCTCCCTCTCTCTCTGCCCCTCCCCCGTTCATGCTCTGTCTCTCTCTGTCCCAAAAATAAATAAAAAACGTTGAAAAAAAAATTTAAAAAAAAAATTAAAAAAAATTGGTATATATTCAGTGTATAGGAAAATAATGAAACGCTCAGCTTCAGGTTAGAATTAAAAATGCTTTGATAAATACAGCATGCACTCACTCCATGATGTGTGTTATGTATGCATCACCAGGTATGTGGCACTATAAAGCTAAGGTACCATTTATGAATCTTATATTTCATGTTACCCGAACATTTTCAAAGTCGACACTTGGAGTATTCTTCATATTTTCCCTGCCTTAAGTTTGCCACTGCCTTTGAAACTTCACCTCATATTTCATAGTTATGAATTAAACAAGGGACTGCTTCAATTTCTTTTGAAAAATTTATTATGAGTTTGGAAATGCCTCTTCCTGATATGCTGTTGCATTCTTTGAGGGTGGTAGATGTCGAATAAGGTAGTAAATAAGTGAAAATAATAAGTTTTATGTACATTATAAGGTATTTGTTGACACATACTGAAGGTGACATTGAACAGAACCGCATGATTGATCCCTGACATTAGAGCATATTCTTTCTAATTTTCAAGGTGCTGTGTATGCAAACCATGTGAAATGATAGTTTCCTGATATATTTCCACTTATGTTTTATCCTATTAAATTATTATAATAGTTTAATTTTTTTTTCATTTATTTATTTTTGAGAGAGAGAGAGCACACGTGGGGAGGGTCAGATAGAGGATACAGAATCTGAATCAGGCTGCAGACTCCGAGCTGTCATAACACAGCCCGACGTGAGGCTCAAACTCACAAACTGCGAGATCATGACCTGAGCTGAAGTCTGACGTTTAACCAATTGAGCCACCCAGGCACCTCCTACTTAAATTATAAATAAAGGGGTTCTAGGTGCATTTGTAGCAACTGTCAGAAATGGATAATTTCTATAACTAAATTCTGTAAAACACACAGGATAATTTTGGTTTAAGAATGAATTCATTGAACTTACTTATCTCATTATATTGGCTTCTTGAGATTAATTTCAGTGCAGAGATAATTAGGTCAAAATTCCCACCAATTTTTAAATATCCTTTGTTGTCTGTGGTTAACTGCTTTCACTGAAATTTCACAAATAATTACTAATATGTGAATATTCTCTATTAAATTGCCTAACAGACACTATATTTGTATTGTTAAAAGATTATATGTTCTTCATGAATCGCTAGCATTTGGTCCTATTGTGTTAGCATGGGATTGTTTCAAGTAACGTCATTACCAGGAGAGATTGAAAACAAAGAATAAGAATATTGGCCAAGTTCAAGATCCAAACCCAGAAAAAGGCCATCCACACAGAAGGGCTAGGTAGCAATCCATGAAACTGCACTATAAAACATGTACCATGAAAACTGTGCATCCCTGCAACCACTAGACGCCTCCAGAGGTCAAACACACAACCACGTGAGATGGTCATTACCACTACCACGTTATCACTCTCCCTCTGCCTGCATTGCTGCATCACTGGCTTAAGAGCAAAAGTCTCAGGTGTGAACATATGATCGCCTGAGCATAGGCAGAGTGATTTTGCTTTGAAATCTAGCTTGTGGTGAAAGGGGAGATGTTTTCCCTTTTGCTTTCATTTGGTAGGAATAAATAACACCTCCTTTCTCGGCCTGGTTTCAGAGCCAATATAAAGACAGACAAAATGTTTGAGCAGATGTTGTTTAAATCTTGGTAATTATGGTTTAACTGTGGGGCGACAATGGGGTTTGAAATGCTTCATTCTAGAATCAGACATATTTGCTCACCTATGAAAGAGCAGAGCCGCCTGTTACAACACGGTGCGTGAAAAAAACATGTGTGCTTTTTGCAAGTAGAAAATTCATAAAGGGAGATTGAGGAAGGGGCTAAAGTACATATTATGTTTAGCAAAATACCCATCATTTATTTTAGACCTCCTAAATCTTTTCTCAGTTATAATTTTTGCATGTCTTTGTAACATTCAATATTCTTTCCTTAATAGAATCACCAAATTATTGGGGCGCCTGGGTGGCTCAGTCGGTTGAGCGTATGACTTCGGCTTAGGTCATGATCTCACGGTCTGTGGGTTTGAGCCCCACGTCAGGCTCTGTGCTGACAGCTCAGAGCCTGGAGCCTGTTTCAGATTCTGTGTCTCCCTCTTTCTCTGACCCTCCCCTGTTCATTCTCTCTCTCTCTCTCTGTCTCAAAAATAAAGAGATGTTTAAAAAAATTTAAAAAAAAGAATCACCAAATTATTTAGCCATTTTGTTCATAACTTCTTTTGAACTTTTCCACTTATTTATGTTTTGCATTATATTACTTTGAAAGAGTATCTCTACATACACACATGGTCTTCCTGAATTCAGGACTTAACAAGATTCCTTCAAATCATTTAGCTGAAATTTTCACTTTTTTTAATGATAAATGCAGCTTCATGTATTTATTTAACAAACCTTATACAGTTCTTACAATGTCAGACATAATAGGTAAACACACTCCAACATTAACTCATTTCTCCCTCAAAACAATCCTATAAAGTAGATTCTACTATTATTTTCATTTTCATCTAAGGAACCTGAGGAACAGAGGGTTAAACAATGTGGCACCAGGGAAGAATTCAAAAGAGCGATCTGAGTCTGGAGTCCCAATTCCTAAATACTCTGCTCTGCTGTATAAAATTTGACAAATTTTAATAAAGAAGATAATTGTTTTATTTGTGTTTACCGATTTTCCCATTTATATACAAAGAGATGCTCTGCTTCAGAAGGAACTTTAACTTTGTTAGTTAAAATGCACCTAGAATTCCAAAGCATATATTTTCTTTTCCTTATTGTAGTGAGTTAACCACAAATTTGGATTTAAATTTATTTGGCTGCCAGACTAACAATGACTCTTATCTGGCATTTCTCATTCTTATTCTTCTTGCCCCGTGGCCATGGCTAATCGATCCAAGTAGAGAAAACTGACCAAACTTGGATCAATGGGATTATCTACTTTGGGAATTTTAAAATTAAAAAGGAGATGCACAGAGAAAGATGTATTTGTTGGAGGTGAATTATTTCACAAGAGAAATGCAGACAGAATGTTCATTATCTCCCTTGAGTTTCCCTGAATACTGTCTTTCCTTAATCCTATTTCATTCTATATTTAAGGAATTAGGGCTATTAAAATAAGTTAAAAATGCTCTAAATCTCAATTACTACCAATTTAGAAAATAAAATGCATTACCTTCTTGAAGAAACTACAGAGATTAATGCTAGCATTGAACACTTAACATATGCAAATATGATATCTTTCATCATGTTGAATTTTCCATGTTAACAAATAACAAAGACTTCTAGATATTAGAAGTGCTTCCTTGAATTTAATCAAGTGGAGAATCTCATAGGGGCTTTTTGTTCCATTTTTCTCTCCTTGCTGGAGAAAATTTGTAAGTTCTAATATTTGTAATGCACTTTATCTTCCAAAGGCATTTTTCTACCATCTGAAACATAAGGACTACAAGAAGCAGTTGTTTTTTACTGGTGAAAGCACCAATACCCTTGCCATCCCGTTTTGGGGATAGCTCATCCTCTGTCTCCGTGTTACATGAGCCTTGATTGCCTCATTGTTAAAAAGGACATCACAGTAGTCTACTAAATTCATGGCCTTTAGTGCAAAACCCCTGCAAAAGAGATAGTAGCGATTACCTTAAATGTTTTAATAAGACAGATGTGTGACAGAGGATGGACAAAGTAAAATTCATTAAGATAAGTAATACTTCAGATGCCTGAATATGACCTCATAATAGTAGACCCTTTGCTGCAGCCTGTATCCCCTGCCATTAAGGAAAACTATCAGATAGGCCACTTTATATTGGGAAGTCACACTTTCTATACTTGACTATTTTGATCTGTTCTATTTACCAGGTAATCCCAAAGCTGCAATATTTTAGTGAGATATAAAATAGCAAGAGAGTCTAGCTGGTTCAATTCATGGAGCAAGTTCCCCTGACAATGGCCATTATGACCAAGAGAAGCCAACGAAATTTGAAGTTTCCGTGGCACATTTTAATAGGAGAAGACGCCTCTGGATTTTTGGTGCAGAGCTGGCGGACATCTCAGCCCAGCGAATAATTATTCTCCCTTAAAGAAACGGGTATCAGTTTACCACTAGGCTCTAGTGAAGACAAAATGACAAACGGTTAGTTAGCAAGTGACCACACAATGTATTTCGCCTCCATAAACAGTCCATTTCATCCACTTAATCATATAATTACATTTTCCCAAGAGCTCAACCTCCAGCGTTAAATTTTGCTTTCAGCCTGATCAGGTCTCAAACGCACAGCTATGTCGCATGAATTAGTTGCTCACGCTAGCAATGTGCCTGCTTCTGCCAAATTGCTGATCTTCCTTCAACTCATAGTATGACCTCAAAAAGAATTTTCTATGATCACTTGACAGAAGCTGAAAAACTCAGAAATGGTTTCTGATGCTACTGTGAAGTATGGGGTCATCATGGGTGTAGAGTTTTAGCCTTATAATCTGTGTCAGGTTTGATTGTAAAGGAGAGTAAACGATAGAACCCCCCACCCCCAAGAAGGCAGAACTTAGAACAGGGAACTTCATTCACTTTGTATGGAGAGAGGGCTGACTTGATACCAAGGTTTACATTGATTCTCTGGGAGAGACTCATAGTCTAAGACAGTCAGTCTTGGGAAATAAACAAGAATAAGATTTATGAATTCTTAGAGTAGACATTCTTAGAATGTACAAAGAATTTAAGAGTTTTAAGACATATAGTCAAGAGAACCTGCTGTATGGAGGGAGTCATCCTCCTTCACCAACTGGTCAGTGTTTGCTCAAAGGGCCCTCAACAATGTGGTTATGGGATGTTCCAGTCCATGATGACATGATAGGAAGAGCTTGAACTCACATCATCCACAGATACACTAAATTATACCTATTTTTTAGAGAAATTCCTCCTGAAGAAGAAATGAGGGCCAACTAAATAGCTTCTGCCCCCAAAAACATAAAGAGAATAGCAAGAGAGATAGACACATAGTAATGAAGGGGGCCGCCACTCCTGATATTGTGATAGTACTGAGGGACAGGGAGCAGATTCATCTGTCCTTGGGCACAGAAATAAAGGAGCAGTTTATTTATTTTTTTCCTTCCCCTCCCCCATGGGTTTCTGTTAAGTTTCTCAGGATCCACATAAGAGTGAAACCATATGGTATCTGTCTTTCTCTGTATGGCTTATTTCACTTAGCATAACACTCTCCAGTTCCATCCATGTTGCTACAAAGGGCCATATTTCATTCTTTCTCATTGCCACGTAGTACTCCATTGTGTATATAAACCACAATTTCTTTATCCATTCATCAGTTGATGGACATTTAGGCTCTTTCCATCATTTGGCTATTGTTGAGAGTGCTGCTATAAACATTGGGGTACAAGTGCCCCTATGCATCAGTACTCCTGTATCCCTCGGGTAAATTCCTAGCAGTGCTATTGCTGGGTCATAGGGTAGGTCTATTTTTAATTTTTTGAGGAACCTCCACACTGTTTTCCAGAGTGGCTGCACCAATTTCCATCCCCACCAACAGTGCAAGAGGGTTTAAAGGAGCAGTTTAAAAGAGCCACTAGTGAATAAAAGATCTAGCCCAAGGACCCTACCAAATGGCAGAGGAGCTACTGGAACTCTTTCTGGGTCAGAGAGACTGAAGAGGGATATGGTTTATGCTCCCCTTCTACCCTGAGCACAGGCACAGCAGGATCTGCATGCCATAGTCAGCTTGCCACGTATGCAAGCCTAGGTCCCTATCCCACACCAGCCACAGATATCCCACCAAAGTGACCACATAGAGTTACTTACTGGGACACCTCTGGTTAGCATTCACTACAGTTTCAGCCTTTGTGCCAAGGTGACACAGGCATAATGCAGCTCAGAATAGTCCAGACCCATGCCACTTTGCTTTCAGACAGTGTGCTAGGGCGTCTCTCGTGCAGAGAATTCTGGTACCTCCCAGATGGAGTCTGTCTCAGATAAAGCCACCCTGACAGAGTGCCCCCAACATGGAATCCCCTAGAACACCTCCACTCATGCCAGCTTCAGCTCTAGTTGCCTGGCCAGGGCACCCTTGTACTGAGCATTGTGGGACACCCTGGCTTACACCCACTTCAGCTTCAGTTGTCCTGCCAGGGTACCTTCTGTGTGAAAACCCCTGTGATCTTCTGGCCTGCATACTCTCTCAGCTCCAGCCACCTTACCAGGGCATCCCCAGCATGGAGTGTCCCAGGATCCCTTGGCTTATAACCACTTCAGCTTCAGCAATCCTGCTAGGGTACCCTTAGCATGTAGAACTCCAGGACTCCTCAGCCTGTATTTACCTACTTTAGCTTTAACTGTATTGCCAGGGCACCCTCTGTGCAGAAGGCTCTGGAACACTCCAGATAACACTCATTTCAGCCTCAGCTATCCTGCCAACAGACCCTCCTTGTGTAGAGCCCCAGGCTACTGGCTGGGACCCACTTCAGCTTTAGCTGTTAGGCCATGGCACCTGCTGTGTGGAGATCCCAGAGACACATTGACTTGTGTCCATCTCAGCTTTAGATGTCCTGCCTGGGCACTCACTGCATGGAGAGTCCTAGGACCCCCAGCCCACACCAGTTGCAGCTTCAGTCAGCCAGAAAAGTCACCAAACACAATCTCCATAGGGATGACCATACACAAGACCATTCCTTCAAATTTAGAAGTAGGTATTCTGCCTAATTTATAGAAACAAACACAGAAATTCAAGTAAAATAAGGAGACAGAGGAATATGTTCACAAAGAAAGAACAAGGCATAACCTCAGGTGAAAAAAAATTAAATGCAATGTAGATACGCAATATATGCGTGAAGATGCTCACTGGTCTGGGAGAGGAGTGAAGAACTCAGTGAGACCTTCAATAGTAATAGAAAAAAAAATATATATATATCATATAAATATATATGTGCTGTCTGTGCTGACAGCTCAGAGCCTGGAGCCTGCTTCGGATTCTGTGTCTCCCTCTTTCTCTGCCTCTTCCCTGATCCCACTCTGTATCTCTCTCTCAAAAATAAATAAACATTAAAAAAAAACTTTTTAAGTAATGAATAAAAAAGATGTAAAATATGACAGCATATACATAAAACACGGAGGAGAGTGTATAAAACAAAATAAATTTTTGTTTTGTTTTGTTTTTAGAATGTATTTGAATTTAAATTACCATTAACCTAATAAATACTCCTACTTTTGATGTTATGTATTAACTTCATGGTAACAACAAACCCAAAATCTGTGCAAACAATAAAGAGAAAGGAACCCAAACAACACTACAGAAATTAGTCCATTATAAAAAAGCAGAAAAAAAGAAGAAAAAAAAGGAAAGAACTACAATAAAAAAATGAGAAAACAAGCAATGAAAAGGCAATAAGTACATACTAAAGTAATTACTTTAAATGTAAATTGTGTAAGTGTCCTAATAAAGATAAAGCGTGGCAGAATGGATAAAACAAAAAAAAAAGAAGACCCATCTATATGTTGCCTACAAGAGACTCACCTTAGACCTAAAGACACATACAGGCTGAAAGTGAAGGGATAAAAAAACATTAACCATACAAAAGGAAGTGGGAAAGAAAAGCCAAGATAGCAAACTTATGAGGACCTTAAATAGATTTTAAAAAAAGAGACTGTAACAAGAGACAAAGAAGATATTACAGAATGATAATGAAACCAATCCAAGAGGATATTAACAATTGTAAATATCCATGTACCTAACATTGGAGCAACAAAATACATAAAACAAAGATTAAGGGACATAAACAGAGAATTTGATAGTATTATAATAGTAGGGGATTTTAACACACAACTTACATTGGTACATAGATCATCCAGACAAGAAAACAATAAGGAGGTAATATCTTTGAACAACATATTAAACCAGATGGACTTAATAGACCTATACAGAAGATTTCATTCAAAACAAAATACACATTCAAAACAGAATACACATTCTTTCAAGTGGACTTGTAGCATTCTCCAGAGTAGATCACATAGTGGGCCATAAAATAAGTCCCAGTAAACTGAAGTGGATTGAATTCATATCATGCATATTTTATGACCACAAGAGAATGAACCTAGAAATCAGACATAAGAAAAAAAAATGGTAGAAACTCTAACGTGTTGAGGCTAAACAATATGAGACTAAACAACCAAGGGGTTCATGAAGAAATCAGAGAAGAAATTAAGAAAAATATATGGAGACAAATGAAGATAAAATACAATGGTCCAAAATCTTGGGGATGTGACAAAAAACATTCTAAGAGGGAAATATAGAGCAATACAGGTCTACCTCAAGAAAGAGGAAAAAGCTCACATAATCAATCTAACTTTATACGTAAAAGAACTAGAAAAAGAAGAACAAAGCCTAAGGTGAGTAAAGGGAGGGAGTAATAAAATCACAACAGAAATAAGTGACATAAAGACTAAAAAAATAGTAGAAAAAATTAATGAAATCAACAGCTTGTTCATTAAAAAGATAAACAAAATAGATAAATCTTCAGCCAGACTCATCAAAAAGGGAATGTATATACACTTATAAAATCAGAAATAAAAGAGGAGACACAAACACTGATACCACAGAGATGCGAGGAATTAAAAGAATACTACAAAAGTTATATGTCAATTATTTGGACAATATAACAGAAACAGATAAATTCTTAGATGCAATCTTCCACAATTGAATCAGGAAGAAACAGAAAAATGGAACAGACCAATAACTAGTAATGAGATTGAAACAATAATAAAAAAAATTACAAAAAACAAAAGTCCAGGTCCAGACAGATTCACAGAAGAATTCTACCAAGCATATAAAGAAGAGTTAATACCTATTTTTCTTAAATTCTTATAAAAATAGAAGGAGGAAGGAAAGCTCCCAAATACATTCTACAAGGCCCAATACTGAAACCAGTCAAAGGCACCACAAAAAATAAAAAATATAAACCAATACCCCTGATGAATACAGATGCAAAAAATCCCCCCAAAATATTAGCAAACCACATTCAGACCATATTTAATGATAAATTTAAAAGGTTATTCTCCACAAACAAGTGAGATATATTCTGGGAGTGCAAGAATGGTTCAATATTTGCAAATCAATGAGCATGATACACCATATCAATGAAACAAAGGGTAAAAATCATATGATCACCTCAATAGATTCAGAAAAAAAATTAACAAAATTAAACATCCATTCATGATAAAAGCTTTTAACAAAGTGGGTTTAAGAGAAAACATACCTCAATAATAACAGCTATATATGAAAAACACACAGGCACATTTCTTCTTTATCCATTCATCAGTTAATGGACATTTGGGCTCTTTCCACAATTTGGCTATTGTTGATAAGGCTGCTATAAACATTGGGGCTCCTGTGCCACTTCGAATCAGCATTTTTGTGTCCTTTGGATAAATACCTAGTAGTGCAATTGCTGGGTTATAGAATAGCTCTATTATTAATTTTCTGAGAAATCTCCATACTGTTTTCCAGAGTGGCTGCACCAGTTTGCATTCCCACCAGCAGTGCAAAAGGGTTCCCCTTTTTTCTCATCCTTGCCAACATCTGTTGCTTCCTGAGTTAATTTTAGCCATTTTGACAGGTGTGAGGTGGTATCTCATTGTGGTTACTTTTTATTTCCCTGATGATGAGTGATATTGAGCATCTTTTCATGTTTCTGTTAGCCATCTGGATGTCTTCTTTGGAAAAGTGTCTATTAATGTCTTTTGTCCGCTTCACTGGATTGCTTGTTTTTCGAGTGTTGAGTTTGGTAAGTTCTTTATAGATTTTGAATACTAACCCTTTATCTGTTATGTTATTTGCACATATCCTCTCCCATTCGATCAGTTGCCTTTTGGTTTTCTTAATTGCTTCCTTTGCCGTGCAGAAGCTTTTTATCTTGACGAGGCCCCAAATTCATTCTTGCTTTTGTTTCCCTTGCCTTCAGAGACATGCCTAGTAAGAAGAAGTTGCTGTGGCCAAGGTCAAAGAGGTTATTGCCTGTTTTGTCCTCTAGGATTTTGATGGTTTCCTGTCTTATATTTAGGTCTTTCATCCTTTGAGTTTATTTTTGCATATGTTGTAAGAAAATGGACCAGGTTCATTCTTCTCCATGTTGCTGTCCAATTCTCCCAACATCATTTGCTGAAGAGACTGTCTTTTTTTCATTTGATATTGTTTCCTGCTTTGTTGAAGATTAGTTGGCCATACATTTGCGGGTCCACTTCTGGGTTCTCTACTCTATTCTAATGATCTATGTGTCTGTTTTTTGTGCCAGTACCATACTGTCTTGATGATTACAGTTTTATAGTATGGCTTGAAGTCTGGAATTGTGATACCTCCAGCTTTAGGGTTTTTGCTGTTGTTGTTGTTCAACATTACTTTGGCTATTCGGTTTTTTTTTTTCTGGTTCCATACTAATTATAGAATTGTTTGTTCTAGCTCTGTGAAGAAAGTTGGTGTTTTTTTTCTTTGAAGGGATTTCATTGAAAGTGTAGATTGCTTGGAGAAGTATTTACATTTAAACAATACCTGTTATTCCAATCTGTGAGCACGGATTTTTTTTTCCATTTCTTTGTGTCTTCTTCAATTTCTTTCATAGGCTTTCTATAGTTTTCAGTATAAAGATCTTCTACCTATTTGGTTAGGTTTATTTCTAGGTATTTTATGGTTTTCAGTATAACTTTAAATGGGATCTATTCCTTCATTACTGTTTCTGCTGCTTTATTATTGGCCTACAGAAATGTAACCGATTTCTGTTTATTGATTTTATATCCTGCAACTTGGCTAAATTCATGGATCAGTTCTCACACTTTTTTGGTGGAGTCTTTCAGGTTTTCCACATAGAGTATTATGTCATCTGTGAAGAGTGAAAGTTTGACTTCTTCCTTGCCACTTTGGTTGCCTTTTATTTCTTTTTGTTGTATGATTGCTGAGACTAGGATTTCCAACACTATGTTGAACAACATTGGTGAGAGTGGACATCCCCTTCAAGTTCCTGGCCTTAGGAGGGAAGCTCTCAGTTTTTTCCCCATTGAGGATGATATTAGGTGTGGGTCTTTGTATATGGCCTTTATGATCTTGAAGTATATTCCATCTATCCCTACTTTGTTGAAGGTTTTTATCAAGAATGGATGCTATTATTTTGTCATATTCTTTTTCTGCATCTGTTGACAAGCTCATATGGTTCTTATCCTTTCTTTTAATAATGTGGTATATCACAATGATTGACATGAGGATATGGAACCACCCATGCATCCCAGGAATAAATCCCACTTGATCACAATGAATAATTCTTTTAATGTATTGTCTGATTCAGTTTGCTAGTATTTTGATGAGAATTTTTGCTTCCATGTACATCAGGGAGATTGGTCTGTAATTCTTTTTAGTGGGATCTTTGGTTTTGAAATCAAGGCAATGCTGGCCTCATGGAATGAGTTTGGAGGTTTTCCTTTCATTTATATATGTTCTGGAACAGCTTCAAAAATAGGCATTAACTCTTCTTTAAATGTTTGGTAGAATTCACCTGAGAAACTCTCCAGCCCTGGACTCTTGTTTGTTGGGAGATTTTTTATTATTGATTCAGTTTCTTTACTGGTTATAGATCTTCACAAGGGAAGACAGATCAGGTTCACAGCAGATGTATCCACAAAAAAAAAACTAGCAGGCCAGAAGGAGTGGCAGGATATATTCAATGTGCAGAATTGGAAAAATATGCAGTCAAGAATTATTTTTCCAGTAAGACTATCATTAAGAATAGGAGAGAAAAAGAGCTTCCCAGATTAACAGAAACTAAAGGAGTTTGCAACCACTAATCCAGCCCTGCAAGAAATTTTAAGAGGCCTCTTTGAGAGAGGGGGAAAAAAGAAAAGAAAAGAAAAAAAGACCCAAAGCAACAAAGACTAGAAAGGATGAGAGAACATCACCAGAAACACCAACTCATTCATATCTTTCAATAATCACTCTAAATGTAGATGGAATAAATGTTCCCATCAAAAGACATAGGGCATAAGAATGGATAAAAAAAATAAGACTCATCTATATGTTGCCTACAAGAGACTCATTTTAGACCTAAAGATACCTGCAGATTTAAAGTAAGGGTATTGAAAATCATCTATCAGGATAATAGATGTCAAAATAAAGCCAGGGTAGCCATATTTATATCGGACAAATTAGATTTTAAAATAAAGACTTAAGAAGGGATGAAGAAGGACATTATATCATAATTAAGGGGTTTATCCACCAAGAAGTTCTAATACTTGTAAATATCTATGCCCCCAAATCGGAGCACCCAAATATATAAACCAATTAATTACAAGCATAAAGAAACTCATTGATAATAATATTATAATAATATGGGACTTTAACACCCCAACTACAACAATGGACAGGTCATCTAACAAAGAAACAATGGCTTTGAATGACACACTGGACTGGATGGACTTAAAACATTTTATCCTAAAGTAGCAGAATACACATTCTTCTTGAATGTACATGGAACGTTCTCCAGAGTAGATCACATACTGGGTCACAAATTAGCCCTCAATCAGTACGAAAAGATCAAGATCATAACTTGCATATTTTCAGATCACAATATTTTGAAACTTGAAATCAACCACAAGAAAAAATTTGGAAAGGCCATGAATATTTGGAGATTAAGAACATCTTACTAAAGAATGAATAGGTTAACCAAGAATTTAAAGAGGAAATTAAAAAGTACATGGAAGCCAATTAAAATGAAAACATGACAGCCCAAATCCTCTGGAATGAAGCAAAGGCTGTCGTAAAAGGGAAGTATATAGCAATCCAGCCTTTCTAAAGAAGGGGAAAATGTCTTAAGTACACAACATAACCTTAAACCTAAAGGAGCTGAAAAAAGAACAACAAATACAGTCCAAACCCAGCAGAAGAAGAGAAATAATACAGATTAGAACAGAAATTAATGATATCAAAATTTAGAAACAACAACAGATCAACAAAACCAGGATCTGCTTCTTTGAAAGAATTAACAAAATTGATAAACCCCCAGCCAGACTGATCAAAAAGAAAAAGGACCCAAATAAATAAAATCATGAAGGAAAGAGGAGAGATCACAACCAACACTGCAGGAATACAAACACCAATGAGAGAATATTATGAGCAATTAGATGCCAACAAATTGAGCAATCTAGAAGAAATGGACAAATTCCTAGAAACATATAAACTACCAAAACTGAAACAGGAAGAAGTAGTCAACGACATTTAAATAGCATTTTATACTGACAGAGGGTAGCTACACTTTTGGTAAGCATAGAATAATGTGTAGAAAACTTGATTCACTGTATTGTACACCTGAAATTAGTGTAACATAATATGTCAACCATACCCAAAAAATTAAATAAAAAAAAAGAATGTGGCCATGATAGCAAAAGCTAAGAGAATATCAGTACAAGTCATCTAATCCTAAACACCATCATTAACAAAGAGATGGTTAAACTAAAATGTTTATGTTATAGGGAAAGTAGTGATTTGTCTTCATTTGAGTTATTTCTTACCCACAATGCCTCCACTTTTTATCCACCGCATCTCCACTTATTCACTGAATGACTTTTACTTTTGGCTTCCCACAGTGTCTTCCTTTTGACAGACAAATTTACAGTTAAGAAGGACATTGAGGCTGATGCTCATGGAATTTTCTAGTTTTGACATATTTCATATCATTCAGGAAAATGATGCTTTAGAGAATGATAGAATTTTCACCTGACTCTTTTGGTAATTAAACCTATAAGTTGTTGGGGAGCTGCACATCACTGATACATGTTCCTAAGCAGCATGTAATGTATGGCATTACTTCTTATATTGTAGTATTTTCTGAGTCTAGGAATTAAGAAGTGGAATTTTCCCAATGTTTACTATTACTAACTAGTTAAATTCCTATCCTCAAAACTAAACTATACAGTTAATTTTTTAGAACTCATGTTACTCAACAGAAAACTATTGTCACCAACAGAAACAATTGTGGTTCAAGGAATTGGAAGTTTAAACTGCCAACTAGAAATGTGAATCTTCCCTGACATCTGTAGTTGGTAGGGCTAGACTACTCAGGGGAGTCCTGTAAGTCCTTCTTGTATGAGAATTCTCTCCTCTTATTTAAAGAACAAGACTTGTTGGGGAGTAAGGATCTGATATTACCTCTAATAATATTCTTATTAAAATCAATCCTGGACTTCAGTCTGTAATCTTGCATTATTTACAAAGCTGTAATCATTAAGACAGTATGGTAGTGGTACAAGAACAGAAACTAACATCAGTGGAACTTAATAGAGAAACCAGAAATGGACCCACAAACATATGGCCAACTAGTCTTTGACAAAGCAGGAAAGAATATTCAGTGGAATAAAGACGGTCTCTTCAGCAAGTGGTGCTGGGAAAACTGGACAGTGACATGCAGAAAAAAGAACCTGGACCACTTTCTTATACCATGCACAAAAATAAGCTCAAAATGGATGAAAGACCTCAATGTAAGACAGGAAGCCATCAAAATCCTCAAGGAGAAAGCAGGTAAAAACCTCTTTGATCTTGGCCACGGCAACTTCTTACTCAACACGTCTCCAGAGGCAAGGGAAACAAAAGCAGAAATGAACTATTGGGACCTCATCAAAACAATAAGTTTCTGCACAGCGAAGGAAACAATCAGCAAAACTAAAAGGCAACGGACAGCATGGGAGAAGATATTTGCAAACGACATATCAGATAAAGGGTTAGTATCCAAAATCTATAAAGAACTTACCAAACTCAACACCCCCCAAAACAAATAATCCAGTGAAGAAATGGGTGAAAGACATGAATAGACACTTCTCCAAAGAAGACATCCAGATGGCCAAATGACACATGAAAAAATGTTCAACATCACTCATCATCAGGGAAATACAAATCAAAATCACAATGAGATACCACCTCACACCTGTCAGAATGGCTAACATTAACAGCTCAGGCAACAACAGATATTGGCGAGGATGCAGAGAAAGAGGATCTCTTTTGCACTGCTGGTGGGAATGTAAACTGGTGCAGCTACTCTGGAAAACAGTATGGAGGTTCCTCAAAAAATTAAAAGTAGAACTACCCTATGACCCAGGAATTGAACTACTAGGTATTTATCCAAGGGAAACAGATATGCTGTTTTGAAGAGGCACAGCCACCCCAATGTTTCTAGCAGCACTATCAACAATAGCCAAAGTATGGAAAGAGCCCAAATGTCCATCGATGGATGAATGTATAAATAAGATGTGGTACATATATACAATGGAGTATTACTCGCCAATAAAAAAGAATGAAATCTTGCCATTTGCAACTATGTGGATGGAACTAGAGGGTATCATGCTAAGCAAAATTAGTCAGAGAAAGACAAATATCTTATGACTTCACTCATATGAGGACTTTAAGACACAGAACAGATGAACACAAGGGAAGGGAAGCAAAAATAATATGAAAACAGGGAGGGGGAAAAACATAAGAGACTCTTAAATATGGAGAATAAACAGAGGGTTACTGGAGGGGTTGTGGGAGGGGGAAGGGCTAAATGGGTAAGGGGCATCAAGGAATCTACTCCTGAAATCATAGTTCCACTATATGCTAACTAACTTTATGTAAATTTTTTAAAAATCATGTTTTTAAATAGTTTAGATATCCCATATATTCAAAAGGATGTTTTATTATTTTTTTAATGTTTATTTTTAGAGAGACAGAACATGAGCAGGAGTGGGACAGAGAGAGAGAGACACAGAATCCAAAGCAGGCTCCAGGCTCTGAGCCGTCAGCCCAGAAACTGACACTGGGCTCAAACTTGTGAACCACAAGATCATGACCTTATCTGAAGTTGGATGCTTAACTGAATGAGCCACCCAGGTACCCCTCAAAGGTATGTTTCAAATAACTATTGTGGGGTTGCCACAATGTATGATTCCTAATTTTGGCTCAGGTCATGATCTTACGGTTCATGAGAGTGAGCTGCACCTTGGGCTCTGCACTCACAGTGCAGAGCCTGCTTGGTATTCTCTCTTTCCCTCTCTCTCTATGCCCCCCCCCCCACCGCAAAATACATAAAATAAATATTAAAAAGAGAGTATCTTATGTTTAAAAAAATACCTGCTGTGTACTAGATACTATTCTAGTACAGATGTTTATCAGTGAAAAAATATATAAATATGCCTACATTCACAAAGTTTACATTCTAGCAGGTCATAAATAAACGCAAATGAGTTCACATTTTGTTAAAAAAAAGATAAGACAGAAAACAATTATAAATAAAGTATGAGCTTATTTGAAAAGAGTGAATATATCCTCTTAATATTAGAAAATGCATCAATATATCAATGACATTTAATGTCTAGGTGATGGGTTATGATTAGTTTTAATTTTGTTTCATACTTAATTACATTTTCCAAATTACGTTCAAATGGCATTTTTATTTGTAATTAGGAAAATATCTTTCATTTCCAGTCTAAAGCAGTGAATAATAAGACCTATAACAACAACAACAAAAAAGTATGGTAGATAATAGAGCCCGCTAAATAAAGAGAAACAACATTAATTCCAACAGCAGTCTAAATCCTAACACAAAACTCCAATTATTTTAATTTTATGTATTAAGGGGAAGTCTTTAGATGCTTGCTACTCAAAGTTTCTGAGAAAACTTTATTTTGTGACTCTTTGATATGGTGGACACAGAGATGTGCCACTTAGATCCCCTTTCAAGGAAGGAACTGTTGTCCAAGCTATGCGCTCTTGTGGGATTTGTCTATGCTGCTGAGGTGTCAAGAGAAAGCCACGATCTTCTCCATGGGGGAAATAAACATCTACCCATTTTGGCCTACTACAGAAGAATCCTAACAGGTTTAATACACTCCAAAATTCAACGTTGTGTTGACCAAGACACTGTCACATCTGTGTCACAGTCTGAATTCGCCTTCTTTCTAACTCTACTTATTTTCCCACCGCACACCTGATGAGAGTGCCTCTCCCCAAGCCTGGAAATTGTCCTGAGAGTAATTAAAGTATGTGTGTGTGATGTGTGTGTGTGTGTGTGTGTGTGTGTGTGTACATGGCATCAAACCTACATTCAATGGTATTTAAACAGAGTTGAGGATATAGCTTCTGACAGGACCACACCCCCCAATGCCTCAATTACCCTAGGCAGAACTGAAGTGAAGGTTCACATTTTATCATGTTCTTAATCAAAGGCACTCCCCCCCACATACTGTCAAAGGGACTGGCTCCCATAATATGGTTATATGTAGAACATATTCCCTATCTCTTCCTGAAAGACCATCATTTCCTTATTGCTGTACCCATTTTATGATTCTATAGAGTCCTTATAATTATCTGAAAAGTATACTAATTATATTTCCGAATTTGTTTGTTGGCTATCTTCCCATACTACATTGTAGGCCCCATCAAGGCAGAGTTTGTTTAACAAACTAAACAGCACCTAAACAGTACCTGACACAGTAGGTTCTCAATATGTATGTTGAATGGATCCATATGCTAACTCATTTCAATTTAATAATTTAAATAATCCCTTCAAGTAATTCTATCTCCTATGGTAAATTCTCCAGAGTTTTTGTTCCCACTCCTTGCTACTCTTGATTACAACTTCTAGCCCTCCCCTCTTCAGTCTCAGCCTTCCTACTTCCCACAATCCCCTGGCCCAGACAGAGTAGGCTGGAAGTTTTTTACTTTTTCAATGTAATATTCTTTTTCATTATGATTTCAGGATTATGACTAAATCATGCTAGTGTACAGTAACATAAGAGAGGAAAACCAACTTATGGGTAAGGAAATGAAAATTGAAAGTGCAAGCAGAAGGTATGTAAGGAACTGTCCACAATATCCTTTTATTCTCTGAATATTAGAAGCTACATATAGTGGTTGGGTTGACTTTAATCCTTAGATAGTTATAAGATAGTAAAAACAAATAAAGGAGTTCTGTAGGCTATGGTATATTTATGGAGTGTATCACTGAATCATTTAAAGTATCATGTGAACTTCACTGGTCTTTTTAAATCAGAATTAGGAGTAGTGCCACAATGGATAACATTGAGGACACAGAGTATCATTCGGATAAGTTTTACTGTTATTTTATCAGTCATCCAATCATGAAATCTCTACTCACTATCTTTAAACTGTTTACAAATGTCATTCGCACTGTCTAGGGAATGGTTTGTTATGAAATATTCACTGTAACTGTCACATTTAACTGCCAATTCCAGTACAATGAAAGTCTGTCTTAATTACTGTCGTGTTTCATTTCTCATTTGCCATCCTCTTTCTAGGAAGGTAAATTACACAGGGTCTCCAACCTCAAAAAAGTATGTGAAACATAAGGTGATTATTGAGAATTCAGAGAAATAGCTAAGTATTTTGAAATCAGTAATATGGTCTAAGTTTAAAAAAGTGAATTTAGTTAGATCTCACTGGTAAGTATTGATTATTAATTTGATACAAATAAAATTAGATAATATCTATTGTTATTTAAAAATAAATTTGGATATAAATTAAAGTATAAATGAAATTCAAACTCCTGAAGAAAAATATTTATCAAATAGTTTATGTCAATAGAAAGGATCAAAAATAGGTCAAAAGTTATTCCTGCATGCCTACAAATATTAAACCCTCTTCATGAAAACAGTATGAAACATAAATATTATTAAACTATATAAGATGGTTCTCATATAATCAAAGAATAGACATATGGAAGAGAAGTAAGTAACATCCAGTCACCTAGAATTATTTCTTCTATTAGGTTACCAGCAATATGAGATAGTTACATGGTCTATCCTCTAGGGGGAGCTCAAGATTAATTTCCTTTGTTCAAATGCATATTTTATAGGATTCCCCAACTGTGGGTCAATGCCAAGTACATAAATGGGTTTCCATGCTAGAAGAAGTAGCTTGTTGTGACCAAGTTAAGGGGATTATAAATAGAACAGCTCAATTATCTTGACTCACATGGAACATTCTCCCTCATTGTCCAACACTGTTCTTTCTTTTCACACAGATCTACTGTACGATGGGCCTGGAGGCTCTTCCTCAGGTAGAACTCTTCTCCTTACAAGTTTGCATAGACTAATAGGATTAGAAAGATATTTAAATGAAATATGTGCCCATTCCTACTTAATGAAACTTTGCCCATGCCTTAGTGGATAAGAATATATTTTGACCTTTTTAACCTTAATATTAAGGTATTCATTCTAAAAATAAAGGTCAGTGAAGGGGAAGTAGCAAATTATCAGAAAGAAGAAATAAATCTAGCACAAAGAAAAAAAACCCATTTTTAAAAGTAAGTTTTTAACTTATTTCTACAGAGATAGGGAACTAAGAAATGTACTATGTAGATGGAAAGGAGTTTGACTTCCATGTGGTCTCAGATAAGGGTTAATGTTACACTAGAAAGAATAACATGAGCTTCCTTTTGAATACATGCAAATTGAACTTATAGTAAGACCTTCTAGTGAGATGACTCATAATTCTTTTAATGGCCCGAAGATAGAGACCTGTAGCCTATAGTTGAGATGTAGCAGCAGAAAACCAATAGGTGAAATAAGTCAAGATAAAGTCATAAAAGAAATTGGTTTCGAGAGCCTGGGATCTAGTGTATAGTTAGCGGCTGACAGAAGGATGAATATTATGCAGTAGTGAAGTCTTAGGAAAATGCATGTATTGACCAGAAACCATTGTAGGATAATAGTCTCCTTGCATTTAGACTTCATGGTACACATAGGCAATTTTTGGTAATGAAAGCTAGTGATTAAACATATAATAAAAGGAGCTATGGATGCAAGAATGAAAAAAAAAACAAAATTTACTATTTTATGTTACCCTTTATAGAAGATTTGTTTGCACTCTAACAGCGAATAGTCAATCTTGTTACCTGGTTGTATAAATGAAATATAGCTTTAATCTGTTTCTTTAATATTGATTTGTAGAGAATATATTTCTCCTTGCCCTTTATATATTTTTTTCAAAATAGGATTTGGGATATAAAAACCAATAATGTTGTTACTTGTTATAACAACTGTATGAGAAAATTAATTCAAGATTAATAGTGGTATTCAAAAGAGGATGAGGTTGTATAAAAATAATTGTTTATCAATTTATTTTGATTTAACTACATAAAATAGCCATCTTAAATCTTCAGTTCAAATGAATACATTAGTTTTTGTTTTTCCCCAGAGTATGTGGAATTTTTAATATATTTTGAGTTTAAAAAGAAACTAAAAATGAAAGATAGTTTCTTCCATTTTAAAATATTTTTTTAATTTGATAGATTTTTAATGCCATTTGTCATGTTGTTTTCTAATTGCATAAAAATGTAAGTTTTGATTGGTCCAAAATCCTTGTCCTACCTAAAGACTACTGACTCATTTATGAGTCACCTCTCAAACATATATGTTTACCTTAACTGTTTTATTTTTGGCATAGTATTCTTTGGCAATTGCAATTGTGCTTTAGTGAAATATCACAAATATAACATATCACATTTTCTGCCTTCTCAATTTCCACCTGGCCGCAAAATAAGGACATAAAATTTTATTTCCTTTTTCTTGCAAATGGCACATAGAGCAATAACTTGGAAGTTCATCAAAAAGCATTATTACTTGGAAAACCTTACCCTGAAAAGTTCAGTGGATCATATACAGACACAAATTCTCAGTCTTAAAAGGCTCTTAATAGACTCAATACTTTCTCTCACTAGCCTTGCCTCTTATTAAGAAAATCATCACTTTTATTAATAAGCTTATCTCTAATTTTACATTATATCTGGTCCTCGCAATGTTATTTCAATGAAAACACAAAACCCACAAATAACTCATATTTGAATAATAAGTAACATGTTGGAGTTTATGTTCCAGGCACATTGCTATGTATATATATATATATATATATATATATATATATATATATCTCCATATATACCATATTTGTATCCATAAATACATTGCTATGTATTTTATGTATACATATATGTGTGTGTATATATATATATCCATATATATATATGGATTACAAATCCATGCAAATCCATGTGTGTATATATATATAATATACATATATATATAATCTGATGGTGGTCAAAAGCCTCCTTGTTGACAATTTTTTGCATCCAACCGGAGGTTACAGTACAGTCTCTCTTTTGTCTGAAGACTGCTTTTCCTATCCACAATCTATTGATTAAATTACATCCCATTTGGTAACTAAGGATTGAGAAATGACACAACTCATTACTAATGTGTTACTAAATGAGAATTGATCATAGGAGATAATATTGATGCTTGGTTTGAATATTCTGATGTGTAGTATTTTTTGCTTCATTCTGTTCATTTGGAGAATATTATAAGACACAATTACCTGAGCCTAGATATATAGATAACAGGCAGGTTGTTTCATTTTTCCCTGATATTTTCAACATGGGTATACCACACTCATCACCACCTCTTTCCACCTGTATGAATTATAATGTGCCCACAGTGGAAAATTTACCATGAGTCCTTCCTTTATGAGAAATGATACAAAGATCTAACATACTAAAGTGTAATAAACACAGTCTAAAATCCTGTAGTAGCCTCAGGATCTGGAGATGCAGTTTTTAACCTTCATGCTTTTGTTGGTAATGAGGAACTAGATGAATTATAGAAAATAGCAGAGAAACAGATTCCATAGAACTAAAGATAATTGTGGGTTGAATATGTGAAATTATTATGATTTTAGGACTTTAATAAAGTTATAAAATACAGCTTTTGCAAACCCATGTGTAAGAATATGTTTATATATTTCAAAATGGCTTATTTTCACATTTTTAAACATCCACATTAATGCTATGGAAACCAAAGGAATTTTTTATTGTTTTCACAACCATGGCATATTGTTTGTCCAAAACAAAATAACAGAAAAAATTGCAGTTAATTATAAATTATGATCCTCGCTTCATTTGATAGCAAACATATAGTGTGAAATATCTATATGTTTTCTTTCTAATATTGTATTTAATAAATTATGTCTACAAGTCCAAAACAACTGAATTATTTTAAGCTTTATTAATGACAGATAAATATATGTGTTCAGGATTCCAAAATTCACACTTAAGTAGCTGTAAGACAGATGGGTAATAGAAAACTAGCACATATACTTGACTATTCATTTAAGACTAAATCCATTTGAAGCATTCTAAGGTTGAGAGACCTTCAATGATTTGTATATATAGATTATCAAATATCATAGTAGAAGTAACAGACCATGAACAGTGTCTGATTCTTTTCAAACTATCCAGTGCAGATAATCATAATTATTTCTGGGTCTAGGGTCAAAAGAGCATTTCATCACTTTTCTGGTTTATTGAGGAATCTCTTAAAATAATAAGTAATATATCATTCTTGTCAGTAAGGGTAAAGAAATTAAATGAAGCCAATTCTGGGAGTGATTTTTACCAGCAAGTTATCTCGAGCATCTTGCCTTTCAGTCTTGTCATTTTGTCTTCTAATGTAGATTTCATATTTTAGAACTACAGATCACTAATTCAACTTATTTTTTTCTATTCTATAATGATATAATCCACTGGATTTTTTTCCCATTCAATGTACAAAGCCATTACTTTTTTGTACATAATGTTAATGAGAACATTAGAAATATTATAGAAGACAAAACATAATTTTTTCCTTTACGTCAGGAAGTCAATACTTTTTACTATGATACACTGTTATAAAAAGCAAAAACTAGCAGATGAAGAAAAAAGCTTAATTCAAGAAAGTAATAAGGAAAGTCTAATATTAAAAATATAGAGGAAAGATGCAGATTTTCAAGTAGCCCAACCTCAACTTCTGAAAACACATATATTTATTTTATGAAATAATATATAACTATTTTTATAAAAATCCATGATATGAAATAAAAGTCAAAACACTTAAGTTCACATGTTACGTACAAAACCCTTTCATAAAGAGAAAGCACTGACAGGGCACAATCATCACCAGTGGTAGTGTAATTGGTATACCTTTACTGGAAAGCAATTTTCCAATTTACACCATAACTCTTTTATATAATAATCTGCTTTGGAGAATCTTAGCTTATGAAATGACTGAAGGTATGGAAGTGATAAAAAATGGAGACATCTAAATGTCCAATACCACATTGGGAGAATGTTTGTTTAGATTAAACTATGATTAATAAGTGCGACCGAACATTTTAAAAGACACGGTAAAAGAGAATTAAGGATTGGAGAATACCTTGGCTACAATATTAATTTGAAAAATAGGCATGATCAAAAGGGGATATACAACAGTATCAACTGTGGAAAGTGAATGGAAAAAGTAAGAGGATGATTGAAAATATTAACCGTAGTTGCCTTTGAATGGCAGTTAAGAATAGTGTTTTAAAAATGTGTTTTTTTAAATTTTAAATGTTCTGTTATTTCCAAGTATTTCACACTGATTACATACAATTTGATATTAAAAAGCAAACAACTACATCAAAGCCCAAGTGAGCGACAAGAGACAATATAGATACACCGGACATCATCAAAATTAACGTCTTCTGTGCTTAAAAACACACTGCTAAAAAAAGTGAAAAGACAACCCACTGAGTCGGGGAACATTTTTCCATATCATATATCTGATAAGGGCGTTCCATCTACAATATATGAAGAATGATTACAACTCGCAGTGGTCAAACAACCCAATTATCTGAATAGACATTTCTTCAAAGAAGATATATGACTAAGACCATGGCTTAACATCATTAGCCATCAGGAAAATGTGATAAAAAAAAATGAATTACCATTTCACACTCACTAGGACAGTTATAATCAAACAGAGAGACATTAAGTGTTGGTAAGGATGTAAAGAAATTAGAACTCTCATACACTGTTGCTGGTAATGCAAAATGGTACAGCTGCCTTGGAAGATCATCGGGCAGTTCCTTAAACAGATAAACATAACTATCATTGATTCCACTCCTGAATCTATATCCAAGAGGATAAAAATATTCAAAAAAAAGCTTGCACACAAATGTTTATAGAAGCATTAATTCATAACGGTCAAAAGTAGAAACAATGCAAAATCCAGCAAATGATAAATAGATAAAGAAATTCAAAAAATGTAGTATAGGCATACAATGTGATATTATTCACCAATAAAAAGAAAGTTAGCCTGAAACATACTACAACATGAATGAGACTTGAAAATACCGTGCTCAGTTTAAAGAAGCCAGTCACAGAGGAACACATATTGAATGATTCCATTTGTATATGAAATGCCTAAAATAGGGAAATCAGTAGAAATGGAAAAGGATTAGTGGTTTCCTGGAACTAGAGGGACTAGAAAAATTGGGAGGATGATGGCTAAGGGGTGTATGATCCATTTTGGGGATAATAAAAGTGTTCTAAAATTGACTCTGGTACGGAAGCACAGTTCTGTGAACATATAAAAATTCACCAAATGAACACTTTATTATTTTTTTAATATTTTATTTATTTATTTTTGAGAGAGAGAGAGTGTGTGTGTGTGAGAGAGAGAGAGAGAGAGAGAGAGAGATTGAAAGCATGTGTGAGCAGAGAAGGGGAAGAGAGGGAGAGAGAGAATACCAAGCAGGCTCCTCACTGTCAGCACAGAGCCCACGGTGGGGCTCAAACCCATGAACCATGAGATCATGACCTGACCTGATATCAAGAGTTGGACATTTAACCAACTGAGCCAGCCTGGTGCTCCCCAAATGGACACTATAAATGAATATTTTATGGTATGTTCATCTCAATAAAACTCATAACAAAATCAGTAAAAAAATATTAGCTATAAGAAAGAAATACCCACAGACTTAACAGGTTAAACTGAAATATACTAGTTTTATAATAAATTTTAAAACCCATGAATTAATTTGCAGTAGATCCTGATGGACTTTCAGTGTTTGGGACTCAGAAATAACAACCTGAAGGGATAGAGTAGACAGAGGTTTGTAGGCCCCAGACATACAGTTAGGGGAGTTACAGAAAGGAAGGGAGGTCATATAAGGAGGCTGCCATAGTTACTAACTGCATTGTTTCAATTTTATGAATTTTTATCTTATAATGCTGATTATCAATGTAATACATTGTCAAGTACACCTGTTTTTTCCCACTTTATATGGAAAGATATCTTATTAATTCTTCTACACCATTCTGGCACATGGCATACACTCAAACAAACTGTCAAAGAATGGAATGCAAGTGACATGAACAATTTTTCAAAGAACTGATCATGAGTTGAAATTCAGGATAATGCCACCATAGAAGGACTAATATGAGAATTCCCAGTCATCTTGATAGTGAGCCAACGAATCAACCTGGCACAGTTGTAATAACCATGGCCCCTTTCATTTATTAATTGCTTACTAGAGAACACACAGTTTGTTAAGCACTTAACATATGTTTCTCATTTTATATTTAACTAGCCAGTGGCTCAGAAATTCTCCCCAGTTTACTAACTAGCAGAGTGAAACTTAGACACTTACCAAGTTTTCACAGTTAGCAATGACAGCTATTTTTCAAGCCCAAGTCTGTCTCATGGAAAAATTCCTTGTTAAGTTTTAAGTTTTCACAGGGAAAAAAAGACAGGGCTTAACAGAGGACAGAAGAGTAAATAACTACTTGTATTAGATATAGTGAAAACTGTACATATGGGGTCAGAAAGTACCATGAGCTAACTTTTCACTGATCAGTTTCACTAAAGACCCAGTATTTTTCATTCTCTGTAAAGATAAGCCCTTGGCCTAGAGTGGTATTGAGTAAAGTCACTCTCCTGGGATATTTGTATTTCCCATGTAATCCAGAGAAAACAATTTACCTAGAATTCACTTTGCTGGTGTCAATCCAAATCTTATTGAAGGCAAATGCACGTTTCTTCAGTTGTAAGAAAAAAAAATCATTTAGCTACAATTAATTTTAATTATTTCATAATCACTAGTCCCATTTTAATTGATTTGATCATTATAGAGAAGATAAATTATACGTTTTACAATAATTTATATATACTTCAAATGCCAACCTTTTTGAGCACTGTCCTCCTTTTATCTTTGAGAAATAGGCATGTCAAGGTGATTCCTTCATCTTGTACATTTCTGTTCACTAGCAGAAGTATCACTGAAAAAAAAAAAGTATTGGGGCAACATCTACATTGCTAGGTCTTTCATGACCTTTAGAGAAGTTAGCTTCGCCCATAAACAAATTTGAAGAATGAGATAATTACACCAACTTGAAGGCTCACAATGTAAATGAATCTCGATAGTGATTAGTCAGATTCCTTTAGTTAGAAAGAAATGAAATGAGCATATATTTTGCAGAGAAATAACATTTTTAAAACCTTATTTTGGTAGTGCTAACATAGGACAAAGCTAAAATTTTAAAATTTAACTCAACTAAAACTTAATTTTATTAGTCAAATAACTTTTGTTAGAATAAAATAATAGCTATTACCCATAATCTCTGAGCAATGAGATGAATGTAAAATAAAGTAAAACAGAGGTGTCTGGAAACAAGTATATATTTTTTTTAGATTGTCAGATCATCTGGATTTCTGTAACAATAAATCCTTTTTTGCTCATTCTCTTATATTTTCCTCTAATTTTCTTTGAAATGTGAGTCAAAAAGCATTGACCACACTGTGCTTCTTTATTCTCCATACACTTTGATTTTCTTCTCATCTTAAAATAAAGAGTTTCTATCAATGAACTTGGGTGCTTCTTCTTAAATATCAACTAAGTTATTCATTATGAATTTAAAATATCACTCAATTTCTTCTGCTGTACATATATAAATACATAAGCATATTCAATATTTGAAGAGTTCATTGATTATGCTAAAATTAGTAGAGAAATATTTTTTCAACAGTGTATTACCTCTAAAAAATTATAATATATATAAAAGGGTCACCAACATTGTGACATGAATTTTGTCTGGTTTGCTATATTGAACCAGTTAGGAGATCAGAATAGATATGCTCAAAACAGTGTCTACTCTTTCCTAAATGAGATCTCAAAACTTCTTTTCACTTTATGTTGTCTTAAATATAGTAGACATAGGCTATATCCCATAATTACATTTCTGTCTGTTTTCATTCACTCAAGTAATATAAATTTAGTTTCTCCAAGTTTGAATATATTATATTAGGCTTTGTGTACTATACGCCTTTTTTTCTCAAAAAAAAAAAAAAAAACAAAACAACGCATAAGCTGTTTTAAAACAGAATGACCCTCACAATTTGCATAGCACTAATCCTCCTTAACAAAAAACAAATACTTCTTTGTATCACTTGAAGATGTTAACCAACTTCACATTGCTGGACAAAGTCCATTGCATTAGTTATCTCTTGCTATCATAACAACTTCATGAACTTAGTGGTTTGAAACAAAACAGATTTATCATTACGTTTTAATCTTATTTTGCATTTCTGATGTTGAATTGTCACAGTCCTCCCAGAAAAGTACTGTTTCTGAGAGGTATTAGTGATCCGTAGGTGTATACATTTTATACCCGTGAGTCATTCATTGTGTGAAAGTTTTCACAGATAGTAGGAGAGTGAGATGATAGGATTAAATAATATTTGAGAAAACCTGTGAGAAAGAGGAGAGCAGCTTTTGATAGTCAAAAGCTAACAAATAGCTATGACTCCATTTTTGCTGCAAGCTGGCCTGGAATTCCCAACTAAGCCAGGATGTTCTTCTGTTGAACATAAACAATTTCACAAAACACCGTCAGACAAGGTTATTCTCTAACTATAATGTAGCAAGACAAAAATTAGACCACTTTATAATCCAACTATGAACTCAAACATAAGCAATACATTGTACAAACCACAGGAATGTTCAGACAATTCCTATCTCAGCTAAAGTAAACGACAGTTGCTTTACAAATTGCCACTTTAGACTTGCTCAATTATTACCTCTTTGTAGACAACAATTAAAATACCCAGTAATAGAGGGCACCTGGGTGGCTCAGTTGGTTGAGCATTTGACTCTTGATTTCAGCTCAGGTCATGATCTCATGATTCGTGGGTACAAGCCCCAAAGCGTAGAGCCTGCTTGGGTTTCCCTCTCCCCCTCTCTTTCTGCCCTTCCCTGACTTGTGTTCTCTTCCTCTCTCTCTCAAAATAAATAAATAAACTTAAAAAATTGTTTTAAAAATAGTTTTAAAAAATATATACTCAATAATAGAATTACCTTTACTTCTTGGTGCCATCCAATGAAAGCAAAACTGTTTCCTTGAATCCTGCTCAAAATCTGATAGCATAATCCCAATGTCTATAATGTTCTCTTACTAAGACACCTCATGTGGCATCTTCCCTTTTTGTAAGGAGTCAAGGACCTAATATTGTTCTAGTACAGGTGTTTTCCTGATAGCTGTGGTTGCCAATACCAATTTCTTCCATTTACTATCATTTACCTATACATAATTTGATATTTTATAGGACTATAAAATAGTGAGAATGAATAATAAATTTATGATATGGAGTTTCTTTGATAAAATTTATAGATATATTTCCTACATTATTTTCAGTTTAGTTTGGGATAGAGATGCAGATTTTACATAGATGGATGGAGAGATAGATGATAGATGACAGGGAGAGATAGATGGGTGGATAGATGATGATAGATGGATAGATAGATAGATAGATAGACAGATAGATATATTATCTGTGTTAGAAAATATACTACCACCAAAATTACTTTGTTAGCAATTTTGACTATTTTAATTAACAAGTTATTCAGTATTAGGCCTTGAACATAACTAGTTTTGCAATAGCTACCATAACAATTTTTATCATTATTTTTATACTAGCTGTATCTTAATTTCTTTTTTATTTTTATATGCTGGGTGACCAATTAAGCTTGCTTAGGCAATATATTTGTTGGCCTTTGATAATGTAATGAATTTACTTGCCTGAAAATTTATTCTAGTTTCACATTGAACTAATCAAAATGACATTGATTTGCTTAGATTAATGGCTGGCATTCAAAATGCTGTTTTACATCAATGAAAGACATTTTGAGTTTTATAAAGGTGCTGTGGATTATTATTATTTTACTTGTGGATTTCCCAAGAGCTAAACTTCTCATTACCTGTTTACCTAGCAACCACTAAAATTTATGTTAGGGACTAGAAATGTTGCTTAATGCTTTTTATTTTTTTATTTAAAAAAAATAATGTTTATTCTTGAGAGAGAGATACAGAGCATGAGTGGGGGAGGTGTAGAGAAAGAGGGAGACAAAGAATCCTAATTAGGCTCCAGGCTCTGCGCTGTCAGCATAAAGCCTGATGTGGGGCCCAAATCCACGTGCCATGAGATCATGACCTGAGCCAAAGTTGGACGCCCAACTGAGTGAGCCAGCCAGGCATCCCCAATCCTTTTTAAAAATGATTTCATTTTTGCATGATCCAGAATAACAAATGTAATAGTTTTCCTATGGGAAGAAGTAATAAGAAAGAAACTGTTGGTTGTTATTTTATATAATTTATATATGCTTTTAGATGTAAGTTTATATATTTTAAATTATAATATTACATAATATAGTTATATAATATTATGTGATATAGACACACACATAGGCAAAATTTTTAACAATATTTTTTAATCTTGTACTTTTTCTACTAAAATTTTTACAGATTTGGAATACTTCCTCATAACCACAAATTTGTGTTGATGTATTTTTCAATATATCCATGAGTGGGTTTTTTAGAATAAAAATAAATCTATATAGGAGAGGTTTGAAAGAAACTGTGCATAACCCATTCTCTTCATTAACAAATATATCTTACTCCAAGGTCAGATGTGAGTCGTTCTTACAGTAGCAAAAAATTAAAGATATTTATATATTTATCATTTTTTTAAAAATTACTTAATGTTTATTTATTTTTGAGAGAGAGAGACACACAAAGAGTATGAGCAGGGGAAGGGCAGAGAGAGAGGGAGACACAAAATCCAAAGCAGACTCTAGGCTCTGTGCTAACAGCTCAGAGCCTAACGTGGGGCTCAAACCCACCGTCCATGAGATCATGACCTGAGCCCAAGTTGGACGCTTAACCGACTGAGCCACCCAGGTGCCCCTATATATTTAGCATTATTAATTTAACAAATCAAATTTGACATTCTTTCCTCTTGGGGAAAAGAGAAGGAACTAAGTAGACTGAAATTTATACAGGATATAAAAATAGTTTTAGCAATGTGAAATGCAAGATTAATCACTCTTAGAGACCTGAGAATTGAGCAAAGTTAACATCTGAACGAAGAACATGTATCATTTCCTAATGTTCTTTGGAGAAAGAATAATCTAGTCCTATTCAACTTTTATTTGATTGGGCATTTAAAAAGGAATATATGAAATACTACAATGAAAAATATCCCTACTTTGGACTTGCCTTTTTCATAACAGTTTAAGAAAAGAATTGATCCTTTATTCCTGTGGAGTAAATGTGTAGGGTAATTGAGGTTATAAGAAAGAAATGAAGGTTTTCTAGAACTAAATCCTTGGGAAGATATGTTCTCACGTTAACCAGAACTTTGAAAAAATTTAACAAAAATTAAAAAGTGAAATATTTTGGTGACTGCTTCCAGTATCCAGAGTGAAATAAAAAGGTTCTATTTAGTGACATAAATGCTTTGCAGACAACTCCAAAATTCTTGGTCGACGTATATTTGCAGATACGTTGAGAAAACAGATACATGAATATGAAAAATGCAAGCCTTTTTTTAAATAAGTCCAGCTGCATGAATGTCCAGTATACAAATATTTAAAAATAATTGGATTGACTTAGTAGATTCTTGGAAAGACCCATAACAAAATGATAATGGTTTCAGTCGGGAACAGAACTAAGAAATTGTGTGGAAGGAGACTTTTCAAGGTTTTTTTTTTTTACTGTTTTAAATTTTAGTTTTTGGGGTGTTGCTTTTTTTTCCCCTTTGGAGTGTTTTAATTCTTTTATGTGCCTCAAATAAACATAATTATAAACTAAAAAAATATCAACTGGACTTTTTATTATTTTATTTTATTTTATATTTTACTTTATGACATTTTTATCTTAGAAAGAGAGAGAGAGAGAGAGAGAGAGAGAGAGAGCACATGAGCAGGGTGGGAGGAGCAGAAAGAGAGAGAAGTTTATTTGACATTATGCTATATTCACCACAACTATAGCTACCATCTGTCCCATTATGTCACTATTATAATATCTTTGACTATACTCCTGTGACTTACACATTCTGTAACTAGAGGCCTGTATGTCCCCCTCCCCTTCACCCATTTTGCCTCATTTCCAATGCCTTACCCCCTGCCCTGGCAACCACCAGTTTTTAATCTGTATTTATAGTTCTGATTCTCCCATTTTTTTGTTTATTCATTACTTTTACATTCCATTTATGAGTGGAATCATATGGCACTTGTCTTTCTCAGTCTGATTTATTTCACTTGGCATAATACCCTCTAGATCCATCCATGCTGTCAAAAATGGAATAATCTCAGCCTTTTTTATGGTCATGTAGTATTTTATACATACATACATGCACACACACATATATATCACATAATATATATCAGATATATTTCATACAATATATATGTCACATTTTTATCCATTTGCCTAATGATGTACACTTTGGTTGTTTCTATGTCTTGGCTATTTATAAGTGCTGCAATAAACATAGGGGTACATATATCTTTTTGAGTTAGTTTTTTCGCTTTCTCTGGGTGAATACCCAATAGAGGAATTACTGGATCATATGATATTTCTATTTTTAACTTTTTGAGGAATCTCCATACTGTTTTACACAGTTGGTGTACCAATTTACTGTCCCACTAACAGTGCATGAGAGTTCCTTTTTCCCCACGCTTTCATCAACACTTGTTTCCTGTCTTATTGATTTAGTCATTCTAACAGGTGTGAGATGATATCTTACAATGGTTTTGATTTGCATTTTCCTGATGATTGGTGATGTTGAGCATCTTTTCATGTGTCTGTTCGCCATCTGTATATCTCTGTTGGAAAAATGTCTATTCAGGTTCTCTTCCCATTTTTTAATTGAATTGTTTGGGGTTTTTTTTAGGGTTGAGTTGTATAAGTTCTTTATAAAGTTTTGTTATTAACCTCTTATCAGATATTTCATTTGCAAATATATTTTCCCATTCAGGGCGTTGTCTTTTTGTTTTCTTTATAGTTTTCTTTGCTTACAAAAGCTTTTTATTTTGGTGCAGTCCCAGTAGTTTATTTTTGCTTTTGTTTCCATTGCCTGAGGAGACATATCCAGAAAAATGTTGCTGTGACTGATGTCAGAAAAAATTACAGCCTGTGTAGTCTTCTAGGATGGTTATGGCTTTAGGTCTCACATTCAGGTCTTCAATCAATTTTGAGTGTATTATTGTATATGTTGTTAGAAAGTGGTCCAGTTTCATTCTTTTTCATGTAGCTGGACAGTTTTCCAAGCACCATTTATTTGGTATTTATTCATTTCCCCATTGTTTATTCTTGCCTTCTTTGTCATAGATTAATTGACCATACAAATGTGGATTTATTTCTGGAGTCTCCATTCTGTTCCATTCTATTTTTGTGCCGGTAACATACTGTTTTGATTACTACATATTTGTGAGTGATGATTTCCTCCTTTCTATTTTTATTTGTTTTCTCTCTGCAACTCATATTATCTGGACATTGATAGGGAAATAATTATGATACCTTTCATTTCCTATTTTCCATATTCTTCATCCTGGGAGAGTTCCTCAATTTATTCTCTAAACTTTTTTTCACTTTTTACTTTATATCATTTTAATTGTAATTTTGAGAAGCTTACTTGTATTCTTTTTCAATAGCAACCTGTTCTTGTTCCAGAATGCAGTAAATTATTTTCTCTCTCAAAAATATTAAAGATTTCACACAGCTACACAATCGTTGTTTCTTCCAAGTGCCTTTCTGGTTGTTCCTTAGTTTTTTGTTTGTTTGTTTTATTCTTATTTTATATTAGAAAACTACACAGATATAAGATGACACTTTACTATGTGCTTGTATTTTAAGGAAAGGACACTGAAAAGTTGGTTGAAAATTCTATGACCATGAGTAAGACTTGTAGACAATGGGGTTCAGTATAGGGTGATCTGGCTGAGCTTTGCCATTGAAGACACACCAATTTAAGTATATTAAGGTATCATCTTGAGCTATTCAGTTTTCCTAGAAAAGATGCTTCCACTCTACTTCCTGAAGGGTGTACGTCTGGCTAACAGTATTCTGTAAGGCCAAAGTGGAAGAAGACAGGGGTGTCAACACTTAGAAAGTAAATTCTCATTAAATTCAATGGCACTTGATTTTTTTTTTTAAATTAGAGATCCTATCTTTTTTTTTTCCTACAAAGATTTATCTTTCCTCAAATGGAAATGAAGAGCCTTAAGCTATAAAATTTACACTTAAAAAGTTAACAAGTAATTATCTCCTACAAGAAGGTGTTACATTTCAGTTCAGAGAAAATTTTGATACATAAACAAACATTACAGGTATCTCTTTTAGAAACATGTATTAATAATGAATGTGGGAGGATTCCCATTGAAGTGAAAAGACAAAGAAGTCCATCATTATTAGTGATCAATATCATGGTGAGGTGCTAGCCATTAGAATAAAACATAAAAAAAGTGGCTGTTAAAAAAGATGTTGCTTGATAATTGAGGCAAAAAAGGGAAGAAAAAAAGGCAAATGTAATTAATTTATATGTAAGTACTGACAGAGGATAGAGAATCTTACCTTGTGCTGAAGAATTATCAAGAAACACATGAGAGGTAAGAATTTGGATTTAATGGAAAAAAAATGGAGTTGGGAAATAAAATTTTATTACATATAAATAGAGATTTTAAAAATAGAGTTCAGAGGAGTTAGAGTAGTTCTCATAGAATATTGAAGAGTTAAGAGTTGAAGAGATGCATAACAGTAGGTTATGTAACAGGTATAATTGAGGGCATTCCAACTGAGAATATGAGCAAAAGTGAAGCTTCAGAAATAAAAATGAGCACAATGCTGGGGGAAGAAAGGCAGGTGGACTTCTGTACTAAACAGTATACAGTGTTGCTACTAAATAGGAATGAAGTTGCATATATTAGGTACAATAAAATTAAGGAGCAAGTAGATTAGTCTTCATGTTATTTGTCCTTCAGCATGAAAGTGATGTTTAATAAATATTGATTCATCAGCGGTGTGAAGAACACAAAGGGAAGAAATTGATATCAAGGTATTAGGGCAAGGTAAGGAGACTTCTGGTTCAGAATGGCATCTAAGGCGGGGGGCGCCTGGGGGGCTCAGTCGGTTGAGTGTCTGACTTCGTCTCAGGTCATGATCTCATGGTTCATGAGTTCGAGCCCCAGGTCGGGCTCTCTGCTGACAGCTCAGAGCCTGGAGCCTGTTTTGGATTTTGTGTCTCCCTCTCTCTCTGCCCCTCCCCCACTGGGGCTCTGTCTCTTTCCCTTCTCTCTCTCTCAAATAAATAAATACTAAAAAAAAAATTTTTAAATGGCATCTAAGGGGCACCTGGGTGGCTCAGTTGGTCAAGTGTCCAACTTCAACTCAGCTCATGATCTCATGGTGTGTGAGTTCAAGCCCCACGTCAGGCTCTGTGTGGATGGTTCAAAGCCTGGAGCCTACATCGGATTCTTTATCTCCCTCTCTCTGCCCTCCCCTACTCGCATTCTGTCTCTCTCTCTCTCTCTCTCTCTTTCTCTCAAAAATAAATAAACATTAAAAAAAATGGCATCTCTAGTTCTGCATGGAGTCTTGGAGCCCATTATCTCAACACTTGTTTGTTACATGTTTGGAATTTAGTTTTAAAACTGAACCATTCGCTTTGGAACATTTTGTTCACCTACTCTTATCTACCTCCTCATTTTCATTTACTGGCCTTATTGTTCATTAGTTCCCTTTTATCTTCATCTCATAATTTAGATTTGATACCCTACTTAAAACTATGAACTTGGTTCTTCGTGATATTCTAGTTCCCTTCCCTAGCAATGCGTTTCCTCTACCACTGTGACTAGAATAAAGATCCTGCTATTCCATTGCTACCCTTTCAAGATAAACTCATCTGATTCAAGCCTACTCTGGATGTATGGAATTGTCCACATTGAAGGATTTGGGAAAACAGAACAATTCCCTGGTGCCAAGTTAATACAGAAATCATCATTAAAAAAGGTCCCATCTATTGAGTACTTAAATATAAATTATGAAACAATCACTATAATTCTTGATGTTTGTGAGGAGCTATAGAACAAAAGACAATCTTAAAAAATAATTATGTCATAAAAAAAAGAAAACATTTAATTTACTCAGGAAAAAAATATCTGAAAATGAGGATATATAATTATATTGCAGAAGATAACACCCTAAAATAAATTGACGTTAGTGGAAAAAAAAAGTGAAGGTTTAATGCTTTTTTAAAAAGCTCCTAAGGCTCTAAATCATAAATCTGGAATACAGATGCCAGATTCCAGATGGTTTATGTAAATGACTGCATAGAATGTGCATGGTGCCTGGAGTCTAGGTTTCTGAGCTTTCAGGATAAGTGTAGTTTTACAGCATTCTTCATCACCTCAGTGTTTAGTTTCTAAAAGAGCAGCTATTATTTCTCTCTTAAAAACAATGATTTAAAAACAAAGGCATATGTTTCCATTAGACAGATATATGTTCCCATGACATACAATATATCAAAGTAATAGGCTCATCTGATTTTATTGTATAGATTGGTAGAATTGTATGTTCTTTCCATTAAAATGTAATGATAGGAATAATGGTTTGCATTTTTATGTATTTGCCACGTGACAAGCACGCTTCTACATTAAAAAAATACATTAACTAATTTAATCCTTGCAACCACCTTAAGGAAGTAGGTGCCACTGTTACTCTTTTCCAGAGGAGGAAACTGAGAAACAAAGAGATTAATAAACTTTAAAATCACACAATAAATATATATTAGAATAGAAATAAAACCCATACAAACTGACTTTATTTTTTACTATATAATATTATATTATATTATATTGTATATAATACATAGTCTATCAATATATTCTCATATATGATAGAAATACATATACATGATAGAAATATATAGATAGATGTAAACAGAATTATATAATTATGTTATATATTTCTATAATACATATCATATATTCTATTACATACATTCTATTTACATGTACCTATCTTTAAAAATCTTTTTTTTAAGTTTTTTTTGTTTTGTTTTGGTGGGAGGGAGGGGTCAGTGGGTGATGGGTATTGAGGAGGGCACCTGTTGGGATGAGCACTGGGTGTTGTATGGAAACAACTTTGACAATAAATTTCATATTACAAAAAATAATAAAAAATAAAACAAACTGACTGTAAGGTTTGCATTCTTACCCACATGCTAATATTGTGGATAAGAGAGATAAATGTATATTGTGTCATGACCTTGCACTTAGCACTGAACCTAGTCTGTGAGGCACTCAGTAAATATGAACTGAGTAAATGTAATAAACCAAAGACATATAGTGTTTAATCTTTTTGAATCTTTGTTATGGATACCATCACTACAGATATTCATGAATTTAAAAGAATCGAATATAATGAAATAATGTTAAATGAAACGCTAAATGTATCCTCTAAATGTCTGTATGCCTTTCCAGAAATAACAACTATAAACTATTTATTTAAAAACAATTTAATGTTTATTTTTGATGGAGAGAGAGAGACAGAGACAGAGCATGAGCGGAAGAGGGGCAGAGAGAGAGAGGGAGACACAGAATCCAAAGCAGGCTCCAGGCTCTGAGCTGTTAGCACAGAGACCGACGCGGGACTCCAACTCACAGACCACAGAGATCATGACCTGAGCCCAAGTCGGACTCTCAACCGGATGAGCCACCCAGGCACCCCAGAACTATTTATTTTTAAAAAATGGTTACTTTTATAAATTTAAATAATACACTTAAGCCTTCGCTTTGCTCTATCACCTTATCAGACATATATATTTGTGCATATGTGTATATTTGTATGTGTGTGTGTGTGTGTATTTACACAGAGTGTAGTATTTAACAGAGTGTAGTATTTCATAAAGTGGGACTGAGAGCATTGGTAAATGTCCTGAATATATGAATTTCTATACATTTACTTATTTACTTTCACACTTAATAAAATATTAATACTATGTTCATAAGCACTCGCCATATGGAACTATGAATGCATTGCTTTATAACCTCCCACATTCAGTGTTGCTCATGAAAGGTTGTTTCAAATGCAATCCTTGTCTTTTATGTTAGTTTCTCTGGATGATTTTAAGATATTCTTTATATCATAATATGTCAAAAATTTCATTTTATTTCCATTTTCATTGTTTCTTCTTCCACTCTGAAATTATTATTAACATGTTGGCACTTCAAAATTTATGCTGCATATTGTTACATATATTATATCTTTAGTTTTTACTCAGAATTCCTTTGACTTCATCTTCTAGGCTTCCATTTTGACAATATTTTTATTATAAAACATAGTTATATTTAGCAAATATTCTTGAACTGCCAAAGATAGTTTTCTTTTATTGTTCTTTTTGCTCTGCAACACTTTCTTACTTTCACCTGAAATATCCTCTCAAATAATTATAATAGTAGTATAGTTTTATTTAAGCATTTGTCCTCTTTACTTAATCATTTATAATTATCTTATGGAGACTTCTGCAGGTTCATCTTGTCTTCTTTTGTACTAGCAACCTTGTTTCTCTCTTAAATATTGGTATTTAATGAGGGACTAACTTTACCAGTATAGGGAGACAGTTTATCTTTTTTCTCTACAGTTCAGCAGGTCTGTTTTCCAAACATTTTCTCTTAAATGGAAGATTAATGTCAATTTTTACTCTGAGGAGAGTAAGCAGGAAACCATTCGGCAGTCTGGAAACCCTTTTAATGTCCAAAGTAAAGAAATCTTTAATTTAGAAACAGACATGCTTAGTATATTTCCATATTAAAGAATGATGCCTTTACCCCTTTCCATATTCCCTTTCTATTGTGAGGATAGAGGATTACCTCAAATCATCTCCCAAATCCCACTCGAAGAGAAAATACCTGGGTAGATTATCTACTTATTTTAGAGAGAAGTTTAAGTGCCTTACATCAGAGAGAGGAAGCTGTTGCTAACAGAACTAAATATAATAAGAAGGTAGGATGTTTTAGTCTGTTTGGGCTGCTATAAAAATATGACAAAGTGGGGAGCTTATAAAATATAGACATTTATCTCTCACACTTCTGAAGCCTGGATGTCCAAGATCAGTGCGCCACATGGTCAGGTAAGGGCTCTATTCCAGGTCACAGACTGCTGGATTTTGTGTCCTCACCTGGTTGAAAAGGTTAGGGATCTCACTGAGATCTCTTTTACAAAGGGACAATCCCATTCATTATGGCTCCGTCCTCACAATTGAATCATCTCCCAAAGGTGCCACTCTGAATACCATCACACTAGGGGTTAGGATTTCAATGTATGAATTTGGGTGGAGGGGACACAGACATTCAGACCATAGCATAGGGTATTAACAGTCCAGCTGTTTGCAGTGTGGGATTAATGACCCTGATGACTTTCTAATAATTCATTCCTATACTTTATATTTTTTGGTTCTACAATGGTCTTTTCAGAGCTGTCTAGAAAAAAAACCAATTCATTCTACAGCTGGTATTTTTTTGCTATGGAAGTCTCAGTCAGCTTAATTTTGTTTACTTTCTAGTGCAAAGAAAATCTTCCAAATATCTGGCATCCGTTCTTGTTTTCCAGGAATCTTTGTTGTAATTTAAATATAATTTACATTATTTCAACAGGATCTGAGAGGCAGGATAGAAAGACAGAAAAGAAGTATTTTCAAACATATTTAGAGATGTTGACATGAAATCTGAGGCATCATACCTAGAAGCTGTGAAAAATATGGCATTACTTGGATTATAATCTGTCACATGGTTTTTAATCCATGATATGACACGAGGGATAAACGACAAGTTTATTATATATATACAAGAACAATTATTTTCTAAAACTAAAGACACAGGGTGCCTGGGTGGCTCAGCTGGTTAAGGGTCTGACTTTTGATCTTGGCTCAGGTCAGGATCTCACAGTTCATGAGATGGAGCCCCACGTTGTGCTCTGTGCTGACAGTGTGGAGCCTGCTTGGGATTCTCTCTCCCTCTCTCCCCCCCTCCCTCTCTCAAAATAAATTAAAAAAACTATTTTTTAAAATTAAAAAAGATAAAGTTATGTAAACATGCACTAATGGCTTCAAGCCATGCAATTCACTTGTACAAACTTTAGAGGTCATTTGTATTAAGTCTATGATCGATGCATTCAATAAAAAAGAACATTTAATTTAGTTTTACAAATTAAAGGAAATAAAATAATGGATGTTAACAGCAAGCAATTTGCATGCATATAACAATTATAAACCAAATACATAGAGAGGAATTAATCCCCAAACAGATTTTTATGCCCGAAGTCTCAAATAAAAAGAGAAAGAAAAAAATAATAAGTAAAATTCTAGGAATATCACCTTTCAGCTGACGATAAATTCTCAGCCTACACACAGAAACAAACGTTATCAACCTTATTGGTATTTAAAATATCATTGCTGGGAGGGTGGTAGAAAGAAGTTTGTCTAATATTACCAAAAATACCCATGAAAAATGAAGAGATTACAAAATTGTGGTACATATCCTGACTTGGCAAGAAATAGATTTTCAGGTTATTTTATTTTTTTAATGAAATTTATTGTCAAATTGGTTTCCATACAACACCCAGTGCTCATCCCAAAAGGTGCCCTCCTCAATATCCATCACCCACTTTCCCCTCCCTCCCACCCCCCATCAACCCTCAGTTTGTTCTCGGTTTTTAAGAGCCTCTTATAGTTTGGCTCCCTCCCTCTCTAACTTTTTTCCCCCCTCCCCCATGGTATTAAGTTTCTCAGGATCCACATAAGCATGAAAACATATGGTATCTGTCTTTCTCTGCATGACTTATTTCACTTAGCATCACACCCTCCAGTTCCATCCACGTTGCTACAAAAGGCCATATTTCATTTTTTCTCATTGCCACGTAATATTCCATTGTGTATATAAACCACAATTTCTTTATCCATTCATCAGTCGATGGACATTTAGGCTCTTTCCATAATTTGGCTATTGTTGAAAGTGCTGCTATAAGCATTGGGGTACAAGTGCCCCTATGCATCAGTACTCCTGTATCCCTTGGGTAAATTCTTAGCAGTGCTACTGCTGGGTCATAGAGTAGATCTATTTTTAACTTTTTTGAGGAACCTCCACACTGTTTTCTGGAGCAGCTGCACCAGTTTGCATTCCCACCAACAGTGCAAGAGGGTTCCCGTTTCTCCACATTCTTGCCAGCATCTATAGTCTCCTAATTTGTTCATTTTAGCCACTCTGGCGTGAGGTGATATCTCAGTGTGGTTTTGATTTGTATTTCCCTGATGAGGAGTGACGTTGAGCACCTTTTCATGTGCCTGTTGACCTAGATTTTCAGTTTAAAATAATACTCAGAATTAAAGAATAAATATTTCCTTCATATATGTACTATTTTAAGAACATCTGGAAGAATATTGATTCCTTACCCTTAAAAAAAAAAACTGTGTCATTTTTCCAGACTTCTCTAACAATCTCCATATTTCAAAATCTCAACAAGGTTAGCATATTTTATTTATTACTATAAATTATGCCCATAAGTTGAATGGAATATTCACAAGCACTGTAACATCAGATTCTTTAAACACATCTCTCTTTATTTATTCCTAGACAATAAATGCAACTGAGGGAAAAAAATGGAAAAAGAGGAAAAATGTGAACTTTACTATCCCTTTCTTTAATTCTAGGGCCCTCAATATAAAATTCTTCAAGGAATTTCTAAACATTTTTCATTCAATGCCAAATTTTCTTTTACTGTTTAATGTAAGTAGAGATCTACAAATGTTCATTAGAAACAAACAAACAAACAAAAACCTCAATGCGGGTCTGTAATCCAAAATTGGCCTAACATTATATTATTTTACTACTATGATTACTATTGTTTTAATTCTTTACCCTCATTTTTCTCTATTTTCTTTGCACACTTTCATATTTTGTATATATGGTTGTTTCTAACATTCATTGTACGGATATGTGTTGAGCACCTGCTATGTACCAAGTTCTTGAACCTGAACACAGTACAGTGTTTTCCCTCAAGCGGATCAAAAGTTTAATGTAAAACTTCACTGTTTTCCTTCCACTACCATAATGTGTGGTAGAATCTGGCCATGAATGTTATTTGTGTTTATTTAATTTCAAGGGATGGAGAAGATCAGAAAACCTATTAAATCAGTGATATACCTTAAGTGCAAGCTCATACTTCATGGAAACCCAGGACGGATAGTGCTTATGGAAGCGGGAAAATAACTTAGGGAAATGGCATTTCAGCTCTGACACCTGGCTTAGTTCCTTGACCCCATTCTTGGCAACCTAATTTTCGATTCCTATTCTAGTAATCTGCTTTTCGCAAAACTCAGATGTCCCCAGTATTTCTCTCTGCCTCATTTTCCATGTCTAACCAGCTCTCCAGTTCTGTGTTGATCTAATCCCAACTCCCGAAAAGAGAACCAGTGAATAAATAGCATCCTTCTTGATGCACACGCTTATGACCGAAGAATCTACTTCCCAGAAATTCCTTAGAATCATATTAAGTTATGAAGAATTCATTACCTTAGCTGGCCCAGGATGCTGTGGGAGGCAATTTCATGCTTGCAGAGCCACAGCTGATCCCATAGTTTCTAAGGGTCAAAACCACCCACCTATTACAGCTTTCCCCACTATCCAAAAGTAGAGCATTCCTATGAAAGCTTTCGTAAGCTGAAATGGAGTCAGCACAGAAGCAATTACCATTCATTTATATGGGAAAATGTTTGAGCATTTCGAGACCCCACAAATAATGTCTCTTAGGCTTTTCTGATACCTTAAGACACATCTTGCTAATGGATGCACAACAAATTTAGAGATAAAGTACAGATGTTCACAGACTCAGTTCAATACTACGGCAGTTTGATGCCGAGATGCAGAGTGCAGTTCCCAGGGGAGGGAGCTTGTTGGGGCCATTCTTGCTGCTCTGGAGGTGTGCTGCATTCATAAGGGCTCACTACAAAACAAATGCTGACCTCCATTTTTGCTTTCGGTATTTTCTCATAAAAGTGAATATCCCTTCAGATTTCTTTCAATTATGGACAAAGGGACCAACGTAGGTCTTTCATAAAAATAAAGGGGTATAACACAAGCTTTCAAATAGCAAGGAATACCTGTACTGTTCGTCTAATCACTACTTATGGTTACGACTTAGAATCTTTGCTATTCTCCTTTAATATAAGTATAAATTTCTTTGCTTGGTTTGCATGAACTGCTGAAATCTATCACCACTCCGGGGAAGTGCCCATTGTATTAGTCAAATTTTAATCAATAAACCATAAAAGCTTTCTGGTCATTCTCATCTTTTAGCTCCCACCAGCCTTGAGTCATTTTTGCCTGTGATAAATAGGGAAAACAGGAAAATATACCTACAGTCTACTGCTCATACAATATGGTCAACCTTGGATAGCGGCCTTTTATACTGCATTAAAAACTCCACCTTACAGGGGTGCCTGATTGGTTCAGTCGGTTAAGCGTCTGATTTCGGCTCAGGTTATGATCCTAGGGCTCATGAGTTTGAGCCCCGTGTCAGGCTCTGTGCTGACAGCTGGGAGCCTGGAGCCTACTCTGGATTCTGTGTCTCCTCTCTCAGCCCGTTTCCTGCTCGTGCTCTGTCTCTCTTCCTCTCTCAAAAAAAAATTAACATTAAAAAAAAATTTTTTTAAATACCATCTTACAGGTGTAGCTACATTCTTTTAAAAAGTGTACTATGAAAAACCATATTTAAACAAACAAACAGAAAAAAACAACTGCTTAAGTATCTGTTATTTGGATTTGGGTACAATTTACAAGACGATCTGTTTTGAACTGAAGGACAAACTGGTTACTAGAGTTACTTTCATTTTTGTCTCTCAACCTGCATTTTATATTGTAATAAGAATAAAACTGAATTATTTGGTTAACAATGTTTTCCTTGTGGTAAAAATAGATATCGTGAAGTTGCAATGAAGAAAGGAAATCTAATGTAAACATACCAATAGATGTCTGCATAATACAAAATCATTGAGTTAATCAGCTCATCAGTGACTAAAATGCATCCACAGAAGTCCCATGAACAAAAAAGTGTTCAGATGAACAGTCTGCATACTTGTGATGTGTAAATTGTTGTGGCATAAATTATTTAGGTAGAAAATAAGACAGAGTAATAATCATCATGAAACTATATTTTAGGCTTTTACAAAATATTTTAGTGTAAGCTTCAATTTGTCCCTGAAAAGAACACCATCTCTCAAATATCTCAGTTTGATCTCTAATGAGTTGCTATCTCAAAACACACATATGCCTATGTCATAAATCGGTCATTAGTATGTCACTGCAACTACAAGGGATGGGGTTATCTTCATCTAAGGAGGTAATTTATATTCTAATGATCTGAAATCAATTAAGCCTGAATATCCTGCATCCCAAATAAAATTCAACATATTTTTAAAAGTCTCACTTTGATAGTAGATTTGAAATGGGGAAATCATATTTAATCTAACTCCTCAAAATCAAATTAATAATTTTTTGAACATTTCCTTTAGATAATGCTGTAGATATAAATAGGTAACATACGAATGCTGATTTACCCTAATTTGATGCTTTCTGCATTTAGTTTTTCTTCCAAAATTACAGATCATAAACTTCTTTGAAACTATGATGAAGTGTTTGCCCCTCCCCACAAAGAAATGCAAAGAAGCATGCCCTCTCAAATTTTGCATATAATTGATGAGTGGGGGTGGGGAAGATGTTGGAAATCATTAGAAGTATAGACAGATCCATGGACATCAGGTGAAATAGTCTTGTCCTAGAATTGAATAACTTCAGGGTACAGCTATTGAGCTCCCATGGCAGTGTTTTCTTTTGTTTATTCAATGCTCACTCAGCAAAAATGTATTGCTTGTCTTTATATCAGTTAGGGTTCTCATGCTAGAAATCCATTTCAGGTTTACTTACATTAAAAAAGGTAATATAACTAAAAAGTCCAAAAATAAGGTACACATTAGGCAAATCAGATGCAAGGCCTCTAACAATATTTTGGGAGGTTTCTTCTCTCTCTATAAAGACTCTTCCCCCGCCTCCAGGTAGAACTCCATTTTTACACAAACTATTTATAATAAAAGGTAGGTTTGGTAGCTCCATACTTTATGTACCTTTAGATCCATTTTAATTCTAGAAGGAAAGAGTGAAATTATTTTTTCCCAGAAGTTACAGCAGCATCTTTATGCATCCCATTGGCTCTGATTTTATATATATATATATACATATATATATATACATATATATACACATATATATGTATATATATATACACACACTTTATATATATACACACGCACATATATATATATATATATATATATATATACACTTTAATTTTCCAAACTGTACCCATCCTTGCTCCCACATATGCTCAAGATTAGGGACACAGCCAATTCCACTAAAAACACTTGAAAGAAGGACATTAACATCCACTGGTAAGTTGGGCTGTAATTCCCAGAGGAAAAAAAAGTGAATGGATGGGGAAAGTAAAAAAATAAACAAATATATTTACCATGTGGCATATATGCCCTTAGGTGATAAAAACAAATAAAACCCCAGACCTCAAGGAGGTCTCTGGTCTATGGACTAAACTCCCCATCAATTATACGTAGTACAAAAAACACACAGACAAAAACTTAAATACGGCCAGCAAATGCTTATATCAATGTATCATTTCTGAAACTACCCACATGGTACACACTGACTTCCAGTTCCAAATTTCTCCAAGTGTTATTTCTAGTGCCAAATCTTTATTTTAAAGCTAATTCAGATATGTTGTTTCAATATAAATGCCTTCCAATCAATACAAACTAGTTGAATAAATCTTACCTTTTTAAGTAGATAATGGTACTAATGTCTCATAATCACTCTGTATTTTTTAGCCAAGGTTATTCTAGAATTAAGTTCATTTCAAAGCTCTTCTCTTCTATCCCTTGCCTAAATACCAAGGCTCATTGTTTCTTCCTTCACAATTTCTGCTAAAATAATACCAACATTTTTGTAGTTCTGTGACTTTCCCTCTGAGACTTCCATATCACCCTTCAAACACAAACTCAGAATATTCATTAACTTCTTTATTTGCATCTCTCTTCAGACGCCCTTAAATATTCCTCCTTATGTGCTCATCTCTATTGTAAAAAATAATTGCATTGATGCATGCTACTTCTAGATGTTATTGATGGGAGTCTCAAACAATTGTGTGTCCCAAGATAGTTCATGTTCTTAAGCCCCTAATTCCATCTTTCTGGAAGAGCTTTGTCTTTCTGGAAGCCTCAGGCATTGAGCTATTTTATTTCCTCATCTACATCAATATCTTTTCCCATTCAGTTGCCATTCTCTGTGTTTTGGTGTCAGAGGGACCTGTGCTTAAATCACAATTCCTGTTTAGTAGTTACTTGGTATGTATAACTTTCCTATTCCCTCATCTCTACAATGGAACAATTATATTTGCTCATCCGCAGAATCATTCTTATCTTTGTATGAAGTACTGTATGTGAAAGCAGCATGTAAATAATGGCTGCCAAGTCAATATTAGTTTTCTTTTCCCCCTCACCTCTATTTGCATCAACTTTACTCTCTCTGTTTGCATCAATGTGTTGCCAGTCACCTTATATGCTTTCCTCAACCTCTTTAACTTATTCAGACATATTCAGCCACTTTCTACTAGCAATGTAAATCTTGAGTTTTTAGTTTTTATAGACTTCAAGTTTTATTTATGTTATTTTGTTCTCTGAAACAACTGTAATTCACTTTTCCAGACAGACCCTGCGCTACATAATTTGTTTTAACATTTGATGAGCAAAACAGGAAAAAAATATATGGACTAATATTAATGCAAAAAATATGGACTAATATTAATATTAATGCAGATCCAAAACAAGTTGTTGGTGTCACAATAGGATACAGACTTTTACACTGCAGGATTTGATACTTTTTTAAATGGCACATTTTAAGAAATGTGTTGTCAGTCTACAGCATGATTTTCTTCTTGCATCGTGTGGAGTACAGAAACAACCCACCTGCCTGGGCTAGGGGTAGTTGTCCTGGAATATAAGACATAGGTATGCTCAGGAAAACTGGTCTCCTGAGAGGTAAGCAGGCCCTGGTCATGTGAAAAAAAAGGAGAGTAGTGGGGCAGGTACCCATCCAGGTAAGAAATTGTTGGGAATCCTTGCGCCTATGTAGCAGTTGTAACTTATCTGGTATTTCTCACATCCATTATATACACAAATTCAGTAAACAGTACAACTTAGTTTTTGTTGACTGCTGATGGGTTAATCAGAAAATGGGCAAAGGATGCCAGGGCCCCATTCCTTCTGCTGATGCCCAAGTAGTATTAGCCTAGTGGATCTTACAGTTCACCAATCTTACAGAACTCACAGAAACATCCTGAGAAAATTGGAACAAAGAAGAACAGACAGCATACCAGGAGAAAAATAAAGATAGCTAGGGAAGCTTATATGTGTATTAATTTTCAGCTTGTAACATAATAAAGTCCACAAGAGTTTGTAGCTTTTAATTTGGAGTAATATACTCCTTAAGAACTAAGCCCTTTAGGATTAAGGAGTGTACTTGTTGTGATGAGACTGGATATTGTATGGAAGTGTTGGATCACTACATTGTACAACTGAAACTAATGTTATAGAGTAAATGAACGAACTGGAATTTAAAAAAAAACTTAAAAAAAGAATCAAGCCCTTTTCATTAAATTATTCAATATGTGGAGCACCTGGGCGGCTCAGTAGGTTAAGTGTCTGACTTTTGATTTTGGCTTTGGTCATGATCCCACAGTCTGTGGGTTTGAACCCGGTTTGGGGCTCTGTGTTGACAGTGCAGAGACTGCTTCGTTCTCTCTCTCCTTCTCTCTCTGCCCCTCCTCTGCTCACACTCTCTTTCTCAAAATAAATAAATAAACATATTTTAAAAATAAATCATTCAACAAAATCGTATTGAGTATCTAACATATGCCAAACACTGTTCTAAGATAATGATCAGATTCTACCAAGAGTAACTGCCACCCCCACAATTCTAATTTAACTGTGTTCTTGTTTTCTCTCTCTCTCTCTCTCTTTTCTGCCCCTTACCAAGAAAGTTTTTACCGAGAGAAGGCAGAATATCATCCAATCCACCATATCCTGAGATTAATTATACTGAACATGAATCAGATATATTAACTCTGACTGTTCCCTCATGTTATAACTTAGTTTTGGTACCAATCTTATTTTCTCATAGCTCTAGCCATCCACTCTATCTAAAAATCTATTATGTGTGTCAATTATTTTATTCTTACAGTCTGATGATTCTGGGGTCTTTCTACTAATGATTGGTCTTGTGATTATAAAACCTAGTCCTTTAATAAGGTTAATGAGACAATTCGTATTTATTAGGTACGAAATGACATGTTTGAAAAGTGTGTATATGTGCATGTCCACACCTATTAGTGGGTTTTATTCAGGGATTTTCTGGAAATATGTCCATTTCTTCTAGATCGTAAATTTAGATGTTCCAAAAATATCAGCCTCTAGGGCAATACTGGTTGCTGAGCTTTGTTCAGAAGCAATGTTCTGTCCTTACAAACCTATATAACTCAGAACAAACCAGTTAATTTCTCAAAAGCCACTTTCCCATCTCCAAAACTTCTTTGCTTGGGATTCTAAGTTAGTCATTGTATCAGTTTCCTATAGCTGCTATAACAACAAGGCCTCTTAGAGCCTTTGGTGGTTGTTGGCAATTTTTGCTGTTTCTTGGCTTGTGGCAGCATAAGTCCAATTTCTGCCTCCATGTTCGCATGATATTTTCCCGTGTGCCTGTGTCTCTGTGTTCTAATTTCCTCTTCCTATAAAGACAACAATCATCTTGAATTTAGGGCCCACTCTAATCCATCTTAACTTGATTATACATCTGCAAAGAACTTATTTCTAAATAAGGTTATATTCACATGTTTGGGGTGGACACGAATTTATGGAGAATATAGTTCAATCCATATAAGATAACATGAAAAAGACCTAGTATTGTGACTAAACAGAGAAGATATTAAATTAATATGTATATTTCTGCACCTCGTCACCAACTCCTACCATAGGAAGAAAGGAAAAAAAAGCATATCTCTGTCTAATATTCTTTTGGTTTAAACCACAGTTTCCTATTAAAATTAGACAATTAACATAGAGTTACTATGCAATTCTTAGCCTTAAGCGTGAATATTTTTATCAGTATCTCTCTTTAGGAATTACTTTACAAAACATGAGTGCACTGGCCATCTGAGGAATTTAGGCTGCAAAGCTGGGTGGAGGGGAAGGTGGTGGATGAGAAGCTGGAATGGAAATACTAAATGCTTGCTTGCGTCCTGATTCTGTATATAGCTGTCATTTGGGAAAATGTATAAAGTACTTGTTCTCTGTTTCTTTAATTTCTAATAGCTGCCCCCAGGAGGTTGATAGAATTGCTGTAATATTTATGGAGATCTTATGGACTCTAATGGATCATTAATTTAAATACTCTAAATCTGCAATGCTTATAAGGAAACTATATACAAATAATACAAAATTTGTTGAATGAACTATAAACTAGAAGCTGCATCACAAAACAATGACATTAATTCACTAAGTTTTTAATTGGTCTACTTACTCCACTTAAGGTACTTTTTGTTAGTGGGTTTGACTTAAGACATTTAATTCTAACAACTTCTAGTTTCAGCTCAGATATGTGGGTTGGCATGAAGTGAAGGAGAAATCAGGCAGAGGTCTGGAATGGTTCAGATTGCATATATGCATACACAATAATGGATAGGGACAAAAATAATTATAGATATGTATGTGTGCAAAATTAGGAGCTAAATTGTGCCTTCCCCCCATTTCATGTGTTGAAGCTCAGTGTCTCTTAGGAGCTTCATGAGGTAACCCTCAATATCTCAGAATGTGACTGCATTTGGAAAGAGGGCCTTTGAAGAGGTGACTAAGTTAAAATAAGGCTGTTGGGATAGATACCAATATAATCTGATTGGTATCGTTATAAAAGGGGGAAATTTAGACATGTAGAGAGGGACATGTCTCTCTACAGGGATACAGGGACATGTCTCTCTAGAGGGACAGGAATGTGTACACACATAGAAAATGTCATATAAGGAGATAGTAAGAAGGAAACCACATGCCATAAGACATAAATTCAGATATGCCCCCTGTGTCATTCTAGAATTACATTCAGGCTGTGTACAGTCGCTTAACAAACCGATTAATTATTTTTACCTCTAATTAATTTTACCTCTAATTTGGGGAGGGATGTACGTGTAGGGATCACAGAACGAGAATTCCATAAGTAGAATTTCAAGAGTAGTGTAGCTGCTCAATGATACTGTCAGGGAGTAAGTTAATAATCCTTCAAACATTCTTGAAGTATCCAAAGATATATATATATATATATATATATATATATATATATATATATATTTAGAGTGATTCTATAAACTCTTAAATGGCAGCTATAAGAAAACATAAACACAGATCATCCATAACTTTAAATGTTCTTTTCTTATGAGTAGAGGAATAAAATTCTAACATTCTAAGCTTGTGGTGTCAATTCTTACGGTAGGCCATTCTTAGATGGGATCCAATCATCCCTGCTTCCTGGCTTTTATATCCTTGTATTATCTCCTCCCCTTCCTTGAGTGTGGTTGGGCTTATTGACTTACACCAAATAGAATGCCACTAAGGTGATGAAATATCAATTCTGATATAAGATTGCAAAAAGACTGGCTTCTATGTGGAAATAGTCTCTCACTCTGAGTTAAGACAGTTGCCATGGTGACAGCTTCTCTATAGAGAGAACTACACGACAAGAAAAACCATTGAGAAACTGAGGGCTTTGATTCAAAAATCAAGGAGCTGAATCCTTTCAAGAATCACCTATTAGTTAAATTCAGAAGTGTACCCTCTCTCAGTTGAGCCTTCAGATGAGAATGAAGTCCAGGCTACATTTCTGACTATAATCCCATGAAAGACATTGAGCATAGGCACCCAGCTAAGCCATGCCCCAAATTCCTGACCCACAGAAACAACTGCAGTCCTCATGGTTGCAAAATAACTATTCCACTTTCAGATATTACAACTAAGATCCAGACAGGAAGGAGAAAGGGCAAATTACAAAGTATGTATATCTGTTAAGACTACCTCTTTTCTAAGATGGGAGAAAGGATGCATCGATATTGAAAAGCAACTGGTAATAACTCCACACCAAACTTGTAATATTCCTAGAAGGAAATATTTCTTTTAAATATTTGAAGTTATTGACATATTAATTAAAATGAAGAATATGACTAAGTTTGAAAGGATTAGAAACAAATGTGTGATCTCCACAGACAAGTAGAATAGATGGGTTACTAAAATGGCAAGAATTAATACAATTTTGATTCAATAGAAGACTAAAAGTGTATTTAATAATTAAATATATAATTGATATTCTTCATTTAATTAAAACCATTGAATTAAGGGCATTGTAAACAGGGCATCCCATTTATTATAGATTAGAAATATATTAAAAATAAATCATGAGCTTGCACATCAAAATCTAAATATATCATAAATGATCATGCCAACAGTTTCTGCAATGTGATAAGCTATACATTGATAAAAAATATTGAATATAAGGTCCGCATGCAAAATTAAAACACCTAGAATGAAGATGAAATTAATTCAGAGCCTCATGAAGGTATGTTAATAATCAAGATAAAATAAATATAAAATGTAACATTTTGTGCTAAGACATGTTTAAGTTCTCAAAAAAGAAAAAAAAAGTACAAAAATATTGGTGTAGAATTTGTCACATATCTGAATAAATCAATAATTGTAAAGATAAATGAGAATATCTTCAAGTAATTATCTTAAGAAAATATACCTCCATAATAATACGTTATTTGGGGGCTCTGAAGAATGAAAGAAAAACTTTATCTTATTTAAATTTTTCCAAAATTTAAATTAAGGAAATAGTGTGAGAATTTTGTGAAGCTGCAGTAAACTCAGCAGAAATTATAAAATAATTGCACAGGAAAAGGAAACTTCAGAGTATTATTAATTTATGACCTATAAAAGGAATAATCATAAACTAAATATTAGCAAATAATCTGAAGCAAATATTAAAATAATTAAGTTCCATGTCCAAAAGGATTGTTTTTGGAATCAGAAAGTCATCACAGTCTTGGGAAATATCATAAATAAAAGAAGACATACATGAAAAAATAGACTTTTATATACCAAAAAAATATTTGATATCCTATATCCATTCTTGAGTTTTAAGTTATACCATGATAGTATTAATATTTAACAATTATCTTTTTCAAATAAAAAATAAGCATAGGGCACCTGGGTGGCTCAGTCAGTTAAGTGACCAACTTCTGATCAGGTCATAACCTCACAGCTTGTGAGTTGGAACCCCCAACGCCCCACCGCCCTGCAGTCAGGTTTTGTGCTGACAGTTCAGAGCCTGGAGCCTGCGTCAGATTCTGTGTCTCCCTCTCTCTCTGTCCCTCCCCCACTTGTACTCTCTCTCTCAAAAATAAACGTTATAAAAAAATCTCTTAAAAATAAGCATAATGGTTAGTGATCAAACATTGGAAATATTCCTATTATAACCAGTAAAATGATACAACAAAAAATTTTATTTAGTGCATTGATGTTATTAAATGCAATTTAAAAAAATTCAAGATTTGGTGTGCCTGGGTGGCTTTGTCCGTAAAGTGTCCGTCTCTTGGTGGTTTGGGCTTAGGTCATGATCTCGCCATTCATGAGTTCAAACCCCCTGTCAGGCTCCATGGTAACAGTGTGAAGTCTGCTTGGAATTCTCTCTCCCTCTTTCTCTCTGCCCCTCGCCTGTGCACGCTCTCTCTCAAAATGAATAAATAAACTTAAAAAAAGAAAATTTCAAGAATTACTTGATGTACAGTATATAAAATATTATAAAGTTAACTTTTCTGCCTGTTTTGATAAGAATAAAAATGTGCATGCATTATCAATACAATGCTCCTTACCATTGACAACGAATATTGTTTATATATTTTCGAGAAAAGAAAAATACAAAATAGACAGGATAAGCTGTCTATTACAAAATATTTGTCAATACAAAAATATGAGAAAAGTATGCTTTTGGTGCCAGTTTATCCTCTTCTTCAAAAGGAACATTATCATAATTTATCTTTAAAAATTATATGCCATTCTCAGGACCTTAACTAATTGTCCATCTCTCTGCTTTTATGCTTATCAAATCATCAAAACATATTTGTTTTGGGGGAATCTGGGTAACTCAGTTAGTTAAGCATTCCACTCTGCGATTCGGCTCAGGTCATGATCATGAGGTCAAGCCCTGCATTGGGCTCCACATTGGGCTCCACATTGGGCGGAGCCTGTTTGGGATTCTCTCCCTCTCCCTCTGTCTCTGACTCTCCCTGCTCATGCAAGCCCACTCTCTCTCTCTTTCTCCCTCAAAATAAATAAACTTAAAAAAAACATATTTGGGGAAACCTAGGTGGCTCAGTTGGTTGAGTGTCTGACTTCACCTTAGGTCATGATCTCATAGTTTGTGAGTTCAAGCCCCACATCAGGCTCTGTGCTGATGTCTCAGAGCCTAGAGCCTGCTTCAGATTCTGTGTCTCCCTCTCTCTCTGTCCCTCGTCCACTCATTCTCTCTCTCTCTCTCTCTCTCTCTCTCTCTCTCTCTCAAAAATAAGTAAACATTTAAAAAATTGAAGAAACCATATTTGTTTTTGATCCGTTTTCTTAGAATCCTAACAAGAATCTGCACACAACTAATTCAGTACATCTAGTAATGCCTTAAATGTCTACCTGCCATATAATGTTTGATTTTTCACAAGTACTCTCAATATATACATCCAAATTTAAGGTAAGGTGACAATGTAAAAAAAAAAATTAGGACAGAGTAGCTTTTGGGTGACCCAAAATTTATTTTAAATGCAAATTTTATATTCCTATTCGTTCCTGGAGCCTTACAAAATTATAAAGGACAGAACACAGATCCCAGAAACACAGATTTTTTTTTTAATCATTTATGTTTAAAAGACAAGCTAGAGAAGATCTTCTGGATCTCAGGCTGGACAAGTTCTCAGACATAACATTGAAAGCATTATCCATAAAAATAAAGAATAAAATAAATTATTTCTCCTCAAAATATTTAAAATTTGTTCAGAGAAATATCTTCCTAATGGATGAAATGACAACTTATAGGCTGAAAGAAAATATCTGCAAATCACATATCTGACAAAGTACTCATATCAAAAAATACATAAAGAATTCTTAACACTCAACGGTAAAATGAAAAAGAAAATCCAACTATAAACGGGCAAGAGACACGGATAAACATTTTATAGTTTAGGGCGCTATACTATATACAGAAGATATACAGATGAGAAATCATCACATGGAAAGATGTTTAGCAGCAATAGCTATTAGAAAAATGCAAACTAAAATCATGATAACATCTCAATGCTGTCAAAATGGCTAAAATAAAAAAAATATAGTAAGATATATGAGTTTCGGCTTCTTGTTTGTGACATTATTGTACTACAGCTTTGCAAGATGTTACCACTGGGGGAACGGAGTAAGGGGTATATATGGTGTCTCTCTTTTTATGGCTGAAACTGTATCCAGAATTTTCTCAATATACTTTCAAATTTTGACGTAAAGTGTTGAATAAAAAATCAGTCTATTTTTGTATACCAAGTAAGGTATTTAACTAGATTAAGTACATTTAAGTAATTCAATTTAAAATTAGGGTTTCCTGGGGCGCCTGGGTGGCTCAGTAGGTTAAGCTCCGACTTCAGCTCAGGTCATGATCTCGCGGTCCGTGAGTTCGAGCCCCGCGTCGGGCTCTGTGCTGACCGCTCAGAGCCTGGAGCCTGTTTCAGATTCTGTGTCTCCCTCTCTCTCTGCCCCTCCCCCATTCATGCTGTGTCTCTCTCTGTCTCAAAAATAAATAAACGTTAAAAAAAATTTTAAAAAAATAATAAAATAAAATAAAATAAAATAAAATAAAATAAAATAAAATAAAATTAGGGTTTCCTTTCAGACAAAGTTAAACCACCCATTTTTCAAAGAGAAATTAGCACATTTTTTATACTTCATTTAAAATTGACACCACTATCTGAGAAAATAATTTCTATTTTAACACATATTGCATTTTATCAAAAAAAAGATTTTAACTTGTCCATCTCCTCTGACAGGCTGTTTCCAGTAAGACTATATTCTGTATCCCAAATACCTAGAACAGTGACTAACATTTAGCAAAATCACAATGAACTTATACTGAATGACTGAACAAATTATAGGTTGTCAATCCAATATTGCAACCAGCATTAAGAGATTAAATTGATGAATTCATCAAAAACAAAAAACAGAAAACAATCATCTAACTTACTATCCTATCCCCTTCCCCTCCATTCGATCCTTATTTGCTTAATATATTCATTAGTTAATTCCTCCCTTTCTCTATACAGTTGGTATATTTTAGAAGATTTATCTCATGTTATTTGGAAAGCAAATCCATATAGATAACTCAGGATAGGACTATAGGCTCTACAGTGACCATATTATGTTTAGAAAACAAAACAAGACAAGACCAAAAACACTTCCAACTTAAAAATGATCTAGTCAGTACATAGCACCTGAGCTACTTGAAGTTAAAGAAACTTTCTATAACTGTTCATGGATGAGGTTAGATGAACATTTCCCATGGCTATAATCACTTTTTAAATAGATAAAATTATAGTCATGTTGATAAAATTTCAACAGCCATCCTAAATTTGTTAAAGGACATGTGTGTCTCTCTGTGTATATAACACATAATTTTTTAATAGATAAGCATCTTCCTTAGTCCCAAAAAATCAGAAAAAATAAGGTTCATGGACTACCAAATTTAGTGCCTAACTTTAAAAAGCTTTAGGATGATCTCATATGTGAAAGGACAGTGGGAATGTCTCCTAGAATCACACACACACACACACACACACACACACACACACACAAACAGAATTGGTTATTAAGCATTTTTATTTCTTAGAATTGCAAACATTATTTTATTTTTATTGCTATAAATTTGTATTTCAACTTCAAAAAAAAAGGAGGCTTAAACATTTCCATAACTAATTACTGCAGAATAAGAGCAATATTCTATAAGAAGGAATATATGTTTTTACAGGATTAATTCACTTTAATATATTGTGCTATTTTTAAAATTATGTCAGTGATTATTTTAATACCAAGTATAGGATGTAAGGAAAATTGTGAAAGATTCTGAAATAGAACAAAAAATTACTTTCTTCACAAGGAAAATTATGCATTGTTTAGAGAACATCCTTTAAGGTTATCTGATTCTATGTGGGTTTGCCTTCATATCATTTTTTCAAGCTACTTATAATCTTTCATTTAATTTTTAAAATTTTTTGATGTTTATTTATTTTTGAGAGAGAGAGAGAGAGGAAGAGAAAGAGTACAAGCAGGGGATGGGCAGAGAGAGATGGAGACATAGAATCTGAAGCAGACTCTAGACTCAGCTGTCAGCACAGAGCCCAACGCAGGGCTTGAACTCATGAACCGCAAGATCATGACCGGAGCTGAAGTCAGATGCTCAACCCACTGACCCACCTAGGCGCTCCTCAACCCTCCAGATAATTTAAAGCAATGAAAGTAGTCCCTGTTTATAGTTATAGAAATGTATTTTGTCCATTTGATTTGTTCTGATTCCCTCTACCCCATCCATGGAACAATCTAGTTTTGCATCTATCTATAAATTTCTGGCCTATATATGTCCCTGGTTTTTAAATTTTCCATTGAACTAGTTGCACCATCTTCCTGGTTCATTAATCAACAAAACATTTGACATATGTTTATTTCATATTTATATATAGGTCACGATGTTTTATCTATTTTTGGAAGTTATATTTTAACAAGTATCAATTAAATTTTATTACATATATAGCTAAAGTATAATTACAAACTACATTATGCTTGATTTCTGATTTGATATTCAGCCATAAGTTTGAGAAGTATAATTAAAACATAATTATCTCTATATACCTACAAGAATACCTAAAAACAAACTAATAAAGCAAACTGACAATAGATATAAAAAGATATGGGTAAGTTAGAGTTCTCATATATTCTTTGCAGGAATGTAAAAATAGCACAACCACTTTAGAAATAGGCAGTTTCTTATAAAAATACACATATATCTAGTGAGCTGGCAATGTTATTTTTAATAATTAGTCAAGGTAAATGAAGACATAAAAAGATAAGATTGTTCACAGCTATTTTATTCATGAGAGCAAAGAACTGGAATATCCTAGATATCCATCAATAGGGGATTGCATAAATTGTGGCAATTCATACATTGGAATTCTACTCAGCAATAAAAAGGAACAATCTGCTTATACAACAAAGGATAAATCTAAAATCATTATGCTGAATCAACGTAACCAGGCACAAAAGAGTAAAAACTGTATGATTGCAGTTACATAAAATTTTAGATTGAAACTTCACCATAACGTATCATTCAAACCTGGCCTGATATTTTTCAGAAGAGGCGCCTCAGTCTCCAGTTTCTGGACTGAGAATATCATTTTGCAACGTGAAAAACATATATATATTTCATTCGCTTAGGTCTGACTCATGTGATTCATCTAAAATAAATTTAGATTTGCTTACATTTGAAGTTCATAAATAGTCTTTTCTTTTTCTGGAAAATAAACTTGGAATCTCTAGTACCTGACTAGATTCCTCTCTATATAAATAGAATTTCTAAGGTGATAACTTGCACTGTGACGTTTAAATTGGTGGTGGAAAAAAAAAATAAAGCTAGGCACAACTTTTGCATCCCAACTTCTGTTTGATTTAAAATTTTAAATTACTGAATGAGAAAATCAGAAAGTGCCTGGCCTTACTTCTGAAGTGAATACTGCTTTGTAGAGGTGGAAAATCTTCAGTTTTTAAGTTTCTGCGGCTGTCAAGATAGTGGCATCCCAAGAACACATTTACAACCTGTCCCTTCCTCATGATACTCTCTGAAATAAGTTTGCAGGGGGCCGCAAAACAAAAGTCCTTTTGCCAAGGTAGGAAAAGCCTCAAACTAATTATGCAAAGTTCAAACAATATTGGCCAGGTGAAAAGACAATTTAGAAAAAAACGGAAAGAATCAACCTGTAGCAAATGCTGCAAATGAGCACAGTGTATTATTGTGGGTAAATGTAGAGTGAAGTCTATTGTAAAATATCCCTCAGCTTGGCAGGGACCAGGTTGAAAACTTTCCACCTCTTTATGTCATTTCTTTCATCACAGCAGGAAAGAAGACGTTGAGAGAAATAATTAAAAAAAAAAACAAAAACTTGGCTAAGTTGTTCCCTCTTTTCCTCTCCCCGTCTGTGAATCCTAACTCTGTAACCTACAAAGAGATGTGAAAGGAAGTCAATTTTCCACGAATAAAATAATGGTAATAGTGAGATGAAAATACACAGTGAAATACAAAAGTAAAATGTCAATATGCTTCAGGGAGGCACTCTTACCCCACTTTAAAAAATGTAGCTGATCCCCATAAAAGTAGCAGGAAGAAACCTAAGAGGTACCTCTCAAAGGTGATCATGGGGATGAATACTTAACAGAGACTAAAATTACAGAGAAACATTCTCAGACTAAGCCTCCCCAGAATAGCATATTCCTTTCCACCCTAACTTTAAAATGAAGCTCTCTAGCTCGAGTGCTAACATGAAATTATAAATGTTTCTCCAAGTTTCTAGATAGGCAAATCAAAGAAGATATAATCATACTATTGTGAAAATAAAGTCATTTAATTTTAAAAATCTCACACGAAATTATTTAATTTCAAAGAATCCTTCCATGAAGAGTTTTTTTTTTAGTTCTTTTTTGTTGTTGTTTATAATCACAACCAACCAATCACAAGAAAGGGTTGACCTCATACCCATCAAATATAGAAACAGAAGACATGGGCCAAACATCTGTTGAATTAGAGCAAAAGACAAGGCATCTGAGCTCTATACCTGATCACATTTATCCACATACCAAAGCAACGTACAGACATTTTCCGTCTTTCTGTCATACATATTTTTTTGGTCCATACCACTGCAACAGCCTGAAAAAGGATGTTATTTATGTGCACTTTTTCAAAAATTTCATCTGTACTTGCAATCTAGCCAAACAAAATATGACTCATATGATGCAAATAAGATTTTATCAACGTGAATAAGTGATCCACTAAAACAACCTAGAAGTAATGCTATCCCACTAACACAGAGCTCGCCTAGTGATCATGTCTTGTCTTCTAGATACTATTTCCCACTAAAAAGTAGCAGGGATTGCTGGGAATATGGCTGATTACAGATCTGGGGCAGGGGAAATACAAGTGTCAGATGTAGTAATTCCAGACAGAAAGTACCTGCCTCCCCACCCTGGAAAACAAGGAGTAATGTCAACAGGAAACAAAAGCTGGCTTGAAGGGGCTCCTGCAGGCCAAATATGTAACAATGTAACAATGAGCATACAAAAAAAAAAAAAAAGAGTTCATAGTAATATCTACCAAACAAAATAGGAAATTTCTCCTTTCTGGAAAAATGCCATCTACTAATAATAATAAAAAAAAAGAAGCTGTCATTTTGCAACTCCAAATTTAGTATCTGATGCAATAAAAGTCATCGATAGTCGCTAAAACCGTTAGATGTCGCCTTTACATATCTGGCCTACAATCAGCTCAGTGTGAGCCAGAAAGCTATCAGGCAACGGTAGCTGCTCAGGGTCTGAGAGCAATAGTAGCACCTCTACCCTAAGCCCTCTCCTGGGCTCAGTGTTGTATCTCAATGCAACCATGTTTCTTCCTCTTGGACAGTAACAGCGGCAGTGGCAAGAAGAGATGAGGCCCCTGTGGGAGACCAGAGCAGAAAATGCAGCAGCATCAGATTTCCTCAGGTTGAATTCCCTTTGATTTCCTAGCCCCATCTACTCCAGCCAAGAATCTTCTCTGAGAATGAGTGCACAGAGGTCAACAGCTATGGGCAATCAGCAAGGGCCATCTAACAGTAGCAACTTCTGCTCCATTATAAGGCCTGTCCTACTGGCCGGTCGATAACTCCCACAAAGACGCTTTCATGCTGCAAACTGCCGAGGTCAGTTTTGCACTGGAAGTGAAATAAACCAACGTTTAGAATACCTAGTAAAGAAAGCACTCACTAAGCTGAAAATAAAATAAATGAAAAGGTTAGAAAAAATATATTCAAGGGATATGAACCTACAAAAAACAGGAAGTACGATTTTAGCTCCTGCAGGAGGAAAGGCAGCTCCTGAAGCCATATGTGTTCTATGAGAAGCAAGGAATATATATATATATATATATATATATATATATATATATATATATATTTTTTAGCCTGACTCATGAAGAGTCCATAGGTAGATTAATGAAGCCACAGAATTCAAATATGGTAGGAGTCCACTGTCCTCACAAGGAATGAGCCTCTGTCCGTGTTGCATAAGAATCAGCTAACACCCATTACCATCCATCTCAGTCATGTCCTTCTTCAAGAAGATCCTACCAACTGGCTTCTATAATGCTGACTGCAGCCCATCACAAGGCAGTCTGGAAGGTATAGGTCTTGTCATGAAAACAATGCTGTAAATTTCTTAAACCCACCCTCTCTGGCAGTAGGAAGGGATCAAGATGTGAAAACCAAAACCAATTCCAAGAAATGTAAAATCTGATTTAGAGAAACAAACTGAAATGGAGTTCATGGGACAGAAACTGAAACCTTGGAGCTCACATACGAGCCAGCTATTAGTGAGATCAGACTTGGGAGTCTTGGATGGAGGCATAATTGGTTTTCAAAATTTGAAACACTTAGAATAAACAGCTCAAGCAGGCCAATGAAATCATGGAGATAGACTTAGCTGATAAAGGCAAAGGAATTCAAAAGCATTTCCTGGACAAAAATATTCAAAACAAGAAGTTAGATCTCTATTGGAGAGATAAAGATGACACGGAATAACCCTTTGAGATAAGATAATTTCTAGATTTCAAGATTCTTCAAAAAAGTAAACTTGAGCTTTCAACACCTACAATGGTAAATGGAAATCAGATTGTCCCTTGGAAAGCAGTCACAAAGTAAGGCAACAGGGCACTGATGCAGACGGACAATGTGGCTAATGGCTTCAACTTGTCTGAAGAGATTTGATGGTTATCACCAATGCATTTGGTCCCCTCCATTCTATAACCTCTCTCTCCACTTCTGGAGCAAAAGGCCAGGTAATCCTCTCCACTGCAATGACCCCACAGGGATGCCAGACCAAGCCACCCAGATCTTTAGGATAGTTGGTGGACTTACTCATCCAGAAGGTGTTCAAGTTCCAGTAACACAGGTCCTTCCACAAGTCTGGGATGAATGGCCTGAAACTCCCCAGTGGACTTTAGCAAGGTTGAACTTTTGGGTAGACAGCAGGCAGAGTAACCTTGGCCACCCTTACTTGGGTCCTGCAGAGCTAAGGAGGCACATTCCTGTGCTAACGTCCAGCAAGACAATGCTGGGGTTTGTGGTCTAACAACAACAATTTTAAAAATCATGGATTTTTTTGCAGGGCCATGATGATGTTCACTGTCTACTGTCCCTTGTCCAGACCCCCAGTGGCTTTCCCCAAGCTTTGCATTTCCAAATCACATTCAGGCCTGATGCCCACAAGCCACACATTATTTTGCTTGGCTTAGAACCAGCGCAGAAGAACTAGGCCTTCTCTGTGTTCTACTTGCTATTTCATGTACAACCAAACTGAGTCAAATGACAACTGACGGTTTAAACTGTCCTTCGCTACTAGTGGTTTTAAAATCCAAAACCATAGTGCCCTGAGTGAAGGAAGTGCCCAAGTGAGGGGTATGCAATCCGGTTCCTGTCCCTGCTGCATACCTAGGAGCAGCCATTCCCCTGCTTGAGGCCACTGAGAGGGAAAAAAAAAAATGAGAGCTATACATTTATGACAGTTTCTATAAGGCCATTATGTTAACTCCCTAGTGGTTGTGCCTGCATTTTTTTTGCTCTTTTTTATAGGAGGAAGTATAATCAAAATAACACTGTATTTGTTTTTAATAGCCATTTTAAGTTTCACTTCAGAATGATAAAGTTTGGGTATTTGCAAATTTTTTTAGCTGAATGCAGCTCCAAAGCCTTAAATGAATTATTTGTTTTTAAACCTATTAACAGTAAATTTATACAAGTTTACAATGCAGTGGGTTGATTACTATTATTCGTGGTGGTGTTTATACATAGTATTTTAGTATAAATTGAAACAATGAAAATAAAAGTATTCACATTAAAATATGCACACACACACACACACACACACACAGGGGAGACTGTTGGGAAACAAAATATATGCATGCTATTAAAGTATCAATCCACAGGTAAAAGGCTAAATGCAAAAGATAAAATAAAAACACCTTACACTGGCAATGATCACCTTAAGCAAGTGATAAAATTAGCATCATTTAAGTAGAGCAACATGATATGTGTCTCTTCATGTGCTGCAATATGAAGTATACAACACTAGCTTAGCTGTCAAATACATGCCAAAATGTTTAAAATAAACCCAATCAAGCTTATACACTTATTTTATAATTTCTAGAAATACTGAAGATAGAGATCTTAGCAAAAAAATGCCTACCAAAGGAAACAGGAATGATGAAGGAAATTGACAACGCAGGATCTTCTAAAACCTTAAACGTGGGTCTCAGATCTACAGCATCCCTTGGAAGCTTATTAGATTTGCACAATTTCAAACCCAACCATGGGCTTACTGAAACAGAACGAACGGCAAATGACATGATTATATCAATAAACGCAGAAAAAGAATTTGACAAAATCCAGCACCCGTTCATTATAAAATTCTCAGCAACCTAAGAATAGAGGGAACTTTCTCAACTTGATTAAGCCTATCTACAAGATATCTATAGCTAACATCATACTTAAGTGTGAGAAACTCAAAGCATTCCCACTAAGATCAAGCACAAGACAAAGATATTTCCTCTCACTATTCCTTTTCAGCATCAACTAGAAGCCCTTGCTAATGCAACAAGGCAAGAAAAGAAAATGAAAGGTATAAAGATTGGGAAGGAAGACATAAAACTATAACTGTCCACAGATAACATGATTGTGTAGAAAATTCAAAATAATTAACAAAAAAACCTCCCAGAATGAACAAGCAATTATAGCAAGGTTTCAGGATGCAAAGCTAATACACAGAATTCAATTGCTTTTCTATATATTAGGAATAAACAAGTGGATTTTGAAATAAAAATCACAATATAATTTATATTAGCATCCATAAAAAGAATTACTTAGGTATAAATCTAACAAAACATAAGATCTAACAAAACTTTGATGAGAAAAATCAAAAACCTAAATAAATATAGAGACACTCCATTTCCACGGATAGGAAGACTCAATATTTTCAAGGTGCCAGTTCTTCCCAATTTGATATTTAAATTAAATGCAATCACAAACAAAATTGCAGAAAGGTATTCTGTGGAATTGATAAAATTAATCTAAAGTTTATGTGAAAAGGCAAAAGACCCAGAATAGCCAACACAATATTGAAGGAACAAAGTTGGAGGATAGACACTACCTAATATAAGAACTACTTATTATAAAGCTGCAGTAATGAAGACAACATAGCACTGGTGAAATAATAGACAAATAGGTCAACGGAACAAAATAGAGAGCCCAGAAATAGACCCTGATAGACATAGTCAATTGATCTTTGACAAAGGAGTGAAGGCAATACATAAAGCAATGATAGTACTTAAACAAATGGTGCTAGAACAACTGAACATTTGTATATAAAAAAGAATCTCAGAAAGACGTTATGCCCTTTACAAAAGTTAACTGAAAATAGATCATAAACCTAAACGTAAAATGCAAGTCTATAAAACTCTTAGAAGTTAACATAGGAGAACACCTAGATGGCCTTGGGATTGTGATGCTTGTTTATATACAACATCAAAAATCTGATTCATGAAAGAAAAAATTGATAAGCTGGATTTCATTAATATTAAAAACTTCTGCTCTATGAAAGACCATATCAAGAAAATGAAGACAAGCCAGAGCCTGGGATTAAAAAATTACCAAAGACACATATGATAAAGGGCTATTAACCAACATATACAAAGGACACTTAAAAACACTTCAAGTTCAGTAGCTCAGTTGGTTAAGCATCTGACTTCAGCTCAGGTCATGATCTCTCCTCACCATTTGTGAGTTTGAGCCCCTGAGCTGTCAGCTCAGAGCCCCTGCTTCAGAGTCTGCTTCAGATTCTGTGTCTCCCTCTCTCTCTGCCCCTCCCCTGTTTCTGCTCTCTCTCTCTTTCTCAAAAATAAATAAATATTAAAAAAAAAAACACTTAAAATTCAACACTAAGGAAACAAACAACCATATTTAAAAATGGGCCAAACACCTTAACAGACATTGTACCAAAGGAGATGTACAGATGGCAAATAAACACATAAGAAACATTAGGGAAATGAAAATGAAAACAACAATGAGGTATCACCACACATCTGTTACAATGGTCAAAAATCGGGAACACCGGAAACTGCAAATTCTGACATGGATGTGCAGGAGCATATAGGAATTTTCATCTATTGCTGGTGGAAAGGCAAAATGGTAGAGACACAATAGCCTCTGGAAGACAGTTTTGTGGTTTCTCACAAAACAGAACATAGTCTTACCATATAACACAACTTTTGGTATTTATCCAAAGGAGCTGGGAAATTATGTCCACACACAAAAAAATTTTTTTAAGTTCATATTTTATTTCCAATAGGTTTAGAGCTTTGTTGATTTTTGCATTTTCGTAAAAAAAAAAAAAAAAAGTTTTCACTTAATTCATTGAAAGCCCTTTCGTGCTGAGCCCAAGGAGAGCCTGGTCCAGGCCAGACCCTTCACAGCCCTCTTGCTCCCACCCCAGACCCCCAGCGCTGGGAGCAGGGTGGCTTCCCTCCACCCGCTCTGCCCTCCCGCACCCACTGCATCTTTCTGTACAGAACAATTTTTAAAATGGAAGCTAAGACACAATATACATCGGACAGGCACGCACACACATGTACACAGGCGTCTGCTCCAAATGGGCAGGACCTCAGCTGCACTCAGAGAGCACCAAGGAATGCATACGGAGCCCCTCCCGGTGAGGAGGGCAGGGCCTGAGCCCTACCTTGGTCCTCAGTCCATAGCTCCTCCCCACCAATTGCCCTGCTAGCTGCCAGAGGGAAGGGAGGAAATGGGGGCGCAGGGAAGCTGACAGCAGCTGGGGGTTATGAAGAGGGCAGTGCCAGTCTGGTAGGTGGCCCTGGGGCCAGGGAGGCTGCCTTTGGGGGCCCAGAGGGAGAGGACTGAGGTGGATCCCTGGCCTCAGGAACCTGAGGGGTAGAACTCCTGGGCCTTGCCTCTCAAGGAGCTTCAAGGGCCCAGGGGTGGGAATGGGGCTGGCCCCTGCAGCTTTGGCCTGGCAGCCCCAGACTAAATACACATTTGGTAAACCTAGGAGCTAGGCTGGATGCTTATTCTGTAGCAGCTTTACTCACGATTGGCAAAACTTCGCAGCATTCAAGATGTTCTTTAGTAGGTGAATAGATCAACTGTGGTACATCCAGACAACGGTATATTATTCAGCACTAAAAAGAAATGAGCTAGCAGGCCCATAAAAGATATAGAGAAATCTCAAATGTGTATTACTAAAGTCAAAGAAGCCAATCTGAAAAGGCTACATACTGCAGGATTCCACCTATATGACATTCTGAGAAAGGCAAAACCATGGCGACAATAAAAAGATCAGTGGTTACCAGGGCCTGGGGATTGCAGAGAGATTAATATACAAACAGCATTGGATTTTTAGGGCAGAAGAACTGCTATGTATATTATAATGATGTATTTATGTCATTATACATTTTTCCAAACCCATAAAATATACATCAAGAGTGAACCCTAAGGTAATCTATGGACTTTGAGTGATTGTGATATATCCATATAGGTTCATCCTTATTAAAAAAAAATACTAGCAGCACCTGGGTGGCTCAGTTGGTTAAGCCTCCAACTCTTGATTTCTGTTCAGGTTATGATCTCATGGTTCATGGGTTTGAGCCCCGCCCTGTGTCAGGTTCTGCACAGACAACGTGAGCCTGCTTCGACTTGTCTCTCTCCCTTTCTTTCTCTCTGCCCCTCCCTTACTCACAACCTCTCTCTCTCTTTCTCTTTCTCTCTCTCTCCCTCTCCCTTTCTCTCTCTTAAAATACTATTTGGGTGAATGATGATGATAACAGAGGACACTATGTAGGTAGGGGGTATATGGAAAATCTCTGTAATCCTGGTCAATTTTGTTATAAACCTAAAACCGCCCTAAAAAATAAAGTCTTTAAAAAAAGTGGGTTTTTTTTTTTAAGTATGGGGAACTCTTTAGGATAAAAGAGATTAAGAACCATAAAAAAAATCAAATTTAGTGTTGGAAACCATCCAATCCTGGTTCAAAAACGTTATGAAATATAAACTATGTTACTGGAACAAGTGTGGTAATTTCACTACAGACTAGAATTTAGGTGATATTATACAATCTTTCATCTTTTTAGATGTTCTGCTAGTGTGGCTATACAGGGGGAGTGTCTGTTGTGAGATTCATGGTGATGTACTTAAGGGTGAATTGTCATAATATCAGTAACTCATTTTCAAATGGCTCAGCAATACCCACGGGTTTTTAAGAGTGAGATAAAACAAAGATGATGAAACAGTAACAGTTGCAGAATATACAAGAAGGTTGTTTGTTACACTACTTTGTTTTTAATTTCTTGGGTTTTTCAAAAGTTTGCTAGAAAGTTGAAGACAAGTAAATGGGAAGTCATGGTAGGAGGGTACTGACTTCATTTACTGAGTACATTTAAAATAAGAGTAAGGCTGGAGTAACTAATAATAAATTGTTAAAATTCTCAAAAGGGAAAAGCACCATGTAACAAATTATTTGATGCAAATACACTAGAGCACAAACACCAGAACACTTATAAAATATTTATAAGACAGCGATATTTTGAACAGTTTAGGCATCAATAAATAATACAATTAATCAATTACTCAAATACTTAAAATAGTGACTCTCATTCTAGGACCAGAATGCATGCATTGCTGGGGGTGAGAAAATAGTTTCAAAGCCAAGTCTCAAACCTCCACCTCCTATAAGCCAGAGAATCAGTTCCTTAAAGCCACTCCCCAGACCCAATGTCCCCGTCAGTGTAACCACTGTTCCAGAGAATGTAGTTGATCCTTTGGGTGTGCTGGGAATAAGGAAGATTGAGAACCACTCAATGGAGTCCAGAAATCCATACAACTGTATATGGGAATTAAGAAATGGAATATGACTCATTATGCTGTCAGACAAAAGAAAATATATGGAGAAGAGGACTATCTCCTTTTATTTAATATTTCATATAAACAAATGTTTGAAAAATATGAAGAAAATTATTTTAAAGAGCTCCATTTTAACTAACTCTCAAAATGAATGTAGTTGTTACTACCTTTAGTTACGTCAATTACTATTTTATTTTAAAAAGAACAAGGCAAATACAACTTAAGATATCTTCGTGACTGTGTACTAAAAATCATTCTAAAATCACACAACTAAGGAAGTTGTTTTTGTTTTTAGAGAGGGAGAGAGCGCATGTGTGGGAGGCTGCGAGAGAGAGAAAGAGAGAGAGAGAGAGAGAGAATCTTAAGCAGAATCCATACTCAGCCCAGAACCCAACGCAGGACTTGATCCCATGACCCTGGGATCATGACCTGAGTCAAAATCAAGAGTCAGACGTTCAAGGGAATGAACCACCCAGGCGTCCCCTGAGAAAGGATTAACATAGTGGCCTAGTACTATAATTGTACCCTTTACTGCAGACTACGGATAAATCGGTTTTCTTTATCATAGACTGGTATTGAATTCCTGTGATGTTTACTCAGTTAAGTTCACTAGGGCACTACAGGATGCTTTCCACTTTTACTGATCTGAACACCACAGGAACCACAGGCCCCAACTGTGATACCCTATCACTGGCTATCAGAGTGGCATCCTTCACACCACCGTCTGAAGCCCTGTTAGTCTTCCCATCATGAATTATGAATTTAGAGACTGACAAATAAATCCAATTACTAATTCTGAAATTATTTTATAAACTATAAACCCCAACATACAGAAACATGATTTCCATATGTATTACTAGAAAAATATTCATGTGTGTGTAATATTTGCATGCATGTTAAAAATAAATATAAAGCTCAATTTTATTTGATAAGGCTTACGTATGGCATAAAAGCAGGTAAAACATATCCACACATCTCATTTTTCATGGTCTCCAAGGCCAGTCATTACTAAATTATAAAAGGAATATAATGTTATACATTTCATCCTCCAATGCAGATGTATAGCCCTCTGGAATTTAGTTATAATTAAGTTGATCCTTTTTCTCAGTTTCTGTGGCCAAGAAAATCTTTCTTCAAGATACATATATGCTTTTTCTTATTTCTAGGGATGTTAGCCTCTCACAGTCACATTTTAAACTTTTTTTTCTTGCTTCTAACTTATTTTTCATCTTTTCCATTCTACTCATTCATTCTCAGATTTTTTTTGGTCTTTGTTTTAGTTTTCCTCTATATTTACCTATACATTTACTTAAACAAGATACTTATTTGTGCACTATGATATGTAGCCAAGTGTAGCCTATGATATGTAGGTTTTACCATCCAGCCTCTGCCTTGATTTAAAATTTGTTTTAACCTTTTATTTATTTTTGAGACAGAGAGAGACAGAGCATGAACAGGGGAGGGGCAGAGAGAGAGGGAGACACAGAATCTGAAACAGGCTCCAGGCTCTGAGCTGTCAGCACAAAGCCCCATGCGGGGCTCGAACTCACCGACTGTGAGATCATGACCTGAGCCAAAGTCGGACGCTTAACCGACCGAGCCACCCAGGCGCCCCAACCTTGATTTTAATATTTATTCGGACTGCTGACGACCAGGAACTACTCTCTGGATGTCCCCAAATATCTTAGCTTCCGTTCCTTCTCTACCTTTCCCTCCCTACTGCCCTCACCTTAGTCTTCCTGTTCACACATATCCACTGAATTACTAGGTAATTATTATGTGCAACACTTTGTCTCCCTTTATTTCATTGTCTGTTGTTAAATCCCTCTAAAATAAGTGGCACAAGTTACCAACTTACTTTCCTAAATGAAGACAAACTTTCTTCCATAAAAGGAACTGTGGTGCTAATTGTTCTTTTATTATTAATAAGATTATCGTTATTACTATCATATTGCTTCCAAACTCAGAGCAAACTAGTACGTTTCTTCTTCCTTATCTTTTACCTTATCTGCAAAGGTGAAGACAGGGAGTCAAAAGATCAAAAAGCATTTCAAATCAATAGTGTTCAACATTAGCGATTGGAAGCCCGGCTTCAAATAAATACTCAATGAATCCTTACCACTGCTTCTCCCTTCAGTACGTGTTCTGCTTTTAAATATACAAAAGGAATCTGTGCTCTAATAACCCAGGATTATATAAAAGAGATACACTTTTGACCTAAGAGTGTATGTGCTTTATTATTTATTTCTAAGTTCAGAGAGAGAGAGAGAGAGAGAGAGAGAAATGCACACGAGATTTGCTTTTTAAAATAAAGTTAAATGACATCAGGTTATTGTATTGTCAGAAATGACCTAATCAGATGTTCTCAATAGGTGTCCTAGACCTCAATACCATGTCCTGGGCCTGGGTGCCCAGAAATTTCTGTGACTAATTAGGGTGATTGGAGTTGACATTTTATCGACTGGGGCCAAGAATACTAAATTTCCTAAAACCTGTTGGTCACTGCCATCCAAAGAAGAGTTATCCTATATCTACTATATTTGAAAATACAACATTTAAAAATGTTCAAACACAGGGGTGCCTGTGTGGCTCAGGTGGCTCAGCATCTGACTCTTGATTTTGGCTCAAGTCATGATCTTGTGGTTTGTGGGCTCAAGCCCCGTGTTGTGCTCATGCTACCAGTGTGGAGCCTGCTTGGGATTCTCTCTCTCCCTCTCTCTCTGCCCATCTCCCACTTGTGCTTGTGCTCTCTCTCAATGTAAATAAAGAATCTTAACATAATCTTATATATAATATAAAATACTTAACCAGGGATTTAGGAAGGGAAAAAAAAAGTATATAATTATCCAGATATAGAACCTACCTAAACATTTGATGTAAACAGGAAGGACATTTCTTTACACAGTATATGCTACATTTTTCGTCAATGTAATTATTGGGTAAATCACTAGAAGCAAATCAACGTAATTCAGTGTAATTAAAAGTAATTATTGTGTAAGTCATAGTACAAGTCTGTGATACAAAATACTTGACTTATTCATGGTGATTCGACATATAGGCAAAGAACCAGATTTACTTATTTAAATATTTTAGTATGGTCAGGCCCAACCATTTAAAACTGAAAATACAGAATTTTTATTAGAAATTAATTTCTTTATATTCCTTGACTTTACACTAAGGACAATATATCAATTTTATTTAAATCACATATAGATAGTTTATACTATGCACAAATAATATTTCAAAATAGTAAAAGGGGGGGCCACAAAATATTTGCTCTACAAAATAGCAATAAGTCCACTGCACGAAAGTCCATGCTAATTGAGGCCACAGTCAGCCTTTTGGAAATTATATGATCATAGACTTTTAAGAAATGAATTCAGATGTTATTTTTCTCTAACTTTGCTGCCCCTTTACCACGGGAAAGTCTTTTAGGTACTCTGTGATTCAGTTTTCCTTTTTAAAAAATGAGGGTGATGATAGCACTTACTTTATTGTCTTATTGTAAGTATAAATGGGTTAATATGTATAAAGCACTCAGAACTGACAAGCACCAAATAAGAATTACACACTCCAATTATCATTATCATCATCATCACAATCATATTGAAGAAATATATGTGAATATAAGTGTAGATTGCAGTGATGGATTTTTTTTTTCAGGAGGCACTATCGGGATGTATCTAGGCAAGTATACAGTAAACTCACTGGGAAATGATGGGAATGTTAACTTGCTGATAATAATAGTGGAAATATGCCTGAAAAAAGCAATATTCAGTTTACAGAGTATCAGAGTAGAGATAATACAGAGTATAGAAATCATACAGAGTATAGAGATAATACAAAGTAGAGATAATACAGAGTGTAGAGATAGGACAGAGTATAGAGACGCCATATAATTGAACAGAAACTGGAACTCACAGGGAACTGCTCCAGTCGAGAACCTAAGAGAACCTAGAGGTATGAACAAAGAGGAGGTGCACAGTATGTATTTCTTCAACCCACACAACTCTTTCTTTATACATATGAAAAAAGAATAATATAAATTTCAAAGAAATTCTTGAATGAGAAATTATTTTAGAAACCATAAAAAGCTAAAGGGCAATGTTAAAAAAGGATAGGAAAGTCACCACCAACACCAGTATGTGTATGTTATCAAACACAGGAAATCACATACTTGATAGCTAGTCATCTCTTTTCTTTCCAACCAACAGTTTACCTGAATCATTAATCCAGAGTGTGTGAAATCATTATTCTCATGGAAATACCCTAATTTACCATATAATAACCACAGAAATAATATTAATAGTAATTATAATGATAATAATGTATCTAATATCTAAGAGAACTTATTATTCATTAAGGTTTTTTTTACACTAAGGAAAAATTACATTAACATATAGATTACTGCTTATTAAAAATACATAGGAAAAAGCATTGGACTTCTGGGAGAGGTGGCAGAGTGGGGAGATCCTACGCTTACTTGGTTCCACAGATATACCTAGAACACACCCATATCAGTGTAAATAGCCCAGAAAACAACACAAAGGCTGAAAGATTCTCTACAGCTAAATGTAAAGAGGGCACATCAAAGAGGGTAGGAAGGGAAGAGACAAGGTTTGGAGCCCAAACTGACCCATGGGACTGTACAAAGGAGGGGGCGACACCACGGGTGCAGAGAGGGGAGAGGAAAGGAGAGGAGAGGAGTAGATCCCACAATGGGCACCCCAGGAACCAGGGACCCATACTGAAAGGATGAATCCTTATAACATTGGACTGTGAAAAACAGACGGGCTTAATTTCTCCAGTTCTTATAACCAGTGGGGCTTAACACATGGAACTTTAAAAACCAGCTGTCTAAGCTCTGTGAGAGCCAGAGGATGATAAAAAACTGAGTCTCCAATCTTAAGGAGAGAAAAACAAATAGCCCTGCTGAGACACAGAATAGAAGGGATTGTTCCTGGGGTATATGCCTGGGGTATATGGGAGGAAGATTTGTTTACTAATCTCAGAGCATGTACCAAAGAGACAGGAATCTTTAAGAGACTTCTTCAAGAACAAAAGAGCTGGCAGGTGCCACTTTCCTCCCTAACAACTTAGATACAAGGACACATGCTAGAACTAGGATAGCTCTAACACTCTCTATCTAGTTTGCTAATAGCCTGCCCTACCCCCATACTCTTCTGCAGATTCATTGTATCCAACATGCTCTCTGCAGGACTTTTCCAAAGTCCTATTTCCACAGCAGACCTGTGCAAATCTTCCTAACACTGAATTTCCAACCCTCATATTATCCTGTGGACCTACCTCCTCAAATATGCCTTCAGCAGGAATCCATCAAGAGCGGCAGTATGCAGCAGCCCCAGTAAGGATCAGCACCACCCCAAAGTGACTCCTGTCCCAAAGAAAGGGAAAGAAAATCATACACAACAGGTGAACTACAGCCCCAGCAGTGCAGGCCCATCAACAAACAAAAGCTTCTCGAGGGAAAACACAGGGAAACTACCCTGGCTGTTTAATGCTACCATAACTCTGGCAAATTCTGGTCTGACCTAACTAAAGTTCAAGCAGGTCTCAGACTGGGCCAGTAACAACAGAGGGAACAAACTCTGGCCACAACAGACAAAAAGAACCAGTACAGACAACTGGACTGAAAGATAATATGGCTCAGCCACAAAAGTAGGGAGCACACCACACATAGAAGAGATCCCTGAAGTGCCAGGTTTGGAGAACAGGGGACACTGAACTACAGGACACTACAGGACCTCCTCTTCATAAGGCCACTACTTTCAAAAGCAGTACATATAACTGACTTTCCTAACATACAGAAACAGACACAGAAAATTAGACAAAATGAGGAGACCAAGGAATATGCCCCAAATAAAAGAACAGGACAAAATCACAGCAAGGGAACAAAACTCAGTGGAGATAAGTAATATGCCTGTTCAAGAATTTAAAGGCATTGTCATAAAAATACTCACTGGATTTGAGAAAGGAGTGGAAGATCTCACTGACACCTTGAACTAAAAGACAGAAAACATAAAAGAGAAACAATCAGAGATGAAGAACTAAATAACCAAAAGTAAAAATACACTACAAGGAATAAATAATAAACTAGAGGAAGCAGTGACTGGGAGGACAGAGTAATGGAAAGTAATCAAGTTGAACATGAGAAAGAAAAAAAGACTAATAAAAACTGAGAATATATCAAGGGAACTCAGTGACACCATCAAGTGTAATAGTATTTGCAGTATTGGAATCCCAGAAAAAGAGAGAAAAGGGCACAGAAAATTTCTTTCAAGAAATAATTGCTGAAAACTTCTGTAATCTGGAGAAGGAAACAGAAATCCAGATCCTGGAGGCCTAGAGAGGCCTTGACAAAATCAACCCAAAGAGGTCCACACCAAGACACATAATAGTTAAAATGGTAAAAAGCAGTGATAAATAGCACATTTTATAAGAAGCAAGAGAAAAGAAAACAGATACAAGGGAAATCCCATAAGTCTATCAGTTGATTTTTTTTAGCAGAAACTTAGCAGGCCAGAAGAGAGTGGCATGATACATTCAAAATGCTGAAAGGAAAAATCCGCAACCAAGGATACTCTATCAAGGCTATCATTCAAACTAGAAGGGCAGATTAAGAGTTATCCAGACAAACAAAACTTAAAGGAATTCATCACCACTAAACCAGCCTTAAAAGGAATGTTAAAGGGGACTTATAGAGTAGAAAGGAAAGTCATAAGCGAAAGTAACAAAAATAGGAAACACAAAGCAGTTAAATTTAGCATATCCATAAAACTCAGTCAAGGGTTGCACAAAATGAAAGGATGTAAAGTATGACATCAAATACCTAAAATGCGGGGGAGAAGGGATGCAGATTTTTTGATTTTAGAATGGGTTCAAACTAAAGTGACAATCAACATAAACTGCTATATGCATAAAATGTGATATATAATATGGTAATCAAAAATCAAAAAATGGTAACAGATATGTAAACAACAAGGAAAAAGGAATCCAAAGATATCACTAAAGAAAGCCAGTAAACCATGAAACAAGAGAGAAAGAAGAAAGTAACAGAAAACTACAAGAACAACCATAAAACATGTAAAAAATGGAAATAAGTACATACCTATCAAAAACTACTTTGAATGTAAATGGAATAAATGCTACAATGAAAAGACATGGAGTGACTAAATGAATAAAAAAGCAGGACCCATATATATGCTGCCTATAAGAGACTCATTTCAGACATAAAGATATATAAAGATTGAAATTGAAGTGATGGAAAAGCATTTATCATGCAATTAGAGGTGAAAAGAAAGCCAGGGTAGCAATACTTACATGGGTAAAATAAAGTTTAAAACAAAGACTGTAACAAGAGACAAGAAAGATACTACATAATCATAAAGGGAAGAATCCAATGAAAAGATGCAAAAATTGCAAATAATTATGCATCTAATATAGAAGCTCCCAAGCACTTAAAGCAGCTAATAACAAACATAAAGAAGTAATGGACAGTGATAAAATAATAGTAGGGGACTTTAACACCCCACTAACTCAATGGAGAGATCATCCAAGCAGAAAATCAACAAGGAAACAATGGCTTTGAATGAAACATTGAACTAGATGGATCAAACATATATTTAGAAAATTCCATCCTAGGGGTGTCTGAGTGGCTCAGTAGGTTAAGCATCCAACTCTTGATTTCAGCTCAGGTCATGATCTCACAGTCATGAGATCAAGCACCACATTAGGCTCTGTGCTGGGCATGAAGCCCAGCTCCCATACTCCCCTTTTCCCCCTCCCTCCCCAACTCTTGTGCTCTCTCTGCCCTCCCTCTCCTTCTGCCCCTCCCCTGCTTGCATGCTTTTGCTTTCTCTTTCTCTCTCTCTCAAAACAAGAACATTACATCCTAATACCTCAGATTATATACTTGTTTAGTGCACATGGAACATTCACTAGAATATATGACTTTAGGCTACAAAACAATCTCAATAAACTAAAAAATATTGAAGTCACATCACATAGCTTTTCTAACCACAAGGCTATGAAAGTAGAAATTAACCACAAGAAAAACTCTGGAAAGAACACAAATGCATGGAGGTTAAATAACATGCTACTAAACACTGAATGGGTCAACCAAGAACTCAAAGAAGAAATTTAAAAAAAATACATGGAGACAAATCAAAATGAAAACACAACCATCCAAAACCTTTGGGAGGAAGTAAAAGTAGTTCTAAGAGGGAAGCTTATAGCAATATACATCTACCTCAAGAAGCAACAAAAATCTGTAATTAACAACCTAATCTTACACCTAAAGGAACTACACAAATAAAAAAAAATACCCTAAACCAGTAGAAGGAAGAAAATAATAAAGGATGGAGAGAAATAAGCAAAATAGAAATAGAAAAACAATAGAATAGATAAATGAAACCAGGAGCTATTCTTGAAAGATTAACAAAATCAATAAACATTTAGCCAGATTCATCAAAAAAATAAAAAAAGGAAAAAGAAAAATAAAGTGACAAGGAGAGAGAGAAAGAGAGTTAGAGAACTAAAATAAAATCATAAATACAAAGGATAATAGAATACTATGAAAAATTATATTCCAATAAATTGGACAGCCTGGAAGAAATGAATTAACTGCTAGAAACATATAACCACCCAAACCTGAATTGCAAAGAAAGCAAAAATTTGAACAGACTAATTACCAGCAATGATATTGACTCAGTAATAAACAACTTCCCAATGAAAAAAGCCCAGGACCAGAATGCTTCACAGGGGAATTCTACCAAACATATAAAAAAGAGTTAATACCTGTTCTCAAACTGTTCCAAAAAATAGTAGAGGAAGGAAATCTTCTAAATTCATTCTAAAAGGCCAGCATTACTCTGATTCCAACCAGATACAGACACTACAATAAAACCAGAACTCCAGGCCAATATCTCTGAAGAACATAGAAACAAAAATCCTTAAAAAATATATTAGTAAACTGAATCCAACAATACAATAAAAAAACTCATCATGATCAAGTGGGATTTAATCCTGGGATTCAATATTCACAAATAAATCAACATGATTATTCACATCAATAAGAGAAAAAGTAAAAACCAGATGATAATTTCAATAGATGAATTAAAAGCATTTGACAAAGGACAACATCCATTCATCATAAAAATCCTCAACAAAGTAGGTTTAACTAGAACATACCTAACCATAATGAAGACCCTATGTGAAAAATCCACTGCTAACTTTATACCTAAGGGTGAAAAACTGAGAGGTTTTCCCTTAAGATCAAGAACAAGGCAAGGATGTCCATTCTCACCACTTTTATTTAGCATAGTACTGGAAGTCCTAGCCAGAGCAATAAGACAAGAAAAAGAAATAAAAAGCATCTAAATTAGTAAGGAAGAAGGAAAATTTTCACTATTTCCAGATGACATGATACTATATATAGAAAACCTAAAAACTCCACTAAAAACTACTAGAACTGATAAATGATTCAGTAGGCATGCTGGATACAAAATAAGTACACAGAAATCCATTACATTTCTACACACTAACAATGAAGTAGCAGGAAGAGAAATTAAGAAAACAATCCCATTTACAATTGCACCAAAACTAACAAACAAACAAAAAATCTAGGAATAAACTTAACCAAGGAAGTGAAAGCCCTGTAGTCTGAAAACTAGAAAACACTGATAAAAGAAATGGAAGATAACACAATCAAATGGAAAAATATGCCATGCTCATGGATTGGGAGAACAAATATACTTAAAATAGCCATACTACCAAAAGCAATTCACGGATTTAATGCAATCCTTATCAAAATATGAGCAGCATTTTTCACAGAACTAGAACAAACAATCCTATACCTGGTATGGAACCACAAGAGACCCCAAATAGACAAAACAATCTTCAAAAAGAAGAACACAACTGGAGGTATCACAATCCCAGATATGAAGATATACTACAAAGCTGTAGGGAACAGAACAGTATGGTGCTAGCACCAAAACAGACAGGAAGACCAATGGAACACAATAGAAACATCAGAAATAACCCCACAATTATATAGAAAATTTACATCTGAAAGAGGAGGAAATATGCAAAAAATAAAAAACAGCCACTTAACAAATGGTGTTGGGAAAACTGGAGAGCTACAGATAAAAGAATGAAACTGGACTATTTCGTTACACCATACACAAAAATAAACTCAAAACAGATTAAAGATCTAAAAGTGAGTCGTGAAATCATAACAATCCTAGAAAAGAGCACATGTAGTAATTTCTCTGACATGAGCTTTAGCAACACTTATATATATATATGTCTCCTTAGGCAAAGGAAACAAAAGCAAAAATAAACTATTGGGATGACATCAAAATAAACAAACAAACAAACAAACAAACAAAAAAACTCTGCACAATAAAGGAAACAATCACAACTTAAAATGAAACCTGTGTAATGAAAGAAGACATTTGCAAATGATATAATTGTTAAAGAGTTAATATTCAAAATATATAAATAAATTATACAGATCAACACCAAAAAAAAAAAAATCCAATTTAAAAATGGGTGAAAGACATGAATGGACATTTCTCCAAAGAAGATATACAGATGCCCAACAGACGCATGAAAAGATACTCAACATCATTCATCATCAGGAAACTGCAAATCAAAACCACAGTATCACCTCACACCTGTAAGAATGGCTAAAATCAAAAATACAAGAGGGGTGTTAGGATGATTCAGTCGGTTAAGCACCTGACTTTTGATTTCAGGCTCAGGTCATGATCTCACGGTACCTGAGTTTGAGCCCCATCAGACTATGCACTGAGATTGCAGAGCCTTTTTAGTTCCTTCTCTCTGCCCCTCCCCTGCTCTCACTCCCTCTCTCTTTGAAATAAATAAACTTTAAAAAAAAGAAAAAAAGAAAAAGGAAAAGGAAAAAAATAAGTGTTGACAAAGATGTGGAGCAAAAGGAACTCTCATACACCTGTAGTGGGAATGCAAGCCAGTGCAGCCACTGTGGAAAACATTATGGAGTTTCTTCAAAAAATTAAAAACAGAATTTCCATATGATCCAGTAATTCCACTACTGGGTTATTTACCAAAAGAATACAAAAACACTGATTTTAAAAGATATGCACACCCCTATGTGGACTGCAGTGTTATTTACAATAGTCAAATTATGGAGGCAACCCAAGTATTCATCTATAGATGAATGTATGAAGAAGGTGTGGTGTGTATACACACACACACACACACACACACACACACACACACACTGGAATATTACTCAGCTATAAAAAAGAATGAAATCTTGCCATTTGCAATAATACAGATGGATCTAGAGTGATCGAAGGGATCTAAGTGAAATAAGTCAGTCAGATATAGACAAATATAATATGATTGCACTCATACCTGGAATTTAAGAAACAAAACAAAGAAGCAAAGGAAAAAGAGATAAACAAAAAAAGACTGCTCACATAAGGAACAAACTTGTGGCTACCAGACGGGAGATGGGTGTGGGGATGAGTGAAATATGTGAAGGGAATTATGAGTACACTCATTGTGATGAGCACGGTGTAATGTATAAAATTGTTGAATCACTATGTTGTACACCTGAAACTAATATAGTACTGTATGTTAATTATACTGGAATTAAAATTAAAAATAAATGGATCAATGAAAATATATGGGGAAATACAAACATAAAAATGTTTATCACATAGTGATTTCTAAACTCAACATTTTTGAAATACAAAACAAAAATCATTAGCCCCCATTGTTAGTTTATTAAAAGAAATTGATTTTATACCTTGTCTATAACATTTTTAATGCAGTATTTTTTTTTACAAATCTTACTAGAGTTTTCAGTTTTATTTCATATAAGAACTTTTTTTTTAAAGCTCATCCATTATTTTCAAAGAGAAAGGGAAAGCACAAGCAGGGGAGGGGCAGAGATTGGAGGGAGAAAGAGAGAATTCCAATCTAAGAGAGTTCTGTGCTCACAGCACAGAGACTAACAGGGCTCAGTCCCACTAAATGTGAGATCATAACCTGAACCGAAATCAAGAGTCAGCCGCTCAACTGACTGAACCTCCCAGGCACCCCATCAGAAGTCTGTTCTTTGACATGTTTACTTCTCACAGTTTTACATAGTTATGTATTATAACAAATGTCAGCAACTATAGGAAACTCCTCTAAGTCACAAGAATTCAACATGGTTGCTACTTTGGAAATAGCTGTCACTCATTGTTATCTAAACTAAGACATGCACTGAAAGTCAAAATATTAACGGGAAAAATATGGAGGTTGAGAGCAGGAAGACTACAAAAGACTTAATAGGAACTATTAATAAATAAAAGACTAATTCATAGAAGAAAGCATTTTTAGAGATTCTCATGAATTATCAAATCCTTATAATTACTCCGTGAGAAAGCATTTATATAATCATTTTTATAAAGTTGTAAGACAGAGAAGCTATATTTTGAGGATACTCTGAAGATGTAATCTTAATGGAATGAGTTATTGTACCCCCAAAACAATTCAACTATTTTTCAGGGAACCACATATTCTATATCTCTCAATTATTTCCTCTAAGTTTATTGTTTTATACTGTGCCATTAATAAACTATGGTAGAGAAAAGTGGGATGTTGGAGTAACTGGAAAAGAACAGGGGACAAACATATTGGAAATCATAGTCTATCAAGTTAGACAGGTATGCTAATTCAATTAACACTCAAACTATTCTGTATTATGATAATAATAGTACAAATAACGTGATAAAGAGAAAATACTTCCGAAAGGTGATTACAAATTATGTATGATAATAAGATTTGCAAAATGTCTATTAAACAATGAAATAGACTGTCACATTACTATTTCTAACAGTACATTTTATTCTAGCCTTAATTTTATTTGTAATCATACATAATGTATGACTTACTTGTGTATTCATTTAACTTATAGAATGATCAACTAAATTAATAATTAAACAACATAACACCCCAAATATAAAATATAATCAGTGTATGCTAATTTAACATTTTTTATTATCCATCCAATTTAAGCCAGTGTATTAGTATTATTAATTGTTATTGACTATGAATAACCTTTCGATAAAATAATGTACTAAAAAGATCAACAAATATTATTAACAGACACTCAACCAGCTCAAAGGATGAGTAATTCATTCACATATGTTTAAACCGTAGGCCACAGAATGGATCAATCATATGTACCAGGAAATGAATTTGAATACTTATTTCTGGCACCTGCTTAAACCATGTGAAGGCATCCGGCTAACTAACAAAAATCTGCAAGAAATTTCTATCCCATTTGTATAAAAAGGATGATTACATTTGAACCTTTGTTTTCACGCTAATGCTATCTCTGGTAGTGTGAATGTATACTAACAATTGTTTCCAGTTTTCATAAAGGGAAAGTGGTCAAAAGTGTATCTTAAAATGTCTTAAACATTTACTGCAATGGCAAGGCAGAACACAATTATTTTTTTCAGAACACAATTATAAGTAAAATGAGTTCTAAGTGCCAAACTGTTATGGGTATTAAAAAAAAAAAAAGAACAGAGTTACTTCTTTCTTAGTTTTAATAACTTTTGCAAATTTGCTCATTAAGGATTTAAAAATGCAAACATGTCAAATTAATATGAATTTAGCTTCTGTTGTTAGTACAGAATTTCTAAAACAAAAATGTGTATTAGAAAAACAAAGAATTTTGTTTACTTTTACTCTAGAGTTTAAATGGTATATAATAGAAAAACAAACAAATAAGTAAATTTAATCTTACTCTAACAAAGGACAGGTATTCTCATGTTATAGCTTCTTTCAAATAATACTTTTACTCTGGAGGAAACATGAGACAGATTTACAGAATAGCACTTTTAAATAAAGTCTGTTTTTTTCTCTCCAATATTATTTTTATTTGATTAAATCCAGTTGTATTGCACAATGATATTTACATTAAATCAAGTTGTTATGGAAATAATGGTGAGATCAGACATTTACATGGCATAACTTTTTTCCCCTTAATTTAATAGTACACATTTGAATTTGAATGTAAGATGCCCCAAGGAAATGTATCACCAGTTTTTGTGGTGGATTTTTATATACAGCCTTTTTACTTGATGACAATAATAAATCAACATCCTAATAAGACTAGTTTGAGTTTAAGGATCATTCTTGCTATCCATTGCCCGTGATTAAGGAAGCATATATCAATGTACTTATTCATATGTGACCACTTTGTACACTGTGCTAAAAATCACAGGACATAACAAAAAGCATATTCCTTATATTCATAAAGTTTACAACCTAATAAGGAAAACACAAATGTATTTAAAAAATATAACAACTAGAGGTAAAAAGAGTTCAAACTAATAAAATAGATTATAAAATAGGGGGAGGGCAGGAAATCTCCATTTGTGAGTAGATCGATGGGAAAAGTTTAAAATATTCACACTTTTCGATACTATGGATATGAAACTGAGAATGTCAAGATGCAAATGATATTCAATATTATGTTTGGGTTCCTGAAAATATTTGAAATAAATAGTGGTTGAAACAAGGGAGTTCTATATAACATTTAATAACTATGAGTATTTTTAAATATTATATAATCAATATGGTTAGGATACCTAAACATTCTAGAAACCAGCTCAATCAATTTCATATTCCAGGTGAGGAAACTGAAGCCCAGAAAGTCATTACTTGCCCAAGATGACCAGTTAGTTAGCACCAAGCATGAGATTATGAATCAATTCCTGATCTTAATACCATCCCTCCTTCCACAAAACTTGACTATCTCTCCCTAAAATAGATTATGAATGTCTACAATCACACATCAAATTTTGAAAGGTGCATAGGATACAATATAGACTTGAGAACTACAAAAATGCAGGCACTATTTCCTACAGAGTGAAAAATTGTGATTAATTTGTTTTCAAAACTAGATAGAGATTCTATGTTAAAAAAAAAAAAAGGAGAAAGAACGAAAAAAACTGGTAGGCACCCCAGCTGTGTGTTAACCAAGTTCGACCTAATTGCAAGTGTTTGTCCACATCACACAAAAATCTACATGTTAGGGCAAAATGTGATCAGAAGTAATATCTTCTCTAAAAGAGAAGTTTCTCTCTCTCTCTCTCTCTCTCTCTCTCTCTCACACACACACACACACACACACACACACACACAAACACATACAGAGAGAGAGAGAAATTGAGAGAGAATGAGATTGAAATAGAAGTTTTTATTGGGAATCCGGGGCGCCTGGGTGGCGCAGTCGGTTAAGCGTCCGACTTCAGCGAGGTCACAATCTTGTGGTCCGTGAGTTCAGGCCCCGCGTCAGGCTCTGGGCTGATGGCTCGGAGCCTGGAGCCCGTTTCCGATTCTGTGTCTCCCTCTCTCTCTGCCCCTCCCCCGTTCATGCTCTGTCTCTCTCTGTCCCAAAAACAAATAAACGTTGAAAGAAAAAAAAAATTAAAAAAAATAAATAAAAAATAAAAAATTTGCCCCTCCCCCGTTCATGCTCTGTCTCTCTCTGTCCCAAAATTAAATAAACGTTGAAAGAAAAAAAAATTAAAAAAAAAATAAAAAATAAAAAATTTGGGAATCCAAGAAGATATGGCTTTACTCGTAAGAAATTATATATGTACATATGGTTTCTTTTCAAATTTCATATTCTAGGTCTTTACATCTTCACTACTTTAAACAAAAACAAAACAAAACAAAAATCTGACAATAGTGAAAGAAAACAAACAAATAAACAAACAAAATAAATACAGGCATATGTCAGAGTATTGTAGGTTCCATTTCAGGCCACTGCAATATCACAAAATAGCAAGTCAAATGGACTTTTTGTTTTCCCAGTGCATGGGAAAGTTATGTCTATACTATACTATAATCTATCAAATGTGCAATAGCATAATGTCAAAAAATACCATTGCATATAGCTTAATTAATTTTCTTGGCTAAAAAATGTTAACCTTTATGTAAGTTTTCTGCAGCTATCATCTTTTTGCTAGTGGAGGGTCTTGCCTCAGTGTTCATAGTTATTGGCAAATTGAAATGGTAGTTGCTGTAGTTTACGGTGTCTGTGGCAATTTCTTAAAATAAGACAACAATGAAGTTGGCTGCATCAGATGACTCTTCCTTTCACAAAAGAGTTCTCTGTGTGTTATGATATTGTTTGATAGCATTTTACTCACAATAGAATATCTTTCAAATTTACAGTCAATCCTGTCAAATCCTGCCGTTACTTTATCAACTAGTTGTATGTAAAATTCTAAATTCTTTGTTGTCATTTTAACAATCTTCACAGCGTCTTCACCACGAGTTGATTCCATCTCAAGAAACCACTTTCTCTGCGCAACCCTAAGAAGCAACTCCTCATCCATTCAAGTATCATCGTGAAATTCCAGAAATTCAGTCACATCACATCCTCAGGCTCACTTGTAATGCTAGTGCTTTTGCTATTTCCAGCTGTAGTTACTTCCTCCAGTGAACTCTTGAACACCTCAAGTTCATTCATAAATTCTGAACTCTTGTTAATGTTACTATTTTGACTTCTTCCCATGAATCATAAATGAATCAATGGCATCTAGAATAGCAAAATCCTTTCCAGAAAGTTTTTAATGTACCTTGCCCAGATCCAACAGAGGAGATCGTATCCATAGCAGCAGACTCACACAAAATATATTTCTTAAATAATAAGAGAGTGAGCCTCTCCTCTGAAGCTTTGAAGCCAGGCATTGACTTCTCCTCTCTAGGTATGAGAGTCCCAGATGGCATCTTCCAAAATAAGCTGTTTCATCTACATTGAATATGTGTTGTTTGATGTAACCAACTTTATTAATTACCTTAGCGAGAACTTGGGGCAGTTTCTACATCAGCACTTACCGCTTCACCTTTGAGTCAATGCTATGGAGAGAGCCTCTTTCCTTAAACCCCATGTACCAGACTCCACTAGCTTCAAACCTTTCTTCTGCAGTTTCCTCACCTCTCTCAGCCTTCATAGAATTGAGGAGAGGTAGGGCCCTGCTTTGAATTAGCCTTTGGCTTAAGGGAGCCTTATGTCTGGTTTGATCTTTATCTATACCACTAAAACGTTCTCCATATTAGCTAGGAGGCCGTTTCACTTTCTTATTCTCATATTCACTGGAGTAGCACTTTTATTTTCTGTAAGAATTTTTCTCCTTGGGGCACCTGGGTGGCTCAGTCGGTTGAGCGTCGGACTTCGGCTCAGGTCATGATCTCTCAGTTCGTGAGTTCGAGCCCGCGTTGGGCTCTGTGCTGACAGCTCAGAGCCTGGAGTCTGCTTGGGATTCTGTGTCTCCCTCTCTCTGCCCCTCCCGTGCTCATGCTCTGTCTCTCTCTGTCTCTCAAAAAATGAATAAACGTTAAAAAAAATTTTTAAAAAAAGAATTTTTCTCCTTGCCTTCACAAGTTGGCTAACTGGTACAAGAGGCCTCCTTTCGTCCTGTCTCTGCTTTCAACATGCCTTCCTCACTAAGTTTAATCATTTCCAGCTATGTGAAAGATGTACAACTCTTTCTTTCACTTGACTACTTAGAGACCATTGTAGAGTTATTTATTGGCCTAATTTCAATATTGTTGTGTCTCAGACAATTGGTAAGCCTGAGGAGGGGAGAGAGATGGGAGAAGGACTGTTTGGTGAAACAAACACAACACACACAGCATCTTTCAAGTTTGCCTTCTTTATATGGGCACAGTTCATGGTGCCCAAAACAATCACAATGATACATAACAGATCACCACAGCAATAATAATAATAAAGCTTAAAACGTTGCAAGAATTACCAAAATCTGAAACAGAGACCCAAAGTGAGCAAATACTGTTGGAAAAATGGCGCTGATAGATTTGTTTGACGTTGGGTTGCTACAGATCTTCAGTATGTGAAACACTCAGTATCTATGATAAAGAATAGAGAAAAGTGCAGTAAAAAGAGGTATGTGTGTATTTCAAATACCAGTGGCGAAGACAGCAGATGAAAAGTTTAACTTCAATATGTGTGTTTAAATACATATTCCATAATTGAATTAATTATAGTTGTAAGGTTAATAATCCCTTCAACATCACATCTAAGATTCTTTAGTGGTTCATTATTTAAGTCCTTAAGTGTACTCTGATGCACTTTACTTACCACAAAACTTAAATATACTGTGAGACACGTATAGACATTTCATCCTGTGTTTCAGTCCCGTATATAGAAAATTTCTACATGATTACATTCTTAACGTTTTTCTGACCCCAATTTCATATACACTTGCTTTTTAATTAACACCTTAATGTAGTACCTAATAGAATTCTGTTGGGGATGATCCCGCTAAGGCTTTCCTCACCTCAGGGCTATATTTATGCTTATTTTATTTGTTGGGGAATGAATTCCAATAATCTCAATGTTTGCTTCACTCAGGAGTTTGCTTTAATTGTCCCTAATTTATGTTTCTTTCCTTAGAACTCTATGTAAAACAATACCCGCCTCCAGTTTGTGTCCTTCTATCTTCTAAATCTACTTAGCCTTTCTTCATAAAGTGAATCGTCATCTGAAATATTATATGTTTGTTAATTTATCACCTTACTCCTGGCTGGTATCACCTTACTGTTGGCTTATACACAGAAGGTCCACAAGAGCTAGGACTTTGCTTTATTCACTATTTAATTCTTAGTACCTAGAAAAGTGCATGAAAGAAAGTAGAAACTTTTTGCTAAATTCCACAAAATTATTTATGACCTATAAAATTAAGCTAATATGAACAATATTTGCTAAACACTAAACTCTTGAATCACGTTTGAAGTAAGCCAGTCTATGTGCTATGCATTATTTTTTCCATTTTTTATGTGTATTTATTTATTTTCAGAGAGAGAGAGAGAGAGAGGAAGGGAAAGAGAGGGAGACAGAACCTGAAGCAGGCTCCACGTTCAGCACGGAGCCCAACGTGGGACTCAGTCTTACAACCTTAAGATCAAGACCTGAGACAAAATCAAGAGTCAGACGCTTAACCAACTGAGCCACCCAGGCGCTCCACGCTATTTATTTAATTCCCACAACATTCTATTAATTTTGTACACATGAGGAAAATACGATTCAGAGACATTAGGTCACCTGCTGAGATAACATAACCAGTAAATGACAGAACCTGGATTGAATTCTGATGATCTAACTTAGAATCCAATTGCTTTTCATGCTATATATTTCATATAATAGTTAAAAGCATCAGTGTGTTTTTCTTTTTCCATTTCTTTACATAAGTGAAATGATCAATTCTAGGTCTCCATAGTGGTCATAGAATTATGATGAAGGATATAATAGGGAACTATCACACTTTACAGACTTTTTTCTGTCTCAGAGAAACAACAAATTCTAGCCTTTTCACTGTAAGGGATGATAAAAGGATCTATCAACAGTCACAGAAGTGCAGAATGCCAGGCTTAATTATTGCTCTGGACACTCCAAAATCTAATGTGGAGACATTTTTATGGAAATAATCTGTTGCAAAATGTATCAGCCCCCAACCTCTTTCCTGAGGCTTTTTGAATTACAAATTTTCTAAAGCTGAAGTACACGAAAGGGTGATCGTGAGTTAGACAGTCTACAAAATGCCCTTACCGAAGTGTCATATTTCGGAAGCCTCTCCATATTCAAGCTATTGCACTCTGGCCCTTTAATTACAAGAAGATCAAGAAGAAAAACTTATAGGAGCAAAATGACAAATTGGTGTTAAAATTCATTCCTGAAATCACTCATGATAAGGTTTGTGTCCATGCCCTAAAATGTCTGCTAAGCCTTTAATGCCATTGACTTTACTAAGTGGATAGTGCTATTTACTGTCAGAACGTAGCAGGTGTGGGAAGTGAAATAACAATTTTATTAGACAGCACATACGGCAAAGGAACCAGTATGTTTGGACACTTTGGGTGTGTTTCTTACAAGACAAAAAAAAGGTGATTGAGGTCATCTTGTTCACTGTCCACCCTAGGTGAGGATGTCATGGTGCCTGCAGCTAACTGATGTCGCCTTTTGTTTTCCTAATGCATCTGAAGTTTCTATCCTTTCTTTCACATACCTTTGTCAAATAAAGAATTAAGCGAAATGACTAAAGGGGTGATTTTAGAAGATACAAATTTTACTGCTTTACTTAATCTCTCCTTATTTTAAACAGTCCTACATAATGAGAAAAAAAAAGTCTCCATAATTAATCAAAGGAATTGACTTTGTTCTTGGTAAAGTCTCCTTCACTTTAAATTAGAAGCATAACAAAATCCTTAAATATATTACTTTTCTTTTGGTTCCCTTTAACATCAAATTCATGACTTTATTCTTTATACTTTTATTCAAAACTCTCCTACCATGTTTCCCTCTTGTCCTCCGATGCAAACAATGCGTATGGTCAGATTAATAATCCTAAAACATAGCTCTAATTCTGTCACACTTCTATTAATAATCCCTCAATAACTATGGAATTCAAATTCCACACCTTGATATTCATAAGCCTTTGGATTTTTAAAATTTTTTTCTAAGGTTTATTTATTTTTTTGAGAGTGGGAGTGGGGAAGGGGCAGAGAGAGAGGGAGAAACAGAATCCAAAGCAAAGCCTTTGGATTTTTTAAAGATTTGTTTTTAATGTTTATTTATTTTGAGAGAGAGAGAGAGAGAGAGAGAGTTGCAGAGGGGCAGAGAGAGAGACAGAGAGAATCTCAAGCTGGTTCCATGCTGTCAGCACAGAACCTGACATGGGGTTCAATCTCACAAGCCGTGAGATCATGACCTGAGCCAAAATCCAGTTAGACACTTGACTGAGCCACCCGGGGCGGGGGGGTACCCCAAACCTCTTATGGTCTCAAACCACCTTATCAATGGTGACTGGTGCTTCTCTCCTGCTTACACCTGTTCCCTTGTTAGATTGGATCTTTCAACCTTTTAAGATTATCTTCTTATTTTTTATCCCACAATGCCTTAACTCATTATCAAATTAAAATATTGCAGACACTTTGTATATAGTTAGAAGTAGTCTCATTTTTTTTCCTGAAAACTCAAAGGTTGTTTTGATAGTAATAAAAAGAAGTAAAATATGTTAAAAAATATTTAGGAAGTAAAATTGTCAGAAACTAGCACTTTATTGAATAAAGGTAAGAGTTTGGGATAACTTCTGGGTTTCTAACTTATTTGATTTAGTAATGCTATTAACTGACAATGATATGAAATACAAAGAAAACAATAGGGTTGAGGAGGGTGGGGTAGGAACACAGAGAGAGATGGTGAGCTTAGCATCAGGTTGGCGGATTTGAAGAATCCTTAGGACACATAAGTAATGGACAGTTGGATGCATCATCTTTAACTCCAGAATAAGCCAGGCTAAGAAAGTTAGGTTTGGGTCAACTAGCAAAATGATAGTGTAATCTCCAAGAGGGGCTAAGATTAGCCAAAAGGAGTATATATATGTGGAAAGCATTAAGATTTATGGAAGACACTAAAAGTCATTGGAGCAAAACAAGAAACTCAAGAGTCTGAGAATTAATACTAGTGAAGGTAAAATGTCAAAGAAGATAAGGAAGCAAAGCAAAGCAAAACAAAAGAACAAAAATGTTAAGCACAATAAGCCATTCTTTAGGCAATTAAATTTATATTTATACCCAGATTTAAAAAATCACGGGGCGCCTGGGTGGCTTGGTCGGTTAAGCGTCCGACTTCGGCTCAGGTCATGATCTCACGGTCTGTGAGTTCGAGCCCCGCGTCAGGCTCTGTGCTGACAGCTCAGACCCTGGAGCCTGTTTCGGATTCTGTGTCTCCCTCTCTCTCTGCTCCTCACCTGTTCATGCTCTGTCTCTCTCTGTCTCAAAAAAATAAATAAATGTTAAAAAATTTTTTTAAAAATCACAAAGGGGGCAACTGGGTGGCTCAGTCAGCTGAGCATCCAACTTTGCCTTAGGTCATGATCTCACGGTTTGGGAGTTTGAGCCCCACAAACCGTGTCTGTGCTGAAAGCTTAGAGCCTGGATCCTGTTTCAGATTCTGTGTCTTCCTCTCTGCCCCTCCCCACTCATGCTCTCAATCTCTCTCTCTCTCTCTCTCTCAAAAATCAATACATATTTAAAAATTAAAAAAAAGCACAAAGTGGTTATTAGCTTTATCCATAAAGAGACCGTCAGTGTCTTTTTATTAGAGCAGTTCCTATGAAGCAATGTTATCAAGGCTTCTGGCAATGAGAAATAAGTAACTGGTACTGGGGGAGTTGAAGACGAGGGATTTGAACTACTCTTTCAAGGAACTCAATGGACAAGGAGGAGATACAGAATATTATCTAAAAGGACATGGGGATATTGTTATTTATTAATTTACTCACTTCAATACAGGGGGGTTAAATATATTTATACTCTTAGTGAAAGTACAGAGATGAAGAAAGTACAGACATTGAGGAGGAAAATAATATGTATGACTAATATGACCCCAATATTTGTTTTTAAAAGTCTGTGTGTATAAACATATATATATACATGTATGCAATTATATATGCATATTTTTATGTTTACCCCTATATATGTGTGTGTGTGTGTATCAAGATCCACAGACCTTTTACTCTGTAAATGCATAGAACCAGCCTGGAAAGATGCATTACAAATTATTAAGATTAGTAATCTATGGAGCTGGAGACTGGAGGATTTTCTGGTGAGATCCTTACTTTAAAAATTCTCCCTTTTCCTTGTTTCTTACTGTTGTAGTAAAAATAAACTAAAATTTTGGCAAGAATAAAATAAGCCTTCTTGGATTAAAAGGGAAGACAAACACTTTTGGATTTTTAAAAATATACAGAAATCTAGGCCTCGGTCTAGGGAGCTCTTCATTTAGTGAAGTGGGTTCCTAACACATGTCTTAAGGGGTAAAAAAAGGATCCACAGGTGATGTAAGGCCAAGGAAAGACAGAGAGAACCACTGCTCATTTAGACAAATGGACAAAGATCCCAAATGAAAGAATAATTTGATTGCAAAAACTGTGTATCTATTCGGATTAGATTTGGGTTAGTTTTGAATTCATAGAGTAAAATCATTTTCATTTTTTAAATTATAGTTGCCTTAATAACCTATGGTGAACTGAATCATAAAGATATACATCACTTTTGGAATGAATGAATGAATGAATGAATGAAAGATGGTATAGTTAACAATTTCTTAAGGTTTTTTTGTTTTTAATTTTTTTTTTTAACGTTTATTTATTTTTGAGACAGAGAGAGACAGAGCATGACCAGGGGAGGGTCAGAGAGAGGGAAACACAGAATCTGAAACAGGCTCCAGGCTCTGAGCTGTCAGCACAGAGCCCGACGCGGGGCTCGAACTCACGGACCGCGAAATCATGACCTGAGCCACCCAGGCGCCCCAACAATTTCTTAAGGTTTAATGTAATGCTTTTAGGCACCACATTTCTACTGGTGTTAGTAACTATGGATAAATACTGGGGAATATCTATTAGAATAATTCTGAAGCAGAACATGCCTGACATTTTAGAGCATACAATAGTAATGCTAATGTTGGTCTAAAATGAGTCTTTTAACATCGGATTAAAGAATTGCTCTTGGGTATTGAGCGACATGCAAAAAATTGTATCCCAGAATCCTAGTCTATTAGTCCTGAAAAGTGTGTTTGAGGGGGGGGTGGGGGAGGGGGGGGAAGGGAATATGGCATAGGGGGAACTGGTATTAAATGAAGTTTTCCAAAGAAATTCTAATGTTTAATATTACAGCTGAGATGGCAGATAATATCTACCAATTGTTAACACTGCCTTTAGGAACTTCAAATGGCCCATCTGGGAGAAAGTGAATGCCTTTGAATATCTTATAATAGACATGTTCATATTTATTTTCCTGTTCTTAAAGGAATATTCTAGCCATGTGAGTGTAAGTCAGGGCCCATAAGAATTTATTCATTTGTATTATTAATCTAGTTCTTTTAAATGATATAACTGGCATTGTATGTTAAAAAGATTATATAACAAGCTGCTTGAGATTTTAACTTCCTTATGTAACAGTTTAATATTATCGGTATATATCTTTTCTCATCTTTATCTCCCAGTGCTATGTCTGGATAGACCTATTTACTTCATTCTACCTTTCACAAATAAAGCAGGCTGCCTTTACATTTGATACACAGCATCAGTGTAACAGTCATATCCTTAGAAAGTCTTTGTGACTGTAAGTATTATTATAAGGAGTTATTAAAAAATAATTCAATATTTAAGAGTAAAGAATAACTTTCAAAATGTAAAAGCTCCTCCCTGTTCAGTTTACAATTTTGATTTTAGATTTCAGTTTTCCATGAATAATATGCTAAACTCCCTGAAGCTGTAGGAAAGAGCCATATGTAAAACATCCGAATATAAATAGTAAAAACAGGAACATTGAAAATTGTAAGCAAAATTACAATTGTAGTCAATAAGGATCAATGAAAGTTCTTTATTCAGTGTTAACAAAAAAGCGCAAAGAAAATGTCAGCCCCACTGATCTCTGGATGAATGCTATACATTCAACATATTGTTAACTCTCTTATCCTCTAATAATTCTGCTATCCTAACAGACTAATTAGCAGTAATTATCTGACTGTAGTTCATAAAAGTCTTGAAAATGATAATGTTAAATGCCTGAATGTCATTAGCCCCTTTCAACATATTTATTGCACATTTGAAAGCTAGGCAACAGAGATAAAGAAAGGTTTTTAAATGTTTTTAAATTTTCGAAGATTTCAGGAATACTGATATCTTTACCTAAGATTCTTCATATCGCATCCCATCAATGTACTCAATTTTTTCCCAAGACTCTTTAAAATGGTAGGTGATCTTCAACAGGGAATGTATCATATTATCAACTTTACTATCCATATTTATTATAAATGATATATACACTTATAATTAAGTAACCAGCTTTACTTTTTGCTAGTTCAGATTACTTACTCTTTTTATTTTTTTATTTATTTTTTTTTCTACGTTTATTTATTTTTGGGACAGAGAGAGACAGAGCATGAACGGGGGAGGGGCAGAGAGAGAGGGAGACACAGAATCGGAAACAGGCTCCAGGCTCTGAGCCATCAGCCAGAGCCTGACGCGGGGCTCGAACTCACGGACCGCGAGATCATGACCTGGCTGAAGTCGGACGCTTAACCGACTGCGCCACCCAGGCGCCCCTACTTACTCTTTTTAATAAAAAGAATGCAGAAATTGTATTTCCACACTGACTTAACATGCAAATAATTTGCTTAGTTTTATTCATCAGAATTACTATCTGAAATTACTATTTCTCCATGGATCTGTCTTCCCTGAATCTATCTTTCTACAAGACACCTGACCTCACCTCTGCATTTTTAAATCTTGGCTAAAGAAAGAAAAAAAAATCCCCTTGAAACATGAGAGCCATTTTAGAGGCAGCAGGAGTTTGGGCATTATTGAAGGTCATACTGTCACTGAAATGAGCTTCTACTTCCTTTTAAAAATGACAATCAATGACTTGAATGCAGCATTTGTTGTTTTTTTTTTTTTTTTACTAGACAGTAAGAAAGCACTTGCATTTCAAAGTTCTGACTCCTGCTATTCTAATTTGATTGACAGAGGGAGGGAGAATTAAGATTTTTTTTTAATCCAACTCAGCCTCCAATCTCTTTTCCTTTTAGTAAACCTAGACTTGGAAATGTGTGTGTGTGTGTGTGTGTGTGTGTGTGTGTGTGTATTTATTTATGCTGAAGAGAAGAAAAAGTTCTTCTCTACCCTCAAGATCTTCCCAATGGGCAAAGAATTAAATTTACATGAAACAGATTAAGAGGAAAAAAACAACAACAAAGTTTTATTTTGTGTACACGGAGGCCCAATAATGAAATTGATACCTAAAGAAATGATTAAGGCAGGCAGTTTTTATACTTTGTAGATAAAGAGACAATAAATGTGCGGGAGAATTTAGAGGACAAAAAAACCCACAAAACTAACTTTGGGAGCTTCCATTAGTAAGGAATTCTAAACAGACTTTTAGCTAGGATAGTAAATGAGTAAAAAGTCACAAGGGTTGTTTGTATAGACTTCTGGGCTCTACATTTCCTATCTCTAGTGATAAGGATGTCTCTCTATCTCCTGGTACAGGGAGGGTACATTTCACATGGGAAATTTATTTCCTGCTTTCGTGGGGATAGAAGAGGGTCTGAGTGTCCTTCCTGCTTAGCCTCTCTCTTAAGTAACTTTTATTTTAAATAATCGATATACTAAAGTGGCACATTTTGGGTCAGCCTTCCCTTGGCCCCTACAATGTTATTCTTACAGAATGGTTCAAACTCATCAGAAGTGCTTGCTGTCATGTTCCTGATGACTGTATTCAGATAATGGATGGCAGGGCTTAATGAGAACTTTCTCAACATAATAGCAACCCCAGCTGTCATTGCTTCAGGGCCAGAGTCCTGCAGGGGTAGAAATCTAGTGATTGGTTGATACAAGAGAGATTAGATTTAGGAGAGATCAATAGAACTATTCTGTTCCACAAATTTTATTATTATCCCTCCACCAGCTGAGCTGAAATGTAAGATCTGATTGATTCATTACATTACTGTGTACTCAAACACAGGTCACTAGAAAGTCTGTAATGCATACAAAGGGCGTTAACCTTAATCATATTAACCACCTAAGTAAATTCCATATCTCTTATTCATGCTTTCTTTAGCTTCAAGATTTATTCTATGTAAAACTGCCATTTGTGTTATGACTCCTTTATGGTTTTATTCACAGAAGATAGAGATAGTAAATAATAGCCAATCTCAGCATTTTACAAGTGAAGTTGTGTTTTTGAAAAAGAATTGGAGAGTGTTGAATATTGTGAAAGCAACAGTATATATGAAGCAGTTTTTTTTCAAGTTGATTCTCTTCTATTCCTAGTTTACTGAATTTTAAATATTCTTTGTATATCTTGAAATACAGCCTTTTATCGGATGTCTTTTGCAAATATTTTCTTGCAATCTGTGCTTGTCTTCTCACTTTCTTTACATTGTCTTTTACAGAGAAGTTTTCATTTTAACAAAGTCCAGCTCATTCGTTACTTCCTTCATGGATCGTGCCCTTAGTGCATCTAAAAAGTCATTACTGCAACCAAAGTCATCTAGTTTTCTCCCATGTTGTCTTCTAGGAGTTTTATAGTTTTGAGTTTTACTCTGTGACCTATTTTGAGTTACTTGAAGATTTCAGTTCCTGATTCAATGTTACCAACTCTATTCTTGTCATCAGTATTTCAGTCGTTTCAGTGTTTACATAAATGGTACTAACAGGAAATGGTAGAGGGGAATTGTTCCCCTCTTGCAATGATCTTTTCTTCACACATGTCTCTTATGTCCACTCTCTATGTCTCTCATGTCTATTCTCTGTTGCAGCACAAAACATTTGGCGTTACTAATAACTGTGACACCATTGACATCTCAATTTCAAGCACCTCAAATCACCACTCTTATCATTTGAGTCAGTACCATCCACTTCCTCCACGTCAAGAATATCTCGGCCTCACCAGAACCCGTAATCCATTAAACACTTTTTCAATGTCTCTTTTTTTATTAATTTTTTTAAACATGTATTTATTATTGAGAGACAGAGAGAGACAGAGCATGAGCATGGGAGGGGCAGAGAGAGGGGGAGACACAGAATCCGATGCAGGCTCCAGGTTCTGAGCTGTCAGGCTTCAGCACAGAACCTGACGTGGGGCTCGAACTCACAAACCATGAGATCATGACCTGAGCAAGAAGTCAGACGCTTACCCGGCGGAGCCACCCAGGCACCCCTCAATGTCTCTTAAAGACACTTCTTTTATATGTAACCTGAAATACGTACACCTTTCTATTGTTTATTTTAAGTAGCTGGCTAGAAGAAAATCGTTATTAATTCTAACTTTACTTCCCCAGCTTATTTACCCTTGCAGCTGAATGTGGACAGACCAAAGCTATGCTGACATACTTACTGCTATTTTTCCCATCAAAAATGAAAAAAAAAATCCTTCTCCTCCCACATTAAACTAGGGCCCTATTTATCTGCTTCTCTTATATGAAACATTCTTAGAAGAGTCATCAATACTAACTGTCTTCATTTCTTGTATTCCTTTTTGCAACAACCCTCCCCAACCCTCCCCAAGTAAACACCCCCCCCCCCACACCACCACTGTGCTAAAACATCTCTAATGTTTCAGTGACTTCAGGGTGTTAAATCCAATGGCAAAATCTTAGATCTCCTCTTTCAGAAGAAGATCCTTACAAAATAACCCAAAATTGGCTTTCTTGACCTGGCTCATTGTAAATTTTCTAATTTCATGTCCTATTCTCCCTTTTCTTCTCTTCATCTATCCGCTTCATCAAGCATTTGTTTAAATTGTTATTTGCATCCATTGACCATGCTCTCATACCAGAACATCTCCACTTGATGTCCCTCAGCCCCCAGCTTTTCTGCTCCCCACCCCCCTCCAGAGTGGTTATATCAATATACTGTTCCATTTGAATGTCATTTGAATGAACAACAATTTCTTAGGTAGCCACATTTACAGTCCCTTCATCTACAATTAAGATATTTGTATTCTGTATATGAATCTTTATACAGATTACCTCATAATTCACCTTCTAAAATCTCTATCGTTATTTAATATTTAATTTTATAAGACACCATGATTTAATTTAGGCATAATGTCTGAGTCAGGGCCAAGTCACTGATTTGAATTTCCAATTGTCCCAATATCACTTACTGGAAAGATTTTTTTAAAAGTGTTCTTCATTTCCACCTTTGTTAGCTAATAATCCTAATATGCATGGTTCTCCTTCTGAATAATACTCCACATTTCTCAAAAGTGGGAGTATTGCCATTTCAGACTGGACAATTCTTTGTATGCAGGGGAAATTGTGTGTACATTTTAGGGTGCTTGGCAACATCTCTGGCCTTTACCTACTATAGCCTTAGTACTCACTCTCCCTTTCTCCCGGACATTCAAGGTGTTTCCACATATTGCAAAATGTCTCCTAGGGGATTAAAATTGTCCCCAGTAGGGAGACTCTCTTCCTTTTATTTTTTTTAACTTTGGACAAATCCATTATATCATAACGACTGTCACTTTATAATAACTTTTGATATAGTACAACCAGGACTCTCATCTCATACTTCATCAAGAGGATCTTGGCCATTCTTGCTGTGTTGAATTTCACATACATTTTAGAATCAAAGATCATACAACATATACATTTTGAATTACACTAAATATGTAGCATAATTTGAGATAAAGGCATCTATAAACAATATCAAGTGTCAAATCATGACTTTTGTGTATTCCTTTTTTTATCTAGCTCTCATTCAGTTCCCCTTAGTACTCATTCAGTAGTTTATGAATAAAGGCTTATACATTTTTATATTTATTGCTAGCATTTTATATTTTGATGCTATTTACATGGTGTTTCATGCATTTTATTTTATTTTCAAAATATTTGTGTCTGGAATATAAAAAATAAAACTAATTGGTACAGCCGTGCCCTAATTTCATTTAGCATCCTAAACTGACATATTGATAAAAACATTCACTGGGAACAGCTTTTTCTATCGTCTATATACATAATCATGTTGTCCACAATTGAGTTTATTCCTTACTTTTCATTGTTTTCTTTACCAGACTATACTTGCTAGAACACTATAGTGCAGTATAAAATACAAAGGTGATAGTTTCTCATTCTTGAATTCAGTGGGAAATTCTTCCAAACTTTACCATTAAGTATTATGTTTGCTGTCAACTTCTTCATTAGATCAAAGAAGTGTCACTCTAGTCCTAGCATATTAATAATTATTTATCATAAATTAATATATTTAAGACTATTTTTTTAATTTTTTTAACATTTATTTATTTTTGAGACAGAGAGAGACAGAGCATGAATGGGGGAGGGTCAGAGAGAGGGAGACACAGAATCTGAAACAGGCTCCAGGCTCTGAGCTGTCAGCACAGAGCCCGATGCGGGGCTTGAACTCACGGACCACGAGATCCTGACCTGAGCCGAAGTCTGCCGCTTAACCGACTGAGCTACCCAGGCACCCCAAGATTATTTTTCTTAAAGCATTAAGATCATCATATGATTTTCTTCTTCAGATTGTTAATTTAGTTAGGTACAATGATTTATTTAATTAAAGAAGAACAGGAACTCCTGGGTGGCTCAGTCAGTTAAGTGTCTTATTCTTGATTTTGGCTCAGGTCATGATTTCATAGTTTGTGGGTTTGAGCCCCACACTGGGCTCTGCACTAATAATGCAGAGCCTGCTTGGGATTCTCTCTCTCTCTCTCTCTCTCTCTCTCTCTCTCTCGGTCATTACCTTGCTTACACTCTCTCTCTCAAAATAAATTTAAGAAAATGTTAAAGAACAATTTACATTGAGTCAATTGCTATTAAGTGGATGATTTGATAAATTTTAATACATGTATATGCCACTGAAATTAAGGTCCTAATAAACATATAGCACATTTGTATTACATAAGAAAGTTTTTTTTTAATTTTTTTAACGTTTATTTAATTTTTGAGAGACAGAGACAGAGCATGAGCTGGGGAGGGGACAGAGAGAGAGACAGGGAGTCACAGATTCCAAAGCAGGCCCCAGGCTTCGAACTGTCAGCACAGAGCCCAACGCGGGGCTCAAACCCATAAACCATGAGATCATGACCTGGGCCGAAGTTGGCCGCCTAACCGACTGAAACATCCAGGTGCCCCAAGAAAGTTTTTAAAAAAAATTTTTTTTTCAACGTTTATTTATTTTTGCGACAGAGAGAGACAGAGCATGAACGGGGGAGGGGCAGAGAGAGAGGGAGACACAGAATCAGAAACAGGCTCCAGGCTCCGAGCCATCAGCCCAAGAGCCCAACGCGGGGCTCGAACTCACGGACCGCGAGATCGTGACCTGGCTGAAGTCGGACGCTTAACCGACTGCGCCACCCAGGCACCCCCCCCAAGAAAGTTTTTTAATTCCCTGCCTCTGGTCATCAACCACCAAGCCTCTCGCCTTCAGACAACCATACAACCAGAGATTAGTTTAGCCTATATCTTCATGCCAGATGGAATTTTACAATACATTCTCTTTTGTGTCTGGCTTCTTTCGCTAAACACAATGTTTCTGAGATCATGATGTTGTGTGTGTGAGTAGTTTGCTCTTTTTTTTTTTTTTTTTTTTTACTGCTCAGTAGTATTTTATTTTATAAATACATCGCAATTTGTTAACTTTTCATCTGTTAATGCATACTGGCATGTTTCCTTTGGGGATGATTGTAATTAAGTTTGCTATGAACATTCGGGTGCAAGTGTTTCTATGGACAGATATTTCCCCCACTTTGAGAAGTACCTAATGAGTAGAAAAGCTGGGTCATGCATGCTATAACTAAACAACTAAAAGAAACTAAAAACTTTTCTAAGTGGCGGTATCATTTATAGTCCTTCTCATAATGTATGAGAGTTGCAGTCTTTCTACATTCTTTCCCACAATTGGTATTGTCACTTTTAATCTTAGATATTCTGCAGGGCATAAAGCCCTGGTTTTGTCAATTTTAATTTGTATTCCCCTGACAACGAATGATGCTGAACACCTTCTATGTGCTTAGTAGCCATTTATAGATTTTCTTTTGTGAACTGTCCAAGTTTTCCATCATTTAAAAATTGAATTGTTTTTCTTTATGACTCATTTGTAGGTGTACTTCATATATTCTAAAGTCAAAACGTTTTATAATTACATATATTGTGACAATTTTCTCTCAACCTGGGATGTGTTCCCTCATCTGTTAATGGTGCATATTTCTAATGAGAAGGTTTTTTAAAAAACAATTGATGAAGTCCAAATAATCCATATTTCCTTTTATGTTTGTATGTATTTCATAAATCCTAAATTATAAAGATATTTTCTTAGGTTTTATACCTTTAGCTTCTTCATTTATATCTATGATACATCTCTAATTCATTTTTATCTTAGTGCCCTAAGCACTAAGGATGCCTTAGCATCCTTATAAGGATTAATAGACAAATATAATTGTGTATATTTAAAGTGTACAGTATGATGATTTGAGATACACACACACACACACACACACTCACACACAATGAGGGATGATCACCAAGGTCAAGAGAATTCACATACCTATCAACTCATCTAGTTAACTCTATGAGTTAACCATATTATCAACTATAGTCACCATCCTGTACATTAGAGGCTCAGAACTTGGTCTTCTTATAACTGGAAATTTGTACCTATGTCTTTGACCTGTTTCTCTCTATTTCTCCTCACCTAGCCCCTAACAGCCAACATTTTATTCTGTTTCTATGAAATGAGCTTTTTAAAAAGTATGCGTTTAGATTTCATGTTTAAGTGATACCATACAGGATATCTTGTTCTGTCTGACTTGTTTCACTTAGCATTATGCCCTCCAGATTCATCCATGTTATCCATTACAAATGACAGGATATCCTTCCATTTTGGGGGTTGAATAGTTTTTCATTGCATATATATGCCACATTTTCTTTATCCATTTACCTGTTGAAAAACATTTAGGTTGTTTCCATATTTTGGCTATTGTGAATAATGCTATAATTAATATGAGGGTGCAGATATCTCTTTGATGTCTCTGATATTATTTCCTTCAGATAAATACCCAGGAGTGCAGTGCAGTTGCTAGTTGATATGATAGTTCTATTTTTTTAAGTTTATTTATTTTTTTTTAATTTTGAGAGATAGAAAGCAAGCTATATCAATTTACATTCCCACCAACCATGTACAACAGTTCACAATTTTCTACATCCTTGCCAACATTTGTTATCTCCTGCTTTTTTGATAATAATCATCCTAACAGTTCCAAGGTGATATCTCATTGTGTTTTTGATTGGCATTATTTTGATGATTAGTGATGTTGAGTACCTATTTTATATATGCTTTTGGAAAAATGTCTATTCACCTTCTTTGCCTACTTTATTTTTTCTTTCAATTTTTAAATGTTTAGTTATTTATGAGAGAGAGACAGAGACAGAGACAGAGCGTGAGTGGGGGAGGAGCAGAGAAGAGAGAGGGAGACACAGAATCCGAAGCAGGTTCCAGGCTCTGAGCTGTCAGCACAGAGCCCAACGTGGGGCTTGAACCCATGAACCATGAGATCATGACCTGAGCGTCAGTCAGATTCTCAACTGACTGAGCTACCCAGGCACCCTTGCCTACTTTATATTTAAACTGCATTGTTTTGTTTTGTTTCTTCGCTATAGAGTTGTATGAGTTCTTTATATATTTTGGATATTAGCTCCTTATCAGATATACGGTTTGCAAATATTTTATTCCATCCCATAACTTGCCATTTCATTTGTTAAAGGTGCCCGTTGCTGTGTAGTCTCTTTTCAGTTTAACGGAGTCCAAAGTGTTTCTTTTAGCTTTTGTTGTCTGTTCCTTTGGTATCTAAGTCAAGAAATCATTGCTAAGACCAATATCAAGAATCATTTTCTTATGTTGTCTTCCAGGAATTTTATGGCTTCAGGTCTTACATATATGTCTTTAATCCATTTTGAGATATTTTCTGTGTATGGTATAAATAGGTGTTGAGTTTCATTCTCTTGCATGTGGATATCTCATTTTCCCAGCTATTGAAGAGACTATCTTTTCCTCAGTGTGTGTTTTTGGTGCCATTTTCAAAAGTAAGTTGATTTATTTTCATGAGTTTATATCTGGCTGTCTATACTGATCCACTGGTATTTATGCTTATTTTTACTCCAGGATCATTTTGTTTTGATTCTACAGTTTTGTAATGTAGCTTGAAATCAGGAACTGTAGTGCCTTTAGCTTTGTTTCTCTTTCTCAAGATTGCTTGGGCTATTCAGGGTCTTTGGTGATTGCATACACATTTTAGTATAGTTTTTTTTATGTTTGTGAAAAAAATGCCATTGGAATTTTGATAGGCATTGTATTGAATCTGTAGTTCACTTTGGGTAGTATAGAAATTTTCACAACAGTAAGTCTTCCAATTCAGGAATATGGGATATATTTCCACTTATTTGTAGCTCCTTCAATTATTCCCAACAAGGTCTTATAGTTATCAATGAATAGATCATTGCTATTTTTGTTAAATTTGTTCCTATTTGTTTTGCTTTTGCTGTTATTGTGAAAGACATCCCTGGCCCTCCCCCTCCCCCCCCCCCCCCCATAATTTCTCTTAGTTAAATCACTGTATTTGAGCCATGGGTTATTTAGAAACATTTCTCAATTTAAAATCATATAAAATTATTTATTTTGTAGGCCATATGCCTATTAAATGGTGAAAAAAGCTATGATCTTGGGGCATCTGGGTGGCTCAGTCGATCAAGCGTCAGACTCTTGGTTTCAGTTCAACTCATGATCACACATTTCCTGGAATCAAGCTTCACATCAGGCTTTGCACTGACAGTGTGGAGCCTGCTTAGGATTTTCTTCCTCTCTCTCTGCCCCTCCTCCACTTATGCTCTCTCTCTTTCTCAAAATAAATCAACTTAATATGAAGTTATGATAGTAATGCCTTGCATTCTGTTGACATTTTCTTCATGTCTAGCATATGGTCAATTTTTGTGAATCCTGTGTGTACTTGAAAAAATATATTCTTCCATACTTGGATACAGAAGTTTGTATTAGTTTTTAAGAATATTATTAATATTCTTAGTTTTTTAAGAATATTATTAATATTTTAACTTACTAATTTATTTAAAATGTTTTTTAAGGGGCACCTTGGTGGCTCAGTTGGTTGAGCGACCAACTTTGGTTCAGGTCATGATCTCGCTGCTCATGGGTTTGAGCCCCACTTTGGGCTCTGGGCTGACAGTTAAGAGCCTAGAGCCTGCTTTGGATTCTCTGTTTCCCCTCATTGTCCCTCCGTGATTGCTCTCTCTCTGTCTCTCTCAAAAATAAATGAACGTTAAAAAAAATCTTAACATGTTTTTAAAAATTTTTTTCCAATCATTGAGGGATTTATGTGGTTATTATTTAGCTTTTTTGAAATTTTTGCTTTATGGATTTCAGACTGTTATTCAGTATATATACAAATTTAGACTTATCTGACATCCCTAATTAATCAAATATTTACTCATTCAGAATTCTACTCACTTATCCCTAATAATATATTTTGTCTTAACATGTATTTTGTCTGATACTAATATAATTACTCCATATCTCTTTTCATTATTTATATAAATATATATAATATACATATATAACATATATATATTTATATTTATACTTATTTTATTTATTTCCCATGTGTATATGTGTGTGTGTGTGTGTGTATGGAGAAAAAGAGAGAAAATATATATACAATATATATATTATATATATATGTAACATATATAAAAAGAGAGGGAGAGATTGAAAATAGTTGCTCTCTCTTTATATATATATATATATATATATATATATATATATATAAGATGTGTGTATGTGTGTGTGTACATAAATGTATGTATAGAAAGAGAGGGTTTGTTTTTTTTTTATTTTAATTATTTTTTAACAAATATTTTTTTTAATTTTTTTTTCAACGTTTTTTATTTATTTTTGGGACAGAGAGAGACAGAGCATGAATGGGGGAGGGGCAGAGAGAGAGGGAGACACAGAATCGGAAACAGGCTCCAGGCTCTGAGCCATCAGCCCAGAGCCCAACGCGGGGCTCGAACTCACGGACCGCAAGATCGTGACCTGGCTGAAGTCGGACGCTTAGCCGACTGCACCACCCAGGCGCCCCATAAATATTTTAATGTTTATTTATTTTTGAGAGAGACAGTGTGCAAGTAGGGGAGGAACAGAGAGAGAGGGAGACAGAATCTGAAGCAGGCTCCAGGCTCCAAGCTCTCAGTACGGAGCCTGATGTGGGTCCTGAACTCACAAACTGTGAGATCATGACCCGAGCCAAAATCAAGAGTTAAACACTTAATCAACTAAGCCACCCGGGCACCCCTTATGTTATTTTTAAATTCTATTTAATTGCTTTATTTGGAGTTTGAATTTGATCTTTTCAATTTCATTCATTTTTGGCTTGTTTGTTACATATTTTTGACATTATTTTAGTGATTGCCCTAGAAATTACACAAGCATTCTTGACTTATCAAACTCCAATATTAGCTGGTAATTTTATCTCCTCTTGCATGCCTAGAAGATGTAAAGGCCTTAGTTCCCCTTAATTTTATCAACCAATCAATATAGTCAAATCTCATTTGAATTTAATATATATGTTTACCATTCTCATTACTGCTTGTCACTTCTTGCATCGCTGACCTCCCATCTAGGATTATGTTTCCCTATACTGAAATGAGACATTTAAATGTATCTTTACAATGCATTTTATTGAGAAACTCTTTATGAAATTTTTTTTTACTTTTGTCTGAATATTCATTTCAACTTTGTAAATGTACATTTGTAAACATATAACAACCAAGTGCTATTGGGATCTCACAACCTCCATACCTTTTTAGGGGACAGAGCTGGTAAATATGTGTGTATATTAACCCCTATACACACTGGAATATATTATCTGTAGTTAGTGTGAAACAAACTTACCAGCGGGGCTACACTGTCTGTGAACAGTTATTTGTGTCCCTTAGTTTTATTGTATCAACTCTTGTTTTGTAAACAATTTGGATCAGCTTCTTGTTTTCCCTTTACCTTAAGTGTGGTTATATATTTCACTTATAATACAATTTGATTCATTTTTTCACATGCACCTTTCATTTGGGCGTCGCCCCTTCCCCACACCTTAGCTGTTTTTAAAAGTGTACACACAGACATTCTGAGGTGTTCAGTGCCACAGATTTTGAGAAATGTATTCACAAACACAGTTCTACATAGAATAATTTCATCATCCCATCTTCAGTGATGTTCTTTTAATTCCGATATTGGTAATTTGTATCTCCTAATTATTTTGTTCTGAGTCAGATGTATTAGAAGTTTTTCATTTTTATTGATATTTCCTAAGAATGTGGTTTTCTTTTTATTATTTTTTCTTTATTTTTGGTATCAATTTTATCAACTTCTGCTTTTATCTTTAATATTGTCTACCTTCTGTTTGCCTTAAGTATAATTTGATTTTTCTGTGTTTCTTATTTTTTTAAGTTTATTTATTTATTTTGAGAAAGAGAGAGACAAAGGGAGAGAGAGACAGAGCAGAGCAAGCACAGGAAGAGCAGAAAGAGAGAGGGAAAGAGACAGAATCCCAAGCCAGCTCCACACTGGCAATGCAGAGCCCAATGGGGGGCTGGAACTCATGAACCGTGAGATCATGGCCTGAGCCAGAAGTAAGTCCAACATTTAACCAACTGAGCCACCGAGGTGACCCATGTTTTTCTTTTCTTTTCTTTTCTTTTCTTTTCTTTTCTTTTCTTTTCTTTTCACCGAGGTGACCCATGTTTTTCTTTTCTTTTCTTTTCTTTTCTTTTCTTTTCTTTTCTTTCCTCTTCTTTCCTTTTCTTTCTTTTCTTTTCCTTTTTCTTTCTTTTCTGTTTTTGTTGTTTCATGCTTATTTATTTTTGAGAGAGACACAGTGTGAACAGGGGAGGAGCAGAGAGAGAGACGGAGACACAGAATCCAAGCAAGCTCTGGGCTCTGAGCTGTCAGCACAGAGCCCAACGCGGGGCTCAAACCCACAAACTGGGAAGATCATGACCTGCGCTGAAGTCTGAGGCTTAACCGACTGAGCCACCGAGGCGCCCCTTTCTTTTGCTTAAAGTGAATACTTAGATTACCAATTTGAGCAGATTTTTCTTTTTTTTTAATATTAGCATTTGGTGTTACAAAGTTCCCTCTGCTGGACCAACTTTAGTAATAATTGACAATATTTTGCTTTCTAGCATGACACTTACCTTGAATCAGCTATTTCTTTAAGAAACTCTATATTCATTTAGGATGAAACGGCATGGTATGAGAGACTACATCAGGTTACTAATGTTTGTTGCTACTGAACTGGTCATCATTCTCATCTCTTTTAATGGGAAACATAGAAAATATGGTATGAAACCACAGAGTTGTTAATGTGGCTGCTTGGTTTCATAAACAGATAGATAGACACAGATGACAATTCTATCCTGATAAAATGCCAATTTTCCATTATTTCAATGATATCAGCATAATTACTCATTGAATGCTTCCAAATTACTATTACAACACACAGGATCCTAAATAATCACTAGTAAAATAGTTTCTTTTTTTTTTTTGATAATTCTTCCTGTTCTTAATATTCTCACCAGGTATGTGAAGTACAATTATTGTGTCTTAAAGCCACCTTGAAGAGTTCTCCGCACTGTGTTAATGCCACTAACTGGACACACAGGCCCATTGGTCTTATTTCTTTTGCTGAGTTTTAGAGATTGTTTTTTAATTAAATTTTGTTTTTCAGTTTAAAAGTCAAATCCAGCAAACACAAGCTATTCGTAGTAATCTAACCTTTATTTCTAACTCCATCATTTCCTTTTGTTCTCCATTAGCAGCAATTTGTTTTATTAATCTGTCTTGGTCCCTATTTTAAAATATCAGTTACATATGATATATCTAGCTAGATAAATATTCTACTCTGTAATAAAATATATTGATTACCTTTGTAGTATACTTTTTAATATTTTGGAGGGCTTATATTTCTCTGCTAATGCTGAGATTTATCCTATTACCTATGTATTATCCTTATTTCTTCTATACTTAAAAGTTATCTTCAGGGTTTTTTAATATGAAATTTATTGTCAAATTGGTTTCCATACAACACCCAGTGCTCATCCCAACAGGTGCCCTCCTCAATTCCCATCACCCACTTTCCACTCTCCCCCTTCCACTAACCCTCAGTTTGTTCTCTGTATTTAAGAGTCTCTTATGTTTTGCCTCCTTCCCTCTCTGTAATTTTTTTTCTCCTTCCCCACCCCCATGGTCTTCTGTTAAGTTTCTCAGGATCCACATATGAGTGAAAACATATGATACCTGTCTTTCTCTGTATGACTTATTTCACTTAGCATAACACTCTCCAGTTCCATCCACATTGCTACAAAAGGCCATATTTCATTCTTTCTCATTGCCAAATAGTATTCCATTGTATACATAAACCACAACTTCTTTATCCATTTGATGGAAAACTTCTTTATCCACCAATTGATCGACATTTAGGCTCTTTCCATAATTTGGCTATTGTTGAAAGTGCTGCTATAAACATTGGGGTACAAGTGCCCCTATGCTTCAGTACTCCTGTATCCCTTGGTAAATTCCTAGCAGTGTTATTACTGGGTCATGCGCTAGATCTATTTTTAATTTTTTGAGGAACCTCCACACTGTTTTCCAGAGCGGCTGCACCAATTTGCATTCCCAGCAATAGTGCAAGAGGGTTCCCATTTCTCCACATACTCATCAGGATCTATAGTCTCCTGATTTGTTCATTTTAGCCACTCTGACTAGCGTGAGGTGGTATCTGAGTGTGGTTTTGATTTGTGTTTCCCTGATGAGGAATGATGTTGAGCGTGTGTTCCTGTGCCTATTGGCCATCTGGATGTCTTCTTTAGAGAAGTGCCTATTTATGTCTTCTGTCCATTTCTTCACTCAATTATTTGTTTTTCAGGTGTGGAGTTTGATAAGCTCTTTATAGATTTTGGATACTAGCCCTTTGTCCGATATGTCGCTTGCAAATATCTTTTCCCATTCCGTTGGTTGCCTGTCAGTTTTGTTGATTGTTTCCTTTTCTGTGTAGACACTTTTTATCTTCATGAGGTCCCAATAGTTCATTTTTGCTTTTAATTCCCTTGCCTTTGGAGATGTGTCAAGTAAGAAATTGCTGCGGCTGAGGTCAGAGAGGTTTTTTCCTGCTTTCTCCTCTAGGGTTTTTTTTTTTTTTTTGAGGTCTTTTTATCCATTTTGAGTTTATTTTTGTGAATGGTGTGAGGAAGTGGTCTAGTTTCATCCTTCTGCATGTTGCTGTCCAGTTCTCCCAGCACCATTTTTTAAAGAGACTGTCTTTTTATAATTGGATATTCTTTCCTGCTTTCTCAAAGATGAGTTGGCCATACGTTTGTGGGTCTAGTTCTGGGGTTTCTATTCTATTCCATTGGTCTATGTGTCTGTTTTGTGCCAATACCATGCTGTCTTGATGATGACAGCTTTGTAGTAGAGGCTAGAGTCTAGGATTGTGATGCCTCCCGCTTTGGTATTTTTCCTCAATATTACTTTGGCTATTCGGTGTCTTTTGTGGTTGCATACAAATTTTAGGATTGCTTGTTCTAGCTTCGAGAAGAATGCTGGTTCAATTTTGATTGGGATTGCATTGAATGTGTAGATTGCTTTGGGTAGTATTGACATTTTAACAATATTTATTCTTCCAATCCATGAGCACGGAATGTTTTTTCCATTTCTTTATATCTTCTTCAATTTCCTTCATAAGCTTTCTATAGTTTTCAGCATACATATCTTTTACATGTTTGGTTAGGTATATTCCTAGATATTTTATGATTCTTGGTACAATTGTGAATGGGATCAGTTTCTTTATTTGTCTTTCTGTTGCTTCATTATTAGTGTATAAGAATGCAACTGATTTCTGTACAGTGATTTTGTATCCTGTGACTTTGCTGAATTCATGTGTCAGTGCTAGCAGACTTTTGGTGGAGTCTATCGGGTTTTCCATGTATAGTATCATGTCACCTGAAAAAAGTGAAAGCTTGACTTCATCTTTGCCAATTTTTATGCCTTTGATTTCCTTTTGTTGTCTCATTGCTGATGCTAGAACTTCCAACACTACATTAAACAACAGCGGGAGAGTGGACATCACTGTTGTGTTCCTGGTCTCAGGGGGAAAGCTCTCAGTTTTTCCCCATTGAGGATGATATTAGCTGTGGGCTTTTCATAAATGGCTTTTATGGTGTTTAAGTATGGTTTTCAGTTTTTGTTCTACAAACAATATAAGATTAGGTAGATATTACTTATCCTCCTGTTTCTCTTTGCTAGTATCTAATTTGAAATAGTATTTTGTTTACTTGTAAAATATATATACATATATATGTATATGTGTGTGTGTGTGTGTGTATATATATATATATATATATATATATAGTTAAGAGCAAGCTGAGTGTATTCCTGAGCATTCTCCAAATTCTTTTCTCATTTTTGAAACCTTTATTTTGTTTTTGTTTTTGTTTTTTTTTTTTTTAAATTTTTTTTAACGTTTATTTATTTTTGAGACAGAGACAGAGCATGAACAGGGGAGGAGCAGAGAGAGAAGGAGATACAGAATCGGAAGCAGGCTCCAGGCTCTGAGCCATCAGCCCAGAGCCCGACGCGGGGCTCGAACTCACGGACCGCGAGATCGTGACCTGGCTGAAGTCGGACGCTTAACCGACTGAGCCACCCAGGCGCCCCTGAAACCTTTATTTTGAAACAAAATCAAACTTAGGTGTACTTAAAAATTTTTTGAGTGAAATGCACCAAATTGGTACATATAGTCTTCATATACTGTGTTTTCTCACTGATACCTATCATCTAGCCTTAGTTCTCTACATACATCTATATTTAATGTTCACTATTAATCCTTACATTGCTGTCATTCTAGCCATTTTGATTGTATGGAATATGTTTACTAGATTTCTTCAGAAGGACAATGAATCAGTTTCAAAAGGCCTTGCATGTTCATAAGTTTAAGACATTTACACTTGAAGATCACTTTAATGGTTATAAAACCCTTGGTTCATATTTTCTCTCTTTTTATACATTCACTATATTGCTCCTTTGACTTCTGGTATAAAGCATTGCTGTCACAAAGTATACTGATAATTTCATTGAGCTTCCCATTATAAATAAAAACTTATAATTTGATTTGTTCCCTCCTTCCATGATACTCAAAGGATTTTAATGTTTCCTAAAAGTCCAAAGTGTTATCCATTCCAGATTTGTGTTCTCAGGGTTTTGGAACTACCTTTCAATGTTTTGATCCAAGTCTCTCTATGACTCTTTTTCTTTCCTTTTTGTTTATTTTCTGAATTTTAATGGTATAAGACTTCCTTGAATGACGGTTTTTGACATTTATCTTACTTTATTGTTATAGTTTTATTCATCATGGACCTCTATTATATGTAAGTGTATCTATAATCAGAAGGAAACTCTTAAAGCTTTAATCTCTTAATTACTACTGTGATTTTTTTAATTTATTTTATATCTTTTCTTTAAAGAAAAACATTTTCAAGTGGATATGATAAGCTCCTGTGTTCCTACCAGTTTATTTCTCTTTTTACTGAATATGTGTGTACATATGTACATGTATGTATATGTGTGTGCTTTCAATAAGACCTATATAGGAAAACATGCTGAAGGGATTAAGATGAGATGTCATCTATTTAGAATTCTGAATGCATTATATCTGTTTTCAGAAATTATATATACTCAGCATGTTTATATATGGGAGTTAGTAACACACACACACACACACACACACACACACACACACACTTTTTCTCCTGTGTCCTTTTATATCTTTTTTCAAATCTTCAGTCCCTCTATTTACCACAAATCTGAGTATTTCTTGTATGTCTCCTTCTGATTTATACTCTTTCTGCCTTCAACGCTTTACTTTTATCAAGATCTTCTTTTCTTTTGTCCTTATTTTCTTTTTATGTTCTATTTGAACGCTGCCCTTTTTTTTTTTTTTTTTTTAATGTCAGGTTCTAGACACCCAGACTCCTCCGGCTCACTCAGAATTTCTCAGGTACCCCCCTACCCATCCTCAAATTAAATGAGGCAAATTCCCTCCCAGCCTTCGATAGTTTCAATGGCTTATCAGAGATTCCCAAACATATCTGCTGGAAATGTATGGATTAGCAGGTTTTAAGGTCAACAACAACAACAACAACAGCAAGAAAAAAACATATGTACAACATGGCTGTTGGTGTTTTGTCATAAATTTGGATTTGTAGAAGGTTCATAAATTTAGACTCACAGAAAGACCTTGTTAATTTTGGTTTTTTAACATGATGACCCACCTGTTTTATAGGGAAATTTAGGTACATTGTAATATCACCTCCACCATCTTCCCTGGGTTCCCACTGTCATTCTTGAATAGTATTTTTTCAAATATTAAAATTCTTAGTTGGCAATTATTTCCTTGCAGTCTTTCAAAGACATGGTTCCACTGTCTTCCAACTTATACCGTTTCTGTTTAAAACACAGCTATGAATTATCTGCTTGAATATAATCTGTTTGTTTTTGTTTTGTTTTTTTGTTTTTGTTTTTATTTTCTGCATAGCTGCTTTTAAGATGTTCTATTTATCTGATTTTTAGCAGCTTTTCTAAACTGTATCTAGCTCTGAATATATTTTAATGCATCTTTCCTCAGTTTGTCAGGCTTCTTGAGTCTGTGACTTGAAGTCTATAATGGTTAATTTTATGTGTCAATTTGAATGGGTCATGAAGTGCCCAAACTTTTGGCCAAACAATATTCCGGATGTGTCTGTTAATGTGTTTCCAGTTGAGATGAATATTGGAATCAACAGACTGAGGTGAGCATATTGCCCTCCTAATGTTTGTGGGCCCCATCCAATTAGTTAACAACTGAAATAGAACTAAAGGCCAGAGTAAGAAACATCTCTTCCTGACTGAATAACAGTAGATGGGACTTCAGTCTTTTCCAGCCCATGGATTTGAACTGAAACATCAGCTTTTCTTGGGTTTTGAGCCACAAGTTTTCAGAATGGAACGCAAATTTGCCTCTCAGAATGGTAGTCAGACTGGAACTATACATCTGCTCTCCTGGGTCTCTAGCTTACTGACTTCTCAGTCTCCATAATCATTTGAGCCAATTCCTTATCTATGTATCTTGTATCTGTATCTCTATCTACATATTTTCTCTCAGTTCTGTTTCTCTCAACAACTGCACTCATGCTTCCTCCACTAGTTTAGAAATGTTCTCTGTATTATTTGCTCAAAAATTTTTTTCTCATGCATTTTCTCACATTTTTCCTTCTGGGATTCATTTTACACACTCATAACCCTGTTATTATATTCTGTGCTCATATGGTCTTTCATTTTTATTTCTATGTCTTCTAGTGTTTAATTCAAGATAAGTTTTGACTTCTTATTTTTCTCTATCTTTTTTAATTGTATATAATTTATTCTAAATTGATCTTGATTTCAAAATTTTATCATAATCACATCTAGAGTTTTCACTTGTTCATTTCATTTATTTTGTCACCTGTTCATTTTATATACACTGTTTATATTTTCGGCTTAAGTTTTCACTAGCTTATACATCTTAAGCATATTTTAAATCTTCTACTTAATCTTAATATATTGCTCCTCAAAGGCCCTATTTCAATACCTTGTTTTTTCCTGGTTTTATCCCATGCCTCTTACTTTTCTCTGAGCCTTAATATATTTATTATTTGCCAGGCATTGTATTTTTAATATGTGTAGAAATAATTTCAGGCCAAAAATGATGTCATTTTCCTCCAAAGCAGAAACATACTTTCAGGGACTCAAAAGACTTGAAGCTGGCTTACAACTTCTGCAGGTTCTTTCCTTTTTTTTTCTTTTTCCTTTTATCTTATTTTTCTTTCCTTTCCTTCACCCTCACCACCGCCCCCCCCCCATGCTTTTCTACTTCCAGGATACTCATTCTCTGAGGAGGAGATATTTTACTCATAGTCTGAGGGGGAGGAACATCCAATTATTGTTGCTCTACTTGGTGAGGCAGCCAAAAGTGATGATTTTTATCCCACACTCTCTATCTGTTCTGAAATACTCAAAATTCCCTAGGCAAAAAAAAAAAAAAAAGACTGTAAAATTTAACCTCATTTTTCTGAAGCTACTTTCTCCTCCAATTTATGGCCTGTCTACTCACTTTCTTTTTTTTTTCTTAATTTTTTTTTCAACGTTTATTTATTTTTGGGACAGAGAGAGACAGAGCATGAACGGGGGAGGGGCAGAGAGGGAGACACAGAATTGGAAACAGGCTCCAGGCTCTGAGCCATCATCCCAGAGCCTGATGCGGGGCTCAAACCCCCGGACCGCGAGATCGTGACCTGGCTGAAGTCGGACGCTTAACCGACTGCGCCACCCAGGCGCCCCACTCACTTTCTTGATCATTATCAAGAGTAAATATTTTCGTACGGTTCTCACAATTCAAGGTAAGTCCCAAACTATCTAGTTTGAAGTTATACAATAAACAAGTCCTCAATTAATATTTTTGGAAAGATTGAGACATACAGATATGATTCAGTTTTGACAGATAAGGGGCAAAGATCAAAAAGATTAACTGATCATTCATAGGCAATTGAGCTAAGTAGACAAGTAGATTTAAAAACGTTTATATATGAATTTAAAATTTATACTCTTTTTATTTGCTTTGATATAAAGCACACTTAGGAGATGCCTACTAAGTTGCAGTCTCAGTTCTAAATACTTTGCAAATATTAGCTCTTTTAATCTCTCCAACAACACAATAAGATATTAAAGTATCTTCTAGGGAGCCTGGGTGTCTCAGTCAGTTGAGCGTCCAACTTTGGCTCAGGTCACGATCTCACGGTCTGTGGGCTCGAGCCCCACGTCGGGCTCTGTGCTGACAGCTCAGAGCCTGGAGCCTGCTCCGGATTCTGTGTCTCCCTCTCCCTCTGTCCCTCCTCCACTCTCACTTTGTCTCACTCTGTCTCTCAAAAATAAATAAATGTAAAAATATCTTCTACATCTCCACTTACAGAAGAGGAAAGAAAATCATAGACAGTTAAGTAGGTAGAAGAGCTTAGGTTTTAATACAGAGATACTAGCTCAGAATCCATGCTTTTAATCACTTTTTCACATAAAATAATATATCTCCATTAAAGTATACTGGAAGATAAGAATTTGAGGGTCAGAATCTACAACATCACGAATTTAGTTTTATGATCTCTTTTCATACAACAATAATTCAATAAGCATACATTAAAACTTTATTGTACTCATGACACTATACTACTAGCTTCTCCTTATTTGGAAAACTGTATGTGGTAGTGTGTGTCTATGTGTCCATGTCAGGCAGCAAAAACATAGTTCAAGTGAAGTTATAAATCACAGAAACTATGTTGCAAAGAAAATAGAGATTCACTAAGTTTGTATTACAGACACAAGGCACATGTTAAATAATTAAACCATAGTTCAAATGAAGTTATAAATCACAGAAACTATGTTGCAAATAAAATAGAGATTCACTAAGTTTGTATTACAGATACAAGGCACATGTTAAATACTTTTGAGTGTCTGTTGTCATAAGCAGGCCCTTTTCTTCACTGAGACAATCTGTACTCCAGCTCAGAAAACACAGCAGAAGCAGATCAAATGTTAAATAAATGTGAAAAATATACACTGTGTCACAATTTAGTATGTTCTTCCAGAGGCTCTACAGGTAATAGCAATGGAATAAGAATGATAATGGGAAAAATATTCACACCGCTAATAACAGTGTATTCTTTGTGCATTTTATCATTTACAGAGCATTTTTCAAAAGCAGGAAGGTTTATGTATTTGGGGGTTAGTTCGTGGAAAAATTTATTCAGGGAAGTACATTGTCTAGTATACAGTAGAGTTTCAATAAACTTGTACTGAATAACTTAAAGGAAGGGACTGACTGAAAATATAAAAGAAAGGGGAAAGAATATTTGGATGTCTGTGAACACTGTTTATCTATTAAAGTTGTATACAGTGGTGGATTATTTTTGCTTTTCTCCACTCAATTCAATGAATATGTATGAGGTGCCAACAGGCCCAGGCAACTAGGCTTCATGTGTACTTTTCACTTTATTCATTTGCTATTGCAGTTGACCAAAATGTATTTAATATACAGTTTTAACTCAGGAAGAGAAATATAGAATTCTCTCTCTTCTCAGCCTTACTAATTTTTCTACCATATTTTTCTTTACGTTTTTTAATCAGAGAGATAAATGTTAACACAGTAAGTTAATTGATCAAGATATGGATATGTGCTTTATAAATATATTTCTATTCAATTTATTAAAGAACGTTCAGGAGTTCCATAGACAATGAAATCAAACTTACTTTATGATACAAACTTTCCAACTAAAATATATTTTTAAGTTACCAAAATATTATCTATAGAAAAATAATAATGTTTTAGTTTTTAAACAGCATACACCTTTATTCGAGACTCTAAGGAGCTCTAAAGGAAAGATAGCTTTACAGATCATCTAATCAAACACTTATTTTATCTAAAAAGGAATGGAAATCCAGGTAGAGTAAATGATTTACTAATTTCTCATAGCTACTTAGCATTTAGAAAGGGATTATCTCACTTTAATACAAAATTCTTTCCTCCAGAAAACCCCTCCCCCCCAAAAAAAACAAATAAAAAAACCAACAAACAAAAAAACATAGGACTCTGCCATTTTATGTATTATTACTTTGAAAAATATTTTCATGTTGAAATAATAACTATGCCTTAATTATATTTACATTTCAGCAACAATTTTTAAGTAAATTAAAATATTAATCTAGGTTACAATACATTTTAAAAATGAATTAATAAACTCAGAAGTAGATGATTATTTTTGAGTACCATATACCCCCCTTTGAGATAGCCATCCTAAACCAATTGATTTAGGATAGCAATGACTTGCATAATAACAGATATATTTAATAAACTATATATAACCTTTATCTATGTTCTTCTAAGCACCTTATAAATAATAAATCATGTAATTTCCATAATATCCTCTGAGTATTTGTAGAATTAGCATTTTGTAGATGAGGACAAAGAGACAGAGAAGATAAATAATTTGCCCAAGTTGTTACAACTAGTAATTGAAGGAATCAAACAAGGATCTGTGAATAAATCACCACTTTTAAGCTATGCTTCTGGGTGTTTAACTTAACATTTAAACTTCTCTAACCCTTCTTTTGCAATCTCACCCTGTTCTTTGTTACAAAGATTTTATACAAAAGCCACAAGTAAGAAGCTTCTCCAGAAAATACAGTTTTCTAAGACAAAAGCAATGGTTTGCCAACGGTCATGAAAAACTGGCTGGCAGAGAACGCGCCTGGGTAGCTCAGTCAGTTAAGCATCCGACTTCCACTCAGGTCATGATCTCATAGCTCCTGAGTCTGAGCCCCACATCAAGCTCTGTGCTGACAGCTCAGAGCCTGGAGCCTGCTTTGGATTCTTTGTCTCCCCCACTCTCTGCGCCTCCCCCACTCTCTGCGCCTCCCCCACTCTCACTCTCTCTCTCTCTCTCTCTCTCTCTAAAATGAACGTTAAGAATATTAAAAAAAAAAAACTGGCTGGCTGACATACATTAAAAGTGAACTTTTTAATATGCAAATAGTAACATAGTGCATGAGGTTCTTTATGGGGTAAATGATAGCAAATACAATGTGCATTTAAAGACATTGTATGAGAATTAGATCTCTCTAGGATACAATATTTATTTGGGATTCATCTTCCTCAGAATCCTCCCTTGTATCATGCACTCATAAATGAATGTTATGTTTGAGTGGACAAATGGAACACTCAGGGGGACAAATATGAATGCATATAAATTTCTGCTTCAGAGACTAAAACTATAAGCTCCCAAAAAGTATTGCCATGTAAGGGTGTCAAAATAATTTTGTTATTTAACTGTTTGCTCATCATGGTACTATAAAGACAAATGACTCAGTCTTGAATGTTGGCTTTGGATGTATTGAGCTGATAATTCAAAGAAACTGGCTAATAAGTATCTGACAAATAGACACAGAAAGTTTCCTGATGAGCAACTCTCCTAGGGCATGCTGGTTGACATTTAGAGTTTACCAACAACTTTAAATAAATAAATAGATTTGACTAATGAATAAGCCTAGCACACCTCTCCTTTACTCCCCTTTTGGTTCCTTTTTATCTTTGTTTATCGTTGTTTAGGGGACTCTGTTTAATAACACATAGACTTTATTCTGAGGAGATAATAAGATAAATACAAGCAAGGTTTGTTTTTCATGTAGATACTTGCTTCTGAAGAATTGTAGTATCAAACTTAGTCTTTAAAGAATTGAAAGGCAAAGTCACTAACCTATTTTAGAGATAACCAGGTAAGATGGTCTTTGAGGTCTTGGCCTCCATGAAACGAAAACTCTGATGAAGGAGAGACTGAGGTACTGTAGGAGATAAAAAACAAGGATTACAAGAAATTCAAGAAGTCAAGGATTTTAAGAAATTCCATATATCTATTTGAGCCTGTTGGTGCTAAAGATACTCAATAGGAAGGGTACAGAAATATTACCACTAGCCTACAGATTTTGTGACTGATTCTGAAGGTCTTTTGAAGTACAGTACCTGTCTAACCCCCTAGATATGCCATATAAAACAGAGAACTTACACCTAACAGTGCTCTAGCTCCATTTCTAGAAATAATATGTTAGCAAAGGGATATTTATTTATGTTTATTTATTATTTTTGAGAGAGAGAGAGAGACAGAGCATGAGCAGAGGAGGAGCAGAGAGAGGGAGACACAGGATCTGAAGGAGGCTCCAGGCTCTGAGTTGTCAGCAGAGCCCAATGTGGGTCTGGAACCCATGAACCATGAGATCATGACCTGAGCTGAAGTTGGTTGCTTCACTGACTGAGCCACTCAGGCATCCCTAGAAGGGATATTAAAAGACAGCTCAATTATGTGATATTTTGGAATGCAGACACCAGTTAGTTCACTAACATTTGTTCATATATTACACTTATCAGGTTTAGATCCTTTCATAGTAATTATCTTCCTTAACATAAACAGTTTACAAAGTCAGCAAAGAAAACATTGTCGCCTTCTTAGAGATAAGTTCCGAAGATGAGGTACTCAGAGATGTGAGCTCAAATATCCACTCTATTTGATGAGAAAACAAGCATTGAATGGGTTGGAAAATGTATTGGGTCTCACGCTTTTAAGGTCAACTGGACGTTTTGTCTGTCACTGAAAAAATTTTCTTGGGAAATATCAGTTTTTAGGAGAAAGATGTCACTAGAGAAAAAATGCAGCTTTGGTAGCAACACCAACATAAGTAATAATTCCTCAGGATACAGAAGCACCCCAGTAACAACTTTATCATCTCTCAGGCTGCTGCTGGTATCCAAATTCTAGAAGCATTATCCTAAATAACAATATATAGCATAAATGTTGATCAGCTATAAATCATGCATTTGTGTCTTAAAATTCAATTCCTATTCTTTTGTGTTATAATTATTTATTATATATACAAAATAGTAAGATATTCCTTTGAGTATTCAGAATTACATAATTATTTAAATAGAATCAGAAAGCACAAATTATATTCTTCAAAGCGATCCCATTAAAGAAATAGAAAGGTGTATTTTATTCTGATGGAGAAACGCAAAACGTGTTCATGCAGATTTAAACTGGTACTATCATAACAAGGGTGTGTGTGTGTGTGTGTGTGTATACATGTGCATTTGTATGTAGTGAGGTGTCAGGGATAAATGCAAATGTGTATGTTGTATGTAAATTCATTAATAACAACTTGTGGTCTGAATTTATTAATAACAGTACATTTAAAAATAATAGCAATCAACTTTGGGAGAAATTAATTAGATTAACCAATTCAATGTAGTCCATATGGTTCATAATATGCTGTATTTGGGGAAAAAAAGGATGTTTTCTCCTAATTGTGTAAGGAAAATGACACACAAAAAAATTTTTTTTCAGAGAGGAAAGGCTAGTAAATGACTCAGCCAGAAGAATCTGTACATGTATAGATAAAAACCACAGGGTTGAAATTTTAAGGGCAAGTATTGTGAGCAGTGTCACAAAAGGCTTAGAAACAGGGTAGAAACGTCAGTCAATTCCAAAACTGCAATTCACATTACATTGGAAAATATAATAAATTGGGCAAATGTCGTGCAAATAGAACTGTTGATAAGCACATTCCTAAAAGGTTTGTAGAGTGATGTAGATGTTAATTTAATTAGCAGTTTCAAATCTGACAATTTCTACCCCAAAATTCTGGCCTGTCAAAAGTTAACAATCATCTTTCTTAATCTAGCAAACTAAATATGACACTGAACAATTTTGAATGACACTAACTTTTCTGTAGGAATGATATGAAGCATGGCATTTGATTTTTTTATGTAAAATATGAAGGCACCCAAAGACATGAATGATGCATAATATGGAAAGATGACACAAAAATACAAATATTATTGGTGAAATAAAAACTTTAGAGAAATGTCACTAACTTTATTTTTATATATTCTCCCAATATCCTTAGCCCAGGAGTAAATTTTATGTTTCTGTAGGCTGACAAAATTTTTAAGACAGGTAAAAAATCAAGAGATAGCTATTGAGTGCCTTCTGCATTATCCAAACAAAAGATCTGTGAGAAATGAAAAAGGCTTTTCAATTCCTGGTGCTAGCATATTTTTCCACTTCTCATTTTTAGCTATATATGGGCTTTCCTGCCTCTCACCCATCTGCAAAAATACCCTGGAATCCAACTACACATCACAGTAATCTCACTCATGCAACCACCAATTATATCAAGAAATAGAATTTTTCCAACACGCTAGACTCCCATTTATACCCTCTCAAACGTGTTCCCTGTTCTGATTTTTCCTGCTAAAAAGTGGTTTGCTTATCTCCAACTTCATATAAATAGCATCGTACCGTACGCATTGTTTTGTATCTGGATGCTTTTGATGACATTGTGCGATTAATTTGTGTTAGTAGAGATTAATGTTTTTGTCTGATTTCATTTCTCCATTATTCTATTGTGTATATACATTATAATTTAATGCTCCACTTTAATATTTATGGGCATTTGGGCATGGAGGTTATTAAGGAGACTGCTCCCATGAGCATATTTGTACATGCTTTTTGGCAAACATACATACATTTTTGGGGAGGTTTAAATCTACAAGTGAAATTATTGGTTCACTTACTAATCTTTTTGTCTGCTATCTCTAACCTGCTACTAAGTACATCTAGTCATTGTAGTTTTTCACCTTGACTAGTTTGATTTTGGTCTTAAAAAAAAAATTGTCTTCAGTGTGGCTCCTTATCTTTTTGAAAAGGCATACCACTATTGTATTTATTTTCCTTGTCTAATTCTAACATCTGTATAAGCTCTTGACTTTTGTGGATTGATTCATTTTTCTTAGGTCATATTTTCTCCTTCTTTTCATGCCTGGTAATCTTTGGATCTCAGACAGTGTGAATTACACCTTTTTGATGGATGTTTTAGTTATTATTTTTGAGTTTTAGTCTGGACATAATTAAGTTACTTGGAAATTTTGATTAAACTTTGGCCTTGTTGTTAAAATCAGAGAAGTTCTCAGTCTAGGGTTTGTTATTCTACACAATAAACAAAGACTCACCTGAGTAACCTATGCAGGATCTTCTTGCATTGTTAGGTTTTCTGGCCTGTCTAGTAGAAACAGGTACTATTCCCAGCCTTGTGTGGCAATGATTACTGTTCCTTCTAATTCCTTCAGATGGTTCTTTTCCTAGCCCCAGGAAGTTTCCTTACACGCATGCATTTATCAGTACTCTGCTAAACTGTCCTATTCTCAGAAGTAAGGAGGGAATGGTATTCTGAATATATCCCTGGGTGTCTCTTTGTGCAGCTCTCTATTTGATTCATTCACATTTGGGTAAAAATAAAGTTATACAACATAAATACTTTTGAAATATGTCTTTAGAACTTTGCATTGTATGTATATACCATAAGTCATTTTTAGTTTTTCCTCCTATAAAAACAATATCAAGTATCTCATTGTGTATATATTTGTTATTTTAGTCCATCTTTGGATTAAGCCAAATGTCCTAATTGAGCAAGGAAAATACAGACTTGGAATAATCAACAAGTTTATTTAAAGAGAACTGTATAGAATTTTGTATGTGGCAATGAAAATGCACGCATACATCTTATATCCATAAAAATGTTTGTAAAAGTCAGTCGGTTATTTGGTGTAAAAATTCTTATAAATTCATAATGAAAATAGAAATAACAACAAAAAAACTGCAGGAAAACAATTTCAAAATTAGAATGCTGTCTCCCAAGTTACTCCTGCAACGAGTACATCTAATCTAACATTATAAATTAAAAGATAAGGCTTCAGGAACTAGGAGGAGGTAGAGAGATGGCAGGGTAGAAGGGTCCTGAGCATGTCTTTTCTCTCAGACATACTGAATTAACAGCTACATTTATACAACTAACTTTGAAAACAAACTGAAGCCTGGCAGAACAGATCTTCTACAGTTCCTTCCAAGAAGGACACAATCAGAAGGGTAGGAAGGACAGAGACATGATTGAAAACCTAACAATCAGGGATACTAACTGCAAATAGGAGTGAAATCACAAGGATGAAGAAGGAAGAGGATCAGAGCCCACACCAGGCACCGTAGGCCTAGCGGCCCCACCCCAAGAAAACGAGTTTTCAACACATTTAACATAGAAAATGTTAAATGATACTGGGGCTTAACTTGGAGAGATTTTTAAGATCAGTGGGGCTTAATTCAGGGTACTTTAAACGGAAGCAAGCTTATCTTCTGGATTGCTAAAGAGCAGTAAGAAACTGAGTCCCCACCTTTAAGGAGCCAGCGTAGCAAATAATCTGGCTGAAAGACAGCATAGAGGCAACAATTTGAGAAGCACCTGGTGTATACATGAAGGAAATTTTTGACTGGTCTCAGAATGTGCACTGGAGGTGCAAGGATCTTTAGGAGACTTCTCCAAACAAAGGTGCTTGTTGTTGTCATTTCTTCCCCTTTCTCAACCTAGATGTCTGGACACATTCAGGAACCATTGTTAACACTCTCCACCTATCTTCTGGCACTGCGTGCCTCATCCCACATTCCCCAGTAGACTTGACTTGTCCAGTGTACCCTGTTTGGCAGTGTCTCTCCAAAGCAGTTCCTTCCCTGACACACCCTGTAAGCATGCCCAGCATGGCACAGTGAGTCCTGCTACAGAGTGACTCCTGCTCTGGGGAAAGAGGGGGATCATCACACACACCAGCACAGGGAGAACACCCTGAAGGTCAATGCAACTGCAGCCACAGCAGTAAGTCAAGGAAGTCACCTCCTCTGATTGCTGTCCCCACCCACCAAAAAAAGCCTCTCAGGAAGCAGCACAGTGAGGATGCATTGCAGTTCATTGTGCACACAACTGCTTCAGAAAGACTGAGTGCAGACAGCTAGCCTGATTGCAGACACCGCCCAACTGTAAGCCCACAACAGTCCTTAACAGGCCCTTTAACAGTACAGGGACCAAATCCTCCCCAGGGGGTAAAGTGGACCATTGCAGCTTATTGGACAAAAGGCAGACATGAATCAGTCACAAGAGTAGGGCACACACAGCCTACATAAGATACACCCTTGTAGCACCTGGTTCTGGTGAGCAAGGGGGATAGTGCTACAGGGAAGCAGGGAACTTCTTTATAACACCACTACTTTCAAGATCCGGAGATGTAGATGACCTTCCTAATACATAGAAACAAACACAGAGAGTTAGACAAAATGAAACAGAGGACTATGTCCCAAATGAAAGAATAACACAACATCATAGTAAAAGAACTAAATGAAAGAGATAACCAATAAGCCTGATTAAAAAAAATCAAAGTAATGGTGATAAAGATACTCACTGGATTTGAGAAAAGTGGAAGATCTCGCAGAGACATTCAACAAGAGATATAACATATAAAAATCAATCAGAGATAAAGAACTCAAAAACTGGAATAAAAACTACACTATAGGGAATCAATAGCAAATTAGAGAATTCAGAGGAGCAGATTAGAAATCCAGGTGAAGGGTAATAGAAACCAATCAAGCTGAATAGCCAAAAGAAAAAAAAAACAGAATGATAAAAAATGAGACTAGGTTAAGGGAACCGAGAGACATCATCAAGCATAATAACATTTGTGTTATTGTGATTCCAGAAGGAGGAAATAAAGAAAAGGGAGGCAGAAAACTTTTTTGAAGAAATAATAGCTGAAAACTTCCCTAATCTGGGAAAGGAAACAGACCTCCAGATCCAGGAAGCACACAGAGATCCTCTAATAAAAATTAATCCAAGGAGAAGAAACTCCAGGTCAGAAGGGGATGGCATGATATATTCAAAGTGCCGAAAGATTAAAATCCACTAGCAAGAATACTCTACCTAACAAGGTTATTCAGAATTGAAGGAAAGATAAAGAGTTATCCAGACAAACAAAAGTTGCAGGAGTTCATAACCACTAAGCTACCCTTACAAGAAATGTTAAAGAAATGTTACAAGAATTATTGGAGTGGGGAAAAAAAAAGGATATAACTAGAAGTAAGATAATTATTAAAGGCAAAATTTTACGGGTAAATGAACACATATAATAATGGTAGATTAGGGGCGCCTGGGTGGCGCAGTCGGTTGAGTGTCCGACTTCACCCAGGTCATGATCTCGCGGTCCATGAGTTTGAGCCCCGCGTCAGGCTCTGGGGTGATGGCTCAGAGACTGGAGCCTGTTTCCGATTCTGTGTCTCCCTCTCTCTCTGCCCCTCCCCTGTTCACGCTCTGTCTCTCTCTGTCCCAAAAATAAATAAACGTTGAAAAAAAAATTAAAAAAAATAAATAATGGTAGATTAATCACTTATAAAACCAGTATGGCGAGTAAAACACAAAAGCAGTAAAATCACTATATATATATATATATATATATATATGTATATATATATACATATATATATATATACACAAAATCAGTTATTTATTTACACACAAAAAAGGGTGTGAAATATATAATGTCATCTACATAAAGTATGGAGGGGAGCAAACATTTAGTGCTTATAGAATAGTTTCAAACTTGTGACCATCAACTGAGTGTAGACTGCTATGTACATAAGATTTTATACATAAATGTAGGGAACAATACTCAAAAACCTATAATAAACATACACTCACACACATACACACACACACACACAAGAGAAAGAAATCCAGGCATAACAATAAAGAAAGCCATCAAATCACAAGGGAAGAAGGCAAGAGCAGATCAAAGGAACAGAGAAGAACTACAAAAACAATCAGAAAATAAGTAAGAGAATCAATAATTATTTTAAATGCTTCAGTCAAAAGATATAGATTGACTGAATGGCTGAAAAAGCAAAACTCATGTGTATACTGCCTACAAGAGACTCACTTCAGATCTAAAGACACATGCAGATTGAAAGTAAAGGGATGAGGAAACATTTACCATACAAATGTAAGCAAAAAAAAAAAGATGGGGTAGCAATATTTATACCAGACAAAATAGACTTCAAAACAAAGACTGTAGCAGGAGACAAAGAAGGACCCTACATAACAATAAAGGGAACAATCCAATGAGAGGATATAACAATTGTGAATATCAATGCACCCAACATGGAATCACTTAATATGTAAAATAACTATTAGCAGACTTAAAGGGAGAAATTGACAATAATGCAATAGTAGTAGGGGACTTTAACACCTAATTTTATCAATGGATAGATCATCAAAGCAGAAAATAAATAAGAAAACCATGACTCTGAATGAACATTAGATCAGATGAACCCAGCATACATATGCAGAGCATTCAACCCAAAATAGAAAAATGCACAATCTTTCCAAGTGCACATGAAACAATTCCCCAGGATAGATTACATGCTAAATCATAAAATTAGTCTCAATAAGTTTAAGAAGATTAAAATAATATTGTGAATCTTTACTGAACACTGTAGTATAAAACTAAAAGTCAACACCAAGAAAAAAACTGGAAAAAAACAAATACATGCAGGCTAAATAACATGCTACTGAGGTACCTGGGTGGCTCAGTCAGTTTAGCTCTGACTCTTGGTTTTGACTCAGGTCATGATTTTGTGGTTTGTGGTATATAGCCCTCCATTGAGTTTTACACTGACAGCGTGGAGACTGCTTGAGATTCTCTCTCTCCCTCCGCCCCTCCTCTTCTCCCATCTCAAAATTAATAAACATTTTATTTTTATATTTTTAATTTATTTATTTTGAGAGTGAGAAGGAGAAAGAGAGCAGGGCAGGGGCAAAGAGAGAAGAGAGGGAAAATCCCAAGTAGACTCTGCACCCTCAGAGCAGAACCCTCCACAGGGCTCGAACCCATGAACTGTCAGATCATGACCTGTGCCAAAATGAAGAATTGGTCGCTGAACCAACTGAGCCACTCAGGCACCCGAAATAAATAAACGTTTTAAAAAAATAAAAAATAAATAATATGCTACTAAGGTATGAAGGGGTCAACTAAGAAATCAAAGAGGAAATTAAAAAATACATGGAGACAAATGAAAATGAAAACATAATGGTCCAAAATCTTTGGATGGCAGCAATAGCTGTACTAAGAGGGAAGATTATAGCAATATAGACTTACATCAAGAAATAAGAAAAAGCTCAAATAAACAATCTACCTTACACCTAAAGGAGCTAGAAAAAAAAAAGAGCAAACAAAGCCCAACACCAGTAGAAGAAAGAAAATGATAAAGATTAGGGCAGAAATAAATAAAATAGAGACAGATAAAAAAGAAGAAAAGAAAAAAGAAAAGATCAATTAAACCAGGAGACGGCTTGTTGAAAAAAATCAACAAAATCAATAAAACTTTAGTCAGACACATCAAGAGAAAAAGAGAGAGGACTCAAATAAATAAAATCAGTAATGAAGGAGGAGAAATAAAATGGACACCACAGAAATATAAAGGATTATAAGAAAGTATTATGAAAAATTAAATGTCAACAAATTGGACAGCCTAGATGAGACAGATAAATTCCTAGAAACATATAACCTACTAAATCTGAATCAAGAAAAAATAGAAAACTTGAACAGATTGATTACTGGCAATGAAATTGAATCAGGAATCAGAAAACTCCCAACAAACAAACATCCAGAATCAGATAGATTCACAGGTAAATTCTACCATGCATTTAAAACACAGTTAATAGCTATTCTTCTCAAACTATTTCAAAAAGTAGAAGAGGAAGGAAAGACTTTCAAATTCACTCTATGAAGCCAGTGTTACTCTGACCAAAACCTGACAGAGGCTACAAAAAAAGAAAACTACAGGCAAATATTTCTGAAGAACACAGATGCAAAAATTCTCAACAAAACGTTTGCAAACTGAAATCAACAATACATTAAAAAAAAATCATTCACCATGATCAAGTGAATTTATTCCAGGGATGCAAAGGTGGTAAAATATTTGCAAATCAATCAACACAATATATCACATCAACAAAAGAAAAGATAAAGTATACAATCATCTCAATAGATGCAGAAAAAAACATTTGGCCAATTACAACATCCATCCATGATAAAAATTCTCAACATGTAGGTTTAGAGGGAATGTACCTCACCCTCATTAAAGGCCGTATATGAAAAGCCCAGAGCTAATGTTACATTCAATGATGAAAAACAGCATTTCCTCTAAGATCAGGAACAAGACAAAAATGTCCACTCTCACCACTTTTAATAAATATAATACTGGATGGGGCGCCTGGGTGGCGCAGTCGGTTAAGCGTCCGACTTCAGCCATGTCACGATCTCGTGGTCCGTGAGTTCGAGCCCCGCGTTGGGCTCTGGGCTGATGGCTCAGAGCCTGGAGCCTGTTTCCGATTCTGTGTCTCCCTCTCTCTCTGCCCCTCCCCCGTTCATGCTCTGTCTCTCTCTGTCCCAAAAAAATAAATAAAAAACGTGGGCCAGACCAGAGAAGATGAGGTGTGTGCCTTCCACAGAGGGGAAGGTATAATTTAATCTGAATGTGATGAGACAGGTTGGAGCCTAAGCTTTAATTCTTGGAGTGTAGATGTCATCGGTGAAGATTTAAAAAATAATAATAATAATAATAATGATAATACTGGAAGTTCTAACTATAACCATCAGAAAACAACAACAGCAACAACAAAACAGCAAACAAAAGGGCATCCACATTGGAAATGAAAAAAATAAAACTTTCACTATTTGCAAATGACATGATGCTATATGTAGAAAATCTTAAAGATTCCACCAAAAAACTACTAGAACTGATAAATTAACTCAGTGAACCCACAGGATACAAAATTAATATACAGAAATTGGTTGCATTTCTATACTTTAATAATAAAGTAGTAGAAAAGAGAAATGAAAAAGACAATCCCATATACAATTGTGCCAAAAGGAATAAAATACCCAGATATAAACTTAACCAAAGTAGTAAAACACGTATACTCTGAAAACTATAAAACATAGATGAAAGAAATTAAAAATGACACAAATAAATGGAAAGATATCCATACTCATGAATTAAAAAAAACAATATTGTTAAAATGCCCATGCTACCCAATCTACATATTTAATGCATTCCCTATCAAAATATCAATAGCATTTTTCACATAACTAAAACAAATAATATAAAAATGTGTATAGAACCACCTAAGATTCCCAATAGTTAAAGCAAACTTAAAAAAGAACAAAGCAGGAGGTATCCCAGTTCTTGACTTCAGGTTTTATTACAACCTTGGAGTAATTCAAACAGTGTGCATGGTAGCAGTACAAAAATAAACACATAGATAAATACAACAGAGAGCTCGGAACAGAGAGCTCCGAAATAAACCCATGCTTTCATGGCCAATTAATCTAGGACAAAGAATACAAGCAATGCGATGCATATGCAATGGGGAAAAGGTGGTCTTTTCAACAAATGATGTGGGGTAAACAAGATAGCTACAGGCAATGAATGAAACTGGATCACTTTCTTACAGCGTACACAAAAATACACTCAAAATGGATTAAAGACTTAAATGTGACACCTGACACCAGAAAATACCTAAAAGAAAACACAGACAATAATTGCTTGGACATAGGCTGTAGAATCATTTTCTAGATACGTCTCTCAAGATAAAGGAAATAAAAATAAAAAGTAAATTATTGAGACTGCATCAAAATAAAACATTTAGCACAGTGAAGGAAACCATCAACAACACAAAAAGGTAGCCTACTGAATGGGAGAAGATATTTTCAAATAACATATCCAATAAGGGGTTAGTATCCAAAATATATAAATAACTTATACAACTCAAAACCCAAAAAGGAACTAGTCTGATTTTTTAAAACTAGCAGAAGACTTAAATAGACATTTACTTCCAAAGAAGATATACAAATGGCCAACAGACTCATGTAAAGATGTTCAAATTCACTAATCATCAGGGCAATGCAAATCAAAACCACAGTGAAATATCATCTTACACCTGTGAGAATGGTGAAAATAAAAAAACATAAGAAATAAGTATATAATATATACTTATATTAATATACTTATATTAATTAATATTAATTAATTATTATTAATAATTATATTATTATATTATTATATTATATTATATTATTATATATTATATATTTATATATAATATATTATTTATTTATATATTATTATATATAATTATATAATTATATAATTAATAATTAATATAATATACTTATATTAATATATATTAATATATATTAATAAGTAGTATATCAGTAAATGTATCAGTAAATGAATGAAGATGTGAGATACACACACACACACACACACACACACACACACACTCAGAGTGGGCAAGAGAAAAAGAGAGAGAGAGTGGGAGGGAGAGAAAGATTACTCAGCCATAAAAAAAAAGAGAGAATAGATCTTGTAACTTGCAACAACATGATGGATCTAGACGAAATAATGCTACATGAGATAAATCAGAGAAAGACAAATACCATATGATTTTACTCATATGTGCAATTAAAACACAAAATGAATGAACAAAGGAAAAAAGACAAACAAATAAACTCTTACATATAGAAAACAAACAAGTGGTTGCCAGAGGAAAGAGGGTGGGGAATGAGTGAAATAGATGAAGGGGATTAAGAGGGACAAACTTCCAGTTACAAAATAAATCAGTCCTGGCAATGAAAAGTACGGCATAAAGAGTGTGGTCAATAAGCCTGTAAAACCATTATTTGGTAATAGATGATCACTACACTTACCAGCGTGAGCACTGAGTAATGTATAGAATTGTTGAATCACTATGTTGTAGACCTGAAGCTAATAGAACACTGTATGTTAATTATACTTCAATAAAAAGACACAATGAAATGTTAAAAAAAAAGTAAAACAAACAAAAAGAATAAGGGTTTATATAAAAAGTTATGCAATGATAATGGATTGGAACTATGATTAGATAATGCCTTGTTTTATATTTCTTTATCACTGTGTCCTAACACAATATTAGAAAAGAAGACAACATTTACAGAATGGTTTTCTATGTGTAGTTTATAATGGTCAAAACATGTAAAATATCTAGAAATCCATCAGTTGGAGATTTCTTGAATGGATCACTGTGTATATAAATATTTAAAAAATCAATAGTAAGGCAATCATTAAAATAATGCTTTTTATCCAAATTTATTAACATGGAATGATTTTCACATTGTATCAATAGGCAGGTAAAAAAGATGTCAAATATTCATACTACAATCCCATTGTAAACAAAATTGGATGGAGGTTTACATATGTATTTTTGTTTATACATGTGTGTGCAAAGAAAAATACAGAGAAAAATGCTAACTAATTAGCACATTAATAGCTTACAAAGATAATGGTATTTTTATATTATCTCATGTATTTTTGGATATTGAATCTTTATGCAAGATATAAATCATTTTATTATCAGAGAAAACAATAAAACTAGTTTAATGAAATCAAATAAATCACAAAGTTGTTTTCAGTAGACATAAAATCCCCTAATAACTATCTATGTTATTAGTACACTTATATTTATAAATATATTTTGTTTAAACACTTTGCACATGTTTTATAATTGGTTATTATTCACAATATTTGGGACATCCTAATTACTTTCCATGATTATTAATTTTTAACACTTAAAAAGATATGCTAATGAAGAAACACAGATATATTTTATCTTTTTCTTTCCTCAAGTAAAATATTTCTATTACTTCTAACTTTTTTATATGTATATCACTCTGAAGTTTGTTCAGGGCATATGCCGGTTGTGGGAGAAAATGCCAGGATAGAAAAGTCCTGTGCAGCTCTGTATAGGCCTCTTTGTAAAGAATAATATGAAATCAAAATACATATAAGCCAAAATATTCTGTCACTTGTATTTTGTATATTCTTATTTATTTTTATTATGCAAATATTTCAAAAAAAAGATGAGATATAATCTCCCTCCAATTCCTGGTATTCAGCCAGCCAGTAATGATTCTCTTAGGAAGCTCTATCATATACAAATACTTACACATAGTGCACACACACATGCAGAAACACATGTATGTACCCATATAATCTTTTCCCTATTTTTTACACATCTTGTTTATTTTGTATCTTGCTTCTTTTCATATCCATATATTATTCAGAATTTCTTTTATCTTGGTATTTAAGGACCTCCAAATTATTTATTCAGAATATTTCACTGTTAGTGTATATTATCGCATATTTGCCCTCAATTTTTGATGGATACTTAGATTATTTCCACTGATTTGTTATTATGAACAATGTTGTAATGAACAATCTTGAACACACATATTGTATTATACTTGTGTCTATTTTACAAACAAGTTCACAATATGTCTTTGGAGCAGATATTTTAGTTGAAATTTAAAACACATTGAGCCATCCTAGGATGGTGTATACCACAATAAAAATTGTTTCACTGTTGCTAAAAAATTATGATTGATTCGTAACAAAATATATCTCCATAACATTCCCCAGAAAAGTATTTTTACTGCAAGAATATGATGAGGAGTTCGTTAGATATTATAATACTTTTCATATTTTTCAATGTAATCATTATACGGTTTATCAGATTTAACTCAGGGCTTAGACTTTTAATGAGTAATTCCTGGGGTGCCTGGGTGGCTCAGTCAGTTAAGCGTCCAACTCTTGACTTTGGCTCAGGTCATGATCTCACGGTTCATGAGTTCTAGCCCCACATGGGGCTCTGCACTGACATTGCAGAGCCTCCTTGAGATTCTCTGTCTCCCTCGCTCTCTCTGCCCCTTCCCCACTCGCTATGTCTCTCTCATAAATAACTAACCATTTAAAAATAAGTAAATAAATGACTAATTCCTATTTTTCATACAGAGAGGTTAGTTCCATCTTGTGAAATATCTTCTGTGAAATATCTAAAAGATTCCCCTGAAAAAAAATCATTTTTTTTGCTTCTAGATTCATTCATGAGTTGATTTTTCCACTCTTATCTTTTCCTTCTCCATTAATAGGCCTGAATCATTCCGAAACTTAATGTGATTAAAAATGCAATTTGATTGGCTAAAGAGTTAATCTTCTATATTGAAAAGTGTCAGTGACAATAACACATTAGTGATGAGATACTGGACACAAAGGCATTCGCGTCTAGCAGTGGGTTTAGCTTTTTGCATGTTTTCCCAAGCTTTGAGCAAAGGCAGCCCAGTTGTATACTGATGACATAATTAAGAACAGAGATGTAGATTTTTAGAAATAAAGCTTTCAAAACATCTTGTATAGAGTATAAAAGCACCAGAATAGAGATATTTTTCTAACTTCTTGACTCATGATTATAATCAGAATATCTTTATAAATGCGTGCTCAGTTCTAGCGATGCTCTTGAATGGCACGTACTCATTATCCTCCCGCTCTTTGAGCGAAAGCATTATTTCAACATTAATACGGTGCAGTATCAAAGATAAGACACTGTTTATCATTCATGAAAATAGCCTTAGATAGGTTTGGAATGAAGAATTTGATATTCTGCAAGAAAGTCATGTACCTGAAATTTAACCACATGGAATACCCTTTAACAAATTGTTGGAATGATTCAGTCATGGCTTTCTTTTGTTGAGAAAATATACAGTATTAATTGAATTCAACCCTGATCATTGAAAGGATACACTTTGTTTTTGAGGTAACTGCCTAAAAGATTGCACAAATCTTTATTTAGGTGAAAAAGAGGGACGTTAACCAAGTACCTTTGGAAATGGTACTAAAATTTATGCTTTTGTAGCTTTCCATCTTGCTCAGATATCTGTGGCATTCATAACTTAAAAATTACTTAAATCCTTTTGAGTCTCTTTTCTTCATTAATTTTATTTTCATCAGAACATTGTACATTGTGACACTGTATTATAGATTCTTAAAAACAGATGATTCATAAGCCACTAAAAAATTGCAGTGCATGGGGCCCCTGGGTGGCTCAGTCGGTTAAGCATCCGACTTCACCTCAGGTCACGATCTCGCGGTCCGCAAGTTCCAGCCCCGCGACTGGCTCTGGGCTGATGGCTCAGAGCCTGGAGCCTGCTTCCGATTCTGTGCCTCCCTCTCTCTCTGCCCCTCCCCCGTTCATGCTCTGTCTCTCTCTGTCTCAAAAATAAATAAAAATTTTTAAAAAAGATTAAAAAAAATTGCAGTGCAAATGAAAATCCCAACCTTATGTCCCTTCTCTTCGAACTCCTCTCCCCACCAAAATAACATTGTTCAGAAAATTTTTGTAACATCAACAGTTAACCAACATTACTCAAACTGTTGAGTGAGATTAGCCCAAACTAGTGTCTCCTGCAGTTCCTGGAAGTAAATTTGACCTTTAAAGAATGACACTAATGAGACCAAATAATTTGGTTTTTTTTACTATTTGTGAGGCTATTATATTTTAGGCTACATTTACCTTTCTCCCATATATTCTGTATTACAAAACTTTTGTAGGTCAAGAGGCCCTCTGAAAAATAAACCTACAAATAACAAAAATAATAATAATTGTTCCACTAGTTCCGTTGTTCTTCATGCCAAAAAGAATGTGGAAATACTGCCAGAAGTTGCCAATATGATAGTTTTTTTACATATCTGATTGCTACAAACCTTGAGTCCCCAACCCCACCATTCAATCTTTCCCTCCTCAGCAGAAATATGAATTTCTACTTTATATTAACAAATTAATGGGGGTATTTCCCTCTTCCCATTCAATTGTCTTTTTTAGCGAGTTCTCACCCACATCTGAGATCACAACACTTTTTCATCCACTCCTACTTGGACTTAGACTCTAACATTAACAGCCTCTGCCTTTCTGACCTTATCTGGCTTAACTTTTGAACATTAATTGAGTCCATCATTTCTGGCTTCCAAAGTCTCCTCACTTTTCTGGTTTTCTTAGCAACACTGTCTGGTGTTCAATTGTCTTCAAGTGTTCTTCTTATGTTAACTGTTGTTACCTTATATTTATGCTAGACTCTCTTCTCTCTCACATTATAAATGCAATCATGTGAGCCAACAGAGTTTTATGGCTTTAATTATCAGCTATATGCTGTGGAGTCACACATCTTTGTGTCCATACTGGCCCCACATTTGACTGCCTACTTGTCCTTTTCTCTTAGATGTTTAAAGAAATTGTATATTCAACATGTTCAAAACTGAACTAAAATACTCCCTTAGAACACTGTAATTTCTCCAAGCTTTATCCATTCGCCTAAGTCAGAAACCTATGAATTAAGCCTCATTTATTTTGAACACTCATCAAGAATTCCTGTCTCTTTAAAAATCACTTTTCTACATATTGGTCATTGCCTTCCTCTTCTCTTAAAAACTAAACCTCTAGGGGCCCTTGGGTGGCTCAGTCATTTAAGCATCTGGCTCTTGATCTCAGCTCAGGTCTTGATCTCAGGGTCTTGAGTTCAAGCCCTGCGCTGGGCATGCTGGGCATGGTTCCTATTTAAAAAACAAACAAACAAACAAAACTCTACATAATGTTACTTAATGTATTAAAAAACATTGCTATTATGTTCATAATACTTCAAATGCTTCGTATACTTTACTACCTTTTTGTTAGCAGTTTTATGGAGATGACATTGATAGACATTATATATATTTAAGGTGTAGAAATTGATGTTTTGATACAGGTATACATTGTCAAATGATCACCACAATCAAGCTAATTAAGATATCCATTACTTCTACATGGTTATTAATTTGTGTGTGTGTGTGTGTGTGTGTGTGTGTGTGTGTGTGACAGAGAGAGAAAGAGAGAGAGAGAGAGAGAGAGAGAGAGTATATGGTGAGAGGATTTAATGTGAAATCCATCCTCTTAACATATTATAAGTATATAATATAGTGGTGTTTACTATCTTCACCATGCTGTATATCGGATCTCCAGAAATTACTCATTCGTATAACTGAAAACGTGTACCTTTGATTAATTAATAGCATCCTATTTTCTCCTCCCCTAGTCCCTGGCAATTACCATTCTACCCTATGCTTTTATGAGTTTGCCTTTTTTAGAGTCCACAAATAAGTAAGATCATGCAGTATTTCTCTTTTTGTGCCTGCCTTTTTTCTCTTAGCGAAATGAGCTCCAATTCCATTCATGTTGTTTCATATTACATGATTCCTTCTTTTTAAAAGCAGAATAATATTTCATTGTGTTCTGCTAACGTTCTGTTAATGTACACACACAAACACCGTATTTTCTTTATCCATTCATCCACTGAAGGACGTGTAGGTTGTTTCCATATCTTAGCTAATTGGAACAATACAACAATGAATAATGAACAATACAACAGAAATTCAGATATCTCTTTGCTATCCTGATTTCATTTTCTAATATATACCCAGCAGTAGGGTTGATGGATCATATAATAATTATATTTTAATTTTTTTGAGGAGTTTCCATATGTTTTCTGATTTCCATATGTACTAGTTTACATTCCCATCAGTAGTGTACAAGAGTTCTCTTTTCTCCACATCTTTACAAACATTATCTTTTGTTTTCTTGATAATAGCCATTCTAACATATGTGAGGTGATATCTCATTGTAGTTTTGATTTGTATCCTCCTTGATGATCAGGAATGTTAAGTCCTTTCTCATATATATATTACCCATTTGAATTTCCTCATTTGAGAAATGTCTACTTAGGAATTTTGTTTATTTTCAATCAAGTCATTTGTATTTTTTGTATTGAGTTGTATGAGTTACATATTTTGGATTATTCTATCAGATACATCATTTGAAAATAATTTTTCACATTACATAGGTTGCCCTTCCATTTTGTTGATTATCTCCTTTATTATGTAGAACTTTTTTAGTTTGATTTAGTCTCATTTGTCTATTTTTGCATGTGTTTCCTGTGTTTTTGGTGTCATGCCTAAAAATATTATTGCCAATACTAATATGAAGGTTTGTCTGATTTTTTAAAAAATTTTTTAATGTTTATTTATTTTTGACAGAGAGAGAGAGATGGAGCATGAGCGGGGGAGGGGGCAGAGAGAGAGGGAGACACAGATCTGAAGGAGGCTCCAGGCTCCAAGCTGTCAGCACAGAGCCCGACTGGGGCTAGAACCCACAAACCGTGAGATCATGACCTGAGCCAAAGTTGGACGCTCAACCGACTGAGCTACCCAGATGCCCCAGTCTGAATGTTTTTTTTTTCTATGAGTTTTATAATTTCTGGTCTTATGTTGAAATCTTCATTTTGAGTTGATTTTTGAGTATAGAATGAGACAGGATTCCAGTTTCATTCTTTTGCATGTGAATATATAGTTGTCCAAACACATTTATTCAAGAGACTATTTTCCCTTCATTGTATGTTTTAGGTACTCCTGTTGGAGATCAGTTGACCATAAATGTGTGGGTTTACTTCTGATTCTCTGTTCTGCTCCATGAGTCTAAAGATATGTTTTTATGCCAGTACCATATTGCTTTCATTACTATAGCTTTGTAATATTTGAAATCAGGAAGTGTGATGCCTTAAGCTTTGCTCATCTTGCTTAAGAGTTCTTAGGCTATCTGTGGTCTTGTGATTTTATATAAATTTTAGGATTCTTTTTCTTTCAGTAAAAAATGTCATTGGGATTTTGATAGAGATTCCATTGAATCTGTAGATTGCTTTGGGCAGTGTAAATATTTTAACAATATTACTTTTTGCAATTCAGAATATGGAATATCTTGAAATATTTTTGTGCATTTTAAATTTTCTTCACCAATGTTTTATAGTTTTTCACCAAACAAGCCTTTCACCTCTTTGGTTAAGTTAATTTCTAAGTATTTGATCCATTTTTGTTGCTAATGCACATAGGATTATTTTCTTAATTTCCATCTTCAATATCTCCTTAATATAGAAATGCTATGGTTTTTTGTATGATGATTTTATATCCTGCAACTTCACTAAACTCCTTTATTAGTCCCATTATTTTGTGAAGTCTTTAGAATTTCCTACATATATAATCTTGCCATCTGTAATCAGAGATCATTTTATTTCTTCTCTTTAGATTTGGATACATTTTCTTTTTCTTGCCTAACTGCTCTGGCTAGGACTTCCAATATTATGGTGAATCACAGTGATAAAAGTGGGTATCCTTGTCTTGCTCCATATCTTAAAGGAAAATCTTTTCCCCAGTAATTATGAGTCCAGTTATGTATTTTTCATAAATGGCCTTTATTGTGTTGAGAAGTTCCTTCCATACTTATTTTGTTGTAACTTTTCTTCATAATGAAAGGAATTGAATTTGGTCAAATGCTGGTTCTTTATTGAGATGATCACGTGGTTTTTCTCTTTCATTACGTTAATGTGCTTTACCACATTGGTTAATTTTCATGTGTTAAACCATTCCTACATCATAGAGATGCTACTGCTTGCTCTTGATGTATGATCTTTTTGATCTGCTGTTGAATTTGTTTTTCTAGAATTTCTATTGAGGATGTTTGCATCTATGTTCACCAGGAATATTGGCCCTTAATTTTCTTTTTTGCGAGTATTATCATTAACTGATTTTGGAATTAGGATGATGCTAGCATCATAAAATAAGTTGGGGAATGTTCCCTCTTCCATTTTATGAAAGGATGGTGTTAATTTTTCTTTGAATTTTTTACAGACTTCACCCATGAAGCCATCTGGTCCTTGGATTTTCTTTGTTGTAATATTTTATGTTACTAATTATTTAATTATTGTAATAGTTGTACACAACTTGCAGGAGTCAGGGTGGCCAATAAGGATCTTGCTTTCCAAACATCAGGGGTCTTTGTTCTAATCACTGATTGCTGCTTCTGATCATGGAGATGCAGGAACAGAGGTGGGAAGCCATTATTGCAAGCATCTTCCAGAGAATTTAAAGGGCCAAACCCCTATTTTCTCCATTTATTTTTCTCTGTCTATCCTAAGGGAGCCAGACATTTAAGACCAGGATTTCCAAAAGCAACTACACATATGGGGAAATCATTCAAATCACTATCAACATGAAAGCTTAGAAAAGACCCCAGAAGGCCTTAAGTATATACCTCAGGCTTATCCCTGACATACAAACCATCTACAATTAAACAAAACAAAACAAAACAGAACAGCAAACTTTGGGAAGAAGAAGAATCTGAGCTTTGGAGTTATCACATTATAAAATTCAAATGTTCACTTTCAACAAAAAATCACAAGGCATGTAAAGAAATAGGAAAGTACTGCCCATAGGAGGAAAAAACATGAGAAACTATCCCTGAGAAATGCCTGATGATGGGATTTCTATATGAATATTTAATACAGTGTATACTCAAAGGTCTAAAAGAAGATGTTAAGTCAGGAAATCAATGTAAAAATAAAATTAAAATACCATAGAGAGAAAGAATACACAAAAGAAACCAAAAAGATACTCTGGAGCTGAAAGATTATACCACTGAAATTAAAAATTCACTGGAGGGATTCAAAATTTGATTTGGTCAAGCAGAGGAACAAATCAGTGAACTTGAAGATAAGACAATTAAAATTTTCAAGTCTGAAAAACAGAAGGAAAAAGACTGAAGGAAAGTAATCAGAGGCTAAGGGCCCTTTGGGACACAATCAAATGGACCAATACATGCGCCGTGGGAGTCCCACAGGAGGCAGAACGACCATTTGAGGAAAGAATGGCCCCAAGCTTCCCAAGTTTGAGGAAAGACATGAATATAAACATCCAAAAAGCTCAAAAGACCATAATAAGAATAAACTGAAAGGAACCCATACCAAGTCACATTATAATCTCACTGAGAAAAACCAAGAACAAAAAGATAATTTAAAAATTTTTTTTAACATTTATTTATTTTTGGGACAGAAAGAGACAGAGCATGAATGGGGGAGGGGCAGAGAGAGAGGGAGACACAGAATCCGAAGCAGGCTCCAGGCTCTGAGCCATCAGCCCAGAGCCCGACGCGGGGCTCGAACTCACGGACCACGAGATCCTGACCTGAGCTGAAGTCGGATGCTTAACTGACTGAGCCACCCAGGTGCCCCAACAAAAGGATAATTTTAAAAGTGCAAGAAGTCTCATCACATACAAGGGACCCCCCTATAAGACACTCATCATATTTCTTATCAAAAACCTTGAATGTCAGAAGGCAATATATACAAATTGCTGGAGGGGAACAAAAACAACCATCAACCCAAAACCCTCTATCTGGCAAACTTCCCTTCAAAAATTAGAGAAAACTATATTCTCAGGTAAACAAGGACTAAGGTAGTTTATTACTACTATATCTGTCATACAAGAAATGCTCATGGAAGTCCTTCAGGTTGAAATGGAATGCTACTAAAGAGTAACTTAAAAACTGTAAGAAGATATAAAGATCTGTGATAAAAGTAAGTATATAAACAATTATAAAAAAAGTAATATTATTTTAATTTTGGTTTGCAATTCCATTTTTTCCCTCTGAACTTTCATACAATAATGCATGAAAACAAATAATATTATATTTTTTGGACATAAAATATATAAAGATGAAATTTTGTGACATCGATAAGTAAAAGGAGGTGGGGGTGGAGTTCTGTAGAAGTAGAATGTTTCTATATTATGGAAGTTAAGCTAGTATAAATTCAAATTACTTTGTTACAACTTTAGGATATTAAATGTAATCTCTATGGTAATCACAAAGAGCTATAGAATCTACACAAAAGAAAATGAGAAGAAAATGAAAACACTTTGCTAGAAAAACTCAACTTAACAAAAAGAAGGACAGTAATACAGGAAGTAAGGGCCAAAAAATGTATAAAGCATACAGAAAAGATGTAGCATATTGAAAATAGTCCCTCCTTATCAGTAATTGCTTTAAATGTAAATGGTTTAAATTCTACAATCAAAAGACAGAGACATTGGAAAAAATTGATTTTTTTATTTATTTAGAAAGAAATTTTAAATTTTTATTTATTTTTGAGAGACAGAGTATGAGTGGGGGAGGAACAGCGAGAGAGGGAGACACAATCCAAAACCTCCAGGCTCTGAGCTCTCAGCACAGAATCTGACACAGGGCTCAAACCCATGAACCGTGAGATCATGATCTGAACCAAAGTCAGAAGCTTAATCTACAGAGTTACCCTGGTGCCACTGGAAAAAAAAGGATTCTAAAAAGTGACCCAACAACTATCTGCCATCTACAAGATATTCACTTAGGATCCAAAGATACAAATAAGTTAAAGATAAAATGGAGGAAAAAGATATTCAGTTCAAATAGTAACCAAAATAAAGTAGGGAAATCTATACCAATATCAGAAAAAATAGACTTTAAATTAAAAAAACAATTACAAGAGACAAAGAAGGAGATCATATATTAGTAGAAGGTTTGAAACAGCAAGAAGATATAATAATTATAAACACTTGTGTATCTCATAACAGAGCATCAAAATATATGAAGCAAAAATGGATAAAATTGAATGGAGAAATAGATAAGTCTACCATAATAATTGCAGACTCCAATATACCACTTTCAGTAATGGATAGAATAACCAGAAAACAGTAAAGAAACAAGACTTAAAAAAACACAGTAAACCAGCTATATCTGATAGACATATACAGAAGGGTCTGCCCAACAATGTTGCCCAAGAATACACAATCTTCTCAAGTGCACATAGGTCATTCTCCAGGATAGCTGTAAAGAAACTGGAATGCTTGTGTACTACTTCTTGGAATCCAAATGGTATAGCCACTGTGAAAAATAGCCACTTGAAAAATTGAATATAAAATTACTGTATTACCCAGCAATTCCCCTTCCAAGTATATACCCAAAAGAAGTCAAAGCAGGGAAATTTATAGCAGCATTTCCCAGCAAGTTTATAGCAGCATTATTCATAATTGCCAAGTTGCTCAAGCATCCATTGACAAACTAACGGGAAAACAAAATGTGGTATATACATATAAGGAAATATTATTCAGCCTTTAAAAGGGAGGAAATTCTGACACATGCTATAAAATGGAAGAACCTATGCTAAGTGAAGTAATCCAGTCTTTAAGGAACAAATACCATATGGCTACATTCATATTAGGTACTTAAAGTAGTCATGTTCATAGAGACAAAAAGAAAAATGATGGTTGCCAGTGAACAGAATGTTGCTTAATAGGTTCAAATTTCAGTGCTACAAGATGAAGAGAACTCTGGAGATGAATGATGGTTATTGTTGCACATAATGTGAATGCCCTTCATGCCACTAAGTCATGCACTTAAAATTGATTGAAATAGTACATTTTGTGTTACGTATATTTTTTTCACATTAAAAACAAGTAATTTTCAAATGTAACATTTACAAATAAAATTCTGTTGATTATTTTGAGCATTCTGTGTTTTGGGATTTTGTTAAATACTGACAATTTTTCTCTTGTTTCTAATATTGAGATCACTATTGACAAGCACTTCCAGGAAGAACTATCAACTCATGGTAAATTTAATGAAAACACATCTGATGTTCATCAATAGAGTTAGAAAACATAAATGAAGCCTTATCATTAGGAAATTCATTAAGAAATCATAATTTCAATTTTTTTCATACAAGAAATCTATAAAAATTCTGATTTTAAACTGCATCTGTATTCAAATATGATATTCATTGTTTCTTCTTTTTCAATGTTTATTTATTTATTTTTTGGGGGACAGAGAGAGACAGAGCACGAATTGGGGAGGGGCAGAGAGAGAGGGAGACACAGAATCGGAAACAGGCTCCAGGCTCTGAGCCATCAGCCCAGAGCCTGGCGCGGGGCTCGAACTCACGGACCGCGAGATCGTGACCTGGCTGAAGTCGGACGCTTAACCGACTGCGCCACCCAGGCGCCCCTCTTCTTTTTCAAATATACTAAAAACAATACTAAAAGTAAGCCTTGAATTTGAAAACAGTTGTCATAAAATAAACATTTTAAATTATATAATTGATTTAAAGAGTCTACTGGCAAATTTGCCTTATCTATAATAAGAAAATGAAACATTTCAAAATGGTAAAAGGACTTTATAAACTGAAAAAAAATGTCAAAGTAAAACAGAGCTTTACTATGTATACCAAAAATACAAAAATCCAATCAAAGCTAACAAAATCTGCTTTTTCTATTAATATTTAAAACCAACAACATGTCATTACATTGCAACATACTAAACTGGTTAGTAATGAGACTTATCAATATGAAAAACCTAAATGGTTTTGATCAATAGTAACAGTTATTTTTATTGATCCACGTATCAATAAACATCTTAAATTTGTTAACTGATTGTAATGATTTAGCATTTTCTTACAGTTAATTAATACATGTAATAGTATTGATATTTATCCGTATATTCTAAAAGCACAAATATATGATAAAGATTTGTTTTTACATTTTTCTCAGCTAACTAGGGAAGGAAAGACAATTTTATGACCTTTCAGACTAGTCCGTGAGTTACGTTCCCTTAGTTGAGGGGGCAGGGGAGGATTTTCCCCATTATGTATAAAAGTGTCAATAATGAAATGGTTATATTCACAACGTATAACTGTAAAATAGGCTAAAATAAGCCTAAAAATAAACAGATACGCAGTATGAAATACATTTTTCACAAACAGAGAAGCAAACAGTCACTAAAGTGAATGATATTAGTTTAAATCTTTGAAATTAATGGTGTACGGTTCAAGGACCCCCTCAGCCTTCCTGAGACCCTGTGCGTTATTTTCATAACAATACCTATTGCTCTCACTTAAAAATTAGTCCAAAAAGTTGAAGTTTTCTCTATTTGTTTGCTTGGTTTATTGACTGAAGCATGGACTAGGTAGTGATGGTCATTTCGTGAATTCTGATATTTGAATTTCTTTTGGACAGTGTTAAAAGAGGTCCTCAAAGTGTGACACTGAGATCTATTAGGTCCCTTGGTCTCTTAGGTCAATAATATTAAACTACTTTTACAATAGTAAGATAGTATTTCCACCAGGTTGACATTTGCAGTGAGAGTGAAAGGTAATAATAAGTGTGTGTATTAAGTGTTGTGTCCCTTTAAAATTCATATGTTAAGAGCCTAAACTCCAGTGTGATAATAATAGGAGGGAGGGCCCTTGGGAGGTGCATAGGTCCTAAGAGTGAAGCCTTCTGGAATGGGATTCATGCCCTTATAAAAGGCACTCTAGAGAGCTCTTTTCTTTCCACCATGTGAGGATACAAGTCAATGGTCTGCAGCGTGAAAGAGGGCTCTCACGAGAACTCACCATGCTGGCACCCTCGTCTTGCACGTCCAGCATCCAGTACTGTGAGAAATAAATTTCTGCTGTTTTTAAAAAAACTATCACCATTTTAAATTTGAAATATGTATTTGAGCTTATTATCCTGTTTCCTTGTCAGTAAATGGGGAAAAATTAACATCTTTTAAATAAAATTGTTATGATAACTAGGATAAAGGACTGTATATAAAGAGGCCCTTGGGGCAGAACATATCTGCTCAACCAGGTTAAAAAGCAATAATGGCTAATCTGTGTTGAGCGTTAATACATACCTAATAGCATTCTACATGTTTTACACCTATTGTCCCATTTTGTAAATGTAAAAATTCCTACAAATATAGATTCTGTCATCAGTCCTGTTTTCATGTTTATTTATTTTTGAGACAGAGAAAGAGAAAGAGAGTGAATGAGGCAGGGGCAGACAGAGAGGGAGACACAGAATCCTAAGCAGGTTCCAGGCTCTGAGCTGTCAGCACAGAGCCTGACGCGGGGCTGGATCTCATGAGCCATGAGATCATGGCCTGAGCCAGTCGGATGCTTAACTGACTGAGTCACCCAGGCGCCCAGTCCTATTTTAAAGAAGATGATGCTGAACCCAGAATAGCTTGTGATCCAGGCATTCTTAGTTCCCAAGCCCACTCACGGAAACTCCACGTTATACTATCTCCCAGCATTAATATTCAAAGCCTTTTTCTTATTTATTTTTTTCAATTCTGTGCCATTGTAGGAGAGGAAGAAAGCATCAGCACTTTGTCAGTTAAATCTATGAGTCGTTGACTCATTTTCACTATTTTACAAATTTGTCAAGTGGCTTGATTTTGCTGAAGCAAGATTTTTCTCAGTTTAGCTGCACTGGCCTCAAAGTTAGTAATACTCACATTCAGATTCAATTAATGATATAGTATCCTATATTGTAACTGTCACCAGTTCAGTGTCCTATTAAATAGGAAAGTTGAAAAAAAAGTCTCTCAATGATTCCTACCCTAAATTCAAATTAACCTAGAAGATATATAAATTACTCTAATATTTTTACTTACAAGCACCTAATAATTGGGAAAGATATTTTGACTTTAGTGAACACATTTTTTTTTCAATTTTCACTTCTCTCTTTTCTATTGCTTCTTATTTTCTTTATAAATGTGAAAGTCTGGAAGCCCCTCTGTTTTTCTATTCCTCTTAGGAAAACATTGTTGCTTTAAAAGTTTTGTTTCTCATTACCACAGATGTAAAACTGATCTAGTCTTGTCTGCATAACCTCTTTTGAAGTCATCAACTAAATTTCTACTTAAGTAGTTCTATAATTCAATGCCACCAACAGTTTTTCTTCCCAAATTGGGAGCATCCACATACATATTTTTTTCTCATTCATCTCTTATTTATTGAACTACAAGTATGACTGATTGCTATACACATGTAGAAGAAAAAAGAAGTGTAGTGAGTCCTCTCATATGTTTTACTTTCGTCTTTTTGCTACCCTTGTTGGTGATAATTTAAAAAAATTATCAAGACCATGATACATAATAAATGCTTAAGAAATGCAAACTATGATCATTAATATGATGACTTTTATGATTAACATTCCATCTATCACTGTACAGCAAACCATCTTCAAAATGAGTGGTATAAAAGAAAACTATTTTATTATTCTGTGCTGATTCTGAGTCAGGGATTTGAACAGAACATAACATGGGTGGCCGATTTCTGCTTCATAATGTCTGAGGCCTCAACTAAGAAGATTTCAACAGCTTGATGATGACTGAGAGAGTTGGAGAATGGAATCATCTACAGCCTTCCTCATTCACGTCTGGGAAATGACCTAAGATGACTAAAAAGCAAGACTTAGCAAAGACTATCCACTTGAGCACTGATCTGTAACCTCTCTGTATATCTGTGGCATCTTTAGGGAAGGGTGGGTGGGTTGCAAGAGGGAAATCCCAAGGAATTGTCCAAAGAGCAAACATTCCAAGGCAATCAGTCAGAAAATATAAGGTTTTATATGACCTGAACTTAGAAGCCGTGTGATATCACCTCACCACACGCTATCAACACTAAGCCATTATGGCAGTGTTTCTCAAGCATCTAATTAGAAAGTCTGTTAATACACAGATTGCTGGACCCCATCTCTACTGTCACAAGCCTGCTCAAAATCAAGGGGAAGGTACATAGACTCCAACTCTTGATGGAAGGAGAGTCAAAGAATTGAAACCATGTTTGAAATTTGCCCCAAATAACTGCTTAATAATTATAATCATAATTAAATATTAACAGTAACACCTAACATTTCACATTGGATTCCTGTGAAAAATTTGGAGTCACTTAATTTCCATTTTTCTATGCAGTGAAATAAGTAGAAATAAACCCCTCAAATCTTTAAAATATAACTTTATAATATGATTTAAAGAGAAAATTGTATTCAAACCTAGTTACCAAAACTTCCAAATGCTATACATGTAATATGGTTTCTAAAAATGCAAGTCACGATTGGATTCAAATTTGCCTAACAAATGTGTATATACACACCCACATTCATACACTTTTGTTCTTTTTTCTACTAGATTTAGGGAAGCTATGAGTCCCCCTACCCTCTTCTAAAGAGTGGACTATTAAGCATATCATCAGATATGCTTAATATCTGATCTTAATATTCTTTCTTTTTTTTCTGTTTTACCTTAGCTTTTACCCCCATGCCCATCAAATGGGTACACACACACACACACACACACACACACACACAATTTTAAAGATTTAATAAGTTTCAAATGTTTCTTGGAACAAAATATTGTATTTTTTAAAGGACAACTTTATTGAATGTAGGTAAATAGAATGTCATCAAAATAAATTTTCTTCTTATGGTCAGCTTCTAACCATAGCTTGAAATACCTGAAAGTACTAACAGGTCAGGTATACTTCCCTTGTTACTTTATGTGAAGGTCAGATTAAAGCAAAACAGCCAGTTTTCCGTCCCATTCAAAACAAAGGCAGTAGGTAATCACAATTAATGTTGACAACAAATATTGCTTGAGATGCTTCAAAATTCCCACACACAATAATTAATGTATGTCAAAGAAGAGATTTATTTTGCCTAATAAATTTACCCTAAAAGTGAGGTTTCAAGGTCTCATTTGGAATTTTATCTTAAAATCATATTGAAAAAAAAAAGGTTTTAGCCTACACAATATTTTTGGTACTTATAAAGGATAAAATGGAAATCTTAATAATACGTATTCATGTTATCATGAAATAATGAAAATACTGGCTTAGGTTTTAAGTTAATCCCTCATACTTTATGTACAAACTCACTTAAGTTTTCCATGCACATAAAAGCCAAAATTCAAAAGTGCCACATCACAAACTTTATGAAAATTAGGATCAATGACCATAGAAACTTTTTCAGAGAGATAAATTTCCCATTTAAAAATGTAAAGAAATAGCGCCTGGGTGGGTCAGTCGGTTAAGCGTCCAACTTTGACTCAGGTCATGATCTTAGGGTTCGTAGGTTTGAGACTTGCGTTGGGTTCTGTGCTGACACCTCAGAACCTAGAGCCTACTTTGGATTCTGTGTCTCCATCTCTCTCTCTGTCCCCCTCCACACCCCGCTCACTCTCAGAAATAAATATTAAAAAAATAAAAATAAGCGTTTATTTTTATTTATTTTAATTTTTATTTCTTTTTTCTTTTTTTCTTTTTTGGCAATGTATATTTATTTATTTTTATATATATAATTTATTGTCAAATTGGTTTCCATACAACACCCAGTGCTCATCCCCACAGTGCTCATACAACAGTGCTCCTCAATACGCATCACCCACTTTCCCCTCTCCCCCACCCCCATCAACCCTCAGTTTGTTCTCAGTATTTAAGAGAGCATCTCTTATGCTTTGCCTCCTTCCCTCTCTGTAACTTTTTTCCCCCTTCCCCTCCCTCTGGTCTTCTGTTAAGTTTCTCAGGATCCACATATGAGTGAAAACATATGGTATCTGTCTTTCTCTGCATGACTTATTTCACTTAGCATAATACTCTCCAGTTGCATCCACATTGCCACAAAGGGCCATATTTCATTCTTTCTCATTGCCAAGTAGTATTCCATTGCATATATAAACCACATCTTCTTTATCCATTTGTCAGTTGATGGACATTTAGGCTCTTTCCATCATTTGGCTATTGTTGAAAGTGCTGCTATAAACATTGGGGTACAAGTGCCCCTATGAATCAGCACTCCTGTATCACTTGGGTAAATTCCTAGCAGTACTATTGCTGGGTCATAGGGTAGATCTATTTTTAAGTTTTTGAGGAACCTCCACACTATTTTCCAGAGCAGCTGCACCAGTTTGCATTCCCACCAACAGTGCAAGAGGGTTCCCGTTTCTCCACATCCTTGCCAGCATCTATAGTCTCCTGATTTGTTCATTTTAGCTACTCTGACTGGCATGAGGTGATATCTTAGTGTGGTTTTGATTTGTATTTCCCTGATGAGGAGTGACGTTGAGCATCTTTTCATGTGCCTGTTGGCCATCTGGATGTCTTCTTTAGAAAAGTGTCTATCCATGTCTTCTGTCCATTTCTTCACTGGATTTTTTGTTTTTTGGGTGTGGAGTTTGGGGAGTTCTTTATAGATTTTGGATATTAGCCCTTTATCTGATATGTCATTTGCAAATATCTTTCCTCATTCCATCAGTTGCCTTTTAGTTTTATTGATTGTTTCCTTTGCAGCACAGAAACTTTTTATCTTGAAGAGGTCCAAATAGTTCATTTTTGCTTTTAATTCCCTTGCCTTTGTAGACATGTTGAGTAAGAAATAGCTGTGACTGAAGTCAGAGAAGTTTTTTCCTGCTTTCTCCTCTAGGGTTTTCATGGTTTCCTGTCTCACATTCAGGTCCTTCATCCACTTTGAGTCTATCTTTGTAAATGGTGTAAGAAAGTGGTCTAGTTTCATTCTTCTGCATGTTGCTGTCCATTTCTCCCAGGACCATTTGTTAGAGACTATCTTTTTTCCATTGGATATTCTTTCCTGCTTTGTAGAAGATTAGCTGGCCATACCTTTGTAGGTCTAGTTCTGGAGTCTCTATTCTATTCCATTGGTCTCTGTTTTAGTTTTTATGCCAATACCATACTGTCTTGATGGTTACAGCTTTGTAATAGAGGCTTAAGTCTCGGATTGTGACGCCTCCCACTTTGGTTTTCATCTTCAATATTACTTAGGCTATTCGGGGTCTTTTGTGGTTCCATACAAATTTTAGGATTGCTCGTTCTAGCTTCGAGAAGAATGCTGGTGCAATTTTGAGTAGGATTGCATTGAATGTGTAGATTGCTTTGGGTAGTATTGACATTTTAACAATATTTATTCTTCCAATCCATGAGCATGGAATGTTTTTCCATGTCTGTGTATCTTCTTCAATTTCCTTCATAAGGTTTCTATAGTTTTCAGCATACATATCTTTTACATGTTTGGTTAGGTTTATTCCTAGGTATTTTATGATTCCTGGTGCAACTGTGAATGGGATCAGTTTCTTTATTTGTCTTTCTGTTGCTTGATTATTGGTGTATAAAAATGCAACTGATTTCTGATTTGTCACATTAGGCTCTGTGCTGACAGCTCAGAGCCTACAGCCTACTTTGGATTCTGTGTCTCCGTCTCTTCCTGTCCCTCAGAAATAAACATTAAAAAAATTAAAAATAAATGAAAATAAAAATTTAAACAAAATTTTAAATGGCATTTTCTGCTCAGAGCTACTCACAAATTGTTTTAGTTATTTTTTTTTTAATGTTTATTTATTTTGAGAGACAGAGCATGAAACGGGGGAGGGTCAGAGAGAGAGAGGGAGACACAGAATCTGAAAGAGACTCCAGGCTCTGAAATGTCAGCACAGAGCCCGACATGGGCTCGAACTCACGAACCGCAAGATCATGACCTGAGCCGAAGTCTGACGCTTAACCGACTGAGCCACCCAGGCGCCCCTCACAAATTGTTTTTAAAAAAAGTCTTACCAGATTGTTTTAAAAAGGGCTACACGTGAAAGTCACAATATTATTCTTTAAAGTAAAAATGAGTCCTATGCAATTAGAGCTAACATTAGTTGTATATGTAATCATATATCTGCATGGACTCTTTCTACAACATTGATGCATTTGTTAGATATGTAGTCATCTGTCCTATCATTTGCATACTTAGAGATTAGAAAATATAATACACGTGAAAATTGCTATTGTTTGTGGGAACATTTGCCTACTTTAACCTACTATATGATTATATTTATATTATCTGCTTCTGCTGTTCAAGTTTGTTTTCTCTGTTTCAATTTTCATCAGATTTCATATGACAGTAGCTCTGAAACATTCACTTGGAGGGTCTGTTTATTTATAGAGTGTGGGGTTCCACCCGCAGGGTTTCTGATTCAGTATGACTGGAGCAGGGCCCCAGTATTCGCCTTTTTAACAGTTTCACTGATAATGCTGTTGCTGAAAGTCCCGGGACCAACATTGAGTAGAATAGGACGACGGTATACTTTTTATGTATCTATTTGGTGTTCTCAGATGTTCTCAATTCTTTGAGTTGATATCATTCAGGAGTTTTGGCAAAGTCTGTGCAATTATATTGTCAAATATTTCTTCTGCCCCATTCTCTTACCTCTCCTTTGGGATTTCAATTACATATGTGGCACAGACCTTCCCATGTTCTGTTCTTCTACCTCTTTATTTCTATTTTCCATTTCTTATTTAGATGTTGAGGTTGGCACATTGTCTATTGATCTGTCTTCCATTGAATGATCTTGTGATCCAATTGGTCAGATCATTTCCTTAACTTAATCTTTTGAGTTCGTAATGTCCAATGTTATTATTTCCCTAGTTTAAAAAAATGCACCTAATTTCATGTTTAATTTAAAACTTTAATTTAAAAAACTGTAATTATCTGCTGAAATTCTCCATCTCTTCAATTGTGTCCTTATTTTTTCTAAGTTGGGAGATATTTATCCGTATTATCTCCAGTTGTCTTCATCTAACTTCAATACCGTTATAACACTGGTTTGTGACTATAGTACATGTTTATGTATACATTTTCCTTTTTGTCTTCAGTTGTATCTTTTGGTGTGCCTCCATCAAAACAGAGTAGGACAGAGGACCACTTCTGTGGCAATCCTGCCAAATATGCACAATCTGAATAGAATTATGGGCAAACTTTAGGCTAACGCATATTGTTGGCCAATCTACAAATTAATTGGCTTCTACCATTCATGTTGAGGTAAGTAAAGTGTTTCCAATTAATGAGATAAAGAAACATGATAACAAGAAGCAATGCATTACTTATGCAAATTGGAGTTGTTATGTCACATTCTCTAATAACACATGTTGGGTTTTGATTTTGACTTCATTCAATCTACAAATGCATCTTAAGAGATTTTTGAGAGGCACCTGGGTGGCTCAGTCGGTTAAGCATCCAACTCTTGATTTCAGCTCAGGTCATGATCTCAGGGTCGTGGGACTGAACCCCATGTTGAGCTCTGCACTGAGCATGGAGCCTGCTTAATATTCTCCCTCTTTCTCCCTATGCCCACTCTCTTTCTCTAAAATTAAAGAAAAAAAAGAAAGATTTTATATTTAGCACAATAAATTACCTCATTAGAACATATAGGATACATATATAGACATACTGTTTTGTGTTTGTGTTCTGTTTTTTCTTAATCTTTTTCTTCATATATTTCTTCATGTTATTTTTATTTCAAAGTATTTTATAGTTTTTATTGCTTTTATGAATGGAATTCCATTTCAGTTAGAATTGTTAATAGAATATTACTATGTATATAGAAGTCACTGATTTACTTTTTAAAATAGGGTTCAGTGGTTTTTTTTTAAGTTTATTTATTCATTTTAAGAGAGAGAGAGTGAGAAAGGGGTAGAGAAAGGATCCCAAGCAGACTCAGCACTGTCAGTACAGAGCCTGACACGGGACTCAAATCCACAAAACAGGAGATCATGACCTGAGCCAAGATCAAGTCAGACACTTAATAGACTGAGCCATCCAGGTGCCCCTTTTTCCTTTTTTTTTTAAATAAAACCAATTTCACAGGAAAATAAATAAGTAAAATCATTCATCGTTTCATCTCAATCTTTGAACTGAAATAAGTAATTATTGTCATACATTTTATAGTGTGGCACTCTAGAAACACTGCAGTATGTCTGAATTCACAAATATCACACAATATGAATGGAACTTAAATAATTTTCATGTGCACAAATTGGAAGATATCACTTAAAATAGAATATTAGTGGTAGAAAATTTACTCCTAAAATGTTTTTCTGCTTTATTTTTATACCTGTATTATATAAAAGTTCTTAATTTTATAGAGCATATACATGAAGTGATTTAATATTTCTTCTAACCACTACCTTTCATCCTTCTCTGTTCTAAACAATAGCTGGGCAGTTTCCTAAATCTGTTGTTACATTTAGTTATTAATATAGAAACCATTTTATTTTCAAATCCTGTTCTCATATTTCTGAAAGATCTTCAAACTTCCTCTTCCAAAGAAGCCTAAAACAATGTCAGTGCCTTACTGGGGTGTGTGCGTGTTGGTGCGGGGGGGTGTATAAACAAGCAAAAGGATATGTCTGGCACTAGGATATCTCTTCTTCTGTTATTTTCAAGGCTTACATTGTGCCTTTCAGTATTAGGGGGCAGGAACATGAAGAGGAAATAGAAATAAGGATCTTCATTTTTTCTCAATCTGACTTGGTCTGGAGTTACTATCCACTGTGACAGTTTCTGTGGCTCTGAGATCCAGAGGTCTCTTCAAGATGGTTTAACAGGTCTGTGAAGTATTGCTCAGCATCGCCCTCTACCCCTCTATTATAAAGGACACAGCAGCAGCCAACTCTTCCATTCTAGGTAGGAGGTTTCTTTGTTTGATAGCCGTCCTCACAGCTCCTGTCCCTTCTTTTTCTTCTAACCTCATTTTCCCATCTCATTCTTCTCCAGTGAGAGCCAGAAGAGCCAATGATCACCTAGTTTGCACCGTCTAATAATTTCAGAGAACTAGGACGTGGTCGCCCTCCATTATCTTTATTCCAGACATGCTATTTATAATCCCTTTTTGCCATGTTGCTATCAATTACTCCATAAACCATGCTATTTTCTTTTTTTTTTAATTTTTTTTCAACGTTTATTTATTTTGGGGACAGAGAGAGACAGAGCATGAACGGGCGAGGGGCAGAGAGAGAGGGAGACACAGAATCGGAAACAGGCTCCAGGCTCTGAGCCATCAACCCAGAGCCCGACGCGGGGCTCGAACTCACGGACCGCGAGATCGTGACCTGGCTGAAGTCGGACGCTTAACCGACTGCGCCACCCAGGCGCCCCTAAACCATGCTATTTTCATGAAGCTTTAAATGGCACTTTAGTACAGAGGATATTAGCCTTGTTCTTCCAGTGTCTCTCACTGAAGAATCACTTAGTAAGAATGGCAGAATAAGAGCCTAAATAAATTATTCATCCCCAAAAGCATGGAGAAAAGTGACAAATATTCTAAAAATCAACTTTTGATACAACTCTGAGTTTTACCCAAAGGCTTGCAACAATCCAAGAAGGACTTATGTAAGAAATTGGCTGAATCTTGGTTTTAAAAAAAAAGAGATTTGTGATATTTTGCTTGCTCTATTCCCACTGCCCTCTCCTTAGCTGTCTAACAGCCTTGAAACGAGCAGCCTCACAACCATGGTAGGTGTGAAAAACAGCAACCTAAGAGCCACCGGAGGGCAGAAGAATTGGCTCGAAGCTCCCCTAAAGGCCCCATCCTCTGAGAATCATCACTATTTGATCTGTTTAGCAACTTCCTGGCAAAGCCTCCTTCCCAATGTTTTTTTGTTACTCAACCTAATTCAGAACTCACTTAGTGAGAACAACCATTTCCCACAGTACATTTATGAAAAAAAGCAGTAGTTATTTAACACTGCAGCTATTCAAGGCTGCAACATCAGCTGAGGAAACAAGAGGGTCACCAAAAAACTTAAGGAAATATTGGAAATGAGATGTCCATATAGGGTTTTAGAAACCTCTGACATGTTTCTGGCGACCTAGAACATCATATGCATGTGCAGGTGAGGTGCATACTCAGGATAATCATGAGAAGGGTCTAATCTTTTGCCTCTTTTTTTGAGACCCTGTGAAAGTAGGAAGGAAAGGCTAACACAGAACTGTAAACTGCCAGAACAATGAAGGTGTGCCCCAACATACAAACAAAACTCTTCAACAGAGAATGGCACAATATATTAAAGGAAATCTCTCCACAATCTTTAGCTTACCACTAACCTAACTGAGCAGAAACCCCAGTGGCCACATGTAAGATAGGGACTTCATAGAAGTAGTCCAGGAAAGTCACTAAACAAACATCAATAATAACAATAACCAACAACAACAAAGAATAGACTGATTTTAAGAGTCCCCGTGCTGTGTTATTTTAAATGTTTAGATTTCAATGAAAATAGTTATAAGAGGGGTGCCTGGGTAGCTCAGTCAGTTAAGTGTCCAACTCTTGGGTTCAGCTGAGGTCATGATCTCACAGTTTGTGGGATCGAGCCCCACGATCCTCTGGTGGGATTGGGATTCTCTCCTTCTTTCTCTCTTCCTCCTGCTCATGTGCTCTCTTTTTCTTTCAAAATACATAAAATTTAAAAAAGGAAAGTAGTTATAAGACAAAGAAACAGTAATAAATGGCCCATCAACAGAAAAAAACAAAGCAGTCAATAGAAGCTGTCCATGATAAAGTCAATATGTTGCTTATTAGACAAAGATCGTAAATCAGGTAGTTTATTTATTAATTTTTAAATGTCTATTTATTCTGAGAGAGAGAGAAAGTAGGGGAGAGGTAGAGAGGAAGAGATGGAGAGAGAGGATTCCAAGTAGGCTCCACACTCTCAGCACAGAGCCTAATGTGAGACTCAATCCCACAAACCATGAGATCATGACCTGAGATGAAATCAAGAGTCATAAACTTGACTGAGTGAGCAACCCAGGCACCCCTCAGCCAGTTTAAATATGTTCAAACAACTAAAGGCTATTATGTCTAATAAGCTGAAGGCAAGTATGAAAATGACATTGCACCAAATATACAATGCAAAAAAAATAAATAAATGAGGGAGAGAGAAATTAATAAACTGCGGAAATAGGAATTCTGGAGTCAGCAAGAACAATAACTGAAAAAAAAATTCATTAGATGGCTGAAAGAAAAAAATCATTAGATGGGCTCAACAGCAGATTTGATAGAACAATGAACAAGTAAATTCAAAGATAGGTTGAGATTTTTCCAGTCTGAGGAAAAGAATAAAAAAAAATAGGGAAAAATAAATAGATCATCAGAGATCTGAGGTAAATCATCAAACTAATCAATATATGCATAACAGAAGATCTAGAAGAGAGAAGAGTAAAAAAGAAGCGGAAAAAAATATTTTTAGAAATTAGACTAAACCCTTCCCAAATTTGATTTTTAAAAATTCACCTATATATCTAAGAGGTTCAATGAATTCCACATAGAATAAGTTCAGAAACTTCATAATCAAACCACCGAAAGACATAAACCAACAAAAAGTTTCAAAAGCAGAAAAACTATCATCATAGTACACAGGACCCTTCAATAAGACTTACAGCGGACTTCTTGTCAGAAATCATGAGTCTAGAAAGCACTTTATCCAAAGTGCTGAAAGAAAAATACTACTTAAGAATTCTATGTCCAGAAAAGCTATCCTTCAAACATGAAAGAGAAATTAAGACATTCCCAAATAAACAAAAATGGAGATAATTTGTCACTAGCAGAGAAACCATACCAAAAAAAAAAAAAAACCAAAAACCAAAAACCAAAACCAACAATAAGGGATCCCTGAGAGATGAAAAGACTGTAGATAGTACCTCAAGATTTTTGAAGAAATAAATAAAAAAAAACCCACTGGTAAAGGTAATTACATAGGTAAGTATATTTTTTGTGTATTTTTTCTGACTCTTGTTCTCTTATCTGACTTAAAAGACAGTTTTAGTAAGCAAAAATTATAAAAACATGTTAATGGGCTTATAATATATAAAGATATGATGTGTATTAAAATAATACTACAAAGGTGTAGAGAATGAAGGTGTATTGGTAAAAAGCATTTATAAACTATTGAAATTAAATTAGTGTTAATATAAAACTAAAACTTTTAACTTAAGAAACCCAAAGGCAACCATTAATAAAATTAATTTAAAAATTATAGTAAAAGAAGCAAGGGAAATAAAATGGCATGACAGAAAATATCTATTTAATCTAACAAGTTTTTCCATATTTACCTTCATGGCAACACCAGCAATCAACTAGCAGGGTAGCATAGGTCAGGTTTCTCTTTGAAAGATACAATCAACTTCTCAGAGTGATAGATTCTCCTTAGCATTCTGCTTCCTTTTGCTTACAAGGAACACTAATCAACCCCTCCCTTGCCATTCTCCCATTCTGACCAGGAATGTGGGAAAGCATCTAATTAGATATACTAGTCTCATAAAGCTAAGAAATCAAAGGATGTCTCTTCGTTTTTCTTTACCAGTAGTTTCTTCAACTCTCCTCATCTACAGTGTGACAGAAAATTAGATTGAGTATCATAGGAGTGAGCCTAATTGTGGCCCTTAATCGACACTAAGGGAAAAGTGTATAGTCCTAGTCATCAACGACTCACCTTAGGAAATGAGGTACTCAATACTTCTTGTTTCCAATTGTAGAATCTACTCAAACTTTGAAGACAGATAACTTAAATTCTACTACTTGTTATAAAAATATGTTCTTTCTATTGTAGAAAAGTACCACATGCTTTGAGTAATATATACAAAAGAAAGGAAATTAGATAAGAAAAACTGGTCAACTAAAGACTTGCCACTAGAGAAAATTATTCATAATATGTAACTCTCTTAGTGGCCAGTCAGCTTTATGAACGTTATTAATATATTTATATAAGATTAATAAATATAAGATAATAAATTTATATAAGATTTCACAAATTTGGGGACCACACTCAGATTATGTTTATTTTATTTTAGCTGCTTTGGGGGAGGCCGTGATTTCATATTCTTATTTAATGTAGCTTAAAATCTTGCTTAATACTGCCATATAAACATCTTAAAAGTAATCACACAATGAGAAAATGATAATAGTTCTGTATTTTGTTTGGGTCAACTTTTACTTGTCTTTATTTACTAATTTGTTGGTAAAACATAAAATAATGCTATTGAGCCAATAGCTTAAATTGTTAATAATAAGGAATGTTTTCTTTATATAATACATGCTAACTACTTTATAAAAATGTACATCACTTCACAAATCATTGATATGTAAAGTCTGAGGTAGTTATTATTTATTTTACTATTATTATTACATAATTATTGAAACCATAAATTGACTCTAGAGAAGGGTTAGTAAGGTTAAATAATTTGGTAGAGGACATGAAATATCAAGAGAAAGAACAGGTATTTATGTCTATAAGTAATCATTTATAGGATTCTCAATTCTGTGTTAAGAAATTTATCATTCTAGGGACACCTGGGTGGCTCAGTCCGTTAAGCGTCCGACTTCAGCTCAGGTCATGATCTCCTGGTCCGTGAGTTCGAGCCCTGCGTCGGGCTCTGTGCTGACAGCTCCGAGTTGGAGCCTGTTTCAGATTCTGTGTCTCCCTCTCTCTCTGACCCTCCCCTGTTCATGCTCTCTCTCTGTCTCAAAAATAAATAAATGTTAAAAAAAAAAGAAATTTATCATTCTAGTATTTCTGGAATAAATATTTTTGGATAGCATCTTTCTAAATTTCTGGAATGTATTTACTGTTGTATATTTACATTTGAGTTAACTATGCTTACAATTGAGATATGTACTGATAATTTGCTTCACTTTGTTTTTGTTTTGTGTTTGAATTCTTTGAGGGTATTATTTTCATTTGTGAGATTTGAATTAGACTTAAATTTTACTGTAATGTACTTATGGGTAGTATTTGATTTGTCTAATTGAATATTCTTTTTCTAAAAGAAAATTATGTTCAGAGGGAAAATTCTTTCCTGATGAAACATCTACCAAAAAAATACATAGAAAGTATCATATTACATTTTGAAACTTAAGATGTATTTCCCTTCAATTGAGAAGGATACAGATTCTCATTAGTCACTAATACAAGATTAGCACTAGTCACTATTTCTGTGTACCAATCTGTTCAAGATCTAAGTAAGAAGAGTAAGAAAAGGAAAAATATACATATATTGTTTGGGAGTAAACAGATTGTCATTATTCATAGAGCATATAATAAAGAATTCATTAAAATCTGTAGACAGGGGAGCGGCTGGGCAGTTCAGTCTCTGACAGTGCAGAGCCTGCTTGGCATTCTCTCTCTCCCTCTCTCTCTGCCCCGCCCCCACTAACGATCTTTGTCTCTCTCTCAAAATAAATTAAAAAACTTTTTAAAAAAAGAAAAAAAAACTCTACAGACAAATCATGAAAATAAAACAAGTTTGCAGGATGTAACATAAACATAATGCAAGTATGTTCTATGTAACGTAAGTAGACCCTCTAATTCAGAATGTAACATACATTATAACACAGCTAAAGATAACTAAAAATATAGCTAATAAATATGTGCAACAACTTTTTGGGAATAAAAATTGTATTAATAAAAATAAAAAATAAAATTGTATTAATAGATGAAAATAATAATTTAAGAAATAGATATACTGGTTTAAGGACAGGGAGACTCATTGAATAAATTTGAGATTAAGAAGCAGTGGGAAAGGAATAAAGCTAAGGCTTTGGGTTATTTGTAAAGAAAAACATATGCAAACCCACCCTGACTATGACATCAAAGACTTTAAAATACTTTAAAGAAAATTTAGGAAAGTAGTCTTACAAATTTAAGGAGAGAGAATTTGCTATATAAACCTAAAATTAAAAAATAAAACACCAACACATGATTAACTGAAAACATTATCAACAAAAATACTTATGACACATAAACCAAATAAAGGATAAGTACTCAGAATGTTAACAACTCTATAAATCAGTAAGAAGAGATAATAACTCAATCAAAGTTTAATCAGGAAAATGACACTATCTATGTATTTCAAGCATATTTAAAAAGGGAAATTAGGTCATTTTTTTCTCTTACATCTTTCTGGCAAAATGTAATCTAGAAACCTATTGAACAAGTCTTCAAGAATGAATTATCATTATGATGCCTATAGATGGAGAACATAGTAAGACATAGAAACAGGTGATCTGGCACAATAACCAAAATAAAATTGGGCAAAAGTGTGACTAAATAATTTACAGATGAGGAAATCAAAATGACATATATATATATATATATATATATATACACACACATACATATATGTATGTATATATATATAAAGGTAAGATACTAAACCTCACTGTTAATCATGGATATACAAATTAAAGTGACCAATATATATATACAATATATATATATATATTGGTCACTTTAATTTGTATATATATATATATATATATATATATACCTACACATATGAATGACCAATATATTAAATGACATATATATATATATATATATATATATATATATATGAAGCTAAGATACTAAACCTCACGTTTATTCATGGATACACAAATTAAAGTAACCAGAGAACACCATCTTATACCCCCAGACTGGCAAAAGGTAAACATCCTGAAAATACAAAGCATTATTGTAGATGTAGATCTTAGGACCTCTTTACCTAGTCTACAGGAAGGGCCATTTAGTGATACTAAGACACTTCTACCGATTCCTTTCAGAAAAAAATCTCCTACATGTGCAGATAGAGTTGTACAATATTTACATTATATTTTATATTGGCCCCAAATGGAAACAACTTAAATATTCTACATTGGAGAGGAATGATAAATACACGTAGGGGTATACTCAAACAATAAAAACTATACAAAAATGAAAATGAACCATCTGAAGCTAAATACACAGATGTGTAAACAAACTTGGAAATTCTCAAGTATCAGTTTAAGCCAAAATTATATTTGTAGAAGAACAGAAATAATACACAGGTACTTCTTTCAAATTTTAAAATTTGAAACAAATACTATAAATAGTTGAGAAATCCATACATGAATATAAAAAAAAAACGCATGACATAAAATTTACCAAAAGAAGGAGAGATGAATGCTGGATAAAGGATTTTGGTTATACTTCTTTATTGAAATATAACATCCTTTAAAAATTCACTAAGAAAAGGGGCACCTAGGTGACTCAGTCGGTTAAGACTCTTAATATCAGCTTAAGTCATGATCTCACAATTCGTGGGATTGAGTCCCAAATTGGACTCTATGCTATAATGCAGAGTCAGTTTGGGATTCTCTCTGCCCCTCCCCTGATCATGCTCACTCTCTCAATATAAATAACCTTAAAAAAACAACAACATAGAATTCACTAAAAAATATACTTTATGCCAGATTGCTACTCTATTCAAAAGTAAAAACATTCAAACTAAAGAAATAATGTGGAAAATGAATCAATTGTTAATATATATCAGCAATTTCTACTATATATATATATATGGAAACAGAAGCTAGATATCAACCAAGGTTATTTAAAATCATTATAAATTTAATTTAAATCCTAATGATTTTAATTTAAAAATAAGTATTTACACGGTAACAAGGTCCTAGAATTTTTTTCAGTTTTAATTAAACCCAATCCTTGATCACATCCCTGCAGGGGTGCATGTCAAGGTATGGGTAAAGGGCTAGGGATTTTAACTAACTTCACATAAGCAATGGGGTCACCACTCCTTCTGGCCACCATGATTCATTTTATCTAAATGAAATAACATATATCTTGAGTCCTTCAAAATATTGCCTGAGGTTTTCAATTTGAAATTACAATGACAGGTTTCTGATTTCCAGTTCTATATTTAAGCAATTTAAAAGAAAATCCTAACAACAAGAAAAAAGCTGAATAGACTAAGAAATTAAGAACTTTTCTGGGATGAATAAGAAAAGTGAGGACACAAACCCCTGGCCCCAAGATTAGAGAGTCCAGGAGCATACAAACATTCTATACTTACCAAAGCTGAGACTCACTAGCAGAAACTTCCATGGAAACCAGTACCAGGATAGGAAAACCTGAACTGTAATTGACAATTTGCTGGAGCCTCAGTGTGAAAAACTCTTGAGAGTTAAAAACTCCAAGGGGAACCTACAGTTTTGTGAGATTTACCTCTAGAGTTCCACAAGGCTCTCACAGTAAGCATCAGAGACAAATCCCCAGTACTTCCCCCCAGTGGGAGGGGAAAGGAAACCAATCTGGAATACAAAACGCAACATTCTTAACAAGGCCTGCCCTCAGGAGAAACTAGTTAAACGTAACCTAGCCTCCTGAGGTATCATCAGAGGCTAACTGACCTGGGGGTGGGGAAATTCTCAAGTCCATCCCACTCTAGCCATTCTGTCCTTCCTAAGTGTGAGGGGAATGAGAAACACCTATGGAGTTCACAAGCCACGGGATAGGCTCCCATAAAAGACTGAGATCTAACCATGGGACTTTAGAATGATTCCCATCTCCGTACACCTTACCACCAAATTATTAAAGACTTATTCATAGCAGATCCTTTAACCTGGTACATCATATCTCACTATCAAGAAAAAAGTACAAAGTATATCAAAAGACAAAAAACACAAAGAAAACAAAGACTAGGGGGTGTTGGGGGGGGGTGGAGAACAGAATATCCAAAGATGGTGAGACAACTACAAAAGGTATAACACACATGTAATGGGAACACCAGAAGTAAAAGAAAGAGAGAAACGAGAAGAAATATTGAAAATAATGACTGAGAATTTCTCCAAATTAACGTCAGGCACCAAACTGCAGTCTTGTATACCTCAGAGAACACCAAGCAACATAAATGCCCAAATAATTACACCTAGGGATACCTTTTCAAACTACAGAAAATCAAAAGTAAAGAAAAATTCCTGAAAGAAACCGAAAGAAAAAAAATACCTTACATGTACAGGAACAAAGATAACAATTATATTTTACCTCTCCTTAGAAACCATACAGGCAAGAAAGGAGTGGAAAGACATCTTTCAAATGTTGAGAGAACAAAAGAATCTAGACTTTTGTATACGGAATTATTTTTCAAAAGTGAAGAAGAGATAGACTTTATCAAACAACAAGTGAGAGAATTCATTGCCAGCAGACCCACCTCTCAAGAAATGTTTAGAGACAAGGAAAATAGGCTAGAAACTCATTTTTACATAAGCAAAGGAAAGAGTATTGAAAAGGAATAAATGAAGGTAAAATAACTAATTTTTCTTACTCTTAATTGAACTTACAGATAACAGTTTGTTCAAAATAATAGCAACACTGTATTCAATTATGTATGCTTGTGTACATATCTTATGTGTGTGTATATATATATATACACGTATATATATACGTGTATATATATATATACATGTATATATATATATACACGTATATATATATACGTGTATATATATATACACGTATATATATATACATGTATATATATATACATGTATATATATATATATTTATGTATGCTTCTATATAATGAAATGAATGACAGCAATGATACAAAGGGCGTGAGAGAACAATTAGGATTATATTGTTATTACAATGTTCCCATACTACCCATAAGCAGTATAGTGTTATTTGAAAGTGTGCTTAGATTAGTTATGAATGCACAGTGCAAACTCTAAGGCAACCTATATATCTGATGCTAGGAAAGGAGAGAAAATGGAATCATAGTGTCAATTAAAACCAGAAATTCGGGGAAAATATTGGAAGACAAAAATAGGAATGTAGAACAGATAGAAAAGAGTAATATATATCAACCCAACTATATCAATAATCACATTGAATGTCAATGGTTTTTATGCACCAATTAAAAGAGATTGTCAGGGTGGATCAAAAACACAACTGAACTATGTCTGCAAGAAACTCATTTTAAATATAAAGAAACATATAGATCAACAGGAAATGGATGGAGAAAAATATGCCATGCTAACATTAATCAAATGAAAAGAGTAGCTGTATTAATTTCTAACAGAGTAGTAGACTTCACAGCAAGTAAAGATATCAGGCATGACCAAGAGCACTACATAATGATAAAGGGGTCTGTTTTCCAAAAAAGGAGTAACAATTCTTAACATGCATATGCCTAGTGACAGAGCATCAAATTATGTGACACAAAACCTGGTAGAACTGCAAAGAAAAATAGATAAATGCGCTGGCATAGTTGGAGACATCAACACCCCAGAAGTGGACAGATCCAGCAGGCAGATAATCAGTAAGGACATAGTTAAACTCAATCAGCAGGATAAAATTGACATCCATGCATTACTTAATCCAACAACAGCAGAATACACCTTCTTCTCAAGTTCACATGCGACACTCATCAAAATAGACTCTTTGGGGCCATAGGCCAACACTTCCACAAATTTAAAATAATAGAAATCATACAACATATGCTTTCAGACAGCAATGGAATTTGAAGAAATATCAACAATAGAAAATCCTAAAATACCTGGATATTAAAAAACACAGTGTTAAATAGCACATGGGTGAAAGACGAAATCTCAAGAGAAATTTTAAAATACTTTGAAATAAGTGAAAATAAAAACAAATAATTAAAATGCGTGGGATGTGGCAAAAAAAAAGTGCCTAGGGGAAGCTTATAACATTGAATGCATATATTAAAAAGGGATAAAGATCTAAAATGAATAATCTAAGTTTCCACTTCAGGAAACGAGAAATAGAAGAGCTAATTAAATCCAGAGTAAGCAGAAAAATAAGAAATAATAATTAGAGCAGAAATCAATGAAATAAAAAGTAGTAGAACACAAGAGAAAAAATGTTAAAACCACAAACTGTTTGAAAAGATCAATAAAGTCAATAAGGTTCTGGCAAGGTAACTAAAAAAAAAAAGAGAAAGGACACAAATTACTAATACCAGAAATGAACAAAAAAAAGGAATACCAATAAAGATCCCATGGGCTTTAAAGGATAATAAAGGAATACTATGAACAACTCTATGCCTTAGTAACCTTGATAAAATGGATCAATTCCTTGAAAGATACAATGTGCCCTATTTCACACAAGAAGAAATAGATCTGAGTCGGTGTGTATCTATTAAAGAAATTAAATCTATTGAAGTCAATTGCTTTACTATATACCAACAACGAACAAGTAGAATTTAAAATTTAAAACACAATATCATGTATATCACCGCTCAAAAAAGTAAAATACTTAGGTGTAAGCCTAATAAAATATGTGCAAGATTTATATGTGGAAAACTATAAAACTCTGATGAATTAAATAAAAAAAAAACTAAAATGAAAATATTCGTGGAGGAAAAACGTATTGTCAGGATATCAGTTCTTCCCAACTCGTTCTGTAGATTCAATGGAATCCAATTAAAATTCCAGCAAGTAGGGTTTTGATTTGGACATTGACAAACAGATTCTGAAGTTTATATACAGAGGCAGAGGACAGAATAACCAACACAATAATGCAGGAGAGCAGCAAAGTTGGGAGACTGACACTACCTGCCTTCATGTCTTACTACAAAAGCTACAATAATCAAGACATTGTGGTATTGGAAAAAAAAAAAAAGACAGATAAATGGAATGGAATAGAAAGTCCAAAAATAGACCCTTTTAAATTTAGTAAACAAATCTCTTACAAAAAAGCAAAGGCAATAAATGGTGCTGGAACAACTGGATATCCACATGCAAATAATAATAATAATAATAATAATAATAATAATAATAATAAATCTAGACACAGATCTTACACACTTCACAAAAAAATAACTCCAAATGAATCATGGACCTAAATGTAAAATGGAAAGCTATACAACTTCTGGAAGATAACAAAGGAGAAAACCTAGATGGTCTTGGGTATTGTAATGTCTTTTTAAACACAGCACCAAAGATGCAACCCATGTAAGAAAGAATGATAAGCTGGACCTCATTAAAATTGAAAACAAATGCTCTTCAAAAGACAATGCCAAGAGAATGAGAAAACAAGCCACTGACTGGAAGAAAATATTTGCAAAGACACATGTGATGAAGGTTCATTACCCAAAATATACAAAAAAAGCAAAAAAACAAAAAAACACAAACAAAAGACAAAAACCTCTTAAAATGTAATAATAAGAAAACAACCCAATTAATAATGGGTCAAAGTCTTTAACAAACACTTTACCAGACAGATATCCAGATGGCAAACATGAAAATATGCTCCCTCAAAGGTCAAATTAAAACAAAGATGAGATTCCACAGCAGGCCTATTAGAAGGGTCTAAATTCAGAACAGTTGCAGCAACAAATGCCAGTGAGAAGTCGGAGCGACAGGGACTCTCGCTCATTGCTGCTGAGAGCACAACATAATAAACACATTTTGAAAGACCACTTGATGATCTCCTATAAAACTAAGCATACTCTTACCATATGATCCAGCAGTTATGCTTCTTGGTATTTATCCAAAGAGCTTGAAACTTATGCCCACCCTAAAACCTGCACAGTTGTTTATAGCAACTTCATTTACAATTGGAAAGAGTGGGAAGCCATAAGGATGTCCCTCAATAGGTGGATGAATAAATAAACTGTGGTACATCCAGGCAATGGAATATTATTCAGCACAAAGAGAGAGAGACAGAGACAGAGAGGGAAAGCTATCAAGCCATGATCAGACATAAAGAAAACTTAATGTTTCCAATTAGTAAGTGAAAAGGGCAATTGGGCATATTTTTAAAAGAAAGAAGCCAATCTGAGAAGGCTACATACTGTAAGATTCCACCTAGATGACATTCTAGCAAAAACAAAACCATGAAGTCAGCAAAGAAGTTAGTTGACAGAAGGTGGGGGTGTAGGAAGGGATGAATAGGTGGAGGATAGAGAATCTTTAAGGCAGTGCAGATATTCTGCAGGACACCATAATGGTGGATGCATGTCATCATATATGTGTCGAAACCCATAGAACGTACAACACCAAGAGTGAACCATAATTATAAGACAGGCTTGGATGTCAATGCAGGTTCACCCCCTATAACAAATGTAATGCTCTGTTTGGGATGTTAATAATGAAAATCATTATGCATGTGTGGAGGCAGGGGATATATGATGAATCTCTGTACCTTCTTCTCAATTTTGCTATTGACCTAAATATGCTTTTAACAATTAAGGTTTTTTTGAATTGCTGTAATAAAAGTAAAAACTTAAAGAAAGGTACATTTCTGAACTGAGTGGTTCAAATTTGGTCTCGCAAAGTCTGAAAATAGCTGTTTTGAAATTAAAGTGTGCCTTAGTTTTTATTAGATCAAATTAAAATGATATATAGAAGAAATTTAAAGTATAAGGTCCTAAAATATTTCTGACTTTTATTAGAGATAAGAATATAGGTTAGCCATGACTTACAACATATATCTGGATACGTATGATAGTCAGCATTTTAGGTCATGATCTTAAATTTTGCAAACAACTCTTGAGAATGTTTTGTGGCTCATGTTAAGGTTTTTATTTTCACATTTTCACTCCAAACGAGGTTAATGTTCACATATTCTTAGGATCTTATCTTTCTATATGATCCTTCTTTTCTAATTATTTTGTGAAATGCAGTGTCTGAATTTTTCACATGCCTATATACATTTATCTCCACATTAAAATTTTAAAAGGACTGAATAATAAAAAAAAATCCCTCCTGATTAAAAATTTAAAAATTTTAAACATGCATTTTTGTCTGAATTTTTAATCTACTTTCTTTTATATTACTCCCTATGTTCTTCAAAGAATTTATTTTTTTCCTTCCTTAGGAAAGTAATTGTGATGACAGTCATTTTGGAAAGAGTACCATGAATATCTAGGTTTTTGGTGGCTAGGGAGTAAATGAAGGATTTTGTCTGTTCTTTTAATTATAGTATAGTAACAATTACAGTGAGTCCAATTCACTTTCCAGGAAACTTAAGCAAAGGTTAATTTTAATGGGAATCTAAATCTTGCCCAATTTTTTAAATTCCCTTGTTCGACTTATGTGTCTCTGCTTAAATTCCTAAGGAAATACTGCCTTTTAACTACTTTATAATACCTTTAAGACTGTTTCTTGAGAAGGTTGCCTGGATTCTAATTTTATGGTTAATTTATTTCTAATATAAACTTCAAAGTTTAGAATATAAGGATCCATTTTCTCCTGATTTGTGTGTTTACTCCTATTAATGATAATAGAAATCTTAATTAGTACTCTGTGATTATATGCACTTGGTCCTGAATTCATTAACACGTATTTTTTAACATGAATTAGACCAAGAAGATATAAGGATGACAGAGCTTTTCAAATTATTCAAATGTTTGCGGCACAATTTTGAAGTTGAAAAAAAATGAAACTGTAATTCCAGATTATAATAATGTTCAATATTATGTTGGTCATTTACCTTTTTATTTTAGTTCTCTAAAATCAGATTTGAAGTATCATCTTATAAAAAAGAATGTGCATAAGTGTATTTCATAATTCCATCCAATGTAGGATGTGACAATATGAAGCAGTAATTCTGTTTTTCAAGTTGTGTGCACATATCCTTAAAAATATTCCAGAAGCACCTATTATGTTGTCATTGGTATAATTAATTTACTTAAAATACATTTAAGTCACACATATCCCAACAAGTAGATTCCTAAACCAATATATCTTGTTCATTGAGTTTAGGTGCACTATTAACTGCTGCAAAGAATGTTTTATATATTTTAATTTTGTATATGTCATGCCATTTAAGACTGAAAAATAAAAGATTGTAATTTTACCTTCATTTATTTTTTTTCAACGTTTTTTTATTTATTTTTGGGACAGAGAGAGACAGAGCATGAACGGGGGAGGGGCAGAGAGAGAGGGAGACACAGAATCGGAAGCAGGCTCCAGGCTCTGAGCCATCAGCCCAGAGCCTGACGCGGGGCTCGAACTCACAGACCGCGAGATCGTGACCTGGCTGAAGTCGGACGCTTAACCGACTGCGCCACCCAGGCGCCCCATACCTTCATTTATTTCTTCTCTAACATGCTTTACTTTTTATGTAGCTTCCAGTGTCTTCTGCCTAAAAACTTCTTCTAAGATTTCTTGCAGGACAATGACGATCAAGCTAGAATGTATTATGCAGAGTGAAATAAGTCAATCAGGGAAAGACAAATGCCATATGATTTCACTCATATATGGAATCAAGAAACAAAACAGAGGAACATATGGAAAAGTGGAGAGAGAAGAGAGGGAAACAAACCACAAGAGACTTTTAATGATAGAGAACAAACTGTGGGTTGTCAGAGGGAGGTGGGTGGGAGATGGGCTAGATGAGTGATGGGTACTAAGGAGAGCACTTGTGATGAGCACTGGGTGTTGATGAATCACTGAATTCTACTCCTGAAAACCATATTGCAGGGTATGTTAACTGACTAAAATTTAAATAAAATTTAAATTAAAAAAAAAGATTTCTTGGAGAACATGTCTTTGGGCAATGAAGTCCCTTAGATTTTGTTTGCCTCAGACAGTATCTATTCTCTTTCCTCTCTGAGGTGTAATTCCACTGAATATAGAATTCTACGTTAATGGTTTTTTTTTCTTTTGATGCTTAAATATTTCACTCCACTCTCTTTTTTGCTTAGATCATTTAGAATAAGACCACTGTAATTCTTATTCATGATGCCTTATAGATTCATTTTTTTCTTCAGTTTCTTTCAAGAGTTCCTCTTTTTCTTTTTGGTTTTGAAGTTTGAATATGATATTTCTATGTTTGGGGTTTTGTTTGCTTTGTCGATGCTAAGATTCATCATGTTTCCTCTTCACTTTTGAACACAGTGAAGGTATTGGGTTCTGGGCTGGGTTCTGGTCAGAGGGGGTGGATGGTGCACTTGCCAAGGAAAGCAGGAAGGACTCCAGTGGAGCTTTCTAGATGCACTCTGCTGCTTCAAGTGTGTAGTGGGGAGTCAACAGAGGACCTGCTATAGGGGCAGCAAGTCGAGAGGGGCCCCAGACAGAGGCATAAATTGCCTGAGTCTTAGCCCACCACATTTTCAAAACAAAGCCCCATCTCATGGGATCAGGAATGAGCTGGCTGGGGCGGTCCTCAGAAGAGAGGTAAGTAGGGGCACCTGGGTGGCTCCATCGGTTAAGCATCCGACTCTTGGTTTGGGCTCTGGTCATGATCTCATGGGTTCCATGTAGGGCTCGTCTCTGCCGGCACCAAACCTGCTTGGGATTCTCTTTCTCCTTCTCCCTCTGCCCCGTCCCTGCTTGTGCATGTGCTCTGTCTCTGTCTCTCTCTCTCTCTCAAAAATAAATAAATAAACATTAAAAAAAGAAGAAGAAAACAGGCAACTGGGAGCCCTATTGCCAGAGAGGACGAGTCTGGTACCAATACACACAGCGGGGACAAATGGGATCTGGCTCTCATGTCTTTACCAGCATCTCATCAGGAGTGCAGCGTGGGATCCCACTATGCCCCAGGAGGAAGGCCAGGTGGATGGAGGAAGGCCAGACGGGCAGCCGGGGCCAGGCTCCACAGGCCTGAAGGGCACGGACTTGGACAGGCCTGTGTGGCAGATGCAAACTATAGGCACGCACCGCGTGATTCTAACAGCCAGGGTGCAATTGGCCCATCCTGGGGCTGGACTGTTTAGTTAGAGACCAGATCACTAGCAGGGATCCTGGGGGCCACAGTGCCTCTGTACTCTCCAACACAAAGACACCTGTTCCTCTTCCTGTGAAGCCAGCTCTTGGGTGATGTCAGCGGTCTTGCCACCTGCAGGGCCCCTTCGAAAGACAGCTCTGATAGTCAGAGAGGCCCCTGAGATCCTTACAACAGTAGGGGTCTGACTCTTGCGACCTTGACAGGCCCTGAGAAAATATTTTGTCCCAGAGGAATCAAGCTATCTGTTAAAAATATGTTTTCTACATGTTAAAATAGAAAAACTGGCTTAAAGGACATTCTATATAACATAACTGTGAGCTGTTTTCTTCACAGAAAGGAAAACAAAAGTATGTCTGAGTACCAAACCATTTTTAATAATAGTCCTAAGGACATTTATATATATATATATATATATATATATATATATATATATATAAACTGTTCTTGCCTTTGGCAAATGGGCACAAATGCAGGGACACTCTACATATAGTGTGAAAGCAGGTGCTAATGATTTCACAATGGTTCACCAACCGTCTGGAACCCCCAAAGATTTATTTCTCTCGAAACTTCATTGAATAAAGTTTATTAAACCTGGTAAACCTGCCTGTCTCTAGAGTGCTTTTATAAGATGCTTGAAAAATTCTTTGATTGTATTTTAAAACTGTATTTGAAGAATGAAGAAAACAAGCTAGTAAAATATGAAAATGGGTAACCCGCTCTGAGGGCATAGGAGCGTAATAAGAACAAAACCTGAGCCACCATTGACCTAAGGGATTAAAAGCACAGTTGCAGGTCAGGAAATAAATATTCTATACTTGTAATGGTTTAAGGGCTCTTTAATAATTATGACTTGAATCAAAGATGTAACAATCAACAAATCAATCCACTCACAATATTTAAAGTTCCTATAACCCATTAGTGAAAGATTTATGTACACACAGGCACACATGTACAGTGGAATCTATAACCAGTTCAGAGTATAAAGAGAAAAATGTTATAAATATTAGATCTGACTAGAAACTATCCTTAATTCCTCTGGTTCCATTTAGAAATATGATCAAATGTGCAAAAAGAAAAATGAGTGAAATTTACTTGACTGAATTTTATCCTCAACATGAAGCAGATGTTTAAGTTGGATATTGTCTGGCTTTTTTTTTTTCCTGTGACAAATGAGAGAACAGCTCTTGTGGGAAATCCATTTCCAAAATGCATTCATGAGGGCTTTACCCAAGTGCAAGGAAAGAAGATGAAGTGACAAGTCAATTTCAATATAATATAGGTTTGAAAGGATTTTTTCACCTTGAGTAATTATGAGACTAATTTCCAATGCTCAATCTATTTCTTGGCCTAGAACACCTTGTGATTACATGTTAAAATTAAAGAAAATATTTTTAGGAGTACAATATTTGAAGACCTGATTGTGAATGAGTAACTTAAGGATATTCATGCTCAAAGTCAAAACCTGATTTATACTGAGAGAGAAGCAGATAGAAAGAACATATTTACATTTCACTGTAGGTAGGAAAATTGCTTCAAGTTCACTATTTTCAACAAAAACTAGCTAAATTGTATTTAGAAAATGATTTAATTCTACCAGCCTTTTCTGCATATATGTAAGTAGAATTGTTAATGCTTAGCTGGTTTAGTTGACGTGATTAGTAATGGAAGTGCTGGTAGAGACTTAGCACCTTTCTAAAAAGGATTTTGTCCTTTTTTGTACTGTCACTTAACAGTATGGCCATGTCCCATTCTCAAAGAAAAAATCTCTACCTCTATGATTCTCAAAGGCTATCATTTCTCTCTCCAAACACAAAATTCCGTCCTTTCTCTCCGTGTCTTTTATTCCCATTGTAGTTGTCCTTTGGTGCTTGCTTTATTTGATCTCAGTTCGCAAAACAGTGTTAAACATCAATTAGTAAGCGTCAGTCACTGGGCAGGCAGGCGTTGACAAACATCAAACATAAAAGAAAAGTGAAAGAACTCAGTGCCAGAATTAGATGAGCTCACAGTTCCCTTAAATATAAGCAATTATTGTATGTCCGCTATACTAGAATAAGAAGTAATAATCATAAGCAAGTTAAATAACTTGTAAGGAGAATATAATATAAAAATGTGTTCAATTATATTTTTTATCTCCCCACTTTTATACCCACAGAAACACCTGGTGATATACACACAAGCCAATCGATTTCCTAGTATCTCAAATTATTGCCATCTTGCCTTCCAAAGCAGCCTTCAGTGTCCTTGAAGCATCTCATTTCCTCACTTCTTTCTAGTCATGTAGTTTACCCCAGATTATTTTATTCTTTATGACCATTTACTTTTTTTTAATTTTTTTAACGTTTATTTATTTTTGAGACAGAGAGAGACAGACCATGAATGGGGGAGGGTCAGAGAGAGAGGAAGACACAGAATCTGAAACAGGCTCCAGGCTCTGAGCCATCAGCACAGAGCCTGACCCGGGGCTTGAACTCAGGACCCGAGAGATCATGATCTGAGCCGAAGTCAGACACTTAACCAACTGAGCCACCTAGGTGCCCCTATGACCATTCACTTTAATGATACTTTGATTACAAACGTCAATCCCTTCATCCTTCTGGATGAGACTTGGTGTTTAAAATGATAATATTTATACCATTCAGTAGATGGGTAATTTACTTTCCAAGTATTATATGACCATAAAATAGGGAATGGATATAAAACATGTGGCATATAGTCAGATTTCGGTATTATTATTATTAATGCTAGTATTAATACTATCTAGGTATTTCAATCATAGGGGCAGCACAATCATTCTGAAATATATATGCTAATAAAAACACAATAAATAAGATCATGTTTTCCTTTTATATTAAATGTTTATTGTCCACTTGTTCATCTACTTTTTTCTTATCTCTCAGTAAATCATTACAGACGTGACCATGTATGTGGTCTACTTACCTAACATTTTAACACTATTGTACATTTTCCACAAGGACAATTTCTAGAAAGAAAATGTAAAGTTGCAGGAATACTAATGTTCTGGGGGTTTGGCACTTCTCCCAGAAGTGCTGCAAATAAACACCTGAATACTTTCTCCTTCAGAACCAGTAGGTTTAAATAGAATTCGGTTTAGGTTTTTGAATTGTGACATATGTTAGTCCCAATGAGAGTCTCTGCATGAAAGGAATGTTAGCAGAATTTCAACATGTATTATCAAGGTAACTTGCCACTTTGCAATAAATCTGCTATAAACATTCTGACCATTGGGAGTTTAAACCTATAGAAAAGCATTCAACAAACTATAGTGTAATGATCTGAGAGCAACTGTAATGCATTAAGGGGTCAATAACACCAAACATATTTTCATAATTCACATTCAGATATGATATTATATATAATATTATGATTACATAATAAAATTTTTATATTGAAACATCTTCATTGACCAGTACTCTTTATCTGTAAGTTGTATCAAATAATAAAATTTATTTGCAAATTATTGTAGTTTAAAATGCATTTGAAATTAAAATTTTGATGAATGTTCAGTAAAGCTTCCTGTATCCTTATCAAGTGTTGGCAATCAGTTTTTATATTTGTTAAATACATTTTAAATATAGAGAGTGATAGAAGGCTATGTTGGACCACTCAAGTGCTCCTTGAGAGATATTGTAATTGAGTAGTGAACGCTCAAGAATAAGTTATCAACTATCCATAATGGTAACCTCAGTAAAGCCTGTCTTAAAATCACACCTCAGGAAGGCTAATCCACTTTGCAAAAAGGAACCAGTGAAAACTTTTACTTACATTTATCTATTTAAATTAACATATGTAGCATTGCTTCCATTTCAATGAAATTTCATCTTTTAGGGTCTCAATATTTAACAGTCATACCGATACTTTAATGTGCAGAGAACTAACAAGAAAGCCTAAACATCTATCTCTGTCTCAATGCACAGGATAGGGGTGGCTTAGGTTCAAAGCTTTAGTCCTCTCTGGTTCTCCCCTCAAACAAAAGGGGCAGGGGAGGAAGTAGGGAGAAATAGGAGGAAGGGAGAAAATAAAGGGAGAGAAGAAAGACAAAATCTGAGAGAAAACCTGGTCAATTTTGGGAGGTGTGTTGCCTTTCCCTGGCCCCAGATTTAAATAAATACACAGACACAATCACAAACACTGATCTCTTAAAACTAATGATGATCTGCCATGATCAAGACACTGTGTTTGATGTTACTGTTATTCTTTCTTTCCAATAGGAGAGCTCCTAATTGGAACTTTCATGGAGGAGAAGCAGTTACTAGACATGTGTCTCTTTCCTCCCTCCCCGGAGTCCACAGGAGTATGAGTCAGATGCCATAGCTTTTTTAAGCCAGACTAGGTGGTAATTTAAATGAGATCCCTTTGATATCACTTGTCCAAATATCACTTTGATATTATAACTTGTCCAAAATTACAAAATAACATTATGAAGTAATTTGTATAACTTGTGTGGTTTCCATTTTATGGTGGTGAGGGGGGGTAGAAATTAACATACACGGCAAAGGATGCAATGATACGTATGCTAATTTAAATAAATAAATGTTAGTTAAAGTTTTCACTGGTTGCTTTTTGCAAAGTGGATTAGCCTTCCAGGGGTGTGATTTTAAGACAGGCATTACTGGGGTTACCAGTAAGGGTAGTAGATAACTTATTCTTGAGCTTTCGCTACTGCACAATTAAAATATCTTTCAAGGAGCACCTGGGTGGCTCAGTGGGTTAAGCGTCTAACTCGATTTTGGTTCAGGTCATGATCTCACAGTTTGTGGTATTGAGCCCCATGTCGGGTTCTGCATCGACAGCGCTAACCTGTTTGAGATTCTCTCTTTCCCTCTCTCTCTATCCCTCCCCTCCTCACGCTCTCTCTCAAAATAAATGAACGTTTTTTTAATTAAGAAATAAAATAAATATTTTTTTTCAAATTAGGTACTTTAACAAGGAAGAAGGTTATCATAAATTGGAGATGGCACAAGACACTGTTCCAAAATGGGATGTTGTTTAACCTTTCAGTAACCCTAGGAATTAGTTACAAGCATTGTCTCCATTTCAACATAAGGAAATGGAAGCAAAAAAAAAAAAAAAAAAAAATTAGAAAGTATCCTTATTCTAATGACTATGGAGGCAACATGGATAAAGTATCATACCTTTGAAAAACAACCAGATGAAGGAAAAGATCTCAAGTTTCATCATATTTATTATTATTAACATTATTATTATTATTATTATTATTTACAGCTTTTTTCCGTGAAATTTTTATAAGGAGCAGTGGACTCTCGAAGTTTTGCAACTCTTATCTACAAAGTTTTTTTTATAGTTAATAGAAATAATACTGTAATAAATGCAATTCAGGCAAAATGTACCTACAAGGAAATTTGAACTTATTTAACTGAAATTATAAAATTGTTCTTAAATGAAATTGAGCTTATTTATCTAAGTCATAAAATGAATTCACTCACTTCAGACATGGAAAATAAAAGTGTTCTTTTATCTCGAGTCACAATGCAAATATACACCTACCCATATATCCATAATGGGTATATATTTGTAAATATATTCATAAAATATAGCCATATTCATAAAATATAGCCATATTAATAAATATATTCATAAAATATATCCATCCATATGCTTACATTTCTGTTACAAATATTTCCAACATAATCCACATTCAAAGTTCTTTATTTAGTATCCAGGGAGTAAAATACGTGGGCCAAACCCCATCCTGCTCATTTACACAGGAGGGAATCTGCTCCTGAAAAATTGTCCAACTTCATCCCCCACACCACTCTCACCAGGGGTCATGGGTCATCCAAAGACTTGCGTGTGCTCCTAGAAAGATGAATTCTCCCTTTGCCTCAACCCGGTCCCTTACAGATGGAAGAGATGATCCCTGGGAAGACCACCACCGTGTACACCCCACCCCAAACCCCCTGCCTGGCCACTCCACAGTGTTTTTGCAAATTTTTGACACAGAAGCCTACTAGATGAATAAAAGAATATGCATAGCCAAATCACAGAAGATGAAATTAAAGGTTTTGACTATTGACACATAATCAGCATTTTTCTTATATTTATTTTCATTTTCCTCACTGATTGTTCCCCTTAACCTTTGTAATTTAGTTTCTCTTTTCAGTATGCTACCCAAAATGTTGTATTGAAGGTCACTGAAAAACCTTCTCAACATTAAATTTTAACTTTTCCTAGATCTCTTGATCTTCTCTAAATTTAACGTTATGGTTATACCTCTGTAATTTTTCCTCTCTGGACATTTGTTACACAGTATTATCCTATTGCTAGTAAATTATCTCTCTCTCTCTCTTTTTATCCTCTACCCTCTTACTCAGGAATCTGATTTATTTTGCCAATTTTACCAATCTCTATCTATACTAATTTATTACGTACCATTATCTCTAGGACTGAACTCTTTTGAAAAGGTCAATCACAAATGAAATTCCAACTCTTTTCTGGTGTCAGTATGTAAATATCCTAGTCATTTCACTCTTAACATATGAAAAAAGAGAGAGAGAGAGAAAGAGAGACAAAAGTCATTCTGTATATAGTGTGTGTAGTATAAATAGCTGATGAATTTGGATGATGGCTATATTGAAGTGCCCTGTACTATTCTTGCAATTTGTCTATGAATTCAAAATGATATCAATATAAAAATTTACCAAAACAAGCAAATATCTCTCACATATTAGTAATTTTCCATACTTCTCACAGTCTGGGTTTGAAGTTACATTTGTTAAGAGCCAAGGGTCTAACATTATATTCTTTTAAATCCTGGTTGTTCCATTTACAACTAATGTGATTTTTGACTGTCTGTTAAACCTCTTTAAATTGTATTCTCTCTGCAAGATAGGAGCAATGTTTATTTTGTAGGATTATTGTGATGATTAAGGAAAACAACCCATATAAAATGGCCAGTAGTAAGAACAGAAGCACCAGCTTATACAGTTATTAGTATTGCTATTTCTCCTTGTACCTTCATAACGAAACAATTGCCACACTTATGAATTCTATCTCAGCAACACCATGTTCCTTCCCTTGATCTATTCACATTGCACGGTTTTACTTTGTGATTATTATTGCAGATTTTTATCATGCCCTACTTCTGGACCAGGTTATTTATAGCTGCTAGATTAATAGGCATATGCTACAATTCAAATTGTGCATTTTCTTTGGCTGTTGAGCCTTTATTATAAGCCCCATTACTTCCCAAATTATGTCAAGGGCCTCGGCTTGACACCTGAAGTCTTCCAAAATATGGCCCCAATATACATACTTTCCTCTATTATTATCTTCCATTACTCCCTACAACTGTCTAAGAGCACATTCAGACTACGTGTGATTCTACATATATGCCTTGCACTCCCCTGCTTCTGCACCATTGTTATGTTGTGCTGGACCCATCTTTTGTCTTAACTCCTCTCCCCACTTAGGTGTCCTCTGTCCAAATCTTTCTTACAGATGTTAAATAAGGTCACATTAAGGCAATTGCTGTACAAGAAAAAAGACACAAAATGTCAGTAGTTTAACACAATAGTTCATTCATCTTCAGGGTAAGCCTCCCAATAGGTGCCCCAGGTTGGAAGGCAGCTCTCCTATACAAGGAAATTCAGGGACCCAGTCTTCTTTTAGTCATATGGTTCTGCCATTTTCAGCTCATGACTTCCAAGGTTACCATCCTCATCTGTATCAAGTCAGTGGAGAGGAAAGGAATGTGAGGGTTTTATGGACCAGACCTGGAGTTGTACCTTATCATTTTTTTTCCTCTCATTTCATTGTCAACAACTCAGTTACATGGTTACACTTGGTTTCAATGGAGACTGACAGTATAACCTGGCCACGTACCTACCAAGAGGAACAACAAGTCTTAGTAAATACTCTTTGCCACACTAAATTCTGGGTACATTTCGAATATTCCCTCTTCTGTGAAGTTCTTCCTATACCTCCCGAGCAGATGGCAGGTATGATACACAATATATAGGTAGGAGCATAGCAATAAATTTACATTTCTAAGTTTGAAATTAGTTATAACAAGATGTTACTGGTGAAATTTTGCATTAAATTGTTGTTAAAGGAGATTGTAAAACAAGACCATGCATGCTCCTTATGTTTCTTTTTTTTTAATGGAACAGAATATGTATTCACCTGTATGGAACAGAATATGCACCAGATGGCAAAAGGATGAGTTAATCAATCTCTTAAAGTCCCTGATGACCTTCTAATTCTAATGATTTAAATGCTTTTGAAAAGATATTTCCAAGTGTCAGTTATTTTCTATTGTGGCAACGTACACAACTTGTGTCAGGTTTTTAAGCCTTCCAAATGTCAATGCAAATGGAATTTCCATAGACTAGATGTCTGTAACCAGTGTTCACACCGTTTGACTGAATTTAAAGGAATTAAATAAAATTGAAGCGCATGCTTACTCTCTGTGTATCTTCTCATGGAGAAGTAAACTCTATTGCAATTTAATAATCAAAGTCTTATAGCCCAGATTTTGAAATTATGCAATGAAAGCCATCTGTATTACAAACTCATTCAGAAAATGTAGGATATAATGGGCCTTACCAGACAATGCTGCACTTGGTGTTTTTACTAGCTCCACAGATAGCTTTCTCCAGATGTTGCCAGGCAACAACAGCTCATATAAAGAGATTTCTTGTTCATAAACTAAACCTCGTTGGTAATACAATGAGACTCGAGATTTTTACCACTTGTACAGGTGGAATTACAAGTAAAATAACTTTACTTATAATCTCAAAGGAAAGAATCAATGCATAGATTTTTATTAAAAAAAAAAGACAGTTACCCTACTAGAGAGGTCTGTAATCAAAATGATAGCCATCGTATTAATCAGATGCATGCGTCTGCACCAGGGGACAAAATGGGAGACTTCCGGAAGAATTGTTTAAATTATATAAATAATACATCATATGAATAGGAAATTAATAGGAGACAAATTGATGTAGCGGCCCTAGCGAAGAATGATCAGACTTACAGTTACAATTTAATAAGAGTAGTCTATGCTAAAGGATGCATGGCCTGACAGTATTTTGCATTTGGGCGGAGTACAGACAGGTGAAATTTGGAGTACAGATAAAGGAAATACAATATAAAATATAGAAAAAGCAATCTGTACTTCTTCATAGTTGGGGCAATGGCAGCAGTGAATACAATCATTTCTTAAATGATCTCTAGCAAAAATTAAAATAATAAACCTTTCCTATTCTTTGTCTCTGTCCGTCTGTCTGTCTCTCTGTGTAGGTGTATGTGCATGTTTTGCTTACATGGACGTTTGTTCATAGGAAAACTGGGAATACTTTATTTTGTATATTTCTAGTTATAGGAAAATGTAACATCTCCTTGTTGGATAAAGAACCGCAGAAGGAAATAGGTCATTTGGGAGGAGAAAATCGGGATGTTTTGAGTGTGGGCCCAATACAAATATAACATGTTGAATAGGACTCTAAATAAAAAAATAAAATAAAATATTTATCATAACTACTGTGTATTTACATTTTTTAATTTTTTGATATGTTTAAGCACTTTCCGAATATTTTATTATCCAGATGCCAGTTCATTCATATCCTGCCTTTCATCTCTTCCTATGCACGCAATTTCAAATGCAACTATCTTCACCCCATGTCCGCCTATAAACTTATTTTTCTCAATTATAATCAATTCTCTGCTATCTGGCTTAGCAGGGAACTGTCATGTTCTCATGATTTATATTTTCTGGTTCTAAATCTACATCATACATGGATTACTAATTTTCAAAGTGCAGGACTATAAAAATTACTATTAAAATGGTGCTAAGATAAATTACACTTTTTATAGTGTATAGAATTTTCCAGTTTACCTAATTGAGTAATCACTTATTAAAAACCTCAGTTGTATATGGCAATAATTTAGCGTGTTTAGAGTTCCTGCCTTTTTCCCCAGGAAGCCCATAGTACATTGATTTTATCTCATAAAATTCAAAATAGAGCAAGAATTACAAATACAAAAAGTATATGCACTCAGTGTAGAAAAAGACCCATTTTCCAAAAAGATTTGTCACAATGGCCACCTTTACATGGTTGCAAAATCAAATCCTGTTATCAGTCTTTCGTGTGGAAGACTCCATAATATTTTATGGTATTCTTTGTGTTTTGTTGTTTCTTAGTTTTATTTCCACCTATTCACAAACGTCTTTTGAAGACAATGAGTAGCCAGATTTTTTTTTCTTTTGAGAGAGAAAAAGAGAGAGCAGAGGAGGGGCAGAGAGAGAGGGAGACAGAGGACCCTAAGCACACTCCATGCTGACAGCAGAGAGCCTGATTCCGGGTTCGAACTCATGAATCATGATATCATGACCGGAGCTCAAGTTCCACCAACTGATCCACCCAGGCGCCCCTAGATATTTTTTTTTAATCTTACTGAGGTGTGTATTTTACTTTTCCAAACTTCAAAACAGGTGTGTTACTTCACTAGAGAGCCTAACTTCAAAAGTGACCTCTCAACATGTATCTCTCCGTGCTGCATGGTTGTTACAGTTTAATACCTGAATCCATATAATCCACAGTGTCACCTAGCAAAGTATTTATTTTTATCCTGATTTGGTAGCTGAAGGGGGAGACTTATATTACAAAGATTATGGGATGAATTATTCGTGCATTTTCAGTCTATTTGAGACGTCCCCTCCCAATAGGAAGAAATAGCTAGCATTTGACAAACCTTCTGATGAGAACATGTAAAGAGGTACATAAAGTACAGGGAGAGGGAGAGAGAGAAAGAGAATGAGATTGAGAGACAGGAAGAAAAGCAGGACTTGAGGCACCAAGATCCTGGAGACAGTACGTATGTGTTTCCTACTGCCGTTGTAACAAACTAGCACAAATCTAGTCACTTAAAATAGCATAGATGTGCTATCTTCCTGTTCTGGCAAGAAGTCTAAAATGGGTCTCATGCAGTTAAAATCAAGGTGTTGGCCAAGCTGCATTCCTTCTGGAAGCTCTGGGGGAAAATCCATTTCCTTGCCTTTTCCAGCTTTCAGAGGCCATTCACATTCCTTGAGTAGTGATATCTTTCAGCAATCACATCACTTGACCTCTGATTCTATCTTCACATCCCTTTCTCTCACTGACACCACTGCCCTCCTTCTCTTGAGAACACGTGTGATTCCATTGAGCCCAACCAGATAGTCTAAAATCATCTTTCCATCTCAGGATCCTTAATTTGTTCATATTTGCAAGTCTTTTTTGCCAAATAAGGAAACATATTCACAGATGTCAGGAAGAAATGGACATCTTTGGGTAACCATTATCTTTATTTGCCAAATGTGTATTTTCTTTGGTGTGATGTCTCTGGAGATCGTTTTCCTATAATTCAATTGGGTAATTTGGTTTCTTACTGTTGAATACATTTGTATTATTTAAACTTCTAAGCCTGTGGTAACTTTCACGCAACAATGGAAAACTAATATAAAAACATAAGCAGAGAGTGTAACACTCTCAGGGTGTTGTAGAAAAAAATAGATTTGAATGGAGTGAGCCTTGGAACAAATCAAGGATGACACCAGAAAATTATCCCCTAGAAGTAAGAGTGAACCCTAAGTAGACCAGCATTTACTAGATCAGGATTATGAGTGAATAAATTATCTGACTACAATAAGAAAACTAAATCTTTCTGGAAGAAAATAACATTATAAGAATCTCTAGAATTTCTATATGCAATATCCATCATTCAACTAGGAAGATGTTGAAAATTAGACCAATCTCATCAATATTTACACTTTTGATGTGTATCTTTCAACAATTTTACATAGGCTCATTTAATCATATGCAAATTTATATAGAGAGTGTATAGGATTAGCTTTTCTATGTTTAAAAACAACAAATATAATAACTTGTTTTAGTTTTTTAGCACAGATGAATTGCTGCTCATGTACATATAGATGCAGCAGTCCAGGGTTACATCTAATATAATTAAGCTGCCATGTTGTGAGCTGACCTATGGAGATATTGATGTGGCAAGTAAGGGAGTGTAGACTCCAGCCAAAAGTTAGTAGGGAACTGAGACGCTCAGTCCAAAGGCTTAAAGAATCTGAATCCTCCGAGGAGCCCCACACAAGCTTGGAAGCAGATTTTCCCCCCAGTGAGCCTTGAGTTCACCTCAGTCTGACTGATAACTTGTGAGAGACGCTGAGCTGTAAATCTCAACAATGCTGCACTCAGACTCCTGACCCACAAAAACTGTGGAATAATAGATACTATTGTTTTAAAGCCCTAAGTTTAGAAGTAATTATTACTCTGCAATAGTAATTAATATTAAAATCAGGGGAAAAACATGTCATTTTGTTTTTAAATAAAATATGGATCGTTCTAGCTGCCTTCATTTAATTGTCTATAAACTCCTACTCAGAGGATGAAACCCGACTCCTACAGTCTTCCATCCATTTACTTAATTGTTCATTTTCAGTATACACATAAAAGAGTATCAGAATATTTCACCTACATCTCTGTCAGGTACAACTTTGTCAATTAGATTTTTTATGGTGCTTATGTATAGTTTCTTTGGTCTTTAGTTTTACAAATTCCAGTCAATTTCAAAGTTACTTTGATCAGCAAATTCCCCCCTCATCTTGTTCAATGAGATTATTCCATGTATTTGTGGTGTATTCTGCATTTCATTCTTGGACTCCCCCAACTCCCTAAATGATTATTGTATTTTTTTAAAAATTTTTAAGGTTTATTTATTTTTGAAAGAGAGAATGCACCAGTGGGGGAAGAAGGCAGAGAGACAGAGAGAGAAAGAGGGAGAGAGAATCCCAAGCAGGCTCCACACTGTCAGTGCAGAGCCTGATGTGGGGCTTGAACCCACAAACCATGAGATCATGACCTAGGCCAAAACCAAGTTGGACGCTAACCCATTGAGCCACCCTGGAACCCCTAAATGATCGTTTTAAATGTATGCATCACTTAAGTTTACTCTTTGTGCTATAAAGCTCAATGATTTCTGACAAATATGTCACATACATTAGAGGATTGTTTCACATTCTAAATAACCCCTGTGTTTCACCTACTCAAGCTTCCCTCCCATTCCACTGATCATCTGACAATGGTTGACATTTTTATAGTTGGTATTAGTTTTGCCTTTTTAAGAATGTCATATTATTGAATCACTGATCATTTATCAGACTAATATTTCACTGAACGCTATGCATTGAGGCTCATCCATGTCTTTCTGCAGCTTAAGCATTTCTTTTTATCACAGAATAATACCCTATTGTGTGGATGAATCACAATGTGTTTATCCATTTGCCTATTGAAAGACATCTTGGTTACTTTAAGTTTTGGGTCATGATGAATAAAGCTGCTATACATATTTCTGTGCAGATATTTGTCCGGGCATAAACTTTCAAATACATCGGATAAACATCTAAAAGTGGGATTGCTGGATCATATGGTAAGATTACCTTCAACATTGCATGAAACTGCCAAACTATGTTCCAAAATGACTACAATTTTGCATGGCCACCAGCAATGGTTGGAGGTTCCTTTTGTGCTACATTCTTACCAACATTTTGTAATATCACATTTGGGATTAGAGCCATCGTATTAGCTGTGTGGTAGTATCTCATCATCTTAACTTGTATTTCCTAATGAGGCATGGTGTTTAGCATGCTTTCATATGCTTATCTGCCATTTGTATATCTTCCTAGCTGAAGTGCCTTTTCTGGTCTTTTGCACAAGTTTTTATTTTGAGCCGTTGGTGTTTTATTCTTGAGTTTTAAGAGTTCTTTTTATATTTTGGATAGAAGCCCTTTATCAGATATGTGTTCTGAAATATTTTCTACTTGTCTATGGCTTGTCTTCCTTCTTTTATCAGAATCTTTCAAGGAATAGAAGATTTAATTTTAATAAAGTCCAACATATCAACTATTTCTTTCATCAATCATGCTTTTAGTCCTGCATTTTACATTTAAGTCTATCATCCATTTTGGGGTAGTATTGACGAAAGATATAATATCTGTTTCTAGGCTTTTTTTTTTCATGTGGACATCTAATTGTTTCAGTGCTATTTATTGAAAAAGCTATACTTCCACCACTTCATTTGTTCATTTGTCAAAAATTAATTGATTATCTTTTTGTAGGTCTGTTTCTGTGCTCTCTAGTATGTTCTTTTGATCTGCATGTCTATAATTTTGCCAGTACCATACTCTCTTCATTAGGCAGCTGCCTAATTGTGTAACGGAGTCCTCCAACTTCATTCTCCTTCTTCAGTATTGCATTGGATATTCTAGGTTTTTTCACCCATAAACTTTAGAAACAGTTTATTGATATCTACATAATTTCTTGCTAGTATTTTGGTTGGAACTGTGTAACATCTATATATAAAATTTGAAAAAAAAATGGTATTTTAACAATACTGAATCTTCTATTCCATGAATATGGAACCTCTCTCCATTTATTCAAATGTTTGTTGGTTTTCTTCCATCAGAATTTTCAAGTTTCCTACATGCACAAATTACTTTTTAGATTTCAGTTTTTGTGTGAGTGCTGCCATATGTGGTCTGTAGATAGATGATAGATAGATAGATAGATAGATAGATAGATAATAGATAGATGATAGATAGATAGATAGATAGATAGATAGATTTCAAAATCCAGTTGTTAATTGCTAGTTTGGGGACCCTTCCACTATAATGCAAGAAGTGTCACATTTTCAAATTTCATCATACCTCATTTCTCAGACTGACCCTCCTGCCTCCTTCTTATATGATCCTTTGTGATTGCACTGGGCCTAGCCAGATAATCCAGGGTCATTTTCTCATCTTAAAATCCTTAATTTAACCACATCTTCAATGATTTTTTGAATTTATTTTTTTTTTTATCAAACAAAGTGAAGCAATTGGTAGCAGGGACTAGGATGTAGACAGCACTAAGCAACCATTATTCTATAAAATCTTGCTTCCTGTGACCTTGCTATATTTCTTTATTAGTTCTTAGAGGTTTTTGCCAATCCTTTGTGATTTTGTGCATAGACATCATGTTATAGATAAAGGAAGACTAGAGGGTGTTGGACAGAACAGGTACAGATGCATGTATATAAGCACATCTGATAATCCAACAGATGTAGATAAACATAAGGAAAAGTGGACTTTTTGATAACGGTTCTGGAGTATTAGGTATCTATGAGTTTTCCACAGCTGCCATAATGAATGACCAAAGACTTATAGCTTAATACAGAAGAAATGTATTCTCTTACGGAAGAGGTTGGCAGGGCCACACTCACTCTAAAGGCTCTAAGAGACAATCCTTTTCTCCTCCAGTTTCTGCTGGTTCCAGGTGTTCTTTGGTTATGGCAACACAACTCCAGTCTCTGTCTTTGTCTTCACATGGTTTTCCCCTTTGTGTGTCTTCTCTTTTCTCTTCTCCTATAAAGACACATCATTAAATTTAAGGATCAGACTTATTCAGAATAATCTCCTCTCTAGATCCTTAACTTAATTACATGTGCACAGACCCTTTTTTCTAAATAAGGTAACATTCATAGATTCTAGGGGCTAGGGCTTGCATCTATATTGGGGAGGCGACGAGGCACACAATTCAACTCACTACACTATCTGTGTAGAAAAGAAAATAATCGCTTATCTTGCACTATGCTCCATGTAGATGAATTACTTAGGTGAAAATTACTTTAAAACTTCAGATATGATTTCTTAAATAATATTCAAAAAAGTACAAAAATAATAAATAATAAATAAAACATTGAAAATTATTTAAATTAATAATCACATGCCTTAAAGGACAACATAAAAAAGTGAAAAAATAACCTCTTTACCCAGAATATGTTGAAAAATACAACACATCAATAGGAAAAAGTTAAGCCACTAAAATATTAATACACAAAATTTAAAATGGATTTCTGAAACAGAAACATATACAAATGGACCATAAACATATTAAATATGTTCAAATTTATTAGTAACCAGCAAGGTAAAAATTAATGCCACAATGCAGTATCATGTGTGCTCATTATATTTGCAAAATAAAAATTCTGAAAATGTCAAGTATTGTTAGACTACAGGACAGTGTAAATAATTTGCAAGTATTGTTAGTAGGTGTGGAAATTTATGCGCTCTCTTTGGAGAAAATTCTGGCATCACCGACAAATGAGGTAAGGTATCTTTATATTTATTTATATTTTCCTTTTCATATGCAATAGTGGTAAAAGTTGCCATGGGAAAGAAATACCTAAAAAGAAATCAACTGTCAACAGTATAGTTGCACCCTGATAGGAAAAAAGAAGGCGGCAGCTCTGTTTCTGCATATTAAACTGCAGAGATGTTTCAAAACCTAAGGCATCCCATTATGAGAATAGTATTTATACATATATTTATACACAAAATTTAGTTTGTAGGTGAACTCAGCCCAGGTGTGACATATACAGCATGTCCTAAGAACATACACATTAAATTTTGTAACGAAGATTGTGCACATCTATCACAAAATTCCATTCCATTTCTTCCCCAAGTTCTTCTACTTCCATATCTACCAGTAGTTCAGATTATTAAAAAAAATTTGAGACAATGTGTGTTTTTCAATTTTTAATCTCTGGGTTGAAGAGAAGAGAAAAGCTAACTTCATATTCAGTAAAACAAAATCAAATCCTCCGGATCAAATCAGAGTACATATAATGTCAATAACAAAGCCATTGGAGCATGAACAAAATAAAAATAGCCAGTAAATAACTATGAACAGGTACTAAACACATATTTGCAATCAATGTGCAAAAGGTAAAGTTAAGAATCCAGAAAAAGTATGTTATGAAATAGGTTTTTAATAATTTATTGATGTAGAATAATTAATAAATATTAAGTTCAATATACAAGAGGTATAAAAAATGAAAGGAGAGCTTGAAGATCCAATTGAATAGACCAATAAGTATCACCAACAAATAAATTAAAACCAGGAATGAATAGGGTAGGCACTACCAAAAAGCAAGCTATTTTTAAAGAAAAATAACTTAGATAATCATAATTAAGATGCTGGCTAGAGATAGCGGTGGGTGTGATGGGTGAAATGGGTGAAGGGCATTAAGGAGGGCATTTGTTGGGATAAGCACCAGGTGTCCTTTGTACATGATGAATCACTAAATACTACTCCTGAAACCAATATTACTCTGTATGTTAACTAACTGGAATTCAGATAAAAACTTGAAACTAAAGGAAAAAAAGATAAAGATTAGAGCAATTATAAGGGTCCTTAAAATGTGAGATAAAAAGCCATGTAGCATATAGAAAGTTTGATGGCTCTAAACTTGAGAATAATAAAAGTTAATAAAACTCAGAAAATTGAGAATATGTAAATCTAACTCTAGAAGATTTTAGCTGGAAAAAAATATTTCAGAAAATTTTGATTTAGAAAATTCTTAAATGAGTCACATAATTTCATTAATCTATTGGGCTTTAAAATTAAAGACATTAATTCTTCAATCATCATGACCAAAAAAGTCAGTGACTTAATAAGGAAAAAGTAAACAGGACCTCAAAATGACCAACAGCATTATTCATGCCAGAAGACAGTGGAGGAATCTTCAAAGTTCAGAGAAAAATCCTGTCCCAAATACAATACAACAAGCCAGATTTGTTGACAGATATAAAGGCAACAAGAAAATAGAAATTTCCAAACATGAAAGAATTAGTATAATAAAAACTCTCGACATGATGTGATATCTTTTTTTTTTAGATCTAGAATATCTTTATTTTTTTTATGAAATTTATTGACAAATTGGTTTCCATACAACACCCAGTGCTCATCCCAAAAGGTGCCCTCCTCAATACCCATCACCCACCCTCTCCTCCCTCCCACCCCCCATCAACCCTCACTTTGTTCTCAGTTTTTAACAGTCTCTTATGCTTTGGCTCTCTCCCATTCTAACCTCTTTTTTTTTTTTCCTTCCCCTCCCCCATGGGTTCCTGTTAAGTTTCTCAGGATCCACATAAGAGTGAAACCATATGGTATCTGTCTTTCTCTGTATGGCTTATTTCACTTAGCATCACACTCTCCAGTTCCATCCACGTTGCTACAAATGGCCATATTTCATTTTTTCTCATTGTCATGTAGTATTCCATTGTGTATATAAACCACAATTTCTTTAGCCATTCATCAGTTGATGGACATTTAGGCTCTTTCCATAATTTGGCTATTGTTGAGAGTGCTGCTATGAACATTGGGGTACAAGTGCCCCTATGCATCAGTACTCCTGTATCCCTTGGATAAATTCCTAGCAGTGCTATTGCTGGGTCATAGGGTAGGTCTATTTTTAATTTTCTGAGGAACCTCCACACTGCTTTCCAGAGTGGCTGCACCAATTTGCATTCCCACCAACAGTGCAAGAGGGTTCCCGTTTCTCCACATCCTCTCCAGCATCTATAGTCTCCTGATTTGTTCATTTTGGCCACTCTGACTGGCGTGAGGTGATATCTAAGTGTGGTTTTGATTTGTATTTCCCTGATAAGGAGCGACGCTGAACATCTTTTCATGTGCCTGTTGGCCATCCGGATGTCTTCTTGAGAGAAGTGTCTATTCATGTTTTCTGCCCATTTCTTCACTGGGTTATTTGTTTTTCGGGTGTGGAGTTTGGTGAGCTCTTTATAGATTTTGGATACTAGCCCTTTGTCCGATATGTCATTTGCGAATATCTTTTCCCATTCCGTTGGTTGCCTTTTAGTTTTGTTGGTTGTTTCCTTTGCTGTGCAGAAGCTTTTTATCTTCATAAGGTCCCAGTAATTCACTTTTGCTCTTAATTCCCTTGCCTTTGGGGATGTGTCGAGTAAGAGATTGCTACGGCTGAGGTCAGAGAGGTCTTTTCCTGCTTTCTCCTCTAAGGTTTTGATGGTTTCCTGTCTCACATTTAGGTCCTTTATCCATTTTGAGTTTATTTTTGTGAATGGTGTGAGAAAGTGGTCTAGTTTCAACCTTCTGCATGTTGCTGTCCAGTTCTCCCAGCACCATTTGTGAAAGAGGCTGTCTTTTTTCCATTGGATGTTCTTTCCTGCTTTGTCAAAGATGAGTTGGCCATACGTTTGTGGGTCTAGTTCTGGGGTTTCTATTCTATTCCATTGGTCTATGTGTCTGTTTTGGTGCCAATACCATGCTGTCTTGATGATGACAGCTTTGTAGTAGAGGCTAAAGTCTGGGATTGTGATGCCTCCTGCTTTGGTCTTCTTCTTCAAAATTCCTTTGGCTATTCGGGGCCTTTTGTGGTTCCATATGAATTTTAGGATTGCTTGTTCTAGTTTCGAGAAGAATGCTGGTGCAATGTTGATTGGGATTGCATTGAATGTGTAGATAGCTTTGGGTAGTATTGACATTTTGACAATATTTATTCTTCCAATCCATGAGCAGGGAATGTCTTTCCATTTCTTTAAATCTTCTTCAATTTCCTTCATAAGCTTTCTATAGTTTTCAGCATACAGATCCTTTACATCTTTGGTTAGATTTATTCCTAGGTATTTTATGCTTCTTGGTGCAGTTGTGAATGGGATCAGTTTCTTTATTTGTCTTTCTGTTGCTTCGTTGTTAGTGTATAAGAATGCAACTGATTTCTGTACATTGATTTTTGTATCCTGCAACTTTGCTGAATTCCTGTATCAGTTCTAGCAGACTTTTGGTGGAGTCTATCGGATTTTCCATGTATAATATCATGTCATCTGCAAAAAGCAAAAGCTTGACTTCATCTTTGCCAATTTTGATGCCTTTGATTTCCTTTTGTTGTCTGATTGCTGATGCTAGAACTTCCAGCACTATGTTAAACAGCAGCGGTGAGAGTGGGCATCCTTGTCGTGTTCCTGATCTCAGGGAAAAAGCTCTCAGTTTTTCCCCGTTGAGGATGATGTTAGCTGTGGGCTTTTCATAAATGGCTTTTATGATCTTTAAGTATGTTCCTTCTATCTCGACTTTCTCAAGGGTTTTTATTAAGAAAGGGTGCTGGATTTTGTCAAAGGCCTTTTCTGCATCGATTGACAGGATCATATGGTTCTTCTCTTTTTTTTTTTTGTTAATGTGATGTATCACGTTGATTGATTTGCAAATGTTGAACCAGCCCTGCATCCCAGGAATGAATCCCACTTGATCATGGTGAATAATTCTTTTTATATGCCATTGAATTCGATTTGCTAGTATCTTATTGAGAATTTTTGCATCCATATTCATCAGGGATATTGGCCTGTAGTTCTCTTTTTTTACTGGGTCTCTGTCTGGTTTAGGAATCAAAGTAATACTGGCTTCATAGAATGAGTCTGGAAGTTTTCCTTCCCTTTCTATTTCTTGGAATAGCTTGAGAAGGATAGGTATTATCTCTGCTTTAAACGTCTGGTAGAACTCCCCTGGGAAGCCATCTGGTCCTGGACTCTTATTTGTTGGGAGATTTTTGATAACTGATTCAATTTCTTCGCTGGTTATGGGTCTGTTCAAGCTTTCTATTTTTGAAATATTTTCTATTTCTATTTTCTATTTAGAATAGAATATTTCTATTCTAAGTTTTGGAAGAGTGTGGGTGTTCAGGAATTTGTCCATTTCTTCCATGTTGTCCAATTTGTTGGCATATAATTTTTCATAGTATTCCCTGATAATTGTTTGTATCTCTGAGGGATTGGTTGTAATAATTCCATTTTCATTCATGATTTTATCTATTTGGGTCATCTCCCTTTTCTTTTTGAGAAGCCTGGCTAGAGGTTTGTCAATTTTGTTTATTTTTTCAAAAAACCAACTCTTGGTTTCGTTGATCTGCTCTACAGTTTTTTTAGATTCTATATTGTTTATTTCTGCTCTGATCTTTATTATTTCTCTTCTTCTGCTGGGTTTAGGCTGCCTTTGCTGTTCTGCTTCTAGTTCCTTTAGGTGTGCTGTTAGATTTTGTATTTGGGATTTTTCTTGTTTCTTGAGATAGGCCTGGATTGCAATGTATTTTCCTCTCAGGACTGCCTTTGCTGCGTCCCAAAGCATTTGGATTGTTGTATTTTCATTTTCGTTTGTTTCCATATATTTTTTAATTTCTTCTCTAATTGTCTGGTTGACCCACTCATTCGTTAGTAGGGTGTTCTTTAACCTCCATGCTTTTGGAGGTTTTCCAGACTTTTTTCTGTGGTTGATTTCAAGCTTCATAGCATTGTGGTCTGAAAGTATGCATGGTATAATTTCAATTCTTGTAAACTTATGAAGGGCTGTTTTGTGACCCAGTATATGATCTATCTTGGAGAATGTTCCATGTGCACTCGAGAAGAAAGTATATTCTGTTGCTTTGGGATGCAGAGTTCTAAATATATCTGTCAAGTCCATCTGATCCAATGTCTCATTCAGGGCCCTTGTTTCTTTATTGACCGTGTGTCTAGATGATCTATCCATTTCTGTAAGTGGGGTGTTAAAGTCCCCTGCAATTACCACATTCTTCTCAATAAGGTTGCTTATGTTTATGAGTAATTGTTTTATATATTTGGGGGCTCCGGTATTCGGCGCATAGACATTTATAATTGTTAGCTCTTCCTGATGGATAGACCCTGTAACTATTATATAATGTCCTTCTTCAGCTCTTGTTACAGCCTTTAATTTAAAGTCTAGTTTGTCTGATATACGTATGGCTACTCCAGCTTTCTTTTGGCTTCCAGTCACATGATAAATAGTTCTCCATCCTCTCACTCTCAATCTAAAGGTGTCCTCAGGTCTAAAATGAGTCTCTTGTAGACAGCAAATAGATGGGTCTTGTTTTTTTATCCATTCTGATACCCTATGTCTTTTGGTTGGCACATTTAATCCATTTACATTCAGTGTTATTATAGAAAGATACGGGTTTAGAGTCATTGTGATGTCTGTATGTTTTATGCTTGTAGTGATGTCTCTGGGACTTTGTCTCACAGGGTCCCCCATAGGATCTCTTGTAGGGCTGGTTTAGTGGTGACAAATTCCTTCAGTTTTTGTTTGTATGGGAAGACCTTTATCTCTCCTTCTATTCTAAATGACAGACTTGCTGGATAAAGGATTCTTGGCTGCATATTTTTTCTGTCTAGCACCCTGAAAATCTCGTGCCAATTCTTTCTGGCCTGCCAAGTTTCAAAAGAGAGATCAGTCACGAGTCTTATAGGTCTCCCTTTATGTGTGAGGGCACGTTTACCCCTTGCTGCTTTCAGAATTTTCTCTTTATCCTTGTATTTTGCCAGTTTCACTATGATATGTCGTGCAGAAGATTGATTCAAGTTACGTCTGAAGGGAGTTCTCTGTGCCTCTTGGATTTCAATGCCTTTTTCCTTCCCCAGTTCAGGGAAGTTCTCAGCTATTATTTCTTCAAGTACCCCTTCAGCACCTTTCCCTCTCTCTTCCTCCTCTGGGATACCAATTATGCGTATATTATTTCTTTTTAGTGTATCACTTAGTTCTCTAATTTTCCCCTCATACTCCTGGATTATTTTATCTCTCTTTTTCTCAGCTTCCTCTTTTTCCATAACTTTATCTTCTAGTTCACCTATTCTCTCCTCTGCCTCTTCAAGCCGAGCTGTGGTGGTTTCCATTTTGTTATGCATTTCGTTTAAAGCGTTTTTCAGCTCCTTGTGACTGTTCCTTAGTCCCTTGATCTCTGTAGCAAGAGATTGTGTGCTGTCCTGTATACTGTTTTCAAGCCCAGCAATTAATTTTATGACTATTATTCTGAATTCACTTTCTGTTATATTATTTAAATCCTTTTTGATCAGCTCATTAGCTGTTGTTATTTCCTGGAGATTCTTCTGAGGGGAATTCTTCTGCTTGGTCATTTTGGATAGTCCCTGGCGTGGTGAGGACCTGCAGGGCACTTCCCCTGTGCTGTGGTGTATAACTGGAGTTGGTGGGCGGGGCCGCAGTCAGACCTGATGTCTGCCCCCAGCCCACCGCTGGGGCCACAGTCAGACTGGTGTGTGCCTTCTCTTCCCCTCTCCTAGGGGCGGGATTCACTGTGGGGTGGTGTGTCTCCTCTGGGCTATTTGCACCCTGCCAGGCTTGTGATGCTGGGGATCTGGTGTATTAGCTGGGGTGGGTAGGCAAGGTGCACGGGGGCAGGAGGGGTAGGCTTAGCTCGCTTCTCCTTAGGTGATCCACTTCAGGAGGGGCACTGTGGCAGCGGGAGGGAGTCAGATCCGCTGCCGGAGGTTTGGCTCCGCAGAAGCGCAGAGTTGGGTGTTTGCGCGGAGCGAGCAAGTTCCCTGGCAGGAACCGGTTCCCTTTGGGATTTCGGCTGGGGGATGGGCGGGGGAGATGGCGCTGGGGAGCGCCTTTGTTCCCCACCAACCTGAGCTCTGTTGTCAGGGGGCTCAGCAGCTCTCCCTCCCTTTGTCCTCCAGCCTTCCCGCTTTCCGAGCAGAGCTGTTAACTTATGACCTCCCAGATGCTGAGTCGCGCTTGTTGTGGGAACACAGTCCGTCAGGCCCCTCCGCTTTTGCAAGCCAGACTCGGGGGCTCTGCTTGGCCGGCGAGCCGCCCCTCCGCCCCGGCTCCCTCCCGCCAGTCCGTGGAGCGCGCACCGCCACGCCGCCCTTCCTACCCTCTTCCGTGGGCCTCTCGTCTGCGTTTGGCTCCGGCGACTCCGTTCTGCTAATCCTCTGGCGGTTTTCTGGGTTATTTAGGCAGGTGTAGATGGAATCTAAGTGATCAGCAGGACGTGCGGTGAGCCCAGCGTCCTCCTAAGCCGCCATCTTGCAAAAAAAAAAAAAAATGATGTGATATCTTTAAACGTATGTGTTATCTGATGATGAAAAATAAAGAAATGAGAAATGGAAAAGCAGGTAACTGGTCAATGGTGATTACTAATTCATTTTGAAAACAGCATGGATGTTAAACATCTATGAGAATTATGGAAGACAAAACACAAATGTAAGAACCTTAGACAATATATAACAACCTACAGAACCAACAAGCAAAGAATTAAGGCTAATGTTACAGGAGAAAAGGAAATGACTTTAAAAGTCCTCAGATTTCATAGCATAGAGTTACTTAATTCTCCTTTAAAGTATTTACTCTATTTTAATGTCATCTCTATATTTTCTACTTACATTTTCCTCTTCCTCTCCATCATGCATCCTACAAGAATGCATCATACATAGACAAAGATTTCTGCAAACATGCTTATTCAATATTAATGGTGCTCATGTGTGAAAAGCAGTCTTTGTATTATGTTTTTAAATATACTCTGCTGACTTTTTTGAAAACTTCATTATTGGAATGTATATTTAAAAAAAGAGAGATTGTTTAAAAAATAAAGACAAAAGGCAAAAAGGCTAGTAAAAATATATTGATAATGGCTAAGTCCATCTAGTGGCAATAAATGGTTATTTTCCTTTTTTCTTGAATTTATGTATCTATATGAATAATAATAATAATAATAATAGTAATAATAAATGTAAAAGGAAAAACTAAACAATACTATGTTCTCCCTTTTTTAAAAACTCTGTTTTTTGCAAATCTCAGGTGATTATATTAAAATCCATTGTTGGTGTCCCATGCAGAATCCATACATTTTAAGAGGAATTAGAATATCACTTCATTCAGTGCAAATAAGACAGTCCAGTGAGGCTGTAATTTGGGAGCTGCCATGTCCTTTTGTAAGTCTTACAAGAGACTTCATAGATCACTATGTAAACATAAAGATGAGTTTTATCTCTCATGTGCTTTCTGCAACACTGCCTTTTAATAGGAAGGGAAGTAATCTCTTGTTATGTATATTTATATATTTCCTCCTTGTATGATATTCCCAGGAATCAGTTTTGCTTTAATTTTATACCACAGAATATTTAAATATTTATTTGAATAAAATTACTTTCAATTTTTATGAACACATCAAGGTGGAAAATGTAATTCAGAGTAAGAGAAGAAATACTCTCTACTATCCTATTTTATTAATTGATTAAATGCTGAGGGGTTTGTTTTGTTTGTATTTCTGTGAATAAAGGAACTCTGCAGGAAACACAAGACCAGGAATGGGATATCCCTATGCCATATAAAAAATTCATTGTGAATTAGAACTTTAGAAAGATTTAAAATTATTTTACATAGTGAACATTGACATTCTGAGCTACCTCATTCTTTTTTAATCCAGATTCTTAACAGCCTGTAGCAGCATTTCAGAAGCACTACAATTTCTGCCAATAACCTTTCACCAAAAAATAATTTCAGTCAGCATTATCACTCAATGTAACCAACAGAAACCAGAAATCCACTTGAAATGTCCTTCAAATAGCTAGAAGATGAATTCAAGGGGATATGAAATGTAAAACTCAGAAGATGAGGCCTGACTTTGATACTTACTTGGTCTGATAAAGTAATTTTGTCTCCATATAGATCTCACTGTATAAGAAAAAGGAGGGGGTAAGGAAGCTGTAATGTGTCACCTTATCTAAATAAGGTACCTGTCATTTCTGGAATTCTGTTTAAACGATGATAGATGTTCTTATCAACAAAACCTCTTTTCTCCCTAGAAAACAGGACTTTTAAAGGTAAAATAGTACAGGTAAACTATATTTTCTTGCTGGAGATGCTATGAACAACGGAAACAAGGCCCTTGGTTAAAGATAGAGGGAAAGGTAACAACTCCCCACCGTGAGCCCAACAAGGGGACATTTTCCTTTAATGTGAGAGTCACACGGATTTATCATTTTTTTTACCCTCATATGTTGTGTTATCTTTAACATTTTTCACTATTTTCTTTTTTGATACATTTGGTCTGTGTGATTCTGTCATTTGTGATTCGAAATATATATTTTGTCTTCATCCTCCTTTCTGGCACAGAGCTTCTAAAACACGTGGTATTTCCTAAGTGATAAAAGCAGTAAAGATGTTTTTGTTATCTTACTGAGGTGACTTTCAGGAAAACACCTAAGGGTCTGGCTGATTGCCAAGCTTACCCGTGTGTTTAGAGAGTTGGAACTCCCAGTTCCGCACCCCCTCACCTCCAGGGAAGGGAGATGGTCTGGAGATTAAGAATCATCACCAATGGCCAGTGATTAAATCAGTTGTGCTTTTGTAATGAAGCTTCTATAACACTGAAAAAGACTGGGTGTGGGGAGCTTCCCGGACATGAACACGTGGAGGTACTGGGAGAGCGGGCCCTCTGGGAGACACGATGGAAGCTCCCTGCCATTTCCTCATATCTTTCTCTATGCCTCGGTTCCATCCAGCTATTCCTGAGTTATACTCTTTTATAATAAACAGGTGCACTAGTAAGTGAATTGTTTCTCAGTTCTAAGAGCCACTCCAGGAAATTTCTTCCCAAGGAAGGAGAGGGTTGTGGAAATCTCTGTTTTACAGCTACTTGCTCAGAAGGACTAGAAGCTGGTGTCTGAACTGCTGGGACCGCCATCTTGTACGACCGAGCCCTCAACCTGTGGAGTCTGATACTGTCTCTGGGTTGATAGTGTCAGAATGGAGTTAATTCCCAATTACACCCTACTTGTTTTCAAAGATTAGTTGGTGTTGTTTGGGAAGCCCCCTACAATATACACATGTTGGAATTGGATCCAGGAACCCAAAGAGTCTACTTTTTCTGCTCTCCCAGAATTTGGAGTGTTTATTTTATTTCGGAAAAAAATATGCTAGGCAAGTTATAAAATTAGTATTCTTTCACCTGGCTAGAGCTGGACAGAAATGGAGGAAGTTTTGTAAAGCAACAGTTAAACATATTGGGAGATCTGTTTTGTCCTGTTTTATTTTGTTTCTTCTCCAGCTACATCTTTTTCTGGTAACATAATCCTAGACAAATTCTGAGTTAGAGATCCACTTCTCCAGCCACATTCTCTCTCTCTCTCCTTCCTTCTTTTCTTTTGCCTTTTTAAGTTTTTATTCTAATTGTAGTCAATCACATTCTTTTATAGTGATAATCAAAGTATGGGCAAGTGATCCCCGTTTGCCAATCTTAATTCCTCACCTTCTTGACTCTATCATGTTTGAAGGCTCATATACAAGACAAGCCAGGCCAGATAGCTGCCCCTTCTGATTTTTCAAAATTGGAACATAGATCAGGGGCCAGGGAAGTCGGCAAGTAATATAAGCCCATAGTTGTTGGTGGCCACAATTGTATTAAAATATAAATCCTGCCCGAACAAGTGGAAGACAGATTTCGGTTGCTTGCAACTAGGTGACTCAAGATTAATACATGTATAAAGAAAATTAGATTGCTGATGCCTCCCTTTGGGGGAGTAGGTGGAGCAAAGGCAGGCAAATATGCTTGGTAAAGTAAAACACGGAGACAATTTTTTTTCCTATGTAAAACAGCCTTGTGAATGGAGTAAATATAGAGATACCAGTTCAACGATGTAAAATATTTTAACAATGTGAGATAATATCTACCTTATTTTTTTCCACATGTAAAAATGACCTTTGAAATGTATTTCCATTTCTTTTGAAGTATGTAACATTAAAATCATTGCCTTTGTCCGCATAGTTTAATGATTAATTAGTAATGTGGAATAGGATAGATTTACTTAGTGTTCTTAATAAGAGCCATAACAGTGGACACTGATATATTGAAAACAGCAAGAAGGGCAATAAATTAGTGTAACTATATGCTAAGTATCTAGAATGCATTTACACATATGGGATTCTAATGTGATTTAAATTTTAGTATTTAAATGCCTTCTCACTTCAGCTACAGCCTTTAAAGAGTGTGTGTGTGTGTGTGTGTGTGTGTGTGTGTGTGTGTGTATGTATCATATGACACGGCACAAAAACTTACATGTAAAAATAATTTTCAATGAAGCCTCTTCTTTCATGCTATGCAGATTACTTATGAAAATTTGCATTTCTTTTTCAATGACAAAGCTAGATATGTAAGTTACATCTTAAATATTATGCCATGAGTGTTTTAGAGAGATTCTAAATTAGAATACAATCTCATATCTATTTCTGCTGTAACTAGCCTAATTATATTATTATTATTTTTCCTTCTTTTCTCACTTTTGCTCACTATCTATGTTGTCTTTTATTCCTTCTTCTTCCTCTTCTTCCACTTTTCCCTCTTCCTCCTTCCTTCTCCTATTTTTCTTCTCCACTGCCTCCTCCCTCTCCATCATTTTCCTCTTCTCCTCTTTCTCTTTTTCTTTCTTCTTCTTCTTCTTCTCCTCCTTCTCCTTCTTCTTCTTCTTCTTCTTCTTCTTCTTCTTCTTCTTCTTCTTCTCCTTCTTCCTCTTCCTCTCTCTCGCTCTTGCTCTCAAATTGAATTTATATTTTTTTTCAGTTTTTACTTAAATTCAGTTGGTCAACATGCAGTGTAATATTAGTTTTAGGTGTACAATAGAGTGATTCAATGCTGCACACAACCCCCAGTGCTCATAACAAGCACCCTCTTCAATCCCCAACACCTATCGCCTCTGGTTACCATCAGTTTGTAAATTTATAATTTTTAAATTTCTCCTTGAATTTCCATTTTCCTAACATAGTGGACGTTTCTCTCTTACTTACTCCATCAGTTTTCTTAGAACTTTATTCAAATAATTACCTTCAGAGAAATCTGGCTAAAAGATTTATGAATTTTGGGTTGATCCTTGTAACAGAACAAATGGCCCCTTACGTTTCATTAACACATTAATGTCTAATATTCCATAATTCAACTCACTGGAGATGAAACACACTGAAATGATTAGTTGTGGCATTATTATTATTTGCATTACTCATTTGAGAAATGATGGGAAGTGATAATCACATTTAAAAGAGCTGCAGAAATCATGTGATGCAAAGTTACCTATAATAGCATTTCAGTACAAATTTCACACAAATGAAATATAATTAAAAAATGTTAAGACCTTATTCAAAAAGGTAAAAATGATAAGTTAAATTTAATTAAACAATGTATTTTATTGATACAATATGTCTAAAGTAATTTCTACCTAAAATGAGTGTTAACAATAGATAAAAAAAGATTTGTGTGTGTGTATGGCTACAAAACAGCTCAGCAGTAATCTAAATAATTTGTAAATATGAATTCATAAATATACTTCTCGTAAAAATAATGATAAATAAAAACCTTACACGGCTCATACTTGTCATATTTGACCAATTTCATATTGAGAGGTGGTACAGCCTAATGATTAAGAACTTGGTGTCTAACACTAAATTTCCTGCATTCAAATCCCACCTCCCGGGTTTTACTAGCTGTTTGGTCCACATCGGTAGGCATCAATTTTCTTTGTTTGAAATCAAAATTATTAAAAGCACTCAATTCATGGGTCATTATTATAGATATATAGAAACATATCTCTTTTCCTCTTGTTTATTCTTTCCTCTCAGATTAATATTGAAAATGTTGTACGAACAGTCTGTTTTGTCTGCCCTACCAAGTACAGAAGATTCTAACAGGTCCTTGAAAGTTCAAAGAAATAATTTGGTCAAATCTTGTTTGTACTCTGGCTCTGGGAAAGAAAGACATTGTCAATTCTATGGACAGTTTGTTCAGCTACTTTCTGTGCTAGAATAAAACATAGCTGGTGTTTGTGTTTAATGAGATGGTTTGTCTTATTTCAAAGCCCATGCGCTGTAACTTTAAAACTATATTCAAAGCCTTCTTGGGCTACCAAAGAGAAGAGATGGATGAGAGTGAGGAGAAAATTTCCTTATCTCTGTTGTTGACATTTTAAGTATTCTGCATGTGGTAGCTTTTAGGATATGACATTTTGATGTTCATTTAGCTATTTGAAATGTCAATTAGGAAGTCGGAAGTTGTAGCAAATCATGTTATTTAACTTTAATTATAATCCTCACTCTCTCAACTGATAACGTCTTAGACTAGAATATTCCTTAAAATATAAAGAGGGAAATATTTTTTATTCTAATCCGCTCTTCGAATTCCCAACTCGTCAATCTTTGGGAAGTGGAATGATTTGTAAGAGTGTCACCTAAGTTAGGAACAGAAAAAGACTAAGAAAATTACATTTGGGGTACATGACAACTAAGATGAGCATTCCTAGAAGAATCATCTTAAATATTACTTCTCACAAAGTAATTGTGTAGGTAAAACATTACTTCTCCACAAGAAGATTAATTCTGTTCCTATTTGTAATTCAGATTTATTCTAAAATATAAGGCCAACGGCCACCAATCAGGACAAAAATCAGAGATAAAAAGGCTGACAGTGGTGTTAGTAGTTTAAAAAATTCCTTTAAAAATGACAGTATATGCAAGAAAAAGGCAAAAAAAAAAAAGATCAAAGATTATTCTTGGTCAAATTTCACTGGGCTCTTTGATATGCCTCGCCCTAGCGTTAAAGGATAATCTACTCCAAAGACTTTCAGAACATTTTTAAGAAACTGAAAACCATCTTCTGAAGCAACAATGAATCTTAGACTGGCAAAGGGTTATTTCATTATTGGAAGTATATCTACTTCATGTGAGTAAAACCTCATCCCATTCATTTATTTCATTTGTAAAGGAGATATCACAAATATAGATTTTTAAATGTATTTTCAGAACAGCTTGTGAACGGCTCTTAAAATCTGGGATCCTATCTACTCTTTGTTATATAAAGTGACAATAATTAATATGTATCAACAGAAAGGAAAAATCAATGGAAGGGAAAAGTGCTGATTACGTAAAGCAATGGGGAAGCCAAATAAAATAATATTTTTATTTCCACACAGTTTGCATAAAAAGACTAGTTCCAGTTCTTTGACAAATTATGGGCTACTTTTGATTTTCTCTCCAGAGAAATTCACCTCAGCTTAGGCATCTAAAATTTATATAAAATTTCAAGGCACTCACAGTTCATCCATGGGCTGTAGGATAAAAATACTTGCTCTATTAAAATGAGGTAAAGAGAGGTGTGTTTGTAACTTCATTAGGGAAGATGAATGAGCCCAATTCTTTGAAGACCAAATGTTGTGACTATATAAAGCTAAATTCATTGTAGTGTGTACTTTGTAACGTTTCAGTTGATATATAATAGAGCAATTAATACATCAAACTTCTAAGACCTTTTGTGAGAGAGAAAACATTTAGACTCATAAAACTGCGGTTGCTAACATTTGCTCTAATTTGCCTTCATTTAGTGGGAATCAGGACAAAACTGCCATATGACAGATTTTTAATGGACAGATTCCTTTCAGATGGATATATACATTCTTTTTATTTTAATCCTCTTATATAAAATTATCTGGCATATCATTTGAGGGTAATGCTATTGCTAATATAAGGCCTCCTGCCCAGAAATGTAGAAATTTTTATAGAGAACCATAAGTTTCTTTTTTCTTTGTATTATAGTGTGGCAATCTGAGAATGTTGTGCTAATAGAAAGTAATACATTTACTTGGTCTTCGATAGTCATCAGAAATTTTAGTAAGTGTATCATAATAAAAAGTATAGCTTTAAAAAAATGTTTTTAACGTTTATTCATTCTTGAGAGACAGAGACAGATCACGAATGGAGGAGAGGCAGAGAGAGAGACAGAGAGAGACAGACAGACAGAGTGTGAGCAGGGGAGGGGCAGAGAGAGAGTGAGACACAGAATCCTAAGCAAGCTTCAGGCTCTGAGCTGTCAGCACAGAGCCCCATGCGGGGCTTGAACTCACAGACCGTGAGATCATGACCTGAGCCGAAGTCGGACGCTTACCAGAATGAGCCACCCAGACACCCCTAAAAAGTGTAGCTTTAAAATCAGTTATGGTAATTTTTAATGCAGCCCCATCAGATATTTAATGTCCAATGTTGATTTTTTCCTCTCAACCCAGGATTCTAGCAGTATAATAGCCTGTGTTCTATGCCCTTAGGTAAAAATATAACTTGGCAAATTCACAGAGATTACATCAGTGACACCTATCACGTTGGACCAGAGCTAAAAGTTTGTCTTCGAAACCCTCTTACTCTGTGTTTCTCAACCTTCTTCGGACACCAATGCCATCAATTTCTACCTGGATGAACATGTAAATGTTACATCAACTCTTTGAGAATCAGTCTGCTCTGTTACAAACTGAGTAAAGTAATGCCTGGTTATTATGAAGATAAGATGAGACCATGTAAGGGAAAGAGTGACTCCAGTATACCCATGGCTAGAATTATGTTTTTGTTGGAAGAAATTGTCAGTTAATAAAATATAAAGACTAGAACTCCTACAGGATTCTTTACTTTTGAACAGAAGCCCAAGACCAAAGGGATGAAGCTTCAGGAAGAAATCATTGTAGTACTGAGGTGTTGCTATAAGCTCCCTTCTGTGTCTTTCAAACTCTACCCCTGTTTGGACCACTTTTCCAAAGGCTTATTTCAGAGTTGGGTCTAAGTAAATACTGGATAAAGTGTTTATAAAAATATCTTAATAAAACATATTAATTTGAGGAACTTTTTCTCAGGTTCAAGTTGGATCTAAGTAAATACTGGATAAAGTGTTTATAAAAATAGCTTAATAAAACATATTGATTTGAGGAACTTTTTCTCAGGTTCAAAATACTTCTTGGTCTACCCATTGACAATGCTTAAAACTGCATCATTTGTGGAAAGGAGAAAACCATATTTTAGAAAAATCTCAACTTACAAAAAGCACAAACAGTGAAACATATTTAACATATTGCATTAAGTTTACAGAACAGAGTTTCAAAGAAGTAAAGGAGAGGTAATTTAATATGAATGTATTAAAAATATATAGCCATTAATAAATTTCACACCATTGTAACAGTGGACAACTATTGTGCTCATTGGCCATGGCTGGGTAAACTTTGCTTTCCAAAAATCTAATTCCTACTTTTTAAAATAATCCTAATAAATGTACTGGTTGTTCCAAGTAACTCTGGAAGATATGTGTGTATATATATATATATATATATATATATATATTCAGGTAACATACGGAAAGATGCATGTGAAATTAGATACAATCTGTAAATAACAGATTAAAGAATATCAGCAAGCCATGAAAAAGATCTCAGATTTTCAGTGGAATCTTACCTATAAAACTTCAACTAAGCGGTTTAGTATTTTAAATTTGTCAAGGCATTAAATCTTGCAATGCTAGGTCATAGATGGTAGTATTCACTTTAGCCTATCCTATAATAAAAATGATGTAAAAAGATTCAAGAGAGGTATATTAAAACAAAAATATATATTTGGTACATATATATATTCACCTGTGCAATCTCATTTCTAACACCTTTTCAGTAACTCTGTGAAACAGAAAAGGCAACAGCTCGTGAGGCGTATTTTCAATCATCTTGAAATGCCCTTTACCCTAGTAATTTGCTTTCTAGCTCTGCATGCATTTTAAATGACTACTTTGCTAATATGTGAAAGATGTTAAAAAGTAAAATGAACATATCATGCACTAAAGAAGAATGTGATGAGAAATTGAGGTCATTCAAATTATTGGTAAGAGGCTTATAACTCATGATGATGATCATGGCAATGAAAAGATGGCAAGGAAACTGGCAAGCAACCGTGAGCAAGTTGATTGTATAAGAATGATGTCATCTCCTTGATTGGGCAGCATAGACCCTGCGGAAGCACTTGTCACTGTTATAAGTGACATTTCCCAATGTCAAGTCACAACATAAACCAATCATAAATCATTGTAACAGCAAGTGGCCAGTAATGGCAAATTGAGAAATATGAATAAGGTTCTTATTGTTCCCAGATTTTTTTCTCAATCCATCCTTTTTGGTCTTTAAGTACACAATTCACATTTTCAAAATATTGTAATTGTCAATTATATTCCTGTACTTTTCAGATGAAATCTAATTTATCATCTCTACTTTAAATTATAGTGGAATTTCTCCTCCTCCCCCCACTAAGTTTTGCTCTTTTTACATTTTCCCCAGTAGACCGATACGGTTTAATATTTATCACAGTGGTATTTGAGCCTGAAAGTTCCCTCTGCTGTTATTGTGGAAAATAAATAATAAAAAAATATTGCAGGACACATTGCAAATAAGGATATTTTATTAACTTTGGTTAGAACAATTCTCACTGGAGTTCAAGTTACGGCATCAAAGAACTACCCAAAAACATCTGTCTGAGATAAAATAACTCCAATAACTGTCATTGTACAGACTAGGAAAATGAGGCTGAGAATGTTAAGTAGTTTTCCTAGGTCTTAGAATAAAACTCCAATAAAATCAGAAGCAGATAGATAGAGGAGGTATGAAGAACTTTCTTTCTGGACTTTTCTGACTTCACCATTATTTTATTTCTCTCTCCTGATGAATAGGCTTGCCTTGTCTGACTACATCATATAAACTGGCATTTCGGGAGTATTGTTTCGGATCACAGAAAGCTCAGAGGTAGATTGAATGCTTAATTACAACAGTTATATTAACTGAGATTTCTCAGTGCACCATGTTCTGATATTATGTTTTTAATTTATTTGGTTTTAATTTATATGTGTGCTATAGAATGTAATTGCAAATATTTTGGGAACCAACCTGTGGAGATAAATATACCAAATGGCAGCATTTATACAACTTATTTTGTGGTATAATCAAAAATAAAAAGCAATTGTTATTATCATCATCACCTACCCCAAGTTTAGAATTTTAAATATATGGTCTTTCTGGCCATCTTTTGGGAACAGTAACTATATCTCATTACATTTTATTTTCTATTTACTTTCCTGTATATGGAGAAAAATTGCTTAATTTTTAATATAATATGGATTGAAATTTTCAAAGTTCTGAGTGCAGAAATAAATATCAAAACCTTTACAAAATTTTTTTAATGTTTATTTTTGAGAGAGAGAGAGAGCATGGCATGGGAGGGGCAGAAAGAGAGGGAGACACAGAATCGGAAGCAGGATCTAGTCTCTGAGTTGTCAGCACAGAGCCCCACGCAGGTCTTAAACTCAGGAACCCCAAGATCAAGAGCTGAGCTGCAGTTGGATGCTTAACTGACTAAACCACCCATGTACCCCAAAACCTTTTTAAAAAGTATTCTTGTGCCTTTTGTGAGTTTGGGGAGAGCCATTCTATTTTCCTCTACATAACTTTAGCCAAGATAACTGAATTTATATCCATTAACCCTTCTTTATAATTTAGTACCTCATTCTTCAGTATTACTGGAGAATTTTTCCATAACTTCCTCCACTTTATCTGTTCCTGAATCCACATTTGAAATCAGCATCAAAATCATGTAGAATCATGTAAAACTCCAGGACAATTTTTCCATTTGTTGGATTGTTGGGGTTTTGTTTGTTTGTTTGTGTTTGTTTTGTTTTGTTTTTCATTGCCTTTAAAAAGTCTAATGTACTGTCCACTGTATTTGCTTAGGTCCTTACAGGATATTTCTATTTACTATCTATCTGTGTTTCCAAAAAGAAGATTTTATCTCTGTCCTAAGTCTAGCAATTTTAACTGCACTTTATATTGCTGCTTACTTTTTACTTTAGTAGTATTACAGATTTTTTGCTCTGATTGTTCTTCCTAGTTTCTCTGCTCTTAAAGTGGAACGCAATTTTTAAAATCCTATGCATACTACTGTTTTAAATCAATTGGAAATTTTTTCTCAAAATATATCGTGATTTTTTTCCTAGGATTCTTTTAAGTACTATTGCTGAGAAATAGGATTCAAATTGTTCAGGCATGGTTAAGAGGGAAGGAATTCCTGAAGAAAAGTAAAAATACTGGGTGACTTTCCACTAAGTTCGTTGGTCCTCTGATTCTTACTAAATTCACTTCAATACAGATAAAATAAAGAGGGGGGAAAAGGCTACCATCAATATCAGTTAGTTTTTGCTGCAGAGCATACAACCCCAGAAATGGTAGTTCTAAACATTAAACATTTATTAGATCGTGGTCCTGTGGGAGGGAAATTTGATCTGGGCTCAGCTGGGCATTTGTTTGCTGCTCTTGTCTGCTGGTAGATAAGCTGGCAGTTGACTTGGGCATTGGGGCAACTGGGCCACATATATCCAGCATCTAACTGCCTACTGTAGATTTGTCCACATCACAGTTGTGTTCCAAAAGCAACAAAAAAAAAATGGTGTGCGCCAATGGCTGTGTTCCAGAAGCAACAAGAAAAGCCATGCGCCAATAAGCAAGCATTTCCCAAGTTTCTTCATGTGTCACATTCACGAATGTCTCACTAGGCAAAGTAAGTCACATGATCAAGCCCAGATTCCAGAGAAGAGTTAGGCCCCACTTCTTGGTAGAAGAGTGACAAAGTCATATCGCAAAGGGCTACGTCATAAGAAACCATAATCTATTAAACTCTCTTTGCTCCTAGCTTTCTCTTTTCTGCCTCCTTTTATTCATCCCTTTCCATTTAAGGGATACTCTTCATTAATGTTTCAGTGGAATTCTTTCTGAGACTTCTCTTCGAACATAAAATATTTGCCAAATTTCCACGAAGCTAACGAAATTCCTTAATTGGTACACTCCAATTGCTACCAATTAAGGAATTCTTTGCTTACACCAAAAGTGCTCTGCATGCAAAGATCATCTGAAACTGAGGCCCCAAAAATGCTTTAAATATTTAATTTGTACTATCCCAATAGGATTGCCAATTCGAAGCACTGCTTTCTATTTTCATCACAAAAAGACTAAAATGCAGTGATGCTCTTTATCATTTAAATGTGACTCTGACTTTCACAATTATTATACTATTCTTATATGTCTAGTTATTTGGAACTGATCACAATTATATCAAAATCCAAAGAGAAGAAATAAAGAATGGCTGTCCGCCTTGGAAGTTCCTGCCAAATATTTAAATTATAAACTGACACAACATGTGAGAGAGTGGGAGTAAGGGGTATAGCACAGGAGCAGAAAGTCTGGAGGAAATCAGGCGTCTAGATTAGGGAGTCCCCAGAAAGTCATATGGCTTTAAAATAAAAGGAAATGTCATTCTTCTTAGAAAAGTGACTATATGGGATGCCTTTATCATATTTTTTTAGAGTTTAATTTATTTTGAAAGAGAGAGAGAGAGAGAGAGAGCACATGTGCACAAGGGAGCGTACAAGGGGAGAGGGAGGGGCAGAGAGACAGAATCCTAAGCAGGGTTTACAGTGAGAAGTCAGGGCCTGAGCTGAAATCAGGTGCTTAGCTGACTGAGCAACCCAGGCACCCAGCCTTTATCATATATTTTAAAACTTATTTAAATAAACACATAAGGGAAAAATTCTAAAGTAAAATAAATATTAAAATAATTATTAGATTAGGCTGTGACACTTCCATTTAGTGAAAATCATTTCATTGACTTGTGATAATAAATATGCAGTAGTTTTTCCTTAAAGTATGTAAATATATACACAAAAAGTATACAATAGATAATCATATAACTATAGGCATAATTATTTCAAATATTTTTCATATGCTTTTATGAAAAATTGTTCTCATATTGTTGTTCTCACCATTTACTATCAACTCAGGAAACAGAGAAAGAATATGTTTACATCTTGACAGTATTTACCTCATGTATTAGTCAAGCTTCTCCAGATAAACAGAGCCAACACATCGAAGAAGAGGCTTATTTTAGGGATTTGGCTCCTGCGATTATGGAAACTGAGATGACTCACTCATCTCCATCCACAAACTGAGACCCAGGAGAGCCGACTGATAAAATTTAGTTCAAATTTGAAAGTCTGAAAACCAGAGGAGACGATGGTGTATATTTCAGTCTGGACCTGATGTCCCGAGAACGGGAACATAGAGGGCAAGCAAAGATCCATGCCCCAGTTCAGGCAATCGGGCAGGAAGGGTCAATTTTTCTTTTTCTCAGCCTCTTTGTTCTATTTGGGCGCTCTACAGATTGGATCATGCCCACACACATTGGGGAGGGCAAGTGGCTCTATGGAATCTACCAGTTAAAACGCTAATTTCATCTGAAAACACCCTCACATGCTCATCCAGAAATAATATTTAGCCAAACACTTGGACACCCTTTGATCCAGAAAACTGACACATAAAATTAACCATCACAACTCATTTTCCCAAAGATATCTTGGCAAGAAACCAAGAAGTAAGATAGATGTACTATGCAATTATTCATTTGTTAACATGTTTTTCAGATCTCTGTGATCTAATTTCCAGAAAACCGTTTCTGATATTGTGTAATACAATATATTTCTTCAATTTAATTAATATCATGACAATACAAATATAAGGTACACTTGGCATTTTTCCCTATGATATAAAAATATTTTACATTAGCATGGATATAAAATGTTTGTGTAACCCCCCTTATAAAGTACCACTCTTATCTCTAGAATTAAGTACATATATAATTCTAGTATCTTTAAGAAAAATACAACGCAGTGTACCCATTTTCAGAATGTTTTCAACAACATATATTTCTTAATCTAAATATTTTTACAGTCTAGAATACTGAGAGGATAATTGGAATATCACTCATCTTTAGTTGCTGGACAAGTTACAAATTTTTTTTCTCAAAGTTTATCAATAGTCACACTCCTAAAAGTATATAAATACACAATTCTAAGTATGCAAGGCACCTTATATGTATAACTCATAATTAAAATCCATCCATACACAATTATATAAGAATGGAAATTCATATCAACAGTAAATCAGGAAACATGACTTCTTTTCTTGGAATACCATAAACTCCTACTCTGGAAAGCCCTAGACAGACAATAGTGGAAGTAAAACTCTCTCAGAAGTAAAAAATAGGATTACTTTTGATGTGATAGAGGCTTTAACAGGAATTCAAAATGATGTTTACCATGGAGTCTTTATATCCTTAAGTACTCCCATCTCTCTATGCATCTCATTAAAAATGTATTTCATATGACCAGAAGCAATTCTAAATGACCCCACAAGGCTAAAGTTGTGTGGTTCAGTGGAATAATTTTAATTGCTTTAATTCAGAGATAAGTCCTATTTCCCAGGAGGGTACTTGCTTCTACAACTTGATAAAAATAATAAATCTATTCTATTAATTTGTATGATTACAAACTGATTTTATCAGATGATGTATCAACATATTTATATGCTGTGCAACAAAACCCTCAAGGCAAAACAGAGCGAAACCTTTATGTAGGGGATGTTGTTCTTGCAGACTTTTACATGAATAGGCAACCTAAATAATTTTTTTCATCACCAAAACCCTTTGGCAAGACAGTAACTAAATCTGAGTTCTTCCCAAAGAAGGTTTTAGTCATCATATGTAAAGAAAATAAGAATGAAATCAGAATAATATATTTGAAATATGGAACTCTTGGCAGTGAAAGGAGATTCTTAGTAACATTAAGTTTTGGAGATTGTTAAAAGCTACATGTGAATCTCAGGACATTGGGAAGAATGTTCTATAAAATTCTGTTTGAATCTTGTCTGTATAAAAGAGAAAGTATGTCAATAAACCTCAAACTTCAAAACAGCGGATCAACATTTTGTCTGAAAAGTAAAGAACACTGGAAAATGTGAACATTCAGATATGAAGACATTCGTTATCTAAATTCTTGGTGACATCCTATGACTTTCCTAAGTGACAGCTGTACCCCCAAATGCCTGAAACATCAAAACAAAGGAATTAAGAGTGAATTCAACCATATCTCAAATAATGCACGTGGTAATAGACTGGGAATCAACACAACAGGGTTATGTGAAAAAAAAACTGGAAAATAACCTTCTAACTAAACAGAGGCAATTGTTATATTACAAAAATATGTGCCCATTGTAGGCATGTCTTCCGATTTGCCAAGGAAACTTTGAAATCTAGATTTTTATGTAAAATACAGGTTTGCATTAAATTCCTAAGTGTTCAAATGTTGGTAAGAAATTACTGTCTCAATCAATAAAAAACAAACCTGATGGTGCACAGTCTTGACTTCTAAAGTACATACTAAAAGTGGTCTGGGGATGATTGTATCATTTACTGTGAGTGTGCCAAGAATTTATTCTGACAAGTTTTGCATAGCATACTATCTGAAAGCTAGCCAACTCTTGGCTATAAGAAAAAGGTTTTGTTCAATTAAAGTAGCAATGTTAGGTCCTTTGGGAGTTACAAAGTAAACTTAATTAATTAGTCTGTGTGTGTGTGTGTGTGTGTGTGTGTAGAAAAGGTAGAAAAGAGCAAAAAATAGTTTTGAGACGTTATGTATCTCTCTTGTAAGTGCTTATCTTGTGAATTTCTGCTGATATACGAAGGATTCTGAATTTTTTTCTGTAAGACAGTCACCAATAGACAAAAACATCACAATTTCTGGGAAATATTAATAAGCAACACACTTATTACCCAGTGTCACAAAACAGGGAAAATTGTACTTAAAACGGGTGACTGAGGACAAGGTGATGATGTTGTCTTTTTGCTTCCTGGCATTAATATTCTAGAAAACTTGGGGCGCCTGGGTGGCGCAGTCGGTTAAGCGTCCGACTTCAGCCAGGTCACGATCTCGCGGTCCGGGAGTTCGAGCCCCGCGTCAGGCTCTGGGCTGATGGCTCAGAGCCTGGAGCCTGTTTCCGATTCTGTGTCTGCCTCTCTCTCTGCCCCTCCCCCGTTCATGCTCTGTCTCTCTCTGTCCCAAAAATAAATAAAAAAACGTTGAAAAAAAATTAAAAAAAAATAAAAATAAAAAAATATTCTAGAAAACTTCATTCTGTTTGAAAAACAAGAAAATATAATTTCCTATAAGGAAATGTACCATGTTCTTTAGAATCCATAAGACTCAAACATGGTTGGACCCCCTCCGGGAGGTTTTTATTACTATTACTTGGAGGTTTGCCCTAGGCCAAGTCAATATTCAAATCGCATTTGTGCAAGGGTAAGCATATGTGTTAGATGGTATTCACTAAATTTGCTGCTCCATCAGAACAGAGATCTTCTCTATCGAGCCACAGTCATCGCTCTCGCATCCTGACAGAAATGCGGAATCCTCCTACAGTTGTGTCGTAATGACACCTCAATTATGCTTCTTAATGGAAATAAAATTGACACTCATAGTGGGTCCTAAATGGCACCAACTAATGAAATTGTAGTACTGTATTTAACAGGAGCTAAAAAATAGTTGTAAATGTTTGTGCTACCCTTACCAGAGGACACAAAGATCTTGCCAACAGGATATGTTTTATTCATGTTTATTCTAGCGTTATCTACCAGCACAGTGGCTGCAACGTTGTGTGTGTTCAGATGCAAGTAGAGGGAACAAGGGAATGAACGCGAGGGAAGGAATAAGTCAGCACAATACAGGATATACAGGTGCTCGGTATCTTCAACTCACTTCAGACACTCTTATCCTTTAGCAGGCTATAGGGTGTTATGGCCTGATGCTGCTTTGAGATTCTTCAGGAAAAGACCGTTAAGCAGCATAAAATGTTCAGGATGTGTTCCAGGTTTTGTCTGTCATGGCAGTTCCCATTTCCCTTGAAGAGTCTATTGCTTTTTGTTTGTTTTTATTTTTATTCTTGTTTTGTCATCATCCAGGGAAGCTCGGAAATTGAGGTATCGTTAGTGAGGGCCTCAAAGCTATATGAGTAGTGAGTGTCCTCTCACAGATCAGAGAGCTTGAAATTTCCTAATTCTTCTCTCATTGACATCACTGGGCCATGACGACGTGAGTATTTGGGTGGCTGGGGAGGGGGAGAAAACACAAAACCAAAAATGAAAACGGAATTAAATAACACGAACAACAGCAAAGATAAATAAGACACCTGAGAAGCTATTGGAAAAGTGAACATTATTATATGTCAATTATAAACACCATGTCATTTTCAAAAGTGTCTTAGTGGGAGGAGTTATATTTGTCATTCAGTACAAAAACAAATGATATTCGGAGGCAAAGCTGTTTATGCCATAAATTTAAAAAGCAGAATTATAGAGGTGCAATTCTCTATCAATGGTTGGCTAAGCAATTTCACTCCAATTTTTGCTCCCATGGTTTATTAACCAGAAGATTGTCATTGGGAAGCCACTATCCAACTGGCTTCGTGCATTTAACTCATGACTCAAGGTGTCGGAAGGCTGGTGTAGAACTTTTTTACCCAATTATTAAAATATTTTCCTTTGACCTGGGGCTTTATTCTTACAGAATTTCCCGCAAGTGGGTATTATGGTTGTTATTTTTATTAGTTTCCCTTTTCTGTAACTGCCATTCTGGACCTCCTTGTCTAAAACCTGGCAGGACTGCAGGTTTGTTATGTTAATTTCTAATAATAATCGCTACTTTACCACTTATTGAGGAGCTAGGAACAACTTCTGACATTTCATAGTATTTATTGATCGGTCATCAGCCTTTGAGTCCATTGGCAAAAACTACATGTAGAAAAGTGCTTCTGATGATACCTACAGATTCTTATCACAAGATCACATAATAGCTGGATGCTACAGATGGAATCTCAACAGAGAAAACATTTATATGCCCTTAAGTAGGATAAGAGTGTTTTGGTTTTAACTGAAAAATCAGTAACTTTATGGGGATTTGTGATGTGTAGGGTACAGGCAAGTCCTACATTCTTTTGACCCTCACCCCTGGATGAACACTAGTAAAACAGGTTATCGAGTGAATAGGTATCTAGAGAACATTGAATTTTTCCCCTAAGATCTATAATTACACTATTCTGATGTTTAAAATTCCCCAAACTAAAGCTTATATTTTTTTCTAAGTTTGATGGTGAAGAGTCTGGACAAAGTGCCTGCGTAAGCATTTGAGCAGATTAAGTGATGTTACTTGCGAAAGAGTTGGTCCTGCATCTAAAAATTCTTCTAGCTTACCCCAGTAGAGAAGTACATGGGCCACATATTTATGTTAGATTTTTTGAATTCTAAAACAAAGTGTCAAGCTGCCAACAACCTTCTTAATATTTAGATATTTCCATAAATAATACAGATTTCTACTTGTATTTCAGGACCAAACCATAATAACTTCATTTGGAATTATTGGTCTTCCTGTTCCTACCCAAAGAAATAACGACACAATTGAAAATTGAAGACAAACATGCTAATGGTTAGCTTCCTATGCTTCCAACACCAACCCTTAACCTCTTAAAGTTAAACTGGAAAAAAAAGCAGGGGAGACCTGGGTGGCTCAGTCGGTTAAGCATCTGACTTCGGCTCAGGTCATGATCTCATGGTTCGTAGGTTCGAGCCCCACACCTGGCTCTGTGCTGACAGCTCAGAGCCTGGTGCCTACTTCAGATTCTGTGTCTCACTCTCTCTGCCCTTCCCCTGCTTGTGCTCTGTCTCTCTGCCTCTCAAAAATGAATAAATGTTAAATTTTTTTTTAAAAAACTAGAAAAAAAAGTCATCTGAAAGTTACATGGATTACATGTATTTATTACACTTAGAACTGTTTTCACAAAGCAAAATATACAATGTTATGTCTTTGCCTTTTATTATGACGATACTTTGGAGGGGGACTTATTTTAGATAATGAAATTATTGAATAATGATATATCTGAATATTTAAAGAGGGGATATAAGTAATTGGCAGAGTATTTGGGGTTGGTTTGTTAAAAAAATACATGGAGAATTAAGGAAACAAAAAAGCATGATTATTAATTTTAAATGAAACAAAAAGATTGCAAGAAATAAAAAGTAATTATAATATATCACACAGATCAACTGTGTTAGCATCAGTACAATAAATGCATATTGTTCTAACTCAAATTGGGATCTAATTATCCTAAGAAGATGGGGAAGGGGAAAAGAGGCCTTTGATGGGGTAATTTAAATAGCAATATAAATGGTTCTTATCATTTCTAAATTTTGTATTGAAGTTTCTTTCCAATAAACTGTCTAATATCCCATATATAAGGATTCATCAAGTAAAACCGCATGCAGTTTGTATTAGAAAACATTGCATTGTATTTTCCTAATCCACTTCCATAAATTAATAATGAGATGACAGAGCACATTGTATTCCCTTATATGCCTCAGCAGCTAGGAGGTGCAAACCTTCGATTTATATTCAAACCAGTAGTTAGTCTCAGCTTATTTTCTGATTAATACCTAGTTCTTCTTCTTCCTTGTTTTAATGGTATATAATGCATCTGTGGCTTTTGGGGTCATCTACTTTCAGTTGTTAAATGCAAAAAAGTTAAAACTAACAAGGCTAATGCGTCCCCAAATGAACATGGTTTTAAGATAAATGTGAGCACTAGATGTGGGTGTGTCACCGTAAGGTAAAACCGCATTCCAAAATATTTCATGAAAACTAATTATGAATTGTCTTGAGTGAATCAAAATTTAAAAGTCATTTCCTGAATTTATTGTGTGGAAATTCCCGTGTAGGACCGTCTGTTAAAGAGTCCAGAATCAGAAGTCAGGAAAAGTAGTTTCTATTCTGACCTCCCCAGCTTTTTGGCTTTGGAGAAACAATTCTCTGAGTCTTGAGTTAATTGGTGTTCCAAGCTGGGCCCTAAACTGCTTCTCAGTTAAAAAAAAAGTTCATCATTGATTTTCAGGCATATTTTTGTAAGGTTATAAAGATAATCAGGACATATATACTAACCACTATTATGTGAAGTAATAGTTAAATTTTAGTTCTTAAAATTTTAAATAATAAAAGATACGGGCATACAAAGTCCTTTTCCTAATATTGGCTCAGAAGTTTCCAGGGTAGAAATTATAAGTCAATAAAACAGAAATCTTAAATGGAAAGCTTCTGCAGAGCAAAAGAAATCATCCACAAAAGAAAAAGGCAACCTACTGAATGGGAGAAAATATTTGTAAATCATATATCTGATAATAGGTTAATAGCCAAAATGTATAAAGGACTCCTATAGCTCAACAGGAAAACATCAAGCAATCCAACTTGAAAAATGGACAGAGAATCTCAATAGACACTTTTCCAAAGAAGACACACAGATTGCCATGAAGAAATACTTAACCACACTAATGAGCAGGGAAATGCAAATCAAAACCTCAAAGATATCAGTACCTCACACCTGTTAGAATGGCTATTACCAAAAGGCCAATGCCAAGTGTTGGTGAGAATGTGAAGAAAAGAGAACCCTCTCTCTGACTAATTTCTGACTGCAAAAGCCTTAGTTTTGTAGTATGGCCAGTTAAGCAAAACCTTTTCAGAGGAAAGGAAGACGGAAAACCCTAACCACCCACTCTACCATTTTATCAATTAACATTTAAAAATCACTTCAAAAATGCGGTGGCCTAAAAGGCCAAGTTGGTCAACTGACAGCTCTTTTCTGGTCCAGGCATAGCCGGTCTCAATTTTGCTTGTTCATGAACGATACGCTGTCATTTGTATCAAGAAAGAGGTTTGCTGATCTTGGCTGAGTTCGCTCACATCTCTGGGACCTATATTGTCCACAATCTCTCAATCTATAGCAAGCTAATCTGGGATTGTCCACATGACAATTGAGCAGAGTCAACAGGCCATTCAGAAGGCCAGCCTGACTGCCCCAGATGGGAAAGGAGACTCCACCCCTTGATGGGAAGAGCTGCAAAGTAACACTGCCATGTATATTAAGGTAGGGTGGCATTTTTGCTATCTGGCAAGAGCAATGGATCATATTTCTCTTTTATCTAAGTATCCCTATTAATTCTTAGGCACAATAAACATTTTTAAGATTTTTATTTTATTCAATTACCATGATTAATGTCCTGCATGTTGCAGGCCTCTTTTTTAAGAAGTACAATACAATAAACAGTCAACATATTTCCCTTTTGAAAGAAAGAGTAGGAACCGTTTCGACCATTATACAAACCACAAGCACGTATTGCGTATCCCCTTTATAGGATCCTCTAGCGATGATCACAGATATAACTAGCCCATAATTTCCACTTCTCAGCATAGAGTTAGAGACATTATCCGTGAGGAAGATATACAGTAGTAGCATATTATCAAAGAGTCCAGAGTTTCACTCATTCAGTTTGGTTAACTCCACCAATGGCAATTACTTTCACAAATGTGCCTTAAGATATTCTGTTAATGGCTTTCTCCTTTTCCTGTCTTCTAATTCTCCTATTTGCTATAATCAATGTAACTACTTGCTTCTCTGTAACTCCTTTTTCTATCGCTCTGTTCTTTGAATTGATGTTATCTTTCCTATATCCCGTTGATTTATTTTCCTTTTCTTAATTCATTTTATCAAGTCATGTCTAATTGTTTTACAAATAAAAAGTGAAATATCTGTAGGGAGTAGAAAAATGTTATGTTTGGAAATTAAACTACACACACTAAAAACGGGTGATATAAGCCCCTCAAGATCTTAAAAATATACATATTCAGAAGCTCCGGAAAGTATCCAGCCAACTCTCCAATCTCTTATCCTGAAGTCTGCTCTCCCTCAGAAAGAGAATCAGAGCCAATTAACATTTATAATTCAATTTCTTTTAAATGAATACAAATATTATAGCATATTTCCCCATTTTGCATAGGGATTAAATACGAATTTTTGGAAAGCTTGGTGAACAATTATTTATAACATTGTTTCTAAAAGATTAATGTATTCACATTTTCAATCATGATATCTACAGCTGAACATTTAATCTACAACTGGGTTTTTAATTTGGGGGCTTACAATAGCAAATATATCTCTCATTCTAAGTGTTATTAAGTTTTCCTTGGTATTGCAATCTAGAGCATTCAGAGGTTAAATAATCACAGCCAAGGGACATTGGACAAATGAGAAGGCAAAAATCTTTTTCCCTGACATTTAGACATAACAAGCAAAATTCAGTTTGAGTAATCGTGATCCATTTAGTACCATATTTAGAAGATTGATACTTAGTGTTTTGTCAACTGGCATTTGCAAACAGACAAGAAGTTTTCTTTCCTTATTTTAGATGCAGGTCGAAGACATCAAATGTAATTAAGATAAAACAATAGAAGTGTAAAATAGAAAAATAATTTACTGATATTTGAGAAAGATGTGTTTCCATGGGTTAATTTACATATTTGCTACATTATATATGTTGCTTTAATTATTATAGAAATCCTTGAAAATTTTTCAGACAAAATATATGGTATTTTACTTGGTACAATATTTATTATGCCATTTGTTGTTGTTATTCAATTCTACTGAATAGGGAAAGATAATAGAAGAATAGTAAAATACTAGTTCTAACTCTGACATCAAATGGCTAGGTGCTTTTAGCTCGGAGTTTAGAGAAATTCTTATCACATAATAATGTTCTGAATCACATGGGAAAATACCTATTACAGATGATGAACACTCAAGGTATGGCAAAAATAAGATATTAGGTTAACATCTCAGTGCCCATCATTGCCGATTAGTTTTCCCTTTTTTCATAATTTTAGGTCCTCTTTTTAAGTCTAGTCAATTGCCTCATATATGTCTTCGGCAATTACAGAGAAAAGACAAGAAATGATAGACTTTAAGGAAATCTGTCAACGTTACAGGACAAATAGAAAGGGAGAAATATAAAAGGATTTTGTATTAATAACTTCATATTTATATAACTGTATGTTTTTTCTTTTGGCCTGTACATAATTTATAATATATTTACAATTACAAATCCTGAAAGTACATCATTCTTGAATATAATTAAATCCCTTAGCTCTCTGAATGCATTTGTAGTCAACTTTGATCTGATGACAGCTCTACATTTGAAGGCAATATTACCAAGGGCATTATTATCTCTTAGTCATAAAATTTTTCTAAAACCTTTCCATGAGACAACTAGAATGTCACATCTGTTTTCTGCTATCACTTTCCAATGTTACACAGTTGTCTCCTTTTTCTTTACATGTGAAATTCTCGCTCTGGCAAAGATTGATGGGAGCATTTTACTAAATACAAAAAAATTGAGATTCTCAGAAAGAAAATTGGGATTTTTTGTAATTCAATTCAATTGAGGGCATGGATTTAGAAACAGCAAGAAAAAATTAGTCTTTTTTTTTTTCAACGTTTATTTATTTTTGGGACAGAGAGAGACAGAGCATGAACGGGGGAGGGGCAGAGAGAGAGGGAGACACAGAATCGGAAACAGCCTCCAGGCTCTGAGCCATCAGCCCAGAGCCTGACGCGGGGCTCGAACTCCCGGACCGCGAGATCGTGACCTGGCTGAAGTCGGACGCTTGACTGACTGCGCCACCCAGGCGCCCCAAAATTAGTCTTTTTAATGGCCAGTTGATAAGAGAAAAAGAGCTCAGAAATCACAGTCCCTACTACTCTGCCGTGGAGCCACTGAGGGAAAAATGCAATCAAAACTTTTATTATCAGTGAGTTTTATGCAAGCTATATAAATGGGTATATAACAGCCTTAAAATTTGCACTTATAATGTTACCTTATATATTTAATTCAAATTATTTCTAATATATTCACTTCAGCGAACATTAACTGAGGGATTTTTTTTTCCCTTAAATCTGAGTTAGTTAACATATAGGGCAATAATGATTTCAGGACTAGAATTTAGTGATTCATCACTTACATGTAACACCCAGTGCTCATCCCAACAAGTGTCCTCCTTCATGCCCTTCTCCCATTTAGCCCATCCCCCCACAGAACACCTCACCCGCAACCCTCAGTTTGTTCTCATATTTGTCTCTTATGGTTTGCCTCCTTCTCTGTTTTTATCTTGGTTTTGCTTCCCTTCCCCTATGATCATCTGTTTTGTTTCTTAAATTCCGCATGAGTGAAATCATATATTTGTCTCTCTCTGACTTACTTCGCTTAACATAACATACTCTAGTTCCCCCACGTTGTTGCTAATGGCAAGATTTTGTTCTTTTGGATCGCTGAATAATATTCCATTGTATATAAATTCCACATATTTAACCATTCATTGATCGAAGGACATTTGGGCTCTTTCCATATTTTGGCTACTGTCGATAATGATGCTATAAACATCAGGGTGCATGTGCCACTCTGAATCAGCATTTTTGTGCCCTTTGGATAAAAACCTAGTAGTGCAATTGCTGGGTCGTAGGGTAGTTCTATTTTTGATTTTTTGAGGATCCTCCATACTGTTTTCCAGAGTGGCTGCACCAGTTTGTATTCCCACCAACAATGCAAAAAGAGTTCCCCTTTCTCCACATTCTTGCTAACATCTGTTGTTGCCTGAGTTATTGATTTTAGCCATTCCAACAGGTGTGAGGTGGTATCTCATTGTGGTTTTCATCTGTATTTCCCTGATGATGAGTGATGTTGAGCATCTTTTCATGTGTCTGTTAGATATTAATTGAGGGATTATAAACTTCCACTCACTGATTGGAGGATTTTAAGTTAAAAAATAATTTTTTGCTGCTACTCTCAGAAGCCTTCCATCACTTTCGGCACGCTAGATTCCAGAGCAAACACAACAAAGTTATAAAAAGAATAAAAGTCACATTTTAACTGAACAGGTGGATATCATAGGAAGTATATTTCAGACAGAAAGTGGCATTAACAAAGGCAGAGAGGTGTGAGGTCCATGGCTTATTGAGAGAATAGTAAATAGTCAGGAGGGCCAGAGTATTGCAGACAATTGATAGAGGAAAGACTAATTGAAACCTGTGTCTGGAAATATAGGGTGATATATGTTGAAAATGGTGTTGTACATCACGGTTAAGGTTTAATTTGTATTTAATGGAAAAATGTAAAAGTCCTTTTTAAAGGGGGAATTTTAACCACAACTGACCTTAGAAAAAGTGTATAAGGGTCACACTGATACTATATAGAAAAATGGATTTTAGTGAGAGATAAAAGAATGCCACCCAGGAGGCTATTGAAATCGCCCAGATAAGATATGGCTAGATTAGGGCCTCAGTAGGTTTCATCCAAAAGATGGCTGTAAAGCCAATGTGCTCATCGGATTCTGAGGAATTCTAGAAAAGGGATCTACAAACTTCTGTAAAGGGGAACTAGTAAGTATGTTTGACTTTGTGGTCTCTCTTGCAAACCTCTCACTTTGCCTTCAGGTAAAGCCACAGAACAACATGCGACCAAGTGGATATGGTTACATTCCATTAAAACCTTATTTACAAAAACAAGAAGGATGCCATATTTGGCCCGTGGACTGTAGTTTTTATACCCTTATTCTAGAGCAGAGAAGGTTGAAAGATCTTTTAGCTAATTAATGTAAGGCTAAACAGTGCTCACTATGATTGTTAAAGAGGACATGCTATTCAAAGTATTTACGGAAGATGGAAAGCAGGTGCTAAAGCAAGCAGTAAATATGGGTTAATAGAAAACAAGAGTGGAAATAGAATATCACAACTATATTTAACAGTTTCAACAGAGAAGAAACTGAAAAGATAAGTAATAAAGTAGAGCCAAGTGGAAGCCAATTCTGGCGAATTATCACCTAGGGGTATTTGAGCTTTAAGGAAAAATGTGTTACTTGTTTTAGACGTGTTTTTGGGAATGAAGACAAGGAGGTGAAGGAATCGTTCAATTTTTGTAATTTTTGTAAATTTTGAATTATTTTTGTAATTCAGTGTGAGTTATAATAGCATGAAGGAGTTTGGAATGGAGATTTGCAAATGTGGGGAAAAGGCCAATGAGGGGAAGAATGAAATAAGAGAGAAAAGGGTGAGGGACAACTGGGTGGCTCAGTCGGTCGAGCATCCAACTTCAGCTCAGGTCATGATCTCACAGTCTGTGAGTTCGAGCCCCGCGTCAGGCTCTGTGCTGACAGCTCAGAGCCTGCTTTGGATTCTGTGTCTCCCTCTCTCTCTGCTCCTCCCCCACTCACACTCTCTCTCTCAAAAATAAATAAACATTAAAATTTTTTTTTAAAAATTCTGGGGCTAGAGCATCAGGGATTGAGAAGACAGGAGTGATTGGATATTGCCAGAAAATTATGAATAGAATAATATATTTGATGTTGGTTTTCTTTCAGGCATTTGCTGACATTAGATTTCACTCAGTGTTGTAATTCCTGAATAGATAACTGAGCAAAATTATGGAAAGTGTTCTTCCATACTTATGAAAAGTATTCTATTATATTTTGGTAGCAAAATGATAGTATCTACATGAGAGAATAATCCAAGCAGAGCAAATCTGAATTTAATTTAGAAATTGTATATATCTAAACTACTTCAATTAAAAGGGCATTAATATTTTGAGGGGACTGACTGAGAACTTGGCACAGTACTGACAAAATCTGATAATAGGAAACCAACTTATTTAGACTATTTCTTAAATGATTAAATATCAAAATGAAATAGTTTATCATACATTTGATGAATTTTATTTTTAACATAATAATATTCATTTTGCATTATGTACAGTTTTGTGATTTCATGAATGTGGTACTTTTATTGTGTAAGCACAACTTTTGAAATATTTATTTTATAGGTTTTGCTTCCCAGACTAGACTATTCATTGGCTGCTAGTATTTCACTACAGCTTTCAGTTACCTGACATATACCAATACTAGATAACAAAGTCATTGTTTTCTTCTGAGAACTTAAATATTTAGTTAAGAGCTACCTTAAATCTTCAAATTGTTATGATAGATATCTCTTCAACATATGGTATTGGAAAAAACTGGACAGCTACATACAAATGAATGAAACTGGACCACTTTTTTACACTATATACAAAAATGAACTCAAAATGGATTAAAGACCTAAATGTGAAAGGCAAAAGATTTATATGATCTGAAGAGTAACCAGAGTATGATACAAAGGGCTAGTATCCAAAATCTATAAAGAACTCACCAAACTCCATACCCGAAAAACAAATAATCCAGTGAAGAAATGGGCAGTAAACATGAATAGATACTTCTCTAAAGAAGACATCCAGATGGCCAACAGACACATGAAAAGATGCTCAACGTCACTCCTCATCAGGGAAATACAAATCAAAACCACGCTGAGATATCACCTCACGCCAGAGTGGCTAAAATGAACAAATCAGGAGACTATAGATGTTGGCGAGGATGTGGAGAAACAGGAATCCTCTTGCACTGTTGGTGGGAATGCAAACTGGTGCAGCCACTCTGGAAAACAGTGTGGAGATTCCTCAAAAAATTAAAAAATAGATCTACCCTATGACCCAGCAATAGCACTGCTAAGAATTTACCCAAGGGATACAGGAGTGCTGATGCATAGGGGCACTTGTACCCCAATGTTTATAGCAGCACTTTCAACAATAGCCAAATTATGGAAAGAGCCTAAATGTCCATCAACTGATGAATGGCTAAAGAAATTGTGGTTTATATACACAACGGAATACTACTTGGCAATGAGAAAGAATGAAATATGGCGTTTTGTAGCAACATGGATGGAACTGGAGAGTGTTATGCTAAGTGAAATAAGTCATACAAAGAAAGACAGATACCATATGTTTTCACTTTTATGTGGATCCTGAGAAACTTAACAGAAGACCATGGTGGAGGGGAAGGAAAAAAAAGTTGGAGAGGGAGGGAGGCAAACCATAAGAGACCCTTAAAAACTGAGAATAAACTGAGGGTTGATGGGGGGAGAGGGAGGGGAGGATGGGTGATGGGCATTGAGGAGGGCACCTGTTGGGATGAGCACTGGGTGTTGTATGGAAACCAATTTGACAATAAATTTCATATTAATAAAAAAATAAATGGTAAAAAAAAACAACATCTAAATATGAGACCTGAAACCATAAAAATCCTAGAAGATAGCACAGGCAGTCATTTATCTGACATTAGCCATAGCAACGTTTTTCTGGATATGTCTCTGAGGCAAGGGAAACAAAAGAAAAAATAAATTATTGGGACAGAATCAGAATTGAAAGCTTTTGCACAGCAGTGAAAAACATCAAGCAAACAACAAGATGACCTACGGAATGGGAGAAGATATTTGCAAATGGCATATCCAATGAAGGATTAATATAAAAAATATATACAGGGGCGCCTGGGTGGCTCAGTCAGCTAAGTGTCTGACTTCAGCTCAGGTCATGATCTCGCGGTCCGTGAGTTTGAGCCCCGCGTCGGGCTCTGTGCTGACAGCTCAGAGCCTGGAGCCTGCTTCCGATTCTGTGTCTCCCTCTCTCCCTGCCCCTCCCCCATTCATGCTCTGTCTCTCTCTGTCTCAAAAATAAATAAACATTAAAAAAAATTTTTTTAAATATATACAGAACGTCTACGGGTCAACACTAAAAGACCTTACAAATAATCCAATTAAAAAATGGACAGAAGACATTTACAGACATTTTTTTTTCAACGACATATGGATGGCCAACAGACACATGAAAAGATGCTCAACTTCACTCATCATCAGGGAAATGAAAATCAAAAGCACCTCACACCACTGAGAATGGCTAAAATCAAAAACATAAGAAATGACAAGTGTTGGCGAAGATTTGAAAAATAAAGGAACACTCCTGCATAGTTGGTGGGAATATAAACTGGTGCAGCCAGTATGGAAAATAACATGGAGTTTCCTCAAAAATGTAAGAATAGAATTACCATATGGTCCAGTAATTGCACTACTGGGTATTGACCCAAAGGATGCTAAAACAGTAATTCCAAAAGGTACGTGCACCCCTATGTTTATTGCAGCATTATTTTCAACAGTCAAATGGTGGGAACAACCTAAGTGTCCATCAGTAGACGAGTGGATAAAGAAGAATATTATTTAGCCACAAAAAAGAATGAAATCTTGCCATAACAAGGAAGGATCTAAAGGTTCACATTCTAAATGAAATAAGTCAGTCAGAGAAAGACAAATACCATATAATTTCATGAATACATGGAATTTCAAAACTAAAACAAACAAAGAAAGGAGAGACAAACAAGAAAAGAGACTTTTAAATATAGAGAAAAAACTGATTATTGCTAGGGGGTAGATGGGCAGGAGGAAAAGAGAGACAGGAGAAGGGTAGGAAGACTACACTTGTCATATGAGTAATATATAAGATTGTTGAATCACTATATTGTACACCTAAAACTAATATAACACTGTATGTTAATTATACTGGAGTCAAACTTTTAAAAAGATGTGTAAAAAAAAACCACCTCTATCACCCCAGATAACTTTTCTGCACTTTACTGTCAGAATAATCTATTGCTTTGGAGCAAAAGTATAACCCCATATGGCTCTTTTTATCATCTTGTGTTTTTAATCATTATTTTGTATGAATAATAAAGTACACTTCAGTTCACTTGTTTGTCATCGTATTTGGAATATATCTAAGGATGAAAAATATTATAGTACCAAATAAATTACTTTCAAGTACATATATGAAAGTATGTTTATATAAGAATCATACTTGTGTTTTTGTTTTTATTCATCCTAACCCAAAAAAAGGAATCAGTAGGGCTGATATTTTACTTTTGCTTCAGCTGCGTTGATCAGCAATGATCAATTTCATTTTGATAAGTCCTTTTTAACATAGACTATATTATTTGAATCGACTATCAATCACTCAATTTCATTATGTTCCATTGGCAATCCATCACCGAAAAGCTTAGGAATGGAAATAATATTAAGAAAGGCATAAGCTTGCTTACATATTCCAACTGTTTTCTTTCCTTCTTTATTTGTTCCCTTTATTTTTTTCTCACTTTCTTTTCTTCTTTTTGGTTGAAAAATCAGTAATAAAGCCATGGTACAGTATTGTAACAATAATTTTCATAGAAATCAATTATGGGCCCAGGCACATGGAAAGTAACAGAAAACGTGAGTTTGACTGCTCTTTTGTCAGGGTAGCTGAGTCGACTTAAAGCAACGTTTATTTGTCTACCATAAATTATCATTGCTCTCAGGAAAGCCAGAAATATAATTAATTTAAGATATGGAAAGCTGTGTTTCCAGAGACTAGAAGAAAAGCTCTCCTAATACCCTGAATATTGAAAATATACACATTCATCCATATCAGAAGATTTCCACCTCTCTGCTTATTAGTGTACTAATAAGCTACTGTGTTATTGAGAATTTTACTGTCGCATTGCAAAGGTCATGTATGTAGAATGAGTAAGCCCCAAATTGCTATAATATCCCTAGTCATCTAAGCAGCTAGCTATAGCTTCTGTTAGTATTTTCTAATCCTTGTTTTACCAATTCAAAATTGACTTTGGCATTAGCATTCTGGATCTTGAGGAAAAGGGAAGAGGACACAAATACTGGCTCAGAAGTATTTCAGCTATTAGAGAAGCCTAAACCTCTAAAAACTAAAAACAGAAAAAAAAAATTTCCTGAAGAGGAATTCATGATTGTATTATAAAAAAATGCGGGACCCATGTCAATGTTTTCATCTTCTTGAGAGGACAGAAATAAATAATTAAGCATCATATTTAAATATTTGATGATGTGTTATTGGTAGATTTTGGCATATTTTGCATAACAACAACATGTACATCCAATATGCCTGGATGGGTATAAGAAAAGAAGCTACCAGTAGTTCCACCGCCTGGTTGAAAAATCATAGAACAAAAGTCAAGTAGAAGACAAGGGGAAAAAATATGATCATCTGAAATGAGAGATAAAGGGGTGGCACAGCTGGTTAAGCATCCAACTTCAGCTCAGGTCATGATCTCACAGTTTGTGGGCTCAAGCCCCACGTCGAACTCTGTGCAGACAGCTCAGAGCCTGGAACCTGCTTCTGATTCTGTGTCTCCCTCCCTCTCTGACACCCCGTCTCAAAAATAAATAAACATTAAAAAAAAATAAGTAAACATTACAAAAATAAGCAAACACTAAAAATATTTAAATAAATAAAATATTTTAAAAAGATAAAATAAATAAAAATTTATAAACAAATAAAATAAATAAATAAATAAAATATTTGTTCCATGCTTTTCTCACTACTTCCTCCCTCTCTCCCTTCTAGTCCCTCTTTCTCCCACTTTGGTGGCAGAAGGAGAGGGGATGAATTGAGTGTGCTAGATTAAAATGAGTTCTAAAACAGCCAAGACAGGCAGGAAAAACACATGAGAGGTATAGATTCTAGGTGGGAAGAAGGCACCACATCATGAAGAATGACAGAACCGGCCTCAAGAATGATGCACAAAGGCCGTTGAAGCTCAGGAATGTTTCCTAGCTCTTTCCGATAGTTCCCACACGCTCTCAATCTTCCCAGACTATAGCTTCTTTCCTCAACTAAAATTTGACTATCTCCTAAAGACAGTATATCCCTAGTATGTTCTCCAGGGGAGGCGTCCGATTGTCAAACGCTCAGGATTGAGCAATAAATCGATTCTGTTCCCTGCACACACTCCAATATGTGTAATAAAGGTGCAATGTTTATAGTGGTACATTGCGTGCACTACCATATATGTATTCCAATAAATGCGACTTCTATTCCAAAGTTCTACCCCTCTCATTTATAAAATGAGGTGAAAAAACAATTTTCTTTTCAGGTTTGTGCAATCTGATCTCATTACCTTCTATCATTTTATTGCCACAGTGAATCTGTTTCTGACCATGACCAATCTTGAGAAAAGCCTCCCTCATTTATTAATCACTTTAGCAAAAGGATTCTGTGTCTCTGAAATGACCATGTCATTCACAATGTACCGACCACCCCACGGATGATCCATCCCTCTCCATGATTGATCAGTTGCTCAGACTTCTTATTTTCATTTACTTTTCTTAAACTGTTCTGTAGCCAAACCTGGAATTAGTCACTAGTGAAAACTATACCATCTATGGAATCATAGTTCCAAACGTCTACCTGACTACCACTGACTTTCTAGTTCATTGGCTTACTTAATTTAATTGATGGTCCTTGAATTTACTTACCACTTTTAATGTAATTTATTTTCATTTTTTTTAATGTTTATTTATTTTTGAGACAGAGGGAGACAGAGGATGGGGGGGGGTGTGGTGACAGAGAGAGACACACACACAAAATCTGAAACAGGCTCCAGGCTCTGAGCTGTCAGCACAGAGCCAGATGAGGGGCTCCAACCCACGAACCGTGAGATCATGACCTGAGCCGAAGTCAGACGCTCAATTGGCTGAGCCACTCAGGCGCCCCAACTTACCACTTTTATACCCCGCATCAGTCACTTCCTGAATTTACTTTCCTCTTTGAATCCCTTGATTTTTGTGTTGTATCATACCCCCTTTGCAAATTCTTTCAATTCCTGACTGCCTCTCCTTCCATTTTGCTCACACTAATTGGAACGCATTATGTACTTCTATACTCACATAAGTGCAGGTAAACTTCGCTGGAGAAAATCATAAACCAATATGTTTAATTTCATTTTTCTAAGTCAAGTTTACTGAGCTACAACTTACATAAAATATAATTCGTTCTATTTAGGAGTACTAGTTTATGATTTTAACAATCGCATATATATGTGGCAACTACCAACACAAAGATATGGGAAATTCCCTCCCGCCCCTTTGTAGTCAACATCTTTCCCCACGTCCAGCCCATGGCAAGCACTTGAGAAACAGAATATACAAATAACAGCCACACAATATATAAAAATAGAATTCTGCCCCATAATCTGCAACAACAGTTCAGGAAGCCAAACCGCAACCTTTGTAGCAGTCAGTCCAGAACAGCCAGAACTTGATTAGTAACTACAAACTTCCCCAGTTTTTCCTCTGCTTTTAGCTTTGGGCCAACTAGAGAAAGCCGGATAGGCTCACTTAACCCATGACAGAAGATTCTAGCTACTAGTTAGCTGACCTCGAAGCTTCTGAATACCAAAGTCTGCAATCAGAGCATACCCTAAATTTCTTTTTTTTTCTTACTACACAGATCTACAACTTTCCTGCCTGACTCCTCTCCATTTCCTGATGGCTGACTCCCTTGCCACAGCAAGATCTGAACTAAGAGGCTTTACTTGTTCTCATTTGGCTGGCCTCATTTATTTCCAGAGTTTTCCTGGAGGGCCTGTCAAAACACTGTGGCATTAGACCACACCCTTCGACCAGGTAGGGTACGTACAGAGGCCTTGTGTCTTGCTATTTGAGGCTCATTGAGTCCATGCTGACATTGCAAGGTAGTACCGAGTTTTCTTCGCTTTGAGTTCCTTGGCTATTTACTCTCAGTTTGATATCTGGGTTTTGTTATTGCTTTCCATTTGCTTGGCATCTTTGGTGGAAGTGGGCCTTTGCTTTTCATCTTTTTCATTTTTGTGGCATCTTTTGTGTTACTGTTTTATGTTGTCTGGTCTAAAGTGTTGTTTGTCAGAAGATGGAAATCATAAAACAGAACACACGCAAAGACCATACAAGTCTTATTATTCAAGTTGGCCTCATAGACCAATGAGTCTGCAGTTCTCACCAAACTGAAATCCACTTGCACAAGTTTTTCTTTGGGTCGCCAATTAAACCAGAAAGGTTTTCCTTCTTCTAGACTTTGTGTCCCAGAGCTCAACTTTTAGCCACAGAGAGCAACCTTTCTGGTTTTCCACCTGCCAAAAGGCACAGATTTTCAGGTTTGCATACAGAGGAGCCCAATAGTGTTTGGGGTCTTGAGAAGCACACAAGAATATTTCTACTGTTCACTCCCAGCTTGCAGGGTCATCTGAGTCTAAAACCTTTCTCTTCCAGGAAGAAAAAACAAAAATTAAAAAACTCTGCTTCTGATATATATGCTCATCACAATCCTAGTTCTTATGCCCGTCTTCCTAAATGGCATAAATTCACCAAAAATTATTTGGGCTTTCAGTGGCAACTCTGAGGAACATTTGAGCAACATGGCTCATTTCAGACGCCTTAGAAAAAAAAGAATATTTCTTAAGCTCTTTCTGATATCTCTTCTTCTGATCCTTTGTTGTCTCCTTCCTTTTCTCTTTTTCAGACTCCTTACCTTTTTCCCCCAAACCCCAAAATAACCAGTGCCTCCAAAGAACCATCCCTCTCATGAGCAAAATATGCAGGCAACTATTGAATGTAAATCTTCCCTAAAGGACTTGAGTTGAATTATGAGTTATAATTTAAGATGTCCCTAAACCCAAACAAGACCAGCAAAATTCATAGAAAATTTCTGAATTTGGAGAGATGCCTATGACACAAGTTTTCATGACTTATATCACCTCATACACATATTGGTCAGAACTTCAGAGACTAATTGTTGGATGGCAAAAGCTGATGGAACTGATGCAAAAAAGGGGGTCTTGGGGATCCCTGTGTCCACACACACAACAGAAGGCTTTCAAATTAAGGCAAAGGTCTTAAAAGCCATACCATTTCTAATAAAAAATTCATTGGGCATAATTCAAATGACCTAATTGATTCAAAAATTTGATTAAAGTAGTTGATAACAGAGACAAGATGAAACTACAGGAAATTTGGGGGATTAACTGGAAAATACTTTTGACGACATTTGAGAGTTAAGGAAAGAGCTGATGTGGCAGCAGCTCTTTATCTCATTTTGTCAATGGAATTATTCCCCAAATGGAACACTTCCTTGATAAACAGAAATTAGAAGGGTAAATAGCTTCTTTATCTTGACTGAAACACTTGCAGAACATTTTGAAAGGGCTTTAGAGAAAAACGAGAAGTGTCTTCAAATAAACTGTGGCCCTACTGATCAAACAGCTATATGGCCCACTTTACAACCAACCATCCACTGACAAGAACACTGGTAAATATTATAAATATGAGACACCAGAGATAAAATGTCCAATTCTTACAAAAGAATAACAAAGACAAAGAAAAACCCTTCAATTCAAATCATCAAGGATATCCCAGAAAGGAAAACTCACCCAATAGCTTGCTTTCGTCTTATACATTAAAAGTGAATTCACTATGGGGCGCCTGGGTGGCTCAGTCGGTTAAGCGTCTGACTTCGGCTCAGGTCATGATCTCACAGTCCATGAGTTCGAGCCCCACGTAGGGTTCTGTGCTGACAGCTCAGAGCCTGGAGCCTGTTTCAGATTCTGTGTCTCCCTCTCTCTCTGCCCCTCCCCTACTCATGCTTTGTCTCTCTCTGTCTCAAAAATAAATAAACGTTAAAAAAAGAAAAAGAAAAAAAGTGAATTCACTATAAATCTAGACTGTTATCCTCACCAATTCTTGGTAGACACAGGTGCTCTTCTTTCTACACTAAACACTACAAAATCTGCTCAAACTCTGTCTCGGAATAAACATACTAGAGAGATGGTAGGTATAGCAAATAACCCATAGCTTTTCACTACCTTCTAGCCCTTAACTCTAATCCTTGGGCTCTTGGCTGGAAACTGTCCCCTCCTGTTTTGTGATACCACCCCTGCAAATTCAATAGAGAGATATTTACTTTGCAAATGGAATTGAATATTAAATGCACACTGGAGGAACTATTACTTGAGTTTCCATAGGACTCCTTTGTTCATGATCAGGTAGGTCCGCTTTGAATATACCATTGCCTACTTCATTGTATTTGATACATACCCCCAGATAAGGATACTAACCATATACCTGACATTCCATGGGCCAAAAATTCCCCTGACATAGAAAAGATCATTTAAAACCTATAAAATTTCAGAGTTACCCTACTCAAACTTCCCCAATATCTCTTGAAACAGAAGAAAACAAAGGGCTAGAGCATGTAGTTTAAAGTCCTAACCAAAGGTCTTCTAATATCCTGCAACAGTCTTTGTTTTCCTGTCAGGAAAAAAAAATGAATGAGGACACCGATTTGTTCAAGACCTTAGGGTCATAAACCAGAATATTATCCCGCATTTTCTGGTAGTGTCTAACCCAAATACCATGCTGTCACCAATTCATCCTGAATTCACTTGTTTTCCTATAGTAGATCTTTGTTCTACCTCATTAAGTGTGTCTGTAGATCAAGAGACTAAGTACCTTTTACCTTCACCTTGAGGACAACAATGTACCTAGATAGTTGTATCCCATAGGTTCACTGAAACCTCCTTCTATATTCTTCAGGCCTTCCACAAGACCTAAAAGATCTAAATGTCCCTTGTGGTCCTGTTGTGACGTTTTATGTAGATGGTCTCCTACTTTGTTTAGAGAACAAGGGAGCTTATACAGAGTTCCCATTTATTTGTTCTCAGTCTAGTATAAAAGCACCAGAAAATTTCAAAAGGTAAATTACAATTTTTCCAAGTCACAAACCATTATATAGGGCAAGGCCTATCCACTGAGGGAGAAACATTCTTTCCTAATAAAGAGTACCCAGATTTATCCTAGATCCCTCACAAAATGCCAGTTGAGAGTATTTATAACTTTAAGTGAATCTGATAAACAATAGTGACAAAGATTTCTAAGATTGCAATGCCTTTTTATGAATTGACTAAGTCCTCAGTAAAAGAACCTCCACTTGGGGAGCTCAAGCAGGCCTTTTGTAATTTGAAGAAGTCTCTTCAGTAGCCTCTTTCAGTATGAAATCCTAAGTACAAGAAACCATTTCACCAATTTGTTCATGAGTGATCTAGATAGGACCTTGGGGTTTAACTCAATTTCATGGAACCACCAAAAACCCTTTGCTTTCTGTAGCCTCAGCCTCGACCTGGTTGCCAAGGTGTAGCCCCTTGTTTTCTGGCAATGGTTGCTACTGCAAAACTTGTTGATGCTCCTGCTGAGTTAGTTTCAGGCTCCACACTTGACCTCATGGTTTCTCATGAGGTACAAACATTACTGCTCACTGGGAACACACAATACTTTCAGACAATTAATCACCTTCTTAAGAGATTCTCTTCCTCTCCCCCTTTCACATTACTATTCAGCACTGCAGCATTCTGAATCTTGATGGAGGAATATGATAATTGTCATACTTCAGTTAGGAAACTTTCCATACCTCATTCGGATTTATTAGGGACTCCCATTAAGACCCCTAACCTAATATTATCTGTTGGTGACTCACGTCTCAAAACTGAAAGTGGCTTTTATCAAGAATTTTATCAAGCAAGCACTGACAGAACTATTAGTAATCTAAGATCTCTTTAGAAATATAGTCCTCTATATAAATAAAATTAACTCATTGTAGCTTTTAATCATAGCATCTTTCTCTTAGCATAATATGCTTGAAATTCATGCAAGGGTTTACATGTATCAGGAATTAATTTGTTTTTATCACTAGGTAGTATTCTATTGCATGAACATAAAACAATAATTTTATCCATTTACCAATGAGCATTAGGTTATTTTTAGTTTAGAGTAATAATGAAAGATTCCTATAAAAATCCACTTAAACATTTTTCTTGGACTTATGTTTTCACTCACTAAGTAAGTACACAGGTATAAGATCACTTGTATTGTATTGTAAGTATGTGCTTAGCTTTATTAGAACCTGCCAAACTTTCTTTCAAAACGGCTACACTGCCAATAATGTATGAGCCCCACTTCTGTGTTCTCATCAGCACTTGGTATTATCACATTTTAAGTGCTTATTTGTTTCTTATTCCTTCTAATATATATGTAATTATATCTGATTATGGTTTTGTTTTGTATTCCCCTAATGAGTAACCATGTAGAACATATGGCCATATTTTTATACAATGATTCTATTTTTAGTGAGATGTCTATTCACATTTTTTGCCCATTTCTTTTATATTGAGCTATGGAAATTCTTTCTACATTCTAGATACCAGTCCTTTATCAGATAAATATTTTGCAACTATTTTATCCTTGTATTTGATTTGTCTTTTCATTTTCTCATCTGTGTCTTAAGAAGAACAGAAGTTTTTGAATTTTTATGGCTTTTAAATTATTATTTTTTCTTTTAAAATCTTCATTTTGTGTATTAAGATACCTTTGCCTAATCCAAAGTCATAAAGATATCTCCCTATGGGTTCTTCTAGGAGTTTTAGAGCTTTAGATTTAATATTTAGATTTATAATTCAGTTCAAGTAATTCTTATAGATGGCGTATGTCATGAGTCCTGTTTCATTTGTTTGAAAATAGAAGCCCAGTATTTCCAGTACAATTTCTTGAAAAAGATTGCCCATTCTCCCTTGAATTTTTGCCCATAAAAATTAGTTGCCCATACGCATTTGCATTTACTTTTCAATTTGTATTATGTTTCTCAATATGTATGCCTATCCTTTCTCTAATACTACACTATCTTGATTATGGTAACGTTATCAGATAGTAAGACTATAGTAACTTTAGAAGTCAAGTACTCCGCCAACTTTGTTCTTTCTCAAAATCATTTTGGCTATTCTACTTTCTTTACCTTTCCAAAAAATATTAGAGTCGGTTCGTCAGTTACCTAAAAAAGCACAAACAAACAGAAACTACTAGGATTTTAATGCAGAGTGCATGAATCTAGATCAATTTGGGGAGAACTGATATCTTAACAATATTGACTCTTCCGATCAAGACCTTAGTTCTACCCTAATTGATATGTTTTGATTCCTACCAAAATTCCAGTGGAAATCTATCTAGATATAGGTAAGCAGTTTCTAAAATTATATGAGAGGGCAAGGAAATTAGGATAACCAAAACAATTTTGAAAAAGAATCAAGTTGAAGGTCTCCTGCTGCCTGATTTTTATATTTATATAGCTCTAGTAATCAAGCTTGTGTGTTGTCGTCGAGTGGATAAATAGATCAATGAAGCAGAACAGAGAATCCAGAAGTAGATACATACAATCATAGGTAACTGATTTTTGACAAAGGTACAATAGCAATCCAGTGGATTGAAAAGATAGAGTTTTCAATAAATGAAAGTGGAACAACACTGGACAAAAAAAAAACAAAAACTTCATGGGGAAAAAAATAAAGGAATAAAACTGAATCTACACCTCACACTGTACACAAAATTAACTCAAAATGGATTCTAGAACTAATGTAATACATGAAACGAAAACTTTATTTATTTTTAAAACACTAACTTTTTTTTTTTTTATTTCTTGAGGGAGAGAGAGAGAGAGAGAGAGAGAGAGAGAAAGCATGAGTGGGGAGGGACAGAGAGAAAGGAAGACACAGAATCTGAAGCAGGCTCCAGGCTCTGAGCTGTCAGCACAGAGTCTGACACGGGGCTCAAACTCACAAACTGTGAGATCATGACGGAAGCCAAAGTTGGAGGCTTAACCCACTGAGCCACCCAGGCACCCCGAAACTAAAACTTTTAAAAGAAAACACAGGAGAAAATCTTTGTAACCTAGAGTCAGAAGAAGAGTTCTTTGGCTGACATGAATGGCAAATTTCATAAAAGAAAAAATAAAAGATAAATTAGATTTCATTAAAATTAAGACCCTGTCAAAGAATGAAAAAAATCCACATTGGGAGAAAATATTTGCAAATCACCTATCTGACAAAGAACTTGTATCCAGAGTAAATTTTAGAAACTCTCTAAATTCAACAGTAAAAAAACAAACAGCCTGATTATTTATTTTTCTTTATCAAGCTTTTTTTATTAATATGATTAAATATAATATTATTTCTTTTATTTTGTATTCTATCCATCAGAATGCCAAACTTCCTCGTACTTTATTGTCTTTATCTTTATTCGGTTTTCTCCTATTATTTTATTTTTCTGTAATCTTTCCTTTGCTTATCAAAAATCTTACCAAAAAAAAACAAACAAAAAAACAAATCTTTCCTTTCTGTAAGTATTTGCTTATGTTCTGTACCTCACTGCTTCTGATTTATTTACTAATTCTGAAATGGCATAAATCCGGTCCTCAATATGTTTCTGTAAGTTGGAAATTTCTCACTCTTATTTTGAGGTCCTTTTTGATTGTATTCATGTCTATATCATGCAATTTAATTTAGCATAAATGAACTTAAAGAAATTTCTTTTTGTCTGTTCAGTTATATTCCCAATTTGTATAGAATGCTTTATACTGGTTAAAAGTAACATTAAGAGTTTTTTCATAGGCCCGACACATCTATCAACATCTTCGGTAGACACTGTGTCTAGACCTTCTTCCAAGGAAGATTTTGCTGCCCGGCTTCACCAGGCAGCTTCTACTTGTCAGTTGTATCAGGCTGTGAGTCAGCTGCAGAGACCTGCTTCCTTAGAGAACACACCTCCCCGTGAAGGCCACAGCCAATGGTTAAGAGAAGACTGCAAATGGGTTGCCGTTTGTACTATAAGTGAGACAGACAATCCTAATGAACATAATGTGCTTCAGATATCCCCACTGGGTTGAGTGAGTCTTTGTGAGACTGCATCACGGTCGGATGTTTCCTTTTTCCCAGTCCTAATTTCTCCATCTTTTCACATCTTATTCCTAAACACTATCTTGATGTCTACTTCCAAGTCATCTGTGAAATAATTTTGTTTGTTTGTTTTTAATTTACTTCTAATTTACCAATGTGGTTATATACTATTTGGGTTATTTCAATATTTCTTGCTTATATAATTTTAATTATGAAATGTACTCATGAGCCATATAGGATAGTAAAATTATATGGTTTGCTTCATCATACTCATGGTCCCTCATTTTTACTTGTTTGGTTTTCTATGTGCTACTCACTAAATCACCCCCAGACATTAAAGAATAACTATCCATCTCTATTAAACATGTTCAAATATAGGAGGTAATGATGATTTTCCAAATCTATCATCTATCCTTATATTTGAGTAGTTTAACTATAGGATGCTAGGTAGGAAATCATGTATTTCAGAATATAGAACACATTTCTTATTTTCTTTTAACTTTTGATGTTACGGTTGAGAAACCAATCCCATTCAGGACCTAAATCCTGTACATATTCCTATTCATTTTTCTTTCTGTAAGAATTTAGCATTTTAATCTGTATTGTCTGGTTTTTAATAATGATGTATTCGAGTAGATGAGTTTATGGTTTTTTTTAATCATTGTGTAGGGATGCAAAAAATGTTTTTTATGTTTTAAACAATTTTATTAGTTCTTTAATACTTTTCTTCTAGTACCTCTTTAGTAAACTTCTATTATTCATCTCCAGGACCCATCGTTTAATTTTTTGTCTACTTTTAGCCATTTTGAATCTTATATTTTCTTCAAGCTTCTATTGAATTTACCATGTAACCTGCTAAAGTACTTTTTATTCCTCCTGTCATATTTTAGAATTTCAAAAGCATTTTAATATCTGAATGTTATATTTGTAGCACCATAAATTCACAATTCATTGCTGCCTCCCATCTCCTAGGAGATATTGATTATAGTGGTTGTTATTTTGAGATTTCTCTCCTACTTTCTGTGTTGTTTTTGTTTTTCCTGAAATAATTTCTATTTTATGGTTTTGGTTTCTATATTTCATAAAAACTTTTCTTAAAAGTTTTTTGCTCTTATTTTTTCATTTACATTTAAGAAGGAGGAACTACAATTTAATTGAAAGTTCAGTTCTTGGATGGAGTATATTGGAAGTCAGGCTTTAAAACAAATCAATAAGACAGTGAACCAGGTTTCTCAATAAGCAGCAGACCAATTTCTCCACACATGGATACAATAATCTCCCGCATGGTGGGAGGACTGGGCATGAATCTCCATGCCAGCATTATGGGATCTACCGAGGTGCAGAGCTGGTCTCATTGGTGAACATGTAGACCTTCTTATTCTGAAGCTGTGTTTACACTGGCATCTCACAAGCATTGTCAGCGTGCAAACCTTAGAAAATACACTTCCAGCTTCTATTAGAAGGTCAGCACTCTGTCCATTTGGAAGGACATTTGTTCATTTAACACATATTCATTTGATTCTGATTACATGCCGAACACTGTTATAAGTAATTGAGATATATCAATAAAAATAACAAAGATCCTTACCCTAATGCTGCTTACATTCTAGAGATGAATCAAATTTTGAACCGGTCTTTATGGTTTTGGCCTTACCCCAAAGCCCACTTTTGGAGACTTTTTCCCAAGTCATGATCCTTTAGGGAGGTTCTACATTGTAAATCCATTAACTTTCCTCCCTGCAGGCTTAAGTGTCAGCTTGCTTTCTCTTTCAGCCGAGATAGGTCACATTCCCTATCTATTTTCACCTTCATGATTTTGCTGAAATTCTTGTTAATATCATCTATAAAAACTTCAATGTTGTTTTATTTTTAATTAAAATATGTTAAAATATTATTTAAACTAACAATATATATACAGTATAACATTTGTACATGTACATCTCATGAATCTTTGTTTATATCCTTTAAAAATTGTTAATGTTTTTTTTTTTTAATTATTTTTGAGAGAGAGAGAAAGACACAAAGTACGAGTAGGGGAAGGGCAGAGAGAGAAGGAGATACAGAATACAAAGCAGAATCCAGGCTCTGAGCTGTTAGCACAGAGACCAATGTGGGGTTCTAACTCATGAACCAGAGATCATGACCTGAGCTAAAGTCAGATGCTTAGCCAACTGAGTCACCCAGGCACCCTTATTTATACACTTTAAATATTATATGTAGTTTCAGTTTTCACATGGATGATAGATAATTGTTCCATAGTTAAGTAATGACTTTTTCAAAGGACTAATTGCAAATTTTCTAGATAGTCAATGCTGATAATTTTAAGAACCAAGTTTTAATTTCAGTATATGATTATATAATGGAACTTCTCAGTAGAAAGATAAATCCTAAGCAAGATTGATTTGAATTAGTTTTCAAAAGAAAAGGGTGGAGGCAATCTTACACTGTGATCTCATTTAGATTACAAATTCAGAGTTCATTTTCAGATTGATGATACCAGTTGCAACATTAATAACTTCACAAATTGGGTAACATAGATTTCTCTGTCCATGAATGGTTTTGTCAGTAGTTGTTTTATTTTTTCTAAAATGCATTTTCACTGTAATATATTCTTCAGAATGAACAATTTTGGCTTAATAAAAGGAATGGTGACATTTCTGCCCTCTCAGGACTAAAGTAACCATCTCATCTTAAAGAAAATACTTTTTACCCTGCATCCAGATGCTCTGAATTGCTAGCATAGTAAATAGATAGTTATTATCATAAAATATTCTCCAACTTTTGCAGTCATTTATAAACAGTAAATCCTTAATAGAAATTATATTATGATCAATATCTAAAATTAATCAAATTATAAGGAAAATATTCGCTAAGGTAGGCAGGAGATTAGACACTTGTTCAAAACTTTCCTCCCTCCTCTCTCATTTCCAGGGAATGAGTATACTTGCCCGTTCTTTGACTTTGGATTAACAATGTGACCTGTCTAGGCCAACTGGATATTAGAATATGTCAAGCAAGCATTTGGAATTCATTTGTGCAATTTACTTCCCCTGTAGTATGTCTGTCATTGTCATGAGGAGATATTGCCCTAGGTGTCTGCTGATGCCTCGGTCTACACCCTACAATGAAAATGTGTAGGGCGCATTCTTCAGTGTCAAACATTGTCGATGTGGTATCACATCTTGAAGCAGAATTATACCAGTACCAATAGGCCCACAGTCTTTGGTATAAACAAATCCTTGCATTTCATCCTACTAAGACTTTAAGGTATTTGTTATCAGCTTGAAACAAAGATGGGGTGCTGCTATAACAAAAATTAAATATATGGCACTGGTTTTGAGATTGACCAGTGAGTGATAAGGACACTTCCGTGTGAAGCAGGATAACATGACAAGGAATTGTTAAGAAAAATTACGACCTGAATTGTAATATAGTGGTGAAATATTTGGCAAACCACAGCCCACTGCACCTTCTGAGATGGTACCTTTTGAACTTGTAGACTTGGACATGATGATTTATAGACAGAATATTGGAAATAATGTGTACTGGCTCTTATTATCTGTATTTTGATATGGTATTACCTAAAATATTGACAGCAGAATTAAGTGTAAATACAGTAAGTACCTACATTCTAGAATTTTTTTTAGTTGGAAATAGAAGATTCTAATCTCTTATATCTTGAACCAGTAAAAGATTCTCAAAATAAAGGCAAAGGGACAAAATCTTAGGACAGACTATATTCAGGATGCTATCAATAAAGCATGGCCTCAAAGTTAAAAAAAAAAAAATTCAAAGCGTGGCTCTGATATCCTTTATGAAGATCTAAAAATAAAAAGCTGGTATCTACTGGACTCTTTCTGCTATGGGAAAAGACTCCTATAAAGAAGTATCAATAACAGAAAGGAGCATATTATGTCTCAAAAATAATTGATAACGTAAGGTATGGCACATAGACTTGGTGGGAATACCTATATTGAAGACCCACATAACTTTGACAAAGCTGCATTAGAAAAAGTTTCGTTAGCCTGGAATAAATCAGAATGACATGTATTTGCTATAGGGAAAAATTTCTAGGCCTAGAACATTCTATGGGAAAGAAACAGGCTTAGAAAGCTGCTCGGCGTCATAAATAAAAGGTAAATTTTTAAATACTTTTTTAGAAATGGCCAAGGAGGAAGATGAAAAAGAAAAGAGTTGTCAGAGGTCAAAGCAAGAGCCATGGAGAATAATGGGCTGTTGGGTCACTTCCACAAAGCAAACCAGGATAGAAGGACCTAGCAAAATATGCTCAATGTGACTTCAGAATTGCCACAGATCATTCTTTTCTTTGTATTTCCCACTTTTCTAATGTTCTCATATTTCTCTTATTCTATGCAGGTATTACCAGTTTATATTGAGTTTGTGGGAGGGCCCATATAACAGATAACTTTTTTTGAGGATCAGAGGTCTCCACATCAAAAAGCTACTCTTAGAATTGATGGAAATACAAGACTCTAGAATTCAAGTCATAGCCAGCATTGGCTGAGATTTGGGGCATATTGGGATTGGAGTGGTATGATTTTCACATTAAATGGACATGATTATTTATGAAGATTGTTAAATTACATTATCATTGAAAACTGTTCATTCTCTCCCATCTCTTTAACTTCATGGGAGGACTATGTTTCCCTTTCCTTTGAATTTGAACTCAGCATATGCCTCGATTAGCAGAAAAGAAAGGGTTGAAGGTTTGAAATACACCTTAGAGTTGGGATTTCTTGTCTTACGTGACTGCCATTATCATGAGAACTTCTGGAGACAGGATGCCACCTCAGCTGGGGTCCTGGGAACAAACACTTCCAGAATAGAATTCCCAGCCACGAATCCTCAGACACACTGAGTATCCATGAGCAAAATAAATGCTTCTGGCATTCCATTAAGATGCTATAAATGTTGGCCATATGGCAATAGTTTAAAAAATGCAAGGCAACAGGAGTGAATGACATCAGCGAGGTGTCAGTATAGAAGTTTCCAGTGCTCGTTCTCTCACAGAAATATCAGTTGGAACAACTACCCGTGCATGAAAATGCCTTCACAAGATGTAAGGATTCCCTGTAAGAAACTACAGCACCTGAGTGGAGCAAAAAAATAAGAAAAGACATAAGAAAAAACACAGTGAGGAAGGTAGGAAAGACACTTTAACATTGCACCATACACCCTTCACCCAAGTCCAGGCCGCAAAGCGCAAGGAGACACCCTCACCTACAGGGAAGTGAAGTGAGCGACCTACGTCACACTGGACCTCAGCACCAGGCCTCCACACAGAGCTAGGCCAGTCCCCACAGACCCAGCCTCCAGGCCAGCTCCCGTGGTTCCAGGAACCTCATGTTTTATACCTTAATTATACATAATTTCTACTTAAAAATATGTCAATAAATAAAAAATGACGGGCTGTATGTCAAGATACTCATGATGCCCACGTTTAGGTATGAGAGCACGAGTGATTTTTGTTTCCTTAATATATTTTTACATATTTTTTTACGCAGTATTTAGTGTTTCCATAACGTTTAAAGTCTAAGAATTCTTGCGGTGCCTGGGTGGCTCAGTCAATAAGTGTCCGAGGTTGATTTTGGTTCAGTTCATGATCTCATGCTTCATGGGATCCAGCCTGGCCTCGGGCAGGCTCTGCTCTGACAGTGTGTAGCTGCTTGGGATTCTCTCTCTCTCTCTCTCAAAATAAATAAATAAACTTAGTATATATATAAGAATGCTCATGCAAATCATCTTATTTCTTGTATATGTGCTCAAATATCCAACAGGTGCATTTAATTGGTGATGCATCATTTAAAATAGATCACATAGTATGACTAAGATGAATCAATGTTGTTTCACACTTTTAATGATTTCATGAGGTAAACATTCATTTACTGATCTTCTGAAAAGTTACTAAAACATAAGATATATGTATTATATATTCATAGATATCAGTGATCATAAAATCCTATGATCTGACCATTTTTATTTCCTTAATGCTATTCTCTAAAGTAATCTGCTGCCCCTTATAGTCTCAGATTATTTTTTTAATGTTATTGTGGCTATAGACTCCAAAATACATTAATTTAAAATATTTTTGAGAATGTTTTAAACATTCAAATGAAGCATGCTCTAAGCAGTGTAAAAAATGTGATTGTGCTAAGTAAAGGAGTCCCCCCTGGGTTGCCTGGGTGGCTCAGTTGGATAAGCAACCGACTTCAGCTCAGGTCATGATCTCGCAGTTTGTGAGCTCAAGCTCCATGTCAGGCTCTGTGCTGACAGCTCAGAGCCTGGAGCCTGCTTGGGATTCTGTGTCTCCCTCTCTCTCTCTGCCCCTCCCCTGCTCATGTTTGCTCTCTCTCTCTCTCTCTCTCTCTCTTTCAAAAGTAAACAAACATTACAAAAATTAAAAAAAGAAAAGGAGTCCCCCCGAAATCACAAACCAGGTAATGTGTTAAACACTGATGCTTCTCACAGAGTAGTTTGGGAAATCTATCTTCCAGATATATGATGAGATTTCACTTTAGACTCCCCAAAATTGGGTGAAGCCATGCAAATAGTTGTAGCTGGAGAGGTTTAAGCTCAGTGAGATGTATCATTACTGGGAAGATCAATGTGTGCTCTACATACATGTATATTCTACATGCATGCTAGTCTGTTATGACGGCATAACTTAGCTTGCTCTGATTTATACCCCCTTTTTTGCTGACAAAAAAATTGGTAAGAAGGAAACTAGCAGATGTCCAAATTTATGGAGTAATATAAAATACAGCACACCTACAAAGAAATAACAAGTTTGAAAGCACCGTTCAGTTAAACACAGTAAAATTAACTGGGCTACCCATTTTTAGTTTTTAAATCCCAGCTGTTACATCTGTTCCTCAGGGAAAGGTTTTCTGACAGCCCAGACCCATTCAGACCAAGTTATTCCTCACCTTTCCCATCATAATAATGTTCACACTCCATTGTAAGTTTCATTTTATTATTTTTCTTTCATATCGTAATATCTACAGGGACCAGGACCAATTCTGTTTATTCACACATGTATCCCAAGTACCTGTAAATTACTAGCACGTAATGCATTATTTATTTATTTATTTATTTATTCATATTTATATAAGTACTAAAATTAGTAAGTTAGTACTAAACTGTTGAATGATTTTTAGCCAGAATTTTATTGGAACACAGGTATATTAATTGTGTTCCATATCATCGATGGTTGCTTTCACCTTACAAATACAGCATTGAGTAGTTGTGACAGAGACTGTATGGCTTTGAAAAGCCCAAAACATTTCTTAAATCTGGCTCTTTACAGAAAAGGTTAGCTGAGCTCTGCTCTAAACAAGCTGCAATATGTAAAGTCAGAAGGCTGAGCTAAGTCAAATGCACGGGGGAAGATTGAGAGTAAACACCTGAGAGACCAAGTCAAAGCAGCATTTGAAAAAGTCTTAACAAATGGATGTTAATCTGTAATTTAGGAAAAGATACAGATAGTGACAAACATGGTCAGAATAAAGAAGACACAAAACTAGCGCAATATAATTGCCCTAACAGGCTTTGGGAAAGTGAATTTATGGTGCATAGATAAGAAAGACTGATTTAAAGGGCAGAAGTGATGTGGAAATAATAGTATATTTGTCTCTGGCTTTGGATGAAAATAATTTTTTAAACAGCCTTACGTATTGATGATCCTTGTAGTATCTAAAACATATACCTCCTGTCTCTTAACCTCAATACCTCTGATCTTCATTATTTCCTCTTTTGTTCTACCAAACATGTGGAGTGTGCGTGTGTTAGAGAGAGAGGGAGATAAGTTATATTCACATACAGTGTTGTTTTTGTTTTAATATTGACAGTGTCTCGTGTTTGCTTTCATAAATTAACCCTTCCACGTTTAACTACTCATTTGACAGGAGGCACAGGTAACAATACCAATATGAAAAGAGAAGGTGGAAACCAATATGTGCTGACAAGATTTATAATTCATCCAGATACGCATATTCTTTTCTACTTTAGAAGATATGCTAAGACCACCTGTCTGAATCCTGCAAGTTAACAGCTTTCCATAAATACAGTTTTACAAATGCTATGGGACATTTTCCTAGTCCTTTTGTGCTGATGAACTGGAAATCTAAGGTTTGTTTTCTTCTTTTTCCAGATAAGCAACAGACTTTTGTGGGGGGGGGGGGGGGTGTGAATTTGTTAACTGGAAGGTTTTGCTAAATTCCATCACACTAAGAAACATCTATTATACACATCAAGGACTTCACTGTTAACGTTGGAAACAGACATGGAAATAAATACAAGTAACGTATCTGGTGATAGTGCAAGTAATAAGGCACAGAAAAGAGACAGAAAAGAGACTGAGTGAGCTCTATTAAAAGAGCCAGTAGAGCTAGGATTGAAGAAAGAGTGTAGAAGGTTAGGTCAGCCTTCCGAAAAGAGGTACAAATCCAACATCTGGGACTAGTCAACACGTAGTCAATCTTGAATTCTCCTGGGAGCTTAGAGTTGATTTCTAAACTATATATTCAGAATTTCTTTTCATAAATGTACTATGTGCTTCCACTCCAAGTTGGGTATAAACAAACCTAATAATCCCACATGATTGAAGGTTTTGAGTTTATATTCAGTTTTTCAAACTCAAAGGAGAGAGGAGATGCCTCTATTCACCTGGGTTTCAAATCACTGTTCTCTGAAGCAAGATTGACTAAGGGTTCAATTGGTCTTCTTGACATCTCCCAAAGACATAGTTTAAAGATTTTATAATATGAGATATATTAACAACATAAAATAATCATTATCAAGTTATTTTACATGTTTATTTCCAACTCTCAAATCAGAATGTTAGGAAGGAGAAAATATAATTTGCTTCTTTCTCAAAATTAGGAGGGGCGCCTGGGTGGCGCAGTCGGTTAAGCGTCCGACTTCAGCCAGGTCACGATCTTGCGGTCCGGGAGTTCGAGCCCCGCGTCAGGCTCTGGGCTGATGGCTCAGAGCCTGGAGCCAGTTTCCGATTCTGTGTCTCCCTCTCTCTCTGCCCCTCCCCCGTTCATGCTCTGTCTCTCTCTGTCCCAAAAATAAATAAACGTTGAAAAAAAAAATTTTTTTAATTAGGAAATGTTTCACTTTTAATCAATCCAAACTTTTTCATTTTTGCTAGAAATGCTTCAAAAGGAAAGGAAAGGTCTTGGGGAATACAGCTAAACTAAATATTATATCATGTTTTCTCAATACAGGGATGGCTAGGAATGCTTTAATCAATTTGCAATTTCAGGCAATATGAATTTGTTTCAAATACCCTGAATAATGTCAGGCTGGTTAGGTTGAAAGACAGTCAGACTCTGAAGACTTTCTCTAACGGTTTTATCAGAAAACATAAGCTGGTTTAATTGTGTTTTAAATGCGATGACTGCTAATAGGACCTTGGGGACTCCCTCCAGGGGAAAATTTTCATTCAAAATACATATGTAATTTGGAAATGTTGTTTATATTATTTCTTCATTTAAAAGTTAAAGAAATATTGAATTCAGATAAGTGACAGGATGTGTTTTTTGAAATGTATCTAATTTTAAGCATGCTTAATAACTATTGCAGAATTATCAATATGATGTTTTAGTGTATAAAACTTATTCTCTGTTCCTATAAGTGAAATTGTAGAAAATGTGAAGGGCAGGTAAAATCAAAATGTATTTCCTATTGGAAAAATAGTGACCCAATTGAAAATTTTAAATATTTGTATTATCTTATTGTTGCTGGGAGAAAAAAGGAAAATGCATTTAAGAGAAGTGAGAACAGAAGATGTGAATGGCAGAGCTATAGTGATGTTTTTAAGTCCACCCTTCAAAAAAAAATTGAATGCAGTAAAAACAAAAAGGCTATGTCCAAAACAGCTCAGTTATTGACTGAATCCTACCCAGTAGGAAGGGCTCGTGCAGCGTAGGAAAGTGATGGGTCCAAGCCCTATGTCTTGGTAGATACATTTTTGTGGGGTTTCTCATAAGAATTATCCTATGGAGAGTGCTTATAAAGCTTTGAGCTTTCGGGGCGCCTGGGTGGCTCAGTCGGTTGAGCGTCCGACTTCAGCTCAGGTCACGATCTCGCGTTCCGCGAGTTCGAGCCCTGCATCGGGCTCTGGGCTGATGGCTCCAGAGCCTGGAGCCTGCTTCCGATTCTGTGTCTCCCTCTCTCTCTGCCCCTCCCCCATTCATGCTGTGTCTCTCTCTGTCTCAAAAATAAATAAATGTTAAAAAAAAATTTTTTTTTAAAAAAGCTTTGAGCTTTCACTTGAACTTTATAATGTTGCAGCCCAGGGAGAAGAAAGGAAGAATTCTCTATATACATGAAGATTATTTCATTTGCTAAGGTATTTATTTATTTTTAAATTTTTTTTAATGTCTATTTTTTTGAGAGAGAGAGAGAGAGAGAGAGACAGAGCGTGAGCGAGGGAGGGCAGAGAGAAGGAGACACAGAATCCAAAGTAGGCTCCAGGCTCTGAGCTGTCTGCATCGAGCCTGACGTGAGGCTCGAATTCACAAACCATGAGATTATGACCTCAGTCAAAGTCTGATGCTTAACCAGCTGAGTCACCCAGACACCTCCATTTGCTAAGATATTTAAAGCCAAGGTTACACAAAGTGTTTTTTTTTAATTTTTAATGTTTCTATTTTTGTTCCTATTGTCCATCAGAAGCTTCTGATGAAAGATAGGGTCAAACTCTTTAGATCTCATATATGACATTATGATTCAGTCTGAATTATGCTTTCATTTGTACCATCAATATTAATTGAAGCCAATTATGTGTCAGGTTCCATATATAATGATAGAAAGAAGAGTTAAAACAATGATCGTATTTAAGAAGTTTCTAGTCTACCACATTGAGTTGTATGTCTACCAATCATTCATTTTAAAATTTACCTCAGTTTTCTTATTCCTAAGATATGTAGTTTGGAATAATAAATTTAAAGCACTCATCCAAACATTAAACTTAATTATTTGAATGCAACTGAAAATTCCCTCATTCTCATCTTGAAGAGGAAAAGGATTAAGAAAAAAAAAAAAAAGAACACTTGCCCCCTTTAAAGAGAAAATATGGCACAAGCATATACAAATTATGACTATAAATGATGTAGTTTTATAAATCTTTATTACTATGTAGTAGCAATGGAATTTTAATTGACTTTCCACACATGAAATATGAACATGGAAAAAAATCAGAAGGCCGATTTCCATGACAATTTGCTCTCAGGCAGAACTGGAAATATTTATTAAGAAAGTCTCTATATACAAATATCAAATCATTATGTTGTACATTTGAAACTAACATAGTGTTATATATCAATTACACTTCAATGAAATTTTTTAAAACACCGCTAAACAATACTGCCCTTGCTAATGTATAATGTCAGTTATATTGAAGTCACCACACTTATCGAGAGTGTATTTATAGTTTATAGAACCCATTTACACTAGCAGTTAGCTTGCAGACTTATCCATGTATAAAATATCCCATAAGTGATTAAATCAATTAGGTGTATGGACAAATGGATTAGAAAAATACGTTTTATATAGAGTAAAATATATGATTAAAAGCAACATTTTATAGCTTCATTTGGAAATCTCTAGAAGCATTTTTTTCCCTACTAAGTAAATTTGAACTGTTAGGAAGTCCAGAGCTAGAGACATGTGTTATGTTTTTTAAATGGCCTCTGTAAGATGACAAATTCTTTGTGCCTCTGTATCTGTTCAAAAACCCTTAAGATATTCTAGGAAATAGTTTGAAAAATAAGCTGAAAGTGTGTAGTTTAAAGTTAAAATATTGCCTGTTTCATTTTCTCACCTCAAGCCTAAAACATGTTGTATATGACATTGTATTGTTTCCCAGAGGAAGGGGGATCATTGTATATCCAAATGTACAATGTTACATTTTAATTTGCTGGAGATCGTGACATGAAAATCTTTAAGTGTATGCAGAATATGTTGCAAAAGAGGCTGTGTCTTGAAGACGTTTTTTCTCTTGTCATTCTAAACTCATATAGTAGCTGTGTTAGGTAGCACTGATGAGACAACAGTCTAAAATTGGGCCAGCCACTGAAAGATTTATAATGTGAAGTTCTGAACACTTGGGGGTCACAAATTAATTGCTTTTCTAAAGACAACTTAATCATAAACAAAGTGGAACATTGTAATTTATCCTTCTGGATGACTGAGAGATTTAGGAGACACAAAAATTAGTAAAGATATTAGAGATTAAAAAACACACATTTAGAAAGTTGAACTCCCATTTGGATCCTTCTATGGGGAGGCTGAAGATGCATTAACGTTTCCTTCTTCTTCTTTTCATCTTTCACAAGAAAGATTTTACTACATACGCATCAGGTATAACTTACCACATAAAACATTGGCAAGATAATTATTTTCTGTGATATCAAAGTGTCATGATAAATAACAGCTACCAAACAGTTTTCAATCTCCAAGTAAGTTTTGTAGAATTAATTCTTCAAAGTCAAACCACTTTACTAAGTTGAGGATTTCCTTTTTATTTTAAATTTCAGTACTAAGAAGTCTCCAGTACCTTTTCTGGTCTTCTACCTTCACAGTACACCTGAAAGCCCTACCAATCATTGATTTTCATTCTCATTCAAATGTAAGCATCCAACTTCGGAAGTTGGATATATACATATTTTACCCAGTTTCAGGATTTAAATCCAGTATAGGAATTTCAAAATATATTTCATACTTCACATCATTGTGTCCTTTGCTAAGTTGTAAATAGAATTTACTCAGATAAAGCTTAATTTTATAAATTATACTAATATAAAGAAAATATTTATTTAGCTCTGATGATTTATAATAATGGATTCCCATTTTCATTTATCTTTCTCATAAATGTGATACTGAAAATCTTTATTTGTTTGCTGCTTGCCTGCATCCATCTCAATTCTTTCTAATAAAAAAGTTTCTTATAAAACTCCTTTTATGGGATTATTCATCCTCCTACATGCGAAATAGATAGATTGATAAATAGACATATATTTATTCCAAATGTTTCCGCATAAATTCTGCATATATCTATATGATTAGATATAACATGCATCAATTTATCAAGCCCAAAATTATCTTTTGTGATGAGTATGTGATGAGTATATTCCATTCAATATGGCCCATGTGGTCAAGAGCCTTTTTATATTATGTTTTACTACAGAGGACAGAAGTGGGGTCAAATAAAGTTATATGGATTTTAGCTCATTATTAAATAAGTGCTCTTTAATAATAAAACTCTCCCACAAAGCGGTGAACTGCTTCACAAAATAAATGAAAGCCCATACACTGGAAATATTCAAGCAGAGGCCAAATTGGCTCATGTAATAGGTTTTGCCAAAAAAAGAGAGAAAAAAAAGAAAAACAAAAACAAAATTCATTACTGAATATGTGGTATCTTCCAAAATTAAACTGATAAGAACAGATACCAAAAGGCAGAGAAGCAATATACCTTCCGAAATTAGTATCATGACATGTAGACCCTTCCCTACCAACATCTGTATCCCTTACCTCTCCTCTGCTAACCACTTGGCAAAATCCACTATGATTTTTATTACCTACTACAGTAAATAAATGTCAATAGAACAAAACCAATAGTTGAGACCCAGGAATTCTGCTTCCAGCCCTGACTCACTATGTTTTTGTAACGTTAATTACTATTAATGTCATTTTTCTCGCTTGAGAAATGAAGGCATCTCAAAGGTCAGACATATGTTATTACCCCAACATGCTTTGAAAACCTGATCTCTTCAGGTACTGGTCTTCGATCTAGGTGCAGAGCAGCGAACAAAATAACTATGAACCTTACCCTCACTAGAATTAAATTCTATTGGGAAAAGAATTACATAAATACACACACACACACACACAATAATGTGTATCTTTCAAACTTCAGCCCGAATTGAAATAAGGGCTATGGAGTAGAATAACAGAAGGGATAGAAATAATTTTTGTTGGGTGAACAGTGACTGCTTTTTTGAAGGATTGAATTTTAAGTTGAGATGTAAACCTGAGAAGAAATCGATCAGGGAAAAAAAGAGAAGGAAAATGCCAAGCAGAGAAAATAGCATGTGTAAAGGTCCTGGGACAGAAACAAACCTGGGTTTTCTGAATAACAGAAAGAAGACCAGAGTGTCTTAATCATGTGAGTAAGAGGAAGAGTGGGACAGGTAATATTGGTAAGGTTGGCAGGGCAAAGTTATAGGCCATGATAAGGCATTCAGATTTTATTCTAAGAGGGGTAGAGGCCATTGAAGAGATTTATTGTGAGAACCGACACGTTCAAATTGATGTATATTATTATTTTTTAATTTTCTGCTCTGTATAGAGAACGGATAGGAGGATTGGCAAGAGGCCAAGTAAGGAGATTAACTGGGAAACTATTGCTGTGACCACTCAAGATATTATTCTGGTTTGAACTACATACAGTCCTAGAAGTATAAAGGGAGAAAAATAGGGAGGTATATTTTGGACGTTTCATGAAAAGAATTAGGATAATTATTTTTCTGGAGTGAGTTTGAGGTAGGTTTCAAGAAAACTGCTAAGTTTTCACTTGAGCGAGAGTTCCTCCAACTAAATGGGGCAAAGACCGAAAAGTTCAGTGTTAGGCAAGTTAAATTTGAGATATCTGCAAATTTGACCAAGATGTGTAAATTGGCGTCCTAACTCCTCTAACTTCCCGTAATCAACACCTTACCCCACATCACCTATTCTCACATACTTCTTTTTGGCCTTCACAGGCTCTCGAAGATCATCACGCTTTTAACTGTTCCTTGTAAATACCAAGCATCTCTACTGCTTTCAGGTTTTTACTTCTGTCATATCTATGTGGAATACTCTGGGTACTTCTCTTCCTCATCCAGATTCTCACATGGATATTCTTTCCACTGTACAGATACTCTTTGAATCAAAAAGACTTATCGTTGGGGCACCTGCGTGGCTCAGTCAGTTAAGCTTCCGACTTCAGCTCAGGTCGAGATCTCATGGTTCTTCCTGAGTTCCAGCCCCATGTCAGACCAGCTGCTGTCAGCACAGAGCCTGCCTCAGATCCTCTGTCCCGTGCGTCCTGCCCCTCCCCCACTCATGCACTCTTTCTCAAAATAAATAAACAAACAAACATTAAAAAAAATTTATCTGTTCAGACAGCTGTGGGTTGAAGATTCAACTCTACTCATGTCATCAGCCAGTCACTGGCCATTGCATTGTATGGTTTGAGAAAGGTACTCCCTCTCCCACCATGGTGATCACTTCAGCCTAACAGTTGGGTGGGAACTGGATGGTTTCTATATTAATGGTTACTCTCCAGGCCTTCAAAATTTGGTTTCTATTTGATGATCAGCATAGCTCAGAGATAACATTAATTCACAGATAGCCTACTTCTAGCTGAGAGCAGCTTTTCTGTTGAATTATTTTGTACAGTAGGTTGCCAAGAGTTACACATGTGAAGATTCTTCATAAATGCTTTTGATGATGAAAAGATCTAAACTCTATTTCAGGCAATGCCGAAATGTGTACCATTTTCACAATAAGCTTGGTATTCAGCATTGGGGAAAAAAAAAGTTCAAGCAAAGCAATTTTCTCACTTTACACTAGTTTTAAAACGGCCATGTCTAAGTTTTGGGAAATAAGCCTCTGTGGATGTCAGTGTATATTGAGCATACATTTTCTAGCCATGCGATGAGTTAAAGATTAAACAAACATGATAATTACAGCCCCCCAAAGCTTGGCATGACTTTTTCCTATGTAAAAAAAAGGGAAGGTGGAAATTTTTCTAATGAAAGAGTAGGTCTGGATTACATCAGTTGTTTCATATCGTATGGCCATTAGCAGAGGTAACTTGCAATTTATTTTTCAGGTACTTTCTACATTCACCTCTATAGGAGTCAACAGCTGTTTATTGAGAAATGAATATCAGTAAATCTTTCTGTTATTATGGTAATATCAGCTCAAGTTAATTCCCTGCTGAGATGGAAAAATATGATTCAAACAATGAAAAACATATGTTTTGGAGAGACAGTGTGCCATCAAATTACATCAACAATATAAATGATTAAAATGTTTCTATAAACATCCTTTCGCTTGTCAGTAGTGGATGAAACACACTTGCTCCCCATTGTTTTATTTATTTTTTTTACGAACAGCTGTTAATGTCATGAAGGAAACTTATTTTTACAATGTTATAATTAAAACCATATATTATTACCTCTTTTGCCACATATGTTGAAGGAAACTCAATTATTTTGGTAGCTCAGCTTTTGAATGAGATCCTCTTAACAGACAAGTAGATCAGAATATAGACCGTTGTTCAGATACCTGTATTATCTGCTTATTTTGAATGAATACTGTAAGAAATCCTTTTAACCCTGATAGAATAAAAAAAATTCAGAGCAGTGTCCTTCTGGCAGGTGAATTATAAAAAATAAAGTGTAAATAATCAGATCCTGTCTAGTTACACTGCTTACTGATTATGCCCATACAAATTTCTCTTCAAGTACAAAGACATTAAAGTTGTGTGTAATGCCTCTGCAATTCTCATCTTAATCAATATCTTCAAGGTAGTGCTCCTTTGAACTATTCTTACAGAATGAATTACTGATAGTTTAAATGTTACATTTACATTTATTATTCTCTGACATAACACGCAGAGCCACTGAAGATTAAAGTCGTAGTATTTAAAACTAGGTTTTTGGAAAGAAAGTCTGCACTACAAAAAGGAGTTTCTCAAAAGTGAAAAAAAAGAGAAGAGTTAAATTGTATCTATTTATAGGCTATATATCCCATGATTTAGCAGGTACCATAGGCTTTTGTTTGTTAAACTACACTTTTCCATATTAATTGTAGTCAGTTTCTTGGTCATAAGAAAAAGAGAATGAAATGTTAACACTATATTTCAACAAAAAGTAACATGCAACAAGAAAAAAAAGTCTTTGGTAATCATTATCTCTGAGTTCTGTAGTCTTTCTTTGCCTGTAATTCTCCATCTCTGGCAAAACCAAAAATGTCTCAACAATTTAATGACTTGACTGAGAACTGAACTTTTTTTATAAAATCCATACGTTTTGGAACAACTCCATTTCCCAAGATTTTGGTGCATCTGTATGCATTTGTTCAGTATAGCTCAGATAGGGTTCAGCAGTCATGAGAACTTATTCACAGAGACTAAATTAAAATCAATGAAAAAAATCATAAGTTAGAGTAGGGTCAACCCTGATGAATTACATTTGCATTGTAAGAAAATGGATTTAATCAAAGGCATAAGTACTGTGAGCTAAGCATAAAACAACTTCAGAGATTAATATTGAGACTATTTTCATGAAAAATGTGGTAGTTTATGATATTGGGTAACCAAAAATAGATCCCATTTGTTCTGCTTGATTATTTTTCCATTTATAATGAAATAAGCTTGGTCTCCATTATGATCCATTAATGATGGAAAAGCTGGACGTTGACTAGAAGATTAGTATTTCTCATCACATCAAGAACATATAGTTTGAATTGCATATAGTTTCCAACATTACATTCAAGTCAAATGTTGGCTGGAAAATCATATGCTTTGTGTCCTGCTATTAGAACTTTTGCAAAACCAGATCTTCCACAAATCCAGAAGTCTATATTTAAGTCTATTTTTCTGTAAAGAAACAACGGTACCTAGGTAAAAATACAGATATGGTCATATGCTATTTGCATGGCATTGACTAAATTATTAGCTTCATTTAGCCTTTTCTCATTCACAAAATGAGAATAACAAAACCGATATATTAGTTTTGTTTAGGAGCTAGATGTTACAATATATGTAAAGTCTCTAAAATACTTCATGTCAAAATTAACATTTTATAAATGATAGATATTTTGTCATCAGTCTAAATCTTAAGTAAATCACATACAATTCCATAGGGTCACTTGATTGATCAAAATAATACTTTTCAATGTAAGGCAATAAATATAAATTGAACACTTACTACATATACAGCAATTTTTATATGCTGTGGAGATGACTTAGACAATTAGTAAAATGTGACTCATATCCTTACAAAAATTTGAGAATAATGCAAATTTTGTAGTTGCCTTTCCAGAATGCATTTCACTTAAGAAAGTTAAAAAGCAGCTTCTTTCACTTCCATTACCAGACGAAAAAAATTAAGATACCAATCTCTGAAATGTCCTTGCTTTATGTCAGTACTCAATCCAGAGGAAACGCCTACTATTTTGATATCTTATCAGATTCACCAAGCACAATCACATCTCCTACAATATTTTCTTCTCCATACTCATTTACCATGACATCTCACAGTTCTTCATGGTGAATTACCTCCCTTGTGGCAGTCAGAAATATGCAGATTAATTTGAACTATGGGAATGAGTCAGCAATAAATGATGATTATGACTCCAAGATTGTATGCCTGAATGACCAAGAAGTTTGTGGCTCCTTTGTTTAACATAGAAGACATAGGGGCACCTGGGTGGCTCAGTCAGTTTAGTGTTCGACTCTTGATTTCAGCTCAGGTCATGATCTCACAGTTCATGAGTTTGAGCCCCTTCGTTGGGCTTTGCACTGACAGTGTAGAGCCTGCTTGGGACTCTCTCTCTCTCCATCTCTCTTTCTCTCTCACTCTCTCTCTCTCTCTGTCCCTCTCTCTGCCACACACCCTCCACATGTGCACACTATCTCAAAATAAAAAAATAAACTAAAAAATAAAATAAAATAAAGCAGAAGGCATAAACTGTCTATATCAATAGATAAATAAAGAAAAGAAAATGTGAGTAATTAAGAGATACCTACCTATTGATGTTACATCTTTAGCTCAGAAGTGTGAGAAAGGCTAAGAACATTTTTTTTAATGCAGAATGCCTGGACCTATACTAAGAGAATTTCTTTTGGTATTTGGGGGATAAGTCCCACATATCAAAATGTATTTAAAAGAAAAATAATAGAAAAGAAAGATGCAAAAAATATGAAAAATGATTCTGATATAGATCAAGATCTGTCAGAATATGGAAAAGATGGGCAGTTTAAAGATATAACAATTAGTGACTTGTTTTCAAGGACTGGGCTCAAGGTTCATAACATGTTCTTTATCTTAATACATCAAACTCTAATGTAATTAGCTATAGTCTCCCTTTTCAGATGGGCATGAAAGTGCATGACCTTTACATATCTTAATTTGTCCTAGCATATTCTGGAGTCATATTAGCATATGGATGCAAACAATGTTCAAATAAATCTACTTAAAATGATCCATTTCTTCAGATTCAATTATATTAAGGCCGGACAAGTAAAAGAGTAAACTATTTGCACCAGAGTCAAGTTTCCAACATACCGTGTTTATGATCAGGTCTCATGGTGGAGCAGAACTTTCTGGAGTGTCACCACCTGATAACAAACATGGAAATGATCCAGAAACATGCTTGGTTGAGTCTCTTGAACACTTGTGTGCTCCCCTTCAGGTTTTGCCTGACAGCTTTGAAAGCAAACCCCTGCTGCTATATATATATATATATATATATATATAGCTATATTCTTCCAGATGTAGCCCCCTGACAGGGCTATATGAGCTGCAATGGCAACTCCTGTCCCAGATGTAAGGAGACCGTTTCCATCACTTCAAGAGCAAAGGAGGGGGTGGTGGATGCGTGTGGACATAACAGCTGCCAGCTGTTCCCCTTTCCTGCCTCCTGGTTCTTAGTGTTCCCGGGCTGGAAGCCCAATCCTCATGTTGGCCTGGTAACGGTTTGTGATGCCAATACTTTCTGCATGAATCCCCCCTAGGCATGAACCAGGCACTGTAAGGAATGGACTGTGGTGTACTTGACTTCCCTACTGGGGGAGTTTTTTAATCCAGAGCATAAGGAAGGCCGTGTCCCTCAACAGTTGTGACACCACAAATGAGGCTTCAGTTTGTTCCAGTCAGAATCTGCTTCTGTTATTCAATTCGTCAGTCCATTGGCCAAGTCAGATGTTTCCAGAAGCCTCAGGCTTCCAAAGATAATTATATCATTTTTGATTGTGTTATCTACCAACATCTTATCTTATTTTGTTGGACACAGGATATCCTTATTAATTTGTACCAGAAAGTATATTTTAAATCTGTTTTTTTTTAATTCTGAGAGACTAACCATGAATGATTTACCATGCCTACTTCATGGTAGACACTCAATAACTGTTATATGGTATTATCATTTTTATGAAAGAGTACATGTGGAATAAGGGTAGAGGCCATACTCAAAGCAAGCTAATAACTCCCCCTGATTCTATTTTCCAGAGTTTCCACATTTTTTTGTCTCAATCATTATGTCTGTACAGACATAAGTGTATATGGCCAGTAGTAAGACTCTTAAAATAATCTTTAGAATATAAAAGCATTCATAACATGAATATTTTATCATCTGGGCTTTCTAGATTTGCTGAGTCTCTGATTACAATATAAAATAAGTATATAATATAATAATAATTTTATAAATAATATAAAAGATATTGCATTTTCTGACTTTTCACTTCCAGTGAATATAGAACACTACTCACCCCATGCTAGCTTTTCAAATTCTATAACCTTCCTCTTGAAATGAAGGTAGATGCCTGGATCCTAGTTCATTCATTAGCCTTGACCCTGACTGTGTCTTCACATTTTCAAGGGACTTCTGGGTTTCCCTAATTAAGCTGTTCTTGTCCATTCTCTTGACACTTTTTGGTCAGTCAACTCCACTACAAAATCTTCTAATAACCTTACAGACACTACATACTGGATTGACAGCGAACAAAAAAGATCTTTTACTTTGTTTTGTTATAAGTCAGTAAGTCTAAGAACTTAGAAACATTAAAGGATAACAAACAGTAGAAGGTAGAAACTTGGTGGCCACTTGCATAGATTTTGTGGTTATTGTCACAAAGAGATTTGAAGAAGGGAAGTAAGAATGAATGAGTGGCAGGGAGCCAAGATGGCAGAACAGCATGGAAGTTTTTTGGGTGTCTCGCATCCATGAAATAGAGCCAGACCAACACTAAACCATCCTACACACCTAGAAAACTGATTGGAGGATTAACACAACAATCTGCACAACCTGAACCACAGATTTCAGCAGGTGCACGGCAAGAAGAGGTGAATTTGGGGAGCGAGAAGCCGCAGAGGGCAGGGACCCACTTTTGAGGGCAGAGAGAGGACGGTGATGGGGGTGGGGGGAGGATACAGGAAAAGCACCCCTCCCCAAAAGCAGCTGGAGAGAAAGTGGAAAATTGGAAACAGCTTCAGCGACTAAACTAAAAAGGGAGAAAGGAGAAAGGAGAGGGTTTAAATTCCATTAAGACTGTAAACAGTGGGAGTGCAGAGACTGAAACTCCACAGCTCAATACCTCTCAGTGCTCTGGTGGGAAGGGCGACCAGGAGCAGAGTGGGATCTTGGAGGTTCTCGGGCCACACGGGGAGAAGCGGTTCCACTGCTGGAAGGACATTTGGTCAGAGGTTGTGAGGCAACCTGGGCCCAGCAGACCCCAGAGAACTGGCACATTCGCTGGTGCTGGAGCAAGGTCATTAAGGGTGAAGCCTGGTGCCAAATGTGTGTTGTGATTTTCCATAATCCCTGAAATGCTGCTGCTACACTATCTCGTGAAGTTTCTCGGGGCAGCCTGGCACCTGGCCGCAGTCTCAGGGCACTGGCAGCAGCAGGGTCCAGCAAGCGTTCCTGGGTGTAGCCAACATTCAGCCATTGCTCAGTGAGACCCTCCCATAGAGGTGCGGAACAGGTCAAAGCCACAGTCCTTCAGAAGTAAGGGGCCAGGGAAAACAGCCACATCTGAGACAAAACTCAGGAGAGAGGTACTGCCTGGGGCTTGGTCACGGACAGTGAAAAAGCAGGGAGTGAACAAAAGCTGAAGATAGAGGACAGGTGCGCGATTGCTGACCAGGGAGAACAGAGTTCCAATACTGGAGACAGGGTAGCAGGGTAACGCCATCTTCACTGCTCCCAGGCATGCGCATATGCACCTACGAGCACCATAACAATCCACCTCAGTAGGTTAGCAGCGCCATCTAGTGGAGAACAGAGCCATTACACTAAGCCCCACCCAACTAGGCCAACCTCCCTCTTCAAGAACACAAAAGTCTCACCGCCTGCTTAGTTTATGGACTATAAAGCGCTACATAGTCTGACTTCTAGTGGAAAATAAAGTAATTTCACTCCAACTTCAATCTGTTAGCAGGTTCATCTATTCAATTTTCTTTTTTTTTCTTTTTTTTTCTTTTTCACTTCTTTTCTTTTTCTTGAATACAGAAAGAGAAAAATTCATTTTTATTTTCAATTTTTATTAAAAATATTTTTCCTTAATTTTTTACTACATTTTTACTTTTATGTAATTTTTCCAAATTCTATTTTACTTCAAGCATTTTATTTTATAGTCTACTACAGTGTATTCACTTTTTCAAATTTTCAAATAATTTCTTTTTTTTCCTCTTTTTTGTTTCTTTTCTTTTTCTTCAATACAGAAAGAGAAAAATTCATTTTTATTTTCAATTTTTATTAAAAATATTTTCCTTTAGTTTTTTCCACTATATTATTTACTTTTGTGAAAATTTTTTCAAATTCTATTTTACTTCCATCATTTCATTTTAGTCTACATCATTGTATTCATTTTTTCAAATTCTCAAATGATTTCCTTTTTTTCCCCCTTTTCCTCTAATCTATCAACTACTTTCAACACCCAGACCAAAATACACCTAGGATCTAGCATGATTATTCAATTTTGTGTGTGTGTGTGTGTGTGTGTTTAATTTTTTACTTTTAATATTTTTTTAACTTTAGTTTTTCAATTTTAGTTTTTCTACCTCATTAATTCCTTTTATCCCTTCAAAATGACAAAATGAAGGAATCCACCCCAAAAGAAAGAGCACAAAGAAATGACAGCCGGTATTTAACTAACACAGATACAAGCAATATGTCTGAACCAGAATTTAGAATCACGATAGTAAGAATACTAGCTGGAGTCAAAAATCGACTAGAATTCCTTTCTGTGAAGATAAAAGAAGTAAAAACTAGTCAAAATAAAATAAAAAATGCTATAACTGAGCTGTAATCACGGATGGATGCCGCAGTGACAAGGACGGATGAGGCAGAACAGAGAATCAGCTACATAGAGGACAAACTTGTGGAGAATAATGAAGCAGAAAAAAAGGGGGGACATTAAGGCAAAGAGCATGATTTAAGAATTGGAGAAATCAGTGACTCATTAAAAAGGAACAACATCAGAATCATAGGGGTCCCAGAAGAGGAAGAGAGAGAAATAGGAGTAGAAAGGTTATGTGAGCAAATCATAGCAGAAGTTTCCTAACCTGGGGAAAGACAAAGACATCAAAATCCGGGAAGCAGAGGACCCCCATTAGATTCAACAAAAAAACGACTATCAACAAGGCATATCATAGTCAAATTCACAAAATACTCAGGCAAGGAGAGAATCATGAGAGCAGAAAGGGAAAAAAAGTCCCTAACATACCAGGGAAGACAGACCAGGTTTGCAGCAGACCTGCAGGCCAGAAATGAGTGGCAGGATAAACTCAATGTGCTAAATTAGAAAAATATACAGGCAAGAATTATTTATCCAGCAAAGATGTCATTCAAAATAGACGAAGAGATAAAAAGGTTCCCAGACAAACAAAAATTAAAGGAGCTTGTGACCATTAAACCAGCCCTGCAAGAAATTTTAAGGGGGACTCTCTGAGGGGAGAAAAGTTGAAAATATAAATAAATAAATAAATAAATAAATAAATAAATAAATAAACAAAGACCAAAAGCAACAAAGATTAGAAAGAACCAGAGAACACCACCAGAATCTCCAATTCTACAAGCATCATAATGGCAATAAATTCATATCTTTCAGTACTCACTCTAAATGTCAATGAACTCTATGTTCCAATCAAGACATAGGGTAACAGAATGGATAAGAAAATAAGATCCATCTATATGCTGTTTACAAGAGACCCACTTTAGACCTAAAGATACCTTCAGATTGAAAGTAAGGGGATAGAGAACCATCTATCATGCTAACAGTCAACAAAAGAAAGCCGGAGTAGCCACACTTATATCAGACAATCTAGACTTTAAAATAAAGACTGTATCAAGAGATGCAGAAGGCATTACATCATAATCAATGGGTCTATCCACCAAGAAGACCTAACAATTGTAAACATTTATGTGCCAAATGTGGGGCATCCAAAATATAAATCAATTGATCACAAATTTAAAGAAACTCATCAATAATAATAATACCATAATAGTAGGAGACTTCAACACCCCACTCACAGCAATGGACAGATCATCTAATCAAAAAATCAACAAGGAAACAATGGCTTCGAGTAACACACTAGACCAGATGGACTTAACAGATATATTCAGAACATTTCATCCTAAAGCAGCAGAATATACATTCTTCTCCAGTGCACATGAAACGTTCTCCAGAATAGACTACATACTGGGACATAAATCATCCCTCAGCAAGTACAAAATGATCGAGATCATACCGTGCATATTTTCAGACCACAACACTATGAAACTCAGAATCAACCACAAGAAAGAATTTGGAAAATGTTACAAATACTTGGAGACTGAAGAACATCCTACTAAAGAATGAATGGGCCAACCAAGAAGTTAAAGAGGAAATTAAAAAGTATATGGAAGTCAATGAAAATGATAACACCACAACCCAAAACCTCTAGGATGCAGCAAAGGCGGTCATAAGAGGAAAGTATATAGCAATCCAGGCCTTCCTAAAGAAGGAAGAAAGGTCTCAGATACACAACTTAACCTTACACCTTAAGGAACTGGAAAAAGAACAGCAAATAAAACCCAAAAGTGGCAGAAGACAGCAAATAATAAAGATTAGAGCAGAAATTAATGCTATCGAAACCCAAAAAAAAGTAGAACAGATCAATGAAACCAGAAGCTGATTCTTTGAAAGAATTAACAAAAGTGATAAACCACTAGCCAGTTTGATCAAAAAGAAAAGGAGAGGACCCTAATACATAAAATCAAGAATGAAAGAGGAGAGATCACAACCAACACAGCAGAAATAAAAAACAATAGTAAGAGAATATTATGAGCAACTATATGCCAATAAGATAGGCAATCTGGAAGAAATGGACAAATTCCTAGAAACATATACACTACCAAAACTGAAACAGGAAGAAACAGAAAATTTGAACAGACCCATAGCCAGTAAGGAAATCGAATTTGTAATCAAAAATCTCCCAAAAAAGCAAGAGTCCAGGATGGCTTTCCAGGGGAATTCTACCAAACATTTAAGGAAGAGTTAACACCTATTCTCTTGACTGTTCCAAAAAATAGAAATGGAAGGGAAACTTCCAAACTCTTTCTATGAAGCCAGCATTACCTTGATTCCAAAACCAGAGACCCCACTAAAAAGGGGAACTATAGACCAATTTCCCTGATGAACATGAATGAAAAAATCCTCAACAAGATATTAGCCCACCGTGTCCAACAATACATTCAAAAAATTATTCACCATAACCAAGTGGGATTTATACCTGGGATACAGGGCTGGTTCAATATCCACAAAACAACTAATGTGATTCATCACATCAATAAAAGAAAGGAAAAGAACCATATGATCCTCTCAATAGATGCAGAGAAAGCATTTGACAAAATACAGCATCCTTTCTTGATAAAAACCCTCAAGAAAGTAGAGATAGAAGGAGCATACCTCGAGATCATAAAAGCCATATATGAACGGCCCTACACTAATATCATCCTCAATGGGGAAAAACTGAGAGATTTCCCCCTAAGGTCAGGAACAAGACAGGAGGTCCACTCTCGCCACTGTTATTCAACACAGTATTGGAAGTCTTAGCCTCTGAAATCAGACAACACAAAGAAATAAAAGGCATCCAAATCAGCCAGAAGGAGGTCAACTTTCACGCTTTGCAGATGACATGATACTCTATATGGAACATCCAAAAGATTCCACCAAAAAACTGTTAGAACTGATTCATGATTTCAGCAAAGTTGCAGAATAGAAAATCAACGCACAGAAATTGGTTGCAACAATGAAGCAACAGAAAGAGAAATCAAGGAATTGATCCCATTTACAATTGCACCAAAAACCATAAAATACCTAGGAATAAATCTAACCAAAGAGGTGGAAAATCTACACACTGAAAACTATAGAAAGCTTATGAAAGAAATTGAAGAAGACACACACACACACACAAAAAAAATGGAAAAAGATTCCATGCTCCTGGATAGGAAGAACAAATATTGTTAAAATGTCGATACTACCCAAAGCAATCTGCATGTTCAATGCAATCCCTACCAAAATAACACCAGCATTCTTCACAGAGCTATAACAAATAATCTCAAATTTGAATGTAACCAGAAAAGACCCCGAATAGCCAAAGCGATCTTGAAAAAGAAAACCAAAGCAGGAGGCATCACAATCCTGAAAGAACTTCAAGCTATACTACAAAGCTATAGTCATCAAGGCAGTATGGTACTGGCACAAGAACAGACACTCAGATCAATGGAACAGAATAGAGAACCCAGAAATGGACCCACAAACGTATGGCCAACTAATCTTGGACAAAGCAGGAAAGGATATCCAATGGAATAAAGACAGTCTCTTCAGCAAGTGGAGCTGGGAAAACTGGACAGTGATGTACAGAAGAATGAACCTGGGTCACTTTCTTACACCATACACAAAAATAAACTCAAAATGGATGAAAGACCTCAATGTAAGACAGGAAGCCATCAAAATCCTTGAGGAGAAAGCAGGCAAAAACCTCTTTGAACTTGGCTGCAGCAACTTCTTACTCAACACGTCTCCAGAGGCAAGGGAAACAAAAGCAAAAATGAACTACTGGGGCCTCATCAAAATAAAAAGCTTCTTCACTGCGAAGGAAACAATCAGCAAAATTAAAGGGCAACCGACAGAATGGGAGAAGATATTTGCAAAGAACATACCAGATAAAAGGTTACTATCCAAAATCTATAAAGAACTTATTAAACTCAACACCCATAAAACAAAGAATACAGTGAAGAAATGGGCAAAAGACATGAATAGACACTTTGCCAAAGAAGACATCCAGATGGCCAACTGACACATGAAAAAATGTTCAACTTCACTCATCAGGGAAATACAAATCAAAACCACAATGAGATACCACCTTACACCTGTCAGAATGGCTAAGATTAACAACTCAGGCAACAACAGATGTTGGCGAGGATGTGGAGAAAGAGGATCTTTTTTGCATTGTTGGGAATGCAAGCTGATGCAGCCACTCTGGAAAACAGTATAGAGGTTCCTCAAAAAACTAAAAACAAAACTACCCTATGACCCAGCAATTGCAGTACTAGGTATTTATCCAAGGGATACAGGTGTGCTGTTTTGAAGGGACACATGCACCCCCATGTTTATAGCAACACTATCAACAATAGCCGAAGTATGGAAAAGAACCCAAATGTCCATCAATGGATGAATGGATAGAAGATGTGGTATACACACACACACACACACACACACACACACACACACACACAATGGAGTATTACTCGCCAATCAAAAAGAATGAAATCTTGCCATTTGCAACTACATGGATGGAACTGGAGGGTATTATGCTAAGTGAAATTAGTCAGTCAGAGAAAGACAAATATCATATGACTTCACTCATATGAGGACTTTAAGACACAAAACAGATGAACATAAGGGAAGGGAAACAACAATAGTATAAAAACAGGGAGGGGGACAAAACAGAAGAGACTCATAACTATGGAGAACAAACTGAGGGTTACTGGAGGGGTTATGGGAGGGGGGATGGGCTAAATGGGTAAGAGGCACTAAGGAATCTACTCCTGAAATCATTGTTGCACTATATGCTAACTAATTTGGATGTAAATTTAAAAAAATATTTAAATGAAATTCTCATAAAAAAAACTGTACAAGTTATTTATATGGTATGTTGGTACTCCAAATATGTGTCTAATGTCCACCCCCATGCCGGTTTATTGAGGTATTTTCTGCTGCAGTAGGGATAGTCATTGCTATTGCTACAGTCCCACCCCTAGCCACTTGTTCATCCAGATATGCAGCATAGGAATATGTTAGCATTCCATTTTGTGACCAACCAAGCCTTGCTGGGTTTTAGGAAATTAATCCTAGAAGTTGAGGTGGTCAATCTAAAGTCATGTGCTACTGGGGTGCATGGGTGGCTCAGTCAGTTCAGCACCTGATTCTTGATTTCAGCTCAGGTCATGATCTCATGGCTTGTGAGACTGAGCCCCACGTCAGGCTGTATGCTGATAGCATAGAGCCTGCTTGGGATTCTCTCTCTCTCTCTCTCTCTCTCTCTGCCCCTCCTCTGCTAGCTTGTGCATGCTCATGTGCTCTCTCTCTCTCTCTCTCTCTCTCTCTCAAATACATAAATAAATAAAGCTATGGACCTCTCTCTGGAAAAAAAAAAAAGAATGAATGATTGTCATTGGAAAAAATACCACCAAAAAAGTGTGAAAGATAAAATAGTGACAAAAGGTAAAAACTTGTCTCTCGCACCTTCTCTCTTCCCAAATACTTTTCTGCATTCCATGTCAGCACTGTCTCTTGGATGCCTGCTTTAGCTACCCTAATTAATTCATACAAATTATTAAATATCTGTGGCTGATCAAAATAAGTGATTATTTTTCAGCTATATCCTTCTATGGGCTTATTCAGGATCACAGAATCCTTCTACCTGTAGCTTCCCTCTCTTCTGTATCTTTGAAACCCCATCCATTCAGCTGGGAGATGGTTAAAAGGTCTGACATTGCACATTGTAGATTTATAAAGCCAGTCCTGCTAGAGGTATGTACCACCCTCACTCGCAATTGTCGTCAGAATTCACCACAGGATCCCAGCAGATTACAAGGGGGGATGCTAGAACCTGTAGCCTAGTTGTATAACCAGGAAGGAAAATCATTCAGATATACATGAATATTAAGAGTCTTTGCCACAAATCTGTTCACCATGTGATTCTTTCTGGCTATTCTGCTTTTAGACTGTCTTTCTGAAATATTCAAGAATTGGGGATGAAATCCAGTGACTGACTTCACACAGGCACTTTAAAAGAATGGATCTCTTTCCATGTTTCAGTTATTGGTGCATAAGAAAGCAAAGGAATTGCCAATTGAGATGGAAAGGTGTGTGTATATACATATGCATATGTGTAGACACATATGTGTATATATATGACTGTGTGTATCTGTATATAATAAGTTTTGAAGATAGTAAGGAAATTTCAGGTCATGGTTGTTTAGAATAGCTTTCTTTATTTTAAAAATATGGTTAGTAATAAGAGTAACCAAGATCTATGTGATTAGAATTGAAATTACAAATGTGGAATAGAAATGATATCACATAATGCTTGTTTCATCTTAGCTAAATAAATCAATTTCTCTTTCAAATTCCAAACCTGAAAAATGAGAATCAAAATGCCTAAGATGAAAAGCATCCCTGATTTTCCACTCCATCTGCACCTCAGAAAAAAAATTTAATGTTTATTTGCTATTTTTGAGAGAGAAAGAGAGAGAGAGCATGAGTGTGGGAGGGACAGAGAGAGACGGAGACAGAGGATCTGAAGCAGGCTCTGTGCTGACAGCAGAGAGCCTGATGTGGGGCTTGAACTCATGAACCACGAGATCATGACCTGAGGCGAAGTTGGACGATTAACCGAGCCACCCAGGTGCCCCACACCTCAGAAAAACTTTTATCTTTGCTGCTCAGATTCTTCTTTGTTCTTCCTCCCTTACCCAAGCCAATGAAATATCATCAGTCATCAGAACATAGCTTATGGAGCTGAATGAAAAGACTGGATTCAGAGCGTGTGAACAGGAGGCAAAGGATAGACAGGAAAGCACACCCCCACAATAAGATCTGAGGGATGAGGGCAGAGGCTCCAGAAGTGGGGAAGGAAACACCAGGGAAGACAGGAACCACATTTTTATTAAGTAATATTATGGACTATGACATGAATTTTTGTTCTAAAGTTATTATAGAGATCAAAGTAAAACCTTTAGAAAGTTTTAAAGTGACTTTTCATTGCACTATGATTCGCTACATAGGCAGACAGTTGATTTTGTGAGTTCCCAAATTCTAAGGTGGATTAAGTCACTTAAAGAGTTGTCGCATAGGAATTCACTTTAAACATTATTTCTAAGTTATAAAGACCATAAACAAGCGAGGTACTATTATTCCCAATACTCAGCTATATACGGCCTTAGATTAAACAGATAAAGTGAAATGGCATTTGCTTTAACTAGCCATAGTATCAGTGAAGTGTATAATACTCGGGAAATATTGGTTTGAAGGTCACAGTGAATATTTTAAGTGAATATCAACAAAATGTATATAGAAGAAAGGAACATCTATACAAACACAAGCATTCTTACACCAGCCTGAACATCTCAATTCAGGTTTCTCATAATAAGTGTGCTTGCTTTGCATACTGACTCATTAGAATTGTATTAACGTCCCTATACTAACAGTGAAGATTTGGGTTAACTGTCATTTTTTAAAGAATTATTTACTAGTACCAATACCAGAAGGAAGTCAAGTAAGAATTTTACTGGTATCACAATTGCAGTCTTAGATTTTTTTAGCCAATGCCCAGCCTCAAGCAATATTTTCTCAGTCCTTTCCACAAGAATTAAGTTACACATTAATAAATCATTTATTATTGAACTAGAACCTTAAATAGTATTTTAATTAGGGTACTGGGTGAATAGATCTTTTCTATATATCCAAATTTGGCACCAAAATCCAAACATGACCTTAGCTATGATGAATTAGATTTCTAGGTCATTTTAAAGCCATTCACAGATATTCAGAGACTACCTAATGAAGGAAATAGTAAAGAAATTCACATCATCACTGAAACCTATGAATGAACTTTTGACTTTAAAAATATAATTCAATTCATATGATTTTCAGAAATCCTCGGATCTACAAAACTTGGTGTATTAATTCAGGAAAGATTACTTTTCTCCCTTCATCTATGCTCTTAAACTGTACTCACATTTTGTTTTCTAAAAATAAATTACTACATGTGACAAAATGACTTCACTGATTGCAGAGAATTGAAGTCAGAAGACTTTCGTAATAAATGATTTCACAACAAACACAGTAAATGGGTTTCCCATTTAAAAATTTCACACAGTTAAGAAATTCTGACATAAAATATAATATGCAGAGATATTGAGGATACTGAGGTTATAAACATCAGTGTAAAAGGGCCAGTTCTAACTCTGTAATTTTTCCCACTTTCTAATAATTGCATATTTTTTAAATTTCTTGCTCTTAAGAAAAATTACTGAAAGCTAGATCTAAACAGTTGAAAAAACTGTTTATGTAAGTTTTACTCAATATAGTGACAGAACTGATAAAGATGAGAAAGTTTCCTGAAATTCTTAAATACATACTTTATCTGGGGGCATTCAAATCACTACTCATTCAGGAAATGCCTGTATATGTCAGATTTGGGTAAATGTGCTAGTGTCCAAAAGACAACAGGTCATGGTTCTGTTTCCTTAGTCAATAAACGATAAAGGAAGAAGTGTAAGTTCCCACCTGTTTGATCCTGCATGTACCTCCACTCTCGTGCTCCAGCAATATTTCTTCATTTGTCTCATAGCACACAGCCCTCGGATGCTTTTTCCTACATCCAGTCTACTGAATCCCTTCTAGATTTACTTCCCTATGTACCTCGCGTTATCTCAAATGTAGATTTTAAATACATTCTCACCAACTCCTTCAAATTTGTCAGCCCTTGAAACTTTAACACCATCACTTTAGAAATCCTCTAACCCTAAAATCCCATCTCCGTGCAATTTAATCATTATAATAACTAGAGGGTGTTGATGAAACAATTGATTTCAAGCTATCTTTGTGTCCATTAATGCCCGTGTCAATTGGGCCTTCAGAACTGCTCACCTACCTTTCATGAGCCACGGGGAGGCTCTCATTCCAATCCAAGTAGAACTTTTTCAAGTCCTAGGCTAGTCACAGGCCCTCACGACACCCCATCCTTCTCTCTGTCTGATGGTGGCCTAAAATAATAAGGTTGAAGGCTTTGGTAGGAAATAGAGGCCTTTGCTCACACAGTTTAGCTCTCCTTACTCTCCAAATAACATTTCATCTCTATCTTCATTGGTTGTCATCTTTTGTCTTTATTTTAAAGGGAAAAAATAATTTTTCCATTGAAGTTTAACCTTTAACTTGTGCATTTGCTCTGGAATACATTTTTCTGCTTCCTCCATGATCATGCTTTATGAGATATCTTAAATTCCTTCTATATTATTGGCTCTTTTAACTTATCCTAGAAACTTATTCAACTCTTTAGACTTCAAAGATTAAAGCAAAAACAAAAGAGGACAAAAAACAAAGCACAAGTTAGGAAAACAATACAAAAATTCCCTTTACTCTTTACTTAGAAACTTCTTGGAATAGTTCATGCTCATGGACTTTCTTCTTACAGTCCTCATGTAACAAATGAAATTATCTTGTCAAAGTAAATGTCATGTTTTCTATCTTCCATCTCTTGGTAATTACTCAAGCATTTGACCTAAAGCTATACTCTTTTCCTAAATTCAAAAAAAGATATCAGTTATCAAATTGATTTTTTTTACATAATAATGACACATGTTCATTGGAGAAACTACAATGTGCAAAGCATCCATTATAATGAAAAGCATCTCAAATGTACCATTTAGAGACAACTGTCAGAATTTTGACAGTTTCTTAAAATTTTCTATCTAGGAATATATTTCACCATCATAGCAGAATATGTTGTTTATATGAAGTTCATTCATAATTTATTCCTACAACGTATCACAACATGTCACTACATTACACAATTACTCATAAAACATAATTTTTAATTGGCTGCATGATTTTCCATCATTTGTATGTATCTGAGTGTGGTTTCAAACAGTCCCTTATTCTGGCAAATAAGGGACTGTTCAATGTTATAAATTATGCTGTGAAACCATCTCTATGTAACTTCTGTCTTTGTTTCTTATTAATCAGTCCAAAAGTGTGAACATATTTAACTCTAATATATAAAAATAGTTTTCATAAAGATTTAACAACATATACTCTCACTAGGAGATGATCTGTCTCATTAGACTCACTAATAAATGAATATATTCACTTTTAAGATCGTTGCTTATCAGGCAGGCAAAATGAAATCTTGATACTAGAGAAAATGTAGACTTAATTACTCATGAAACAGAAAGTCATATATTTATGAAACTGTTCCCTTTTACTTTGACTTACATGTCACATCTATTATCTGCTTTGTCTTTGTATCATTTACCTTTCTCTTATTGATTCATAACCTATCTTTATGTTTACCTATCATATGTTGTCAAATAGTTTCCAAAATTTTCCAATGTTTGCATAATTTATTCTTGTTATGATTTCTGACATAGAGAAACTTAAATGGTGTTTTCTCTTTTATTGCTTCTGTCACTTCGCTCTTTTTGATTCTTTTTGATTTATAGAAATTTTTAAATCGCATCTTTTTAATCTTTTTTGTCACATTCATTTTAAAAGGCTTTCCTGTCAAGAAATTTGAAAACGCTTGTTACCGTTTTCTTCTAATTTTATGCCTGTCTTTTTTCTGCCATGTAATCCCATAATATGTTTTGTGTGGGATTTAAGAATTTGAGTGGATTGTTTCCAAATACCCATGCCTGGATCTTTTGAGACACGTTTTATCATATTTGCAATTCTTGTATCTATCATGATACAGGAGGGTTTTATTGTCTTCTGTTCCCCCATGAGGGAGGGAGGGATTCTCACTCTAGAGTTGCGGGGTTGGTCAGACACAGGACATCCAACAGCAGACAGAATAGACTGCGAGCTGCAGTTTACTAATCACATGTGCTCACAGGTCAGGGAAGGAGGACACTGCGTGCCATAGAGGGCCACACAGAGGTGACACTTGGAAACAGTGAAAAACCAGAGGCTGTTGGAGGCAGGCTTTGTAGTATCGAGAAGTTAGACTGCCCTTGGCTCCCGTGGGGAGATATCATTGACTTGTTTGAAGAATTTTGCCAGTTGGCAGTGAACTGAAATAAATGGGAACTGTCCTGGATCTGTCTGATAAGGGACACTAATCGGCCAGGGAATCTTTTCCACGGAAACCAAGTGGGAAGAACTTGCAGTTAAGCCACTGTTGGCCTTCAGACTTGCACCTTCTGTCAAGGTGGTACAGAATATTGGAATGAGTTTGCAAGTGCCTACCTCAAAATTCTTCTTTTAACTGCACACACTTTCCCTCTCTCTGTCTCTCTTTAGGTCCCTCTCTTTTTTAGTATATGATCACTTAAATATTTATAAAAATAAGTGGTGTTGAAAGAATAGAGGTGAAGTTGTTTCACTTAGCAATTTAAGTGAAACTCTGGATTAGGTATCTTCCAAATAAAAGATGCGTGTGTGTGTGTGTGCGCGCGCGCGCGCGCGCGCGCACACACGTGTGCACAGGTATTATTGTTGCTCTTGTTGTTGAAGAGATGGAAAACAAGTGCTAATTAGTCATTTACAGATCAAGCAAATGGATTTTGCTTGAGAGAGAGCATGTCTGGGCCCAGCTGTGAGGGGACATCCAGGAATCCCTAGGGGAAAGTGCCTCAGCACCAGGAGAAATTCTTATCTCACAAACACTGCTTTAGGAAATTTCTTATTTTTAGCAAACAACTCCTCATCTTTCATTATCTTTAAGCTCGTATGTCAAAATCCAACCTACAAAAAGAGGCCCAAATTTTAAATCAATGTGCACTGTTCAGTTACTCCATTCACAATTCCAAAGGAGTGATTTATGAAGTGGGGAACAGCTTGTGTGAGTTTCTATAACAGCTTAAGCCACATTGTTTAATTTATAACTTACTAGAATTTTACATTTATTACAATTTCTAATTCAAAACACAATTATACTGATGAGAATGTAATGTGTTCATCCTTTTCGCAAACCAAAGTGCCACGTCTTACACATTTTATATCATCAGTTAATTCAATAACCTACATATAAAATAAGTTATGGGTAACATATTTTTAAGTCTGAAACGTGTCATATTTTTGTGTTAGTGTCAATATCTAGTTAGTGTAAAACAGTTCTGTATTACGAGAGTGTTCTAGTGAATATACTGTAGTTCACTTAATTGCCTCTTTCTGGCGGTTCTGTGTCCTTGCTTCTCTTTTGCTTGCCTTATGCTTTCTCACTACTATATTCACTGTGCTTAGAAAAGTGGCAGGCACATAGTAGGAACTCAGGAAACATTTTTTGAATGAATGAATGTTTTGAACCATTGAGATCCTCATTAACAGGATAAGTCAAAGAGCTCTACAAGGTGCCATGTTACTAACTGCAATGATGCTCATGCTCAACACGTTGGAGTATTCAGCACACATTTCATAAAGAATACACCTGTTGCTCAAATTGATTGGCCCACAAACCGTACACACTGATGCATCAGATAATGTATCTAAAAATCTTCAAAAATATATGCCTGGTAGCTAAACTGTTTTGCTGTATTTGAGCAAGAAGGAAAAAAATGAAAGAACATCTAAGGAAAATTATTTGTCACGTTTTGCCTCAGTTGATTCTACCAACACATTTAATTAACATGAGCAGAGACAGAAACATTTCTATGAGGCCCCTTAGCATTAAGGTGATAAGTTTCTCCTGCTCTCTTGTGTACTTTCTTCACACCTACCACGATCAGGATGGTAATAATTAAGCAATAAGCGTAGACTTTTTTTCCAAGACATTTCAATAATACTATGGGACTTCTTGGCTAAAGGCCCAGTGTATTTAAAAACAAAGTTAAGGGGAGAATAGAGAATAATATAACCTCTCATATTGTTAGAATTAATTATTCAAATAGTCTGTCCATATCGATACAAATATTGAGTTAAATGTATAATCTTTACCTTTTACAAGTAACTATGAACCTAACATTAAATCCCAGTTTGTTTAAACATACCTTACTAGCATATTTAATTTTAAGAACAGTTGCCTCTCTGTGCTGTGAATTGGGATGTACAAAATTGTCCCCTTGTCTAAAGATACCTTAAGAAACCTATAGGATGTCTGAATATTCACCAAAGCCATTCACTTATGGTTAGGGAAGGCAAGCCTCTGTTTAAAAAGCACACGTTTTCTGACAAAGTTAATACATCATTGTGCTATTCATTGATAACAACCAAAAGAGTTAATATTTTTCATATGCCTACAATATGCAGTAGGCTTTGTGTGTTGCTCTGAAATAGAGCCAGTCTTTCCACACAGTATCATTTATATGGAGAAGAAAACTACGAAATTGTATAACGTCCAAATGTGGAAAGGAAAGAATGTTGAGTTAACTGATTATGAAACAAGACCATCTCAAGTTCCAACCTCAAACAATGGTGTTAAACTGGGGGCTGCCTTTCATTCTTGCCCTAGAAGTCACACATTCTATCCAGTGACTGAAAAAGGAAAGTCAAGATATTAAGGGTTTCTTGTTTTATATTAACATACATATTAGTTTCTGGAAATAGGTCATCAAATAGATATATGTGGAGATTTAACTAAGGGCATATGAAGAGTGGAGCCTGCCCTAGATATGCCAAGACTCTGTCAAGAGAAAGATCTCTTCCACCCAGGGAATACCTTAAGAATACCATGGGCTAGACTCAGGTTATGATGAGAATAAACCAGAGAAAGACATGAAAGACAGAAGTTAAAGCCACGCTGAATTTCACTCACCTATGAGACATGGGCCAGCCTTGCATAAATATATCCACTTTTCTAAAGAATTAACACCAACTTTGTATTCCATTTTGTAGCGTGGCCAAAAAAAAATTTGCATTTGACATTTACTCTAATCAGCTGAACTGCAATAAGGTGAACTTGTGTGAAAGCTACAGACAATGAATCCTGAAACTTTCGTGCTGAACCAACTAAGTGTGTGGACTTTGGTTCTTGACATCAGGCCGTCTGAGAGAAGGGAGGAAAAAAGAAAGATACTTTGAAGAAGGCTATGTATCTGATATTTGGAAGTCACAGATGTTTAAGGTTACTTAACCAAAGTGTCTTATGGTCTTCATAGCCTACATTTCTAATGCTGATTTTTATTTGTATAAATAATTCTGCCTTAGCTTTTTCTGAAATACTATGAATAAAATGCATGCTTAGTAAAGAAGAACGTCACACTTCACAAATCTATGCCACTCAAAATATGCAAACAAATTGGTGACTGTTGACATAAATTCTTTCGAGGTGGTTTCAAGATGTTACATTTTTAGGTTTCAGATTCAGAACAATTCTCCCACTCAACTTCAAATCACACCCATTTCTCTTATATCTTTAAGAAGTCAGACCTCTGGATCCCTTTGTTGAGAAGGAAGATATAAGAGTGAATGGATGGGCAGATGAGATTTTCAAGTAGTTAAACTACAAAAAAGAATGAATTCTAGAAGCCAACAAAGACAACTATCCTATTAAGGGAAAGGTGCTAGGGGTGCCTGCGTGGCTCAGTCGGTTAAGTATCCAACTTCGGCTCAGGTCATGCTCTCATGGTTCGTGGGTTCGAGCCACATGTCAGGCTCTATGCTGACAGCTCAGAGCCTGGAGCCTGTTTCTGATACTGTGTCTCCCTCTTTCTCTGTCCTCCCCCACTTATACTCTGTGTCTCTTTGTCTCTCTCAAAAATAAATAAACATTAAAAAATGTTTAAAAAGAAATGTGATAAACTGTTAATTAATAACACACTAAAGTTTATTTTCACTTAGTAAGACATAATTCTTTGGGCAGGAAATTTACAGAGACTACTCCATTTTATATGAAATTAGCCACAAGTAATTTTTAAAATTCTAACATACACAGCATACAAGGAACCTGCCATACAAAGCAAATTAAGTAGAAAATTTCTGGCCTCTATGATTTTACATTTTAATGGGCAATAAATTAATGAAAAAGCATGGGTCAATGCATATGTGCTCCCTGTATCCATTCCTGTGTTGACCAGAACTCAAAGGATTCAGGAGAGGGTAGGATAAGTCCACATTACTCCAGTTATCTCTCGAGGGAAAGCAAGTGTGAGAATCTTAATCAGCACGTCTGGCTAGCCCGACGGTTGAACAGGAGACATATATTGTAAATTCGTATTAAGAAAGCATTCCAAGAATTGGGACATCCCTAATGGAAACAAGTCAATATATTTAGCTTGAAGCACTGTGATTTTTGTTTTGTTTTGTTTTGTTTTTCAAACGGATCTTTTTCTCCAAGAGATTCTGCACATCTGGTCTGTGCTATGTTCAGTTGGTTGAAGCTAAGGTCATCAGACATCCTTTGTCTTAATAAGATCTCAAACTTCAAAAGAATACTCTCATGAGATGAACATTCTCAAATAAAGCCTCGGATAATATTAGATAACCAGGGTATGTTCAGGTGGAAAGAATGCCCCAGAAGGGAAAAGGCAGGTTTAAGCTAATTGTCACTCCTGTCGCAAAGCATTTTTCTTCAGTCGGGAAAGGGGATTGGGAGCCTATAGAGATTTCTTACTGTGTGTTAGCTTCTCAGTCACAACAGGCTGCCAACACTGACTAAAGCTTCAAAGATTAACAATGCACACTGTACTTGACCCCCACCCAGTAGTAAAAGAAGGATAAACTGTGATTGCAGAAGAAAACTTAACTGTTGTAGGAAGGAAGCTTATTGTTCTTAATGAAAAGACACGGGCATTTTATTTGCTAGAAGAAAACCGCAGTAAGCTGAAAGACATAAACAGAATTTGTTTAAACTACAGAAAGAGTTAATTTAATTAGTTTGGAAACAGGAAATTTTGGTGATTCTGATAAAATGTCCTCTTTCCGGTTCTACAGGGCGTCATTCAGCCTGCAATGCTTTCCCTCATTACACGTATCAGCTGCAATCCCCTTATACAGCTGACCCTCATTAATTAATCATCATATGTCATGGGTAAGATGAGTCTCTAAGTCAGACTCTTTGTCGGGCAGATTTAAGATCCATTAAGGTATATTTAACCCTGAGTGGGGAAGAGAAATAATTAGTATCGATGAGCTGGAAATCAAGCATCTTGGAGCAGTCAGGTTTGCAGTTGTCTGGGAAAAGTAAGCTGGGCTGCATTTGAGATGCACAGACATTCCTCCTTGTTACGGAGGGAAAAAAAGTTAACCTCTGTATATACCAGGGGCATCAATTTTTAATATCGATTTATATTCAGTATTTTCACTGTGTCTTGCATGTAACTACATCATTCTTTTGAGGAGTAAGCAGACTGGTAGATAAAACTACATATTCAATTATGTATAACTTGGTTTCTTTTGTATTTGCTGTTGCAAGCCCACTTGTTACTAAATGATATATTTTTAATTAGCTTTGTCTGCTTGGCACTCAGAAGGTTGAGTTGGGCTCTCTCTAGAGTCCTGTTAGCCAAATGACCTGTTTCAGGTTACGGACCTTCTCCTGCCCTAGGCAGGACAAATGACATGCGTTTTATTCACACACTGGTCTTCAAGGATCTCTATCAGTTGTATTTATTGCCTCCCCCTTCACCAGCCCCCCCTCACCCAGCTCCTCCCAGACAGGTCCTTTGCCATTGTTCTACCTGCCCTTCTTCTTCGGGCTAATTTGCTTGCTCATCTCCACACTCATTATGCCCTTTCTTTTCACTAGGTTTTCTACCAAGCTGCCTCACAAGTCTGAAAGATCCCTTTCAACCCTGTCTTCTAAATCTCACATTTAAGAGACTACAGGGAACCGAAATGCCATTTGACCAGGCATTTATGCTTTCGCTTATATGCATAGATAACCAGTTTGTATGCAATATATATTAAAAGTAGATCAGAATAGAAATTTTATTTCTTTTTTCATTCATAAAATTTTGTTAATGTTTATTACTTTGGGGAGACAGAGAGACAGAGTGCAAGCAGGGGAGGGGCAGAGAGAGAGAGGAAGGCACAAAATCGGAAGCAGGCTCCAGGCTCTGAGCTGTCAGCACAGAGCCCCACACGGGTCTCAAACCCATGAAGCATGGGATCATGACCTGGGCCGAAGTTGGATGCTTAACCGACTGAGCCACCCAGACGCCCCTAGAAAATTTATTTCTTAATGATAAAATGCAACTTTATTTTTTAATGTTTATTTATTTATTTTGAGAGAGACAGAGAGAAAGAGCAGTAGAGGGGCAGAGAGAGAAGAGGAAGAGAATCCCAAGCAGGCTCCATGCTGTCAGCACAGAGCCCAATGTGGGGCTTGATCTCACAAACTGTGAAATCATGACCTTAGCTGAAACCAAGAGTCAGAAGCTTAACCGGCTGAGCCACCCAGGCACCCTGTAAGATGCAACTTTAGATCAGCATTAGATTCTATAAATGTTCATTGATTTACCATTTCTTTAGAGTCATATCACCAAAACAAGGTTATATGCAACATACTCAAGATTCCCTGTGTATACCAGTGTTTCCAAGGAATCAGATAATACCAAAGATGTTGATCTATTAGGGAACTTAGATTATAGCGAACGTTCTTTGAGAAGCTGTAAGAACTTGATATCTTTATTAAAATCAGATATAACTTAGCTAACATTACTTGTTTAGATTCACCCATCTGAAAGTATGTAACAGAGATTTAAGATAATCAGGTGGCAACTGAACTGTGACCTTTGGAAAGCCAAAGGTAAAAGAGGGGGAAAAAATGGAGACTGTTAATGGCATTGTATGGCTTGGTCAGTAAAGTGATGGGTGATTTTATTCAGGTTGAGTGACTTTGTCCTTTTACACAGCACACAGAAAGACTAGGAAGATTAGTGATAGTAAATAATTGGATAAGCAAATAAATAAACATCTTATAGCAAATATTTGAAAGGAAAACCATATGGTTCCGTGAGACTCTGAATACGATAACTTACCAGTACCACTAGAATAAACAAAATTTTTCCCCTTTAGCTGTCTTTTTATTCCCACCATTAGAGACAATCATCTATTTATGAATCAAAGCAGTACACTACCTGCTGAATGTCACTTTTTAACATGTGAACTTCAGTGGAAGGACCCTGAACAAGATGCTTTGCCTTAAACATCTCCTACTAGTAAGTTAGTATAGATTTGTTCATCAAATTAAATAATTTTTACCTTAAAAGTCCCTAACTTTACACCAGAAAGAGGAAGACAGCTAATCCTTCGATACCAAGAAAGCAACAGACCTGTGAGTCAAGCCTTACTTAGAAAAGCATCAACTTGAGAATGTGGACATTGAGTGTGAACATTGGGGGCATTGGGGGAATGTACTAATTCCATCAGTTAGGATATGCAGAAAAAGCTTTCTTATCACCCCATCATCATGAATCATATTTCCATTTTCTCTAGATTTTCCTTTCCTCTTCTTCTCCCCAGGTTATGCTTTAATTGTTGTTATAATGCCCAGTTTTTCCTTTATACATCGAAAATACACAACAGAAAATTATAAGGAAAAAAAGAAATACTGCATCATCATTCTACTCAATGAAAATAATAAGAATGTATTTCCCATTTTCACCAAATTTTCGATAGCTCAAGATATCTTTTCTGGAAGAACAGATTATTAAAGTAAACCCATATATGAGGTTAGAGTAGGTAACTTAGCTATGATAAATTTTATGTATTAGTGTCTTTTATAAATAGTGTGTTTTAAAAATACTACATTTGTATTGAGGGCTGATCTTCATTAAATCCTACATCCAAAAATATTTATCAGGAACCTGCATAATGAAAGAACTCACCTGGGGGTTGTGAGTAAAGAAAACAAAACAAATAAGCATCCTGTTGTCATGGAACTGAAATTCCACTGGGGTAGACAGAAAATAAGTGAAAAATTGAATAAATTATTTCAAGAAGTGACACATATTCTGAAGAAATTAAACAGAGTACTGTCTGGTGGGAGTGAGCTTTTCGATAGTGAAGGCATAAAAGAGATTGATATGTGGGAGCCAGCTTCAGGACGATCTAGGGATGCTGGGGGTATGGTGTTTTCAACAGAAGTGACAGCCTTGAGGAGGAAACAGGGTAGAGTTTGTTCAAGGAAACAAAAGGGGCTTTTGTGCTGGGTAAGGAAAGGGTGACAAGAAAAATGACAGGAAATGTCCAGCTACACCCAGAGGGCCTTGCAGTTCATAGTAAGGAATTTGGATTCTATTCTAAATTTAAAAAGAAGCCATTAGGGATCTTTGCATAGTTTATATACCTTTTTGGTACCATTAAGTGGCATTACTCCTACCTTATGTTTATTTGAGGTAAAATATAGAATGATGAACTCAAAATAAAAGACGGTATTTTGATAGCCATTCGTCAAGTGTCAAGGCTTTGAACTACATAACTCTCTTCTTCTTCTTCTTCTTTTTTTTTTTTTTTTTTTTGAGTTTCTAGTTCTGTGTATTTTCGTTTTCTGAGCCCAAAGCAACGATGAGAAGTTTAGAGGAAAAGATTCTTTGGAGAAACAGGAAAGTTGGAATCAAATTATTGGCATTGGGATAAAGGTTCTGATTTGGATTTCTTCCCTGACTTTTTCTTTTTAAATCCAATGTGGAAAATGGAAGAGTGTGAGCTCATCTGTAAAAGGGCCAAGTCTTATTTGTTTTCCCTATAAATCCCACATAACTACAATCAAGACTTATGTCATTCTTACATTTTTTTTTCTGTTTGTCTGAACAAAGAGCGAATCAATTTTGGATAGAAAGTAACTTTTAGAGGGAAAGTGAAAATGAAGGTATAGAAAGAAAAGTAAGGAAGAGGAGAGGATTTAGGAATAAAAAGGAAATAGCAAAAATGTGTACAAAATTACTGCATTTAAGTTAATAATCTGTTCATTAATCAATATTGAGTGTAATGAAAGACTCTGCACAGTGAGAGAGGGTTGAGGAATGTGTTTGCAATTTTGATGTAAGAATGCTCTTTTTCCTCAAAAAAATAAATGATTAGATAGACAAATAGATAGATGATAGATTAAGATGATAGATGGAGGGGCGCCTGGGTGGCGCAGTCGGTTAAGCGTCCGACTTCAGCCAGGTCACGATCTCGCGGTCCGTGGGTTCGGCCCCTGCGTCGGGCTCTGGGCTGATGGCTCAGAGCCTGGAGTCTGTTTCCGATTCTGTGTCTCCCTCTCTCTCTGCCCCTCCCCCGTTCATGCTCTGTCTCTCTCTGTCCCAAAAATAAATAAACGTTGAAAAAAAAATTAAAAAAAAAGAAGATGATAGATGGATAGATAGATTTATAGATAGATGATAGATAGATAACAGATAGATACATAGATTGATAGATAGATAGATAGATATAGATAGATAAATAGATGATAGATAGTAGATGATAGATAAAGGATATGGAGAAAGAGTGTGAGAAAAAGGGTAAAGAAAACAGCTCTGCGAAGGTAAAAAGTTTGATGTACCTGAAGCAGATACACAGACAAAGGCTCATAGATTTTCCTTATTGGATCTTATTGGTTGCCCAAACCACACTGTTGTAAATGTCTTCAGCAGTCTGTTAATAGAATCCTTATATTTGGTAGTTATCTTCTTAGTTCTTAGTTCTATTAGTTATGTTCTTGTATGTTTTTTTCTTGACTGCTTACATAAACTTCTTTCCTTGTACTATGAAATCGGACAGCTAGTCAACATCTGTGAAAAAGAACTGTTAGGATTTTTATTAGAATTCCAGTAAACTTATAAATTAATGACCGAGATGAATTATCTACAATGCTGGGCTTTCCGATCTATAAAGATCCTTTGTTTATATGGATCTTTACAACAGGGATTTTTGAAAATACCAAGGTTGGGGGGAAGATTTTATTTTTTCTTGGGGTGGAGAGTTTACTGGGAAGACTTCATGACCATCAGTGACAGGTATCACAAAAGGCATTCCAGGACTGAGAAGTAGAAAATTGAATTCCATGACATTTACAGTCCCTTCTAATTTTAAAGTTCTGTATATTAAAACGAGTTATGCAAACTAACGTTTGAATGTTATTTCTGGCCCTTTCTAACTGGAAAACTTTGAGAAAATTGCTGAACTTTCCTGAGCAACTTTTATTATCTTGAAGTGGGTTTGGTCATACTTCAAAGTAAGACTGGAAGGATTAACCAAACATTTAACACAGTATCTGTTTCTCAGCCGATCAAAACACGTATTTCCCTTTTCTATCTCTATAATAATTTGCAATGTCCTAAGGGATGAAGGTGCTCTGTATAAAGTAATAATGATCACAAAATTATTAATGATAACCTTAAACCAATGTTATGAATAATCAGAATCATATTTCAAACATTGCTTTAAAATACATATGATTTCTGAAATCTCAAGCCCAGATTCATTTAAATTATTGCACAAGCATGTTTTTTGAGGGTTGAGGAGACTTATTTCCAAGAAGTTCATTTTAGATCAGAAATTACATTCAAACGTTAGTTTGCACAACTAGTTTTACTACCTAGAACTTTAAAATTAGAAGGACTTTGAAGGTTATGCGATTCAACTTTCCACACAAAGATAAATTCAAAATGGATGAAGGACCTAAATATGAGACATGGAACTATAAAAATCCTGGAAGAGAGCACAGGCAGCGATATCTCTGACATCAGACATAGCAACTTTCTAGATATGTCTCCTAAAACAAAGGAAACAAGAGCAAAGATAAACTATTGGGACTACATCAAAATAAAAAACTTCCGCACAGTGAAAGAAACAATCAAAGCGACCTCAAAGGCGACCTACAGAATAGGAGAAGGTATTTGCAAGTCACATCTGATAAAGGGTTAGTATCCAAAATATATAAAGAACTTAGACAACGCAACAGCAAAAAAACCATATAATCCAATTTTTAAAATGGATAGAAGACATGAATAGACATTTCTTCAAAGAGGACATACAGATGGCCAACAGACATATGAAAAAGTGTGCAACTTCACTCATCATCAGGGAACTACAAATCAAAACTACAATGAGATGTAACCCCACACCTGCCAGAATGGTAACACACACACACACACACACACACAACAGGTGTTGGTGAGAAGGTGGAGAAATAGGAACCCTTGTGCACTGTTGGAGGGAGCGCAAACTGGTGCCGCCACTTGGGCAAAGAGTATAGAGATTCCTCAAAAAAGTTAAAAACAGAACCACCCTACATTCTAGTAATTGCACTACTAAATACTGGGCATATACCCCCCAAAATACAGAAACACTAATTCAAAGGAATAAATGCACCCCTCTGTTTCTTGCAGCATTGTTTGCAATAGCCAAATTAGGAAAGCAGCCCAAGTGTCCATCGATAGATGAATGGATAAAGAAGAAGGGGTGTATAGAATATTATTTGGCCACAAAAAAGGATTAAATTTTGTTGTTTGCAACAACATGAATGAATCAAGGCAGTATAATACTAATTGCAATAAGCCAGAGAAAGGCAAATACCATACGACTTCCTGCATGTGTGGAATTTAAGAAATAAAGGAGCAAAAGAATATAAAAAGGAGAGAGAGACAGACCAAGAAACAAACTCCTAACTGCAGAGAACAAACCGATGGTTATCAGAGGGGAGGTGGGTGGAGGGATGGGTGAAATAGGTAGAGGATTAAAAAATACACCTATCAGGGGCACCTGAGCGGCCCAGTGGGTTAAGCACCTGACCTCAGCTCAGGTCATGATCTCAATGCGGGTGGGTTCAAGCCCCGACTAGGGCTCTGTGCTGACAGCTCGGAGCCTGAAGCCTGTGTCAGATTCGGTGCCTCCCTCCCTCTCTGCCCCTCCCCAACCCACAGTCTGTCTCTCCCTCCCTCAAGAATAAATAAACGTTAAAAAAAATTTTTAAGCATACTTATCAGATGAGCACTGAATAATGTAGAGAATTGTTGAATCACTATATTGTACACCTGAAACTAACCTAACACTGCATGTTCACTATGCTGGAATTAAAAAAAAAAAAATTAAAAATAACATGAAAAGTAAAAACCATAAAGAAAAAAAACAACTTATATAGAATGAAAACACTATGTGAAGCTTGAAAAGATTTTTCAAAGTGAAAAAAATCAGGGGTGCCTGGGTGGCTTGGTCGGTTGGGCGTCTGACTTCAGCTCAGGTCATGATCTCATGGTCCGTGAGTTCGAGCCCCACATCGGGCTCTGTGCTGACAGCTCAGAGCCTGGAGCCTGTTTCAGATTCTGTGTCTCCCTCTCTCTCTGTCCCTCCCCTGTTCATGCTCTGTCTCTCTCTGTCTCAAAAATAAATAAATGTTAAAAAAATTTTTTTAAAAAAAAGTGAAAAAAATCATATTGAAGAAATTTGCATTCATACAAATAATAAAAGATAAGTATCCAGAACATGGATGTGTACTTGAATTTATGTAGATAGCTGGATAAAGAGGTACATAGATGATAGATGAAAGACAGAGACATACAGTTTCATTTATACATTACCATTCAAGAAACCGCACCAAAACGATTTTTTTAAGTTTATGTATTTTGAGAGAGAGAAAGAGAGCAGGAGCAGGGGAGGGGTAGGCAGAGAGGGAGAGAGAGAATCCTAAGCAGGCTCCACACTGTCGGCGTAGAGCCCAACACAGGGCTCGAACTCACAAACTGCGAGATCATGACCTGAGCCGAAACGAAGGATGAGATGCTCAACTAGCTGAGCCACCCAGGTGCCCCCCAAAACAAAATGATCTAAAGCCACAAAGTTTATTCATTTTGCCGACTAATTCCCACTACACGTAGTGTCTGACAGGGATGATTTGTTTCTGCTGCATGTTCCATGCGCATTTTTCTTCATGTAATTTCAGGATCTCCCCGTGTAGACTCTCTACATGCTGGTTCTTGCATGACAGCCTCAGCGTAGTCCAATACTTGCATGGCAGGTCAGGGCTCCAAGAGGTGTGCACCAAAAAAGTGTGACAGGTGGAAAAAACAAACAAACACACAAACACATCTTATCATGAGGACCAGCTCTTGTCTTATCTTCTTATCTGACAAGTTAGTGTAGAAGACTACACAAGAGTGTAAATATTGGAAGATATGGATCATTGTAGGGGCTGTTTTAAAAAGCCAAAGCCTGATTTTAAAAATAGAGTAAAGAATATGAACAGAAAAGCAATTCAGTAATGCCTAGAAACTTGAAGGGTCCCTACCCTTGGCAAAGCACTTACACTCCTGCATATCCACCTTGGAGAAACTCCATAACACTGGGTTTAAGGAAATGTGTGCAAAAAAGGTTCATGGCAGCATTGTCTGTCATAGTGGGAAAAAGAAATAAGTAAATTACTTAGCTGTTTCTAAGTCTGAAAATTGACCAAAAAAATGACAGCTTTTAAAGTCATGTGATATGGCAGTTAAAATGAACACACTACGTCTAAATATATCAACACTAAGGAATGTCAGAAAAACACATATGGAATAAAACAAGTTAGCTAATAGAGAATTAGTACAATGTTAATGCATTATTTAAGCTCTTTTAAACACAATGCTACATAATCGAAGAACCAAATATATACACCAAAATTTACAAATTTATGAAAATATTGCAATCTAATTTAGACTGCCTCCATGAGGACTTTTTTTCTAAAGGCAAAGAAAATTACAAAACCAGAAGGAAGAAAGGGAGGGAGGGAGGAAAGGAAGGTGCAAAAGGAAAGAGTGAAAAAGCGTTCTAAGGAGTGCTTACATTATCCAAAGAGCATTCCCAGTTATTCTTGCCTGGCCAACAAAAGTTGGAGAAACCTATCTCCTCTCCCATCGAATTGCAAAACCAGTAAAAACAAACAAAAATCCCTGCTCTTTCTTAAGAGATGTTCCAGTCCCATGCCGCTAGTGAAAGCACAGCACTGTGACGCTACCTGGTGGATTCCTGAGGACAAAACCTCTATGACTCTTGTTTGGCTGCTACCAGTCCTGCCGGGACTGATTCCTTAATGGAGATGCAGGAACTCTTCACGAGCAAGCGATGATACTTCTCTCCATGTGCTTATTATAACACTAATGTCAGTACCACAACATAGTCATTCCCCAAAGATAACTCCTGCAGGGTCAGGAAGCTCAGGTCATGAAGAACTTGGGTCTCAGGGGGTACTGCAGACCGAGGACTATAGCTTCATTTTGACCCCAGTCTTTGGTGAAGGCATTCCTTCTGTTCTCTTGTTGAATTCTCTTTCAGCAGTTTCATGACCTTTTCCTGGCACCTGGCTCTGACAGAGGCTATCAGCCATCTGACGTGCTTTAACAACTTTGAAACTATAACTCAACTGGCCAGCATTTCCATCGCCACCCTCCAGGAGAACCTTCTGCTCACACGCAAAATATGTACATTAGCCCAACTCTTTCTGAATTATGCCCATCTCCGCTAGATAGATAGATAGATGATAGATAGATAGATAGATAGATAGATATAGATATATACATAGAGCCCCTGAGTCAGTTAAAATCTCCTGTTTCATAAACAAAAAGTACAATTAAGAGCAAATATATTCATAAAGTGAAGCACAAACCGAATCAGAAAGACAACACATAAATGTCCTTAAAAGTATAAATTCTTTTGGTGCCTGGGTGGCTCAGTGGGTTAAGCATACGACTCTTGATTTCAGCTCAGGTCATGATCTCATGGTTGTGAGATTGAGTCCCACTTCCGGCTCTGCGCTGACAGTGCGAAGCCTGCTTGGAATTCTCTATCTCCTTCTTTCTCTGCCCCTCCCCTATTCATGCTGTCTCTGTCTATCAAAATAAATAAATAAACTTTATATATATATATATATATATACACACACACACACATATACGTATATGTGTATATATATAATGAATACATATAATGAATATATAATATGAATGTGTGTATATACATATATAAATATAAATATATTTACAAATTCTTAACATTAGCACTGTTGTGTGGGAGACATGGCTTAGTTAAAATATCATTGCTTTGCATGGAAAATTATTGAATGATTACTGATGTGATTACTGCATGTGAAAACATAATTTTCAAATAATCCAATGACAGAAGCAAAACCATAAAGAACAAAGACACAGAAATATCAGAAGTTCAGGAGTATATACTAAAAAAGCACTCAGGGTTATTTGAGGGTGACTCATCACAAATTGCAGAAAACAAGAAAACATAGGAAAAGCTTGTCAGAATCATTATAAACTTACGTTCATAAACAAAAAGAATATTTGTTTTAGAAAATGTGGTGCAAGAGGGAGTCAATACATGTGAAAAAGTCACTAGGAAGGGAATTAGTATTCACTGTTGATTTTTAAAGTTAGTAGTCTGTGAAATAGATAAAATAACACTGAATTATGATTTTATATATCATCTCTTTTTACATTTTAATAATAATTTTTTAAACATTTGGGATATATGATTCAGGTTAATGAGAAAACTGAAGTAGGTTACAATGCATGCTAAAAAAGATTTTATATTTATTAACTAATAAAACTTTTTCTGGATTATTATGTGAGCAGGCTCCGGGACCTGGGTTTTATTAAAAATATTTCAAATGGACTATTTCAATCGAACACCCTGTGCTGAAATTAGGTGATTTTTAAGTTCACCGGGCAAATTTGTATGTAATCGATTTGCACACTTCAGGCCTTTTAGCTAAGCCTACTTCTGTTAGGTCTATGCATGGGTCGACATGTGAGGGCTTCCACATTTTCCAGTGAGTGCCTTTGTTTTTTACAGAACTGATAAACCCTTTGCCACTCTGCCAGTTCTGGCTGAAATTAGCCTCTGGGATCAAAAGTTATTAGTTGAAAAGGATAGGGCAGACTGACATAGTGATTTTATAATTCTATTGTCCTAGGAAAGTAGGCTAATGAGGGTTGACTGGTGCAAATAAAAATGATCATGAAATGCTCCAGGCACCACACCTCTATAAATAGTGAAGAGAAACAGCCTATAAAACCTCTCCTGCTGCCACTGATGCTGAGCTGATAAGGTGAACCCAGCCCAGGAAGAAAGGAGAATGAGATAATCCTCTCCCCCTGTTATCTGTCCTCTTAATCCCTTTGACGCCGTGATGATCTTCAACACTTTTTTCAAAACAAAGGACAGTGCTCTATGCCCAAATCAGGTCCTCTTTCTGTTGTTCTCCTGAATAATTCAATAGATTCACTTCCCTTGTTTATGAATATACGTGACTGTAAAAACAACTCCGAAATGAAGCTGCTTGAGTGACTCCCCTCTAGTGGAGGCAGTGTTGAAAAGGTGCCGAGGGTGCAGACGATGTCCTCTGACAAGTAATTTTAAATTTATGTGAATGACACACATAAATTGGGCTTTGGCCCACCCAGACTCCTGAATGTGTAGCATACAACTACTCAGAGGTGTTTTTGTTCAAGTTCCCTGCCATCTTTGAATTTTATTAGCAAACTGAATATAGCTTGCAGAAACATACTTGCAGTACACTACATCTTTCCTGGGAAGACAAAGAGAATTCCAGTGGAAGAAAACAAAACGGTCAGAGGAAGTAAAGAGCTCACTTCCGTGGCTTTTTAGGACCTTCATCTCTACTAGCGGGGGCAACACAAATCCATGGGGAATAATGGATGGTTGAATTGGGTAGTGTTGTGGAAATTGGTTCACTATTGAGAGAAAAAACAAAAGTAAATTCTCATTTAATATTACATGCAAAATTGGATTCGACCCGAGTTACAGATTTCATATGCCTTAACATAAGATTTTTACACGTATAACTAAAATTATAAGATTAAAATGTAGGTAAAATATAAACATTTTATATCCAAGATACAAAAATGTAGGAAAACATTAATTAGAAGTGTGAAAACACTTCAAAAGCACTAATAAAAAATCTTGATGAATTTAATTGTATGTGAAAATTCAGTGTTTGTGATCATTTTCTTGACAGGGGGCTCTCATCTGGGGTTCGCCAATTTTCTGACATGTTTTAATGACTTTGGACCGCTAACACAACTGGTCAGCATTTCTGTCAAATCCCCCCTAGGAGGACCTATTTTTCGTATATAAACTATCCCCATTTCTCCCTAAAAGTTTAGTCATCACGTATGAACACATACATTCAGGGAATGAGATGTATACAACAGCCAGATTTAAAAGATAATGATACATCGGGAGAAGAGATGTGAAATGTCTAAATTCAATAAGAGACTAATGACTAGAAGAGACACAGCACATTCGCAAATCAACAAGCGTAATTTTTAAAAATGAAACTCAAAAGATGAGCCTAGAGATGTTCAAATTTGTTAAGAGTTACGCAGATTAGGAGAAGAATAGGCACGTTTCAACCGCTCAGGCTGTCCATAAATAGAAAGTTGCATCAAGTCAAGAGTTCCTGGAGACATGCGCATGCAAATCCTCACACCCCATTGGTGGGATGTGTGTAGCCAAGATGAGGAAGCGGGGTTGGGGACATGCTGTCCAGCAGCGACTCTGCTTTGGCTTTATACCCCAAACGAATTCTACCCCTCCCCCCCAGTCTGTAAGGCGCACGCAAGATGGTGCTCAATGAAGCGCTGTTCGTGGTGCTACAGAGCTGGAAACGACCCGGGTGTCCGTCTCCGGAGAAGTGGGTGGACGAGAGTAGCGCATGCACACTGTGCTGAGTGAAAGGATACCGGGCCGGATACATACAAAACCCTATGTAGATCTAAAAAAAGGGTCTCGTGTAAGATAATGATGATTAATATTAATAAACAGAATGATGTGGAACACAATACCCCTTAAGTATGTGGATTACGCATTGGAACAAAATAATACATATTTTTACAAGATCACGTCCAACATCGGATGTCAGTATCTATATTGGTGTGGTGGCCTAGGAGGCAAGAAGGGAATGGTAATAAAGGAAAACAAAACAAAACAAAACAAAACAAAACAAAACAAAAAACCGAGATCAATCTGTTAAGTATTTGAGACAAGATCCTTGTCTAAAACAATGAAAACAATCTGATTAACTAAATCAAGTGCTTCCAGCCTTAACAACAAACACAAAAACAAAGAAGTATTGCCTCCATATTCCTGACCCTTTATGAGAATCTCTGACTGTGAAACTTTCACGGTTTTTCGCAGAATAGGTGACGAAATGATTGCCCATGTGGACAAATGCAAAGAATAATTTTTGAGGTGCTGTTTTCCATTTCAGCTGTGACGTGATCAGGTTCATTTTGATTTTCTCATTACTGTGCATTCCTCTGTGAAGCCCACCTTTCCCACTCTATTTATTATTTACTTGGAGAGTCTCTCTTTTCCTCTCTCTGTCTCTCTGTGTCTCTCTCTCTTCCTCCCTGCCTCTGCCTCCCTTCCTCCCTGCGCCTCCTTCCTGCTCTCTTAATCTTGGCCTCAACCACTGTAAAGAGAACAGAAGTAATAAACAAGTTCTGTTCTGTGGGTACAAAATTCTATGTAATTAGGGAAAGCAAATACTGAATCTGTTCAAAAGAGTCTGATTGCCAGGGCCTGCTGGTAAGAGCAGCCACAATGCACTTCACAGGCACAATAGCCAACTGCTTACAGTATAGTAAGCACCACTAAATGTTCTTTATAGTGGAAGGATTTGGCATTAACAAATCATTAAGCAGGCACATGTGTTAATTCTTACAGAGAATGAGAAATTATCTCCGGAAATCTGGCTCAAAATATAACTTTTTCACTTTGACCTTGGTTGAATCACGAATCAGAGGACTCAAGCCCTATTCACCGTTCAAAATTTACGAGCTGTGCGAGTTTGAAAGACATTTTCACATTTCTGTGCTTTGTTTTGTCTTCTTTAAATAGGTATTTTATAATACTGATTGCCTAAAGTAGGGGATTTGAACATGTGATCCTCGGATCCTTGAAACGAACTGAATGGACCAAAATGATTATACGGTCTACATTCAGTCCTCTTCTTACAGAGATGGATTAGCATTATACAATTGCAGACTTACAAAGAAACACATCTGAACTGCTACTGGAGGGTGTATTAAAAAAATTCACTAGATCCAATTTTCTCAATAGGACAGAAATAAGGAGAGTCAACATCAGGAAGCTCAGTGTCTTTCCAAGATCTCACAGGTGCACAGTGCTGGAGCTGAGAATAGAAGCCAAGTCTTTTGATTCCCAGATGAATATTTCACTTCTGCACTTGACTCCATAATTATATGGTTGGTCAACTATGCTACCTGATCTGAGAAGCTCAGAAAAATTCTCCTCATCCGTAAAAACCCCAACATTTGAGTAATAAAGTATTTGGTGGAAGAAAAATAGAGTACTGTTTCCGTAGGGAACCATTAAAGTACATGTTATCATCGTGGGCATATTTTGCTGGTGGGCACTAGCAGAAATTAGTTTATCAGTTTAGCAAAGAGATATCTTGGGTTTTACAGAAATGAATTGTCAGGTAGATACCTATCTGTGAGGGGCAGTATGGCATTAGCGGTCCTAGGGGACAACATTTGGAGGGTTGGGAATAGGATGACGTTGCTACAAACGCCTGAGATGATGGATCTCCTGGCCAAGACTAGTCTGGGATGAGGGGAAGGACGAAAGAACCGATATCAAAACAGAAATGTCAAGGAAAATAAGGTTCATCCAAAGTTTCAATTTAGCCAGTAGCTGGTGGCCCATTTGAGCTTTCTTTGCTCCGGGTTACCCTGTATAGAGTCAGCCCAGTAATTAACTTAAATAACACTTTTGTGTAATATGAAATCGTGTGCAATGCATTTTGACATCTGTGTAGCAAGGAGCTCTTGAAGTCAAGAAGCCATATTCAAAAGGAAAAAATAAAAGCTTGTGTTACTGAATGCGCTTTCTTTGGCTGACTGCTGCCTCCAGAAGAGAAAATCCTTTAAACGTGTCCTGAAAACCACCTCTAATTCTAAATGTGTGTACAAGCAGTGTTCTTAATCTGTCAAGGCTTGCACACGTGCCTGCTCAAACACAAAAATCAAATGTTTATGGGGCGCCTGGGTGGCTCAGTCGGTTAGGTGTTAAGCATCAGGACTCTTGGATTCTGCTCAGGTCATGATCTTATGGTTCAAGAGATCAGCCCCGTGTCTCAAGTTCTGTGCCGCCAGGGTGGGGCCTGCTTGGGATTCTCCCTCTTCCTCTCTCTCTGTCTCTCCCTAAATAAATAAATAAATAAATAAATATTTTTTAAAAAAAAAACAGAAAAAAGGATTTATGTAAATTGGTAATGTTTCACAATAATTCTTGTTCCTTTGCATTGCTGCAAAAACAACTTTTGTGTCTTTATTCTATTTTTAAGACTTGGACTTCATTAGGGTTTTAAGCAAAGAAAACGATCGTTGTTTGATATCTTACGTATTTGATATCTTACGTATTTCTGATAATGTTACCACAGCGCGCTTGAATTTGCAATATCAGCTTTACATTCATGCAATGCAGATATGGTGAACAAAGACACCGCCGCCTCGTTTCTGATACTTTAGATAAAGTGCCAGGGATTTCACAGGCGATGTAAACGAAGAGAGCGCAGCTGTGTACACAGTCCTCCACACCGCTTTTGGCCAAAATTAACACACACTTACTTAGCGGTTTATTAATTAGTTAAGTATAAATACACAATGTGGAACTCAAAGTGGGATTTAAAGAGACACAAATCCTACAGAAAGTTAAAAATCGGTGCCATGCCAAAATGTAAACAGTCTAATCAAATTTAAACATTACCGACATTGCGCTGGCACACGAAGGAACAGAAGCTCAGTGGGGTCTTCGCTCAGGGTCAAGTGCTGTAGGGCATCTCCCGTAAACTGGGTCTATTTTCCAGGACCTCAGAATTGCTCTGGAAAGCATAGCTCTCAGCTTTAATCAGGGCCACCGGGAGACTGCATAAAGTAAAGAGAAAGTAGCCATCATCGTTTCTTTTCACAACTTAGCAAACACGACAGGGATTGAATTTTAGTTGCCACTCGCCCCCTGGGCTGGAAACCCTTGTGCACCGAGAAACTACCGCAACCATAAGCGAAGGAAGGTCCTGCCTTAATCTATTTACTGACGGGGGAAGTAGTCAAAAGCTGTTAATTCTGTTAATTCGCTACCTTGTCATTCTCAGGCAGTCAAGAAACTTGTAATTGTGCTATTCTTTTCCACAGGAGGCTTTGCTAGGAAAAATGTTCACTTTCATAGTCATAATATATGCAGTTTGCTTGAGAAAAATCAGAGAAAAAACATGGAGAATGATTGCAGAAAATCATTCACGTAATCAGGGACTACCTCTTCTGTGAATCTGTAAACTCCAGCCTATGTCTGTTGGAAGGAAAATGTTTGCAAGGCGCTTTCTTGGTTCCTTATCTTCCTCCATGCTACTGAATTGGTGTCCCCATTCAGAGACCACTCACGAAGATTGTTGAGTAATAGTATTTATAAGTGCAGCCAGCTTAGAAACCACTCAGCTTTTTCAAAACCTATGTCCGGGATGATTTGGTCTTTGTTTGTTTCTCCCCAAACAAACAAGCAAACGCTACACAAAAACAAAACTCACAGACACAGTTTTAAAAGTGATTTGAAAAGAACAGGGACTTCATTTTAGTTGCCTTAACCCAAAGGGACACTCGATGTATAAGGTATGAGTGGGTAACAACCTCAGTTTCCACTCTTCTGTTCTCTCTTGTTTTCCCTCCTTTCTCGTGAGGCTAAAAATATAAGCATGAATGTTCTGACGCATTTGCTGTTGAAGATGCTGACACTTCAACAGCAAAGAACTGGTCCTAACTTTTTGAATAGTGTGCTGGGTTAGGAGAGGATTTGCATCCAGAGCAAATTCCGTCTTTTAAGGAAAAAAAAAAACTGCTTTCTCATTTCAAAGGAACCGCAATAAAGTTTCATGGGTGTTTGAAGCAATACTGTAATTAAAGCTCCTTATTTGTGCTTCTCAGAAGCCCCTGCATTCGGTTAGTCTGCAGAACACGGCCAAATGTAGACGGCAATCTACTGTGCTCTGAGTGTTGGTTGCTCTGGTTTCTGTCAAAGTAATTAAATAAGGGATATTTGTGTCGGTCTACAGTGATACTAAGTACACTCAGCCACCTGGCTTTTGTTCTGGTACTCCATGAGCTCCATAAACTGGTGGATTAGTTAATTGTGTTCTTCCAGCAAGTGCTAAATGATGTACCGATTCTCACAAGCACTTCGGCACAAATACATGGCATTCAAATAGAGTTGGAGACGAGAGTCCTGACCCATGCGTGCACGTCTACGGTGACAGTCCGAACCACAGAGCGCCACACCCTTCTCCTCTGAACTTAAGACTGTCTCCTCTTCTCTTAACTGACCAGCCTCCTTCTGCAGTTGTCCAAATCAACTTTTTCTCCACACTATAGCTAGAGTAAGGACGAACCGGGAGCGGCGTAGATGATTGGGAGATCTATTTAGAAAGTAGAGTATGGGGGGGCCGGAAACTGAATATGAGGGTGTCTGTGCAAAATACTGCTTGCGGAAAAGTTTTTAAACTGTGCAGAGAAGGTATAAACGTCATAGTATGGTGTGGGAGATCATGACATGAGTGCAGAAACGTTCTGGAGAAACACACTGGCAGAAACCTAGACGCATTGTCTGCTGGGATCTGATGTATTTGAACAGGAGCACCCGCAAAAGAAAGACTTGGAAATAGATTTGAATAGGAGTGGGGAGAGCCGACGAAAATAGAAGGAAGAAGCTGAAGAAGTCCCTAAGGTTTTTGAATGCATACATCAATGAAATAGTGAATGGCAGTGCTTGTGATATTGGGAGAACCCCAGGGCCAGACTGGATCCTAACACAAGGTCTTAAAGGGTCTTATAAAACTAATTAATTAATTAATTACATCATGACTCTCATGCAAATACGAAATGAGCAGGTGTCAAACAGTCTAGTGAACTCATTAATTAATGAGGGGACCCGTAAGATGTCAAGCCAGTTCAAATGAGTGCCCCAAAAAAGCAGACACATGTAGCAGTCATTAGGACTGCGGAAATGAGCCTGCTTAGTAGATGCATAGCATGCACCTTCTAAAGAAAAATCAATTGTGCTTGATAAGACGAAATTCATTTGCATGTCTAGCAACAAGAATAATTTGCATTTCTACCATGAATTCACATCTTACAAAATGGTAAAGCACAGGGACAATGAAAAGTATAGAGACACTTAAAGAATCAGAAAGATGTATTACCCAATACCTAATTTTCCCCTGAAGATAGCCAGTAGCCTTTTTTAGCCTTTTTAAAGTATTTAATATTTTTCCACACAAAATTAACTTAGGACAACCACATGGAGATATCAAGTAACCACCTAGATGCGAGTCTACTTCCTTCTTCTCATGTAGCTCCTCCTCGAGGATTGAGTAAAACTTCTCTACAGAGAAGGTATAAATGGGACCCTTTCTTAAATTCTAATCTTAAACAATTGGTAAGCCACTTGCTGCATTTTCATTAAAAGGGAACCACTTCTATGAGCTTTCTCCTTTACAAAACAAAGACAAAATTATTCTTGATGAAAACAGAAAGAAAATATCACACCATCCTGCACCTTCATATTTTGCTTTTCCAGGCCCAACCAAAGCTTGTATCTGGTCCAACTATCTTTCAAAAGATGGAGCATGCGTCTTTCTGAATTGTTTACTCTGAAATGAAACAAAGCGAAAAAGTACTGTGGCAAGAAACATTCATCAATTGGAAAGGACTTGAGGTTCAGAAAAGGGACAATGCTGGATGAAAGATTTGAGAGATGCTTTGTAGTATTTGATTTGTGTTAGAGGCAATTCCCATTTAGATGGCCTCAAATACTGAACCTGGCATATATTTGTTCTTTATTTGTTTTAAAACCTATCCTTTGTTTTTTGGGTTTTTTTTTCTCTACCGTGGGCAGAAAGGAATTTATAGAGTAGATTAACTTTGGGGATGTGGGGTGCTAATTTTGCAACACACACGTTTTCTTGGAATAGAAGCAGTGTTGGAAACTACTCAGAGGGGTCAATACCACTTCCATACACTAGACTCTTAGACATCCTTATAGCTACCAAGTCATACCATCCTAAAGGGACCAAATTCAACATAGCATTGGCAACATAAAGACAAATTCTGGTGTCTTTCTTGGTACTGGAAAATATTTCCAAACTACTGAAGTGGTTTGGTCTTCACTGTCCCATTTTCAAATCGGAGAAAACACGCCTACTTCAGCTTAACACATATTTATCATTTCAAGTGGGTCATCATTTACACTGCGTTGGGATGCACCTGATTGAATAAATTAAAGACAGGTTAAGTACAGCGGCTTGCATTGATCAGTTCTCTCAGAGCAAGTGAGAGTCTGTTGATTTATGGCAGCTCTCTTGTTTCACTTTCCTTACCTCTTTTCTTTTCTTGCTTTCTTGTTTCACTTTCTGATATAGCTATAGATAAGTGTGGGTATAGGTATTGATATAGATACCGAGATACGGATATAGATACCAGACTTAACATCCATTTACCATTAAGTGACTAGATCAGCTTTGGAGATATTTTGGAGATATTTGGAGATACGTCTGGAGAAATAATATGGCTGTCTTTTATTTTTCTGTAGGTAGAAGTTTCTTTTTTTTTTTAATTTTTTTTAACGTTTTTTATTTATTTTTGAGACAGAGAGAGACAGAGCATGAACAGGGCAGGGGCAGAGAGAGAGGGAGACACAGAATCGGAAGCAGGCTCCAGGCTCTGAGCCATCAGCCCAGAGCCCGACACGGGGCTCGAACTCACAGACCGCGAGATCGTGACCTGAGCTGATGTCGGACGCTCAACCGACTGAGCCACCCATGCGCCCCAGAAGTTTCATTTCTCAGATTAAATTGACACTAAGTTTTGGGCCACAATCTGACACGTGCCTCAGGATGGTGATGACAACATTCTCCCGCCCAAATTGCAACCTATTCTTTTGATGTACACTTCTCCAAGTTTCTAAATGGATTCTCTATTTTCAATTAGCCCATCTAAAATTCCCAAAAGATTTATTTTACTTCTTTCATTCTTTTTGGAAGGCCGATGCTGTAAATTCGTGTTTTTGCATAAATCTAGATACAAATGGCACATGTATGCACAATGTATTCTCTTTGCTCATTTGAGGGAACTGCCACTCTGGTTAGTCACACCTGTACACTCGTACCTGGATACGCCCCCTAGAGGTTGTCAGTTAAGCACACCTATAAATGTGCAGTGGTTGTGAGGAGGAGTTTTTTGTTTTGGGGGGTTTTTTCCTTATGAGATTTCTTTATCTTGCAGACATAAAACCAATTAAAGAGACAGTGTCTTCATGTCCTAAACTAAGCTTTTGTTATATGAGAGGGGTAAAATACAATAGGAGGTTATTTATTTGTTTATCTTCTAAGATGAAAACATGACACATAATTTAGAGTTCACAAGGCATAAAGAGTTAGAAAGCCATGGGATGTACACACCCAAGTTTGGGTAAACCAGATTAGGTAAACAGGACAAAGGCCCCCAGTATAAGACAAAGCCATAGGAATAGGGAAGCTCAGGATGAAAGCATCCAAGATTAGGTAAACAAGATTAGGTATTCAGGGCAGAAGAGCCCCCAACTTAGTACAATAGCAGAAAGCTGCTTTCACAGGAAGGAAGGACCAAAATAGGTAAAGAGGTAAACAGGGCTGTCTACTGCAGCAGGGCGAAGTTGCCCAAAACGGAGCTAATTAGCAAAAGTAAGGTGCCTTGTTGATTCTGAGGTAGCATGCTCTGTCTCGTCCCCTAGGCCAGTAGGTAAACAGAGGTGGCGCCTCATGCCTGCCTTAAACAACCATCTGCCCTGCTCCAGGATTTTGTTTTGTATTGACCCAAACCCCTAACACCGCATATCTTCAAAACCCCTTTTCCCCCACGCCCATGAGTTAATGTTCATGGTTTCATTGTCTCTTTGTGCATGTCCATCACGCTTGCAAGCCTTATGATCCTAATAAAAACAGAGCAAGGACCCTTACTCAGGGCTCTTGTCCCCTCCTGGACATTAACCTCTCTTGCATTTCAATCCTGCATCCACTCTCTTGCTAGACAAGAGAGAATTCCAGACCCAGAGTCTACGACAGTTTTGTCATCCGTTGAGAGGTTTTCACTTTCTTCTATATGTGTGTATATATAGAAATATTTTTGCCATTTCTAACTCCTATCTCCTTTCTCTCCACTACACCTAAAGTACATTTTTGTAGTTCTGAGAGGCATTCCAAAGACACAAGATATATTTTGACTAAGAGAGAGTCCGATATTAGAAGAGTCCTGACCTGGGGATGCCTGACTGGCTCAGTTGGTTAAGCCTCTGACTTCCACTCTCAGGTCATGATCTCACAGTCTGTGAGTTTGAGCCCTAGGTTGGGCTCTGTGCTGACAGCTCAGAGCTTGGAGCCTGCTTCAGATTCTGTGTCTCCCTCTCTCTCTCTCTCTCTCTCTCTCTCTCTCTCTGTCCCTCCCCACTCATGCTCTGTCTCTCCCTCTCTCCAAAATAATAAATAAACATTTAAAAAGAAGGAGTGTTGACCTGTTGTGGTTACCCCACAGAGGTGAATGGAGAACCTGCCACCCCAGTTGTTTTGGCTTGTTGAGGCAGATCATGCCACAAATGCATGAAGATTTATTATATGTATGAGGAAGCTTTCTGAGGAGACAAGGACTGGCTTCTAAGCAGGTCAGAGAATGTCTTAGCCGTGAGGAGATAAACTTTAGTGTGTGTGTGTGTGTGTGTGTGTGCGCGCGTGGTTAGGCATTGGTACTGAGGTGAGGATTCCCATGTGCGGACTAGGACTTATGAAGTTTGAAATTCCTACTATTGCCAAAAGGGGGAGGTCCTGGGCTTTCTGATTGGCTTGTCCAGAAGTGGGGCAAGACGACTGGAGACAGAAGTGGAGATTGAAAGCCATTGACTCAAAGATCCAAAAGGAAAGTTAGATTCTTTATTATGTATGCCAACTTTCTACGATACTGGTCAAACATATGATAACTCACCTCTGAAACCAAGGATCATCTACATTAAAACAAGCAAAGAAACTATTTTGACAGTTTAATTCTAATGGGAACTTTGAGTTATTCTCAAAAACCTAGTAAAGTCTTTAAAAATGTTTTATATATACCAGCCCTTGTTCTTAAGGTCAAAGTATGTCATGCTTCTAGAATTAAACATTACATAAAGGGACGCATGGCTGAGTCAGTCAGTAAAGCGTGCAACTCTTGATCTTGGGGTCGTGAGTTCAAGCCCCATGTTGGGTGTAGAGCTTACTTAAAAATAATAATAATAAAAGATTGAATACTATATGAATTCCCATTTGTGGACAATGCAAGAAGGTGTGAGAGGATGCAACCTCACAATAAATTCAACTTAAAAACTTCTGATTTGAGTATGCCAATTTAAGTATATTACTCCTCAAATATAAGTATCAGCCAGATGTAGTAGAAATAATACTACATTTAGAATAGATTTTAAAACTTTGTTGCATGCGTAACAGGTGAGTGAAACTGAGGAAGATCCTTTCCATTCCCCTGATTGTGAAAAAGTTACTGTCAATTCAGTTATAACAGGACATATGTGTTCCTAAAAATCACTGCGCTATACAAAATTGGCCAATAAAAACCACAGGTTTTATGGTGAAAATGGAACACATATTCAAAAATTTCATAAGTAAGGCACTTAAAAATTGGCATAAAAATCATAAAAAAATATAGCACAATTTTACACTCACTAAATAGTTAAAAAATACATATATGCCTTAATGTATATGGCACTTCACCTTGAAAAAGACCTGAAGTTTGCTTGTGGTAGTTGTCATTGGAAGGGTTGCAGCTTGTTACTTATTCTGTAATGGTGGAGGAAGGAGGGTTATCTGAAATTGGAAGGAAAGTTTAAACCATCAGAGGTAAATGATAGATGTTTGAGGTTTGTGCAGAATGCAGTGCATGTACCCCTTAAGCGGCAGGGTTCTGCATTTACTTACTGTTTCTCCATTGAAATCCTACACAAACAAACAAATCTGCATCATGCCCAAATTGTTCCCTTTGTTGCATTGAAACAAATTCACATTTGAACCTAAGCATATTGCAAATCTGATTACACTAACATCTGCCCTATCTTGGTTTTTGATGGTTGAGAACACAGGTCTTATACCCAGACCAACAGGGTCCAGACTTCTATTCTCACTTCTGTGCTGTATGATCTGGGACACAATATGGAAGATCTAAGTGTCAGACTCCTCATCTGTAAAATGGAGCTAATATTCTTTCTAGCAAATAATTGTTTTGTATGGATTAAATGCTAAATGCATGGAGACGATTCTGCACTGGCTAAGAGTTCAAAAAACTTACTTATCTAAATTATCTTTAATAAATGAGGAAATGCCTTGATAAAAATATTTTGTGAACTGAAAGGCCATATATACTTGGAATAATTTGTTTCTGTACTAAGTTGAACAATGTATGTGGATTGCCAATATTTGGTCATTTTTCTTCATCCAACATAGTGATTTCATGAGTTCATCCTAATATTTCTGGTGTGTTTTGCTAATACAATACTTACCTATAAGTGATAACAACTTTAGAATTATATAACATTAGCTGAAAATTAAAGAAGTGAAAAATGTGTTTAATATGGTATGTAGAACAAACCAGTAACTTTAATTCATGGTTCAGTCAACTAAATCTGGATTACATAAACCACTTTCAAAACTCACATTCTAGGGGCGCCTGGGTGGCGCGGTCGGTTGAGCGTCCGACTTCAGCCAGGTCACGATCTCGCGGTCCGGGAGTTCGAGCCCCGCGTCAGGCTCTGGGCTGATGGCTCCGAGCCTGGAGCCTGTTTCCGATTCTGTGTCTCCCTCTCTCTCTGCCCCTCCCCCGTTCATGCTCTGTCTCTCTCTGTCCCAAAAATAAACAAACGTTGAAAAAAAAAATTAAAAAAAAAAACTCACATTCTGATCCTTCATTTGAACTTCTTCCAGTACTAAGGCGTTGAGAATATGGATTAACATGGAAATTTTCCCCATAAAGGACAGTTTGAAGTGTTCTATTGAAAAAAGTACAAGAAGGTAAATTAAAGATTAATGGTAGTTTTCCTCCCTTTGGAGAAATTGAATTGGCTGTAAACAAAGACTCAGTGAGGCCTTTGGCACAAAGTGATCTTGGAAACCTGGGAGGCATATTGTTAGTTGGGACTTTTGAGGTTTGAATACAGATGTTGTTTCATATTTTATTGTCTTTTTTCACCCTCTTCTGGTAATCAGTTTTTTTAAAGCTTAGTCAATTAAATTATTCAGCATTTTATGGATAGAAGCCCAATTTGTGTAGCTCCAGTGAGCTGCATTTGGTGCAGCGTTATGGAAATCTGAATATGGTAGAAACATTTTTAGCCTCAACCAGAAAATTGTCCAGGAACATTGATCCTCAATTTTGTATTTTGATTAATAGCAGAGGAGCTGGGTCAGATTGTTAACATTGTTTGTTGTCTTTATTTTTCCTCCTTCCAATAAAATACCTGAGTGATGGAAAAGAAGGAATTAGCATACTTCAAAGACACCAAAACAAGGACAAATTTCACTGGGTTCCCAAAGCTTACCGTGCTTTCTAAAAGGAAGTATTCAAACTGTTATTCTTATAAACTAGATAGAGTCTGCTATTATACCATTAAATGACAGTATTATTTACAAAGCAGATATTTAATCTTTGTGCTATTTTGTGGTATATTTAAAGAGAAAGTTTATTTATAAGAACTATAAAGCTGATAAAATACTATATTAACACAATTGTGATATTAATTTTAATAGTCATGCGCAGATAGTTATGTTACGGCTGGTGAAAGTATTTCAGAAGACATACCCATTAAAATAAAGCCCCTGAAGCCATCATTTTGAAATTATAAAAGTGGAAAATTGTTGTGAAACATTTAAAAAGTGTTAAAAAATTTTTTAATTAAAATTGAAAAAATTAGGGGCGCCTGGGTGGCGCAGTCGGTTAAGCGTCCGACTTCAGCCAGGTCACGATCTCGCGGTCCGGGAGTTCGAGCCCCGCGTCGGGCTCTGGGCTGATGGCTCAGAGCCTGGAGCCTGTTTCCGATTCTGTGTCTCCCTCTCTCTCTGCCCCTCCCCCGTTCATGCTCTGTCTCTCTCTGTCCCAAAAATAAATAAACGTTAAAATTGAAAAAATTAAAACAAATGTCTAACAATGTTAAACTACACTTTATAGATTGCTAGGCTGCATTCATTTTAAGGTGTTTGATAATGACCCATGGCTTTCTGATAAGTTTTATTGTAAGCAAGTTTGTTACGCACGAAAATTAATCAGAATTAAATCGATATGTTGAGCTAACAGATTTTAACTCCAAGAGAGGTCATATTCTTTGCATCTGTCAATTCCCTGAAACAGGACAACTGTATTTTGAATAGACAGCAATCCAAACCAAACCTCAATACCTTTGTTTTAAGGCAAAAACTAACCAAGCAAACAAAAACACGAACATGTAAAACAAATAAAGTTCTTAATGCTTACACTTATGAAAAAAATATGATAGTTTAGATTTTATTTAACAGTATAAATGGCCATAAAATTTTTCAGTGAATAAAATTATAGTTGAAATCCTAAGCATCTACCTGATTCTTCTGAGTAGATTACAATGGGGGCAGGTGGGGGAGAAAGAGAGAAAGAATGAATGGGGGAAGCAAGAAAAAGAAACCACTCTAAGCTTCTTGGGGGTATTGGGGAACCGTCTCTGTGATGAGTGACAGAGGGTACCAATTTTCACACCTTCCTTCTCCTAGGGAAATGGAAAACTGTTTTGCTGCCGTTTCCCAAGGTAACCCAAAGGGAAATTTCAGGCTCACTGGTATATTTCTGGTGGCAGATAGTTGCCCCAAGGGCACTCTGAATTATCTTCTATTGTGTTACATAAGATGCAGGACCTTTAAGGTGCTGGGCAGGATGAGAAATGACTCCCTGGCATTGTGACACAGATACTAGAGAGAAAGTAAGGACAAGGATCCATTTCTACTGCCATTCTGAGACCTTGTGTTAATAATATATCTTCTGAACAGCAGGATAGTATACTTCTGTACATCTGGCATTTATTGAATATATAGTGAAACTGAGATTAAATTCTTGTGAATCTATTATAATTTAATAATGTATAATATAACATAATATATTGTATATATGTTAATATAACATAAAGACTATATATATATATATATATATAGGCACTCAACAGAAAGAGAACGTGAAAAGAAGGCACTATTCCTTGGTAAAGAAGGAATTCTCATTTCAATTTTGAAAGTGACAAATATTATTCCAGCTATACAGATGATAAAACTGAATTTCAGGATAATTTGTTTTATTATTTTTTATTTATTTTCATCACAATTTTCCTTAAGCTAGGTAATTTGCTCAGACAAGGAAACTTCCTCTGAGAGCATTATGAAACAAGTGTGTCTGAGCAAAACGTGTACCATTCCTCATCTACGAACTTAAAGTACCCAGAAAATATTTCGAGTCCCAAATCATAAAAAAGCAAAGGTTAGAACATGTCAGTATCACATTAATTTCATAGCACCCAGTTTCCTATAAAGCTCAATCTTTATTCATTGTTCTAAAACCTTAATTCTCACTGAAAAAAATTCAATGTTTTTGAGACAAATAACTTCACGTTCCTGGAAATGAAGGGATTATACTTGATACCTACATGATAATTTTGTGCAGAATCGTATGTCCACCAATATATATAGACACTAAAAATTAAAATGGACACAAATTCAGATAGCAAAGCATATTTAATTCTTTAAGAGCACAAAACCACTATTTGGCCTTTAGCTGGTGGTGATTGAGTTATAACAACTGCTTCAATTAACACAAAAGAAAATCTAATTAATTCACTTGAATGCATGGACAACAGAATGAGATTCATCTGCTTTTGATCCTCTAGCAACTCACAAGTTACTAATATAGAAATAATTTATACATATCCTGAAAGGAAAACTTTAAAGGCTCTGAGGAAACCAAGAACAGATTTTTACTAAGATTCTGTTTGATAAATTATTCACTAGAGTAATATCAGTACAAACCCAACAGAGGATTGCAGAGTTCATTTCCAACATCTGGGTCTAAAATACATGTACACACATACCCAATCATTTGCAAACATAAAGCAGACCATGTCAAATACTTGGCCAAATGAAACAAATTTGGAGAATAAAAGAGAGAGAGAGAGAAAAAGGAAAGTGTGGATTTAAAAGTTGTTGGCGATGCGTAAGTTGACTAGCCTGAATTACAAGTACGGTGAAAAACTACACCGTGTGACTGTCTTCGTCATTACTGAACGATCTTTTTGCTCAAGAAAGGAGTGGCTTTTGCAAACATTTTTGTTTCTTCTGAGGCTTACTACAAATATAGTGATTCCAGTAGTTCCGGTATTCTGCTAGAGCCCACGACCTTATACAGGAGCATGTCAATGCCATCCGTTTGCTACATATGCCTTTTCTCTCCCCCAACAAATGCCTCCGTAGAGAATGGTAGTAGCTAGACAGCAAACGTTACCCTTGTCCCCGGAGAACCAAACAACTGATGTGATAGTTTTAGGACGGACACCTCTGACCTTTTTCTATAATATATGAAGAACCAGAAGTCAGAGAAATCAAAACTCCTGTACTCTATGAATTACTAATCTTTTGTGTTCAGCTCTCCAACTGATTGTCTATCAAGCATAACATCAGCTTCAGCTGTAAAACTGGATGTCATTTCCTTCTGAATCCTTATCTCATTCTTCACCCTACCTCACCCACCTACTTCTATGTGCAAAAGTCCAAGGTGACTTCCAGAGACCTAAAGTCTTCAAATGCCAACTCAAGATTTTTTTAACTTAATTATCCATCCAAGAAAAAGGAAAATCAAACTCACTTCATATAATTTCCAATCTACTTTTCTCTTCCGGTTTTTTTTTTTTTTTCCTTTTCTTTTTTTTCTTTCTCTTTAGGCCATATGATTTAAATATTTTTCCTTAAAAAAAAAAATAGCCTTGGGGCGCCTGGGTGGCGCAGTCGGTTAAGCGTCCGACTTCAACCAGGTCAGGATCTCGCGGTCAGTGAGTTCCAGCCCCGCGTCAGGCTCTGGGCTGATGGCTCAGAGCCTGGAGCCTGCTTCCAGTTCTGTGTCTCCCTCTCTCTCTGCCCCTCCCCAGTTCATGCTCTGTCTCTCTCTGTCTCAAAAATAAATAAACGTTAAAAAAATAATAATTTAAAAAAATAGCCTAATGTCAAAATCTCCCCAGTTTGCAAACTGCCCAAAAGGAAAACAAAATAGAACTACCTAAAACTTTTTTAGCTCTATATCTTTTCCAACTTGTTTCTATTCATCATCGCAGAGCTAGTAAAGTTTGTGAGTATATATGAGAGAATCAGCCTAAATTGAACCCTGGCGTAATTCTATTTTGTTTCTATTCAGCAAACCTTCCTTCAGTACGTACTTTATGCAAGCATATTGCCAAGATATAGGGATGATTCTTGCTCCTCAGGATTTCAGAAACTAATGTGAGAAAGTGGCACATGAAATAGAACCTCAAAACAAAATGTCACATACTTTATTTGAAATTTTCAGAAAATGTCTGTATGTCTGCAGATTCCGATAGTAAGAAATATTGATCTTTGTGGTTCTTCCTTTTGAATAACATGTTACAGAAGACAGACACACTCCACAGGTTAATAGACACTTACAATCTTAATTTTCTAGGAAATGTGAAAAATCTGAAAATGCCTTTTGTTATCAATATTATTGATCTTCCAATAAACTGATTTAACTGAATTCAGTGGTAATGGATTAAAGTTGATACATTTCTGTACTTTAAAACTGAGTCATCAATGAACCTTTTTTTATTCTCTCATGAAGAACCTTCGTTATTCACTCACTAACCATGAAAATGGAGTGGTCTCATGGACAGGTGTGACTTGTTTGTTTTTATATTATTCTAGATGCCTTCTCAATATGATCCACTCTAGTAACATTGACTTCTTTCCTAAGTTCCACATTACATGATTGAGATGAAAGCGGACATATGCTTATTTCCCTAAACATGAACTATCACTCGTATCGATTCATAGTTATTGAATGGTAATGCAGAATATCATGATATTTTAGAGCATCTAAAACACACATTTAGCCTTTTTTTTCCAGTAGGAAAGGTAGAGAGGTCCAAGCAGAAAACATGGGTGAAATAAATTAAATGTATTGTGTACTGCATGTTATAAACATACTTAATATATTTGTAATACTTAAATATTAGGCATATCTATAATAATTGTTTTAAATATACAAAATATAATGAAAATATATTATATATTTTACTACAAATATTTTAATATCTACCATCATGATTTTACAATTTAAAAATAGTACCGGAGTCAAATTTTTTACAGGATAACTTATATGTGATGCTAAACAACTTTCTAGTAAATCTTTTTTGTTTCTAGTATTTCCAACTTTATGATAAAAATGCATAAATATAAATCTGATAGAAAAATATGTTCACTTATGTAACACTGAGGTCTTCCCTAAAATTAAGTAAAATAATCAGAGTGATGGGTCACTATTTATTTTTTTTTAATATTTTTTTATGTTTATTTATTTTTGAGAGAGACAGAGAATGAGTGGAGGAAGGGCAGGGAGAGGGAGATACAGAATCCAAAGCAGGCTCCGAGCTGTCAGCACAGAGCCCGATGTGGGGCTTGAACTCACAAACTGTGAGATCATGACCTGAGCCGAAACTGGAGGCTCAACCGACTGAGCCACCCAGGCACCCCCCGTGGGTCACTATTTAGAAAGCAACATTCCCATTCTAGTTTTTGTGAAATTATGCATACATAAATTTGTGACCATCTTCCTGTTAATATTTGACCACAACGGCCACATAACAATATCTAAAGGTTACTTTTTACATAAATGGATTTTAATAGATTTTCCAAACCAAAATAGTCTCTATGTGTCAGAGCTACAGTAAATTAATTACGCTTTGAAAGTAAGCAGCAGGAAGAAAATGACAAGTGTTTGCTGAATTTGATAGCTGAGCTTCCCTGAGCATGCTCAACCATGAATTAGAGTAAGAGAAAAATTAAATAAAATTGATAAGGGTTTCAGACAGAAAATATTGGAAAATATAGGAAAGAGATTACTATAGGATGATTGAAAATACGGTCAAGAAATGGAATTTGACTCCTCCTGTAACAAAAACAAGTAAATCCATCAGAGGAAAAAAAAATCAAAACACGTTTATTTGTTTTTGAGAGAGAGAGAATACAAGCCGGGAAGGGCAGAGAGAAAGGGGGATGGGCCGGAGGATCCAAGGCGGGCTCTGCGTTGACAGCAGAGAGCCCTGTGTGATGCAAAGCTTGAACTCACCAACCATGAGATCATGACCAGAGCCAAGTCAGATGCTTAAATGACTGAGCCACCCAGGCGCCCCAAAACAGATTTCTTTCAATATGCAAGAGCCCACGTTTAGAAAAGCAAGTCAAGAAGTAAAAAAGAAACGAATGGGATAGCTAGTAATATCAAACGCAATGTAACATGGAGACAAAAAATAATACCCAAATGTATGCCCCAAATCAAAACTTTTGCTCTATTTCCTCATCTATCTTATTTGTATTCCCTGAACTACCTCACCAATTTTGTTCAGGTATTCCCCAAGTGTTTTTCTGTCCTGTTTGGTCCAATAATTCCTGATGTATGTTCTTGTAGTAGGTCTTGAAAGCAAGAGAGGGCAATCCTGATCACGTAAGCCATGTGTAAAGCTACCATGCACTGTCTTGTCACATTCCATAGCCTCAGCAAATCACGTCCTAATTCCAAAGTCAATGAGTCAAAGAAGTGTACTTTACCCCAAGGTGGAGAGGGACAGGATGATAAATTGTTGAACAATAATAGAATGTATCACATTAGGAATTATTGTTCCAGTTTTACAGATAATTGAACCAAGACTTGGAAAGATTAAGCAGTTTGGTTAATGTTTTACAATTAGAAAACAACAAAGCTAGGATTCAAACACATTGCTATCTGATTCCAGCACTTAGAGTCTTAATTATAGGGTAATTATGATACTCCGATCCTCTTTCGATTGTATGAATATAACACAAAAAAGAAACACACACACACACACACACACACCCATAGTCTCTAGTTTGTATTGAATAGTATTGTCTCATAATTCCAGCCAATGGTATTCAATGTTTCTAGCACCATCTGTGAACTGCTGCTTGTTTTGAAATAAATGTAAACTATAACCAACAGAAACTATTATGGGGGCGCCTGGGTGGTTCAGTCACTTAAGCATCTGACTTCTGCTCAGGTTATGATCTAGCAGTCCATGAGTTCCAGCCCCATGTCGGGCTCTGTGCTGACAGCTTAGAGCCTGGAGCCTGCTTCGATTCAATGTGTGTGTCTCCCTCTCCCCCTTCCCTGCTCACACTCTGTATCTCTCTCTCCATAAAAAATAAATAAACATTAAAAAATTTTTAAAAGGAAACTTACTATTATGTGTCATTACTATTTTTTAATTCTCTATAAGAGAATATTGCCCTAAACATCGTCAGCCTGAAATTACCAGTAGAGCTCTTAATGTACATATTTTTCGAGGAATCTGCCTTTTTGGATTTTGTATCCTAAGACCACATAGAGACAAAATTTTCACATTTATTGAAAAGACATAGTATGCACAAGATAAAAATTGAGAATATAATTTAAAACAATTCAGTAACTGTATAAAAGGAGGAGTTAAAATTTACTATGTAATAATAGCCCTTAGTTAATGAAAAACTGAAGGATAAAACAGACAACAGATTGCTTAAGGACAGCCACGAACTCACATATTTATGTTGGTCTTAATGGTGCAGGGACAGTTCAATTAAACTTAATGGAAACAGCACTGAAGTAGGTATCACAGATTTGGTCTCTGTTTTGTTACTAACAAACTTGAGCAACCTGGGCTCAGTAACTCCCCTCTCCAAGTTGCAGAGTTAGATTATCTATATATTTTCTTTCGGTAGCAAATATTTTTGCACAAAGAAATCATTAGCGAAAAGCTAGGAATTGGGGGGGGGGAGGAGATTGTTAAAATAACATTACCAACTAGAACTGAGTATGATGGAGATAATACAAAGCAGTGAGACGCACGTATCTACCTCCTACCACATACTCGAGTTGAGTGAAAGATGTGCACACGCTAGCGGACGAAGGAGAAGGAGGGAGTTAGCACCACAATGTTATCTTTCCGGAAATGCAATCAGATTTTATAATAACCTCTTTAGGGACGTGAAAGAATGTTAGGCATAAAGAATGAAAAGAATCAGAAGCCTGCATTAGATGCATGCTATGCGGTCAAGCGCTTAATTAAGGGACTTGCCAAGAATCTTTGAACCATGTATTTTTCCTATTTCAAAAATCACTTTAGGGTTTTTCTCTGGCTCTTACTTGTTGGTCTCTTTAGATAAGGTCTCTTCTAGGCAAATGTATTTTTTGAATATCAAATGAAACCTTGACCCATATAAAGAAATTTAAATGACTTCTTAACTAGGTATACTTTATTCTACTTGGGCATTTAAAACAGTTAAACCAATGTTATTTTGGCTATTGGTCAACATTAACATTATACCCAAAAAGTGATGCCGATGACGGGGAGATCATCTCCATCATGAAACAAATCTGACCATTTTGACAAAATCTAATGTCAAAACAAAGGTTTTAAGTTAGCTTTAGTTAGTTTCCTCTCTTGACATACATATGCGTGTAAAATAACACGGCACTTTGTCTTTCACGGCTCTCATTTGCCACCTAATATTGAGGAAATTCCTTTTGTTCCCACAACATTTTAGGGTGATTTAATAAGCGGTCATGTAACTAAATTATTATACTGCGTGATACTGCTCGACAAGCAGTTTGTCTAAATGAAGATGGCCTAATATTAAAGCATATTTCTTTTCGGTTTATATTTGTTCATCAGCTTAAATGGGAAGCATCCTAAAGTTATAAAAAAAAAACAATTAAAAACTACTCTGCTGCATATCTCTTTTGTTGGTTTGCCCAGTGATGTAATTTATCGTTTGAGGTATTTTTAAATTTTCATAATAAAATCTCCTTCTTCCACAAGTGCACATTTTTTATTCTTCCCCACATGCATAGCTTTTAGGCCAAATTCAGTTGTCAGGGCCTGTTAATCAATATTATAAAAGTTTTATTTGAAGGTAAACATTTCTAAGAGTCTAGTTGGCTATTATCTGCTATTATACATGGTTCTAACTAACAGAAACTTCCAAAAGTACTAGAGTTTCCCCCCACTTTGCTAGATGACATCCAATGATAATGGCCTTAACATGATGGGAAATTAATTGAGAAAGCATTTCTACCCTGCCATAATTTTATCATCCGTTCTATTGCTGCTATTAGCAAGAATCCATAACCCCATGGGTGTTTCAAGTGAATCTCTTTTAGCAGAGCTAACAGTCTGGAGGTCATACTGTTAGCTACTCCCATCAGCCGGGTGTCAAATCATTGTCAAAAAGAAATTACTGGTGTATTCATTTTTTTAGCTTCTAGCCTTGCGCTGTGGTATATGAGATGATTTGTAGAGAACCATTGGGGAAAAAAAAAGAACACTGGTAGTCATTGAAGGCTTCTTTCACGTCAGCACTTAGTCGAGTCACTACAAATTAACTTGGATGTGCGAGACACTGCCTGCAATTGCATTCGCATTTTAGACAGGGTTAGAAAATCCTGGATTCTAATTCTTCTTGGACATAATTTCTTCCTAAATGAATGACACCACAGAGAAAATCAGTGCCACTTGCGATATGAAACATGACTGTTAAGAACCGGTACAGCGTTCCCTCATCGTATTGAAAACATATAATTGCATCATTGCACAAACGGTAGGAAAGGAAGCTTACTGTATTAATGGCTCGTGTCCCCTGTTATCATTGGACTCTATCCATAATGCGGTGGTTTCCACACGTGCATTTTAGATATGCTAAATGTAATTTGGACACACATACACGCGCACACACACACACACACACACACGATAAATAAAATTCAGAGGGGAAAAATAATTCTATAAAATCTATTATTTGTATTCTGCTCCCCCCTCCGTTCCCATATAGAACAAGCACTTAATCTCCAATATATATTTACTATACCTGTTTTCACAACAAAGCACTTCAGACTGTCAAGATTTTTTGATATACTTGTATACCATAGATATACAACATAGTTAAATGTTCCCAGGCTTGGAGTTTGTGTAAATTACCTGCAGACGATAGTTGATGTTTTCCTAGTAATATTTTTTTCAATGAGTTGGTATAGGAAGGGCCACTGTCTATCTTGTCTCCACTGGTATTTAAGTAAATGGAAACAATAACTGAAATATGGCATAGGATAATGGTGTATCAGAGGACTTTATGAACATCCTAAATCAACTGATCTTGGGAAAATAAAATACTGCTCTGACAAGCCCAGACATACTAAGTGTATGGTTACAGTTTCTGAAATCTCTCACACATACCTTCATGGCTTTGCAAGTTTATTATAAGATGGCTATGCCAGACTGCAGCGTCCTTCTTTCAAGTGGACTTTCTGAATCAATGGTAGTGTTGAACTCTTCAAAGTATGACACATAGGCTAACATTTTTCTTATGAAGGCAAAGAGGGGAAATAAAAGTAACCAGAGTTTAATACTAAGGAATATATAGTAACACAGATATTACTTATTCCAGCTAAGAATTGGAGGCAATAATAGCCACAGTTGAGAAAATATTCTCTAGAATTTAAAAATAAATGTAAACAATTGCATTTATACGCACTGAAAATAGTTTTCTAGAAAAGGCACATTGCCTTCTAAAGCCCTGATGATTGTCTCTTAACTTACGTATATCCGTCATTCATGAATTTGGCAAAAGTCATTTTGAACCTATTCATATTTCCATCAGTATGTCCTTCATGTCTCCTTCAATGCCCTCAATGTTTTCTGTCAAATATTAAATATATGATCATAAAAGGGAATTTGAAAACAAAGATGGCATACAGACAAGTAGTCAAAATGTGTTGCATTTTAAGCATTAGAGCAAAGTTAAATATGTGTCTAGACTTTTTAAAAGTGGAGTGTATGCTTTAAGTTTCAAATATAATATTTCCTATGTGATAAAATGGTTACTGATTTTAATGAGAGCAACTTATCATTATAAAATTGTTGTTTCAACCACGGATAAACGAAAAGAAGTTTCCAGAGAAAATACCTTTTTAAAAAATGTTTTAAGTGATTAAAATATTTTAGCTATTTTCTGATTCATTTTGAAATCACTGACAACTAAAATCATATCTAAATTGTTAAGTATATGCAATCACTGATAAGAAGACATTTTTTCTCTGCACTTTAATCATAATGATTTCAGGACTTAGTGTATGAAAAATTAAAAATTTGTCCAGAGAGCAGTACAATAATGAAAACTATGGTTAAGTGACAGAACATTGGGCTATTGTATTGCTGGACAGTAATATTTAGCGTAAGTGTGAAAAATGTGAATACTTTCCAAGAGATTTCAAATACGTTACAAGGAAGGATATTCCAGAGGTATAAAACTAAGAAACATATTCTTTTTGTTTTACTTTTAGAAATCCAGGAGATATTTGATTTAGGCTAAATAAATATCTGTATTAATTTGGGGTCATTTGAAGTGCTTACATTCACCAAAAATAATCACAAAAATTGGGCTTTAGAGACTAATAAATTCCAACTCATCTATTAATTCTAACTAGAAATGTGTGGTTTGGTCTCATCTTGATTTTTGTCATACTCTAAAACATTGCTTCTTATGTGTTACTCAAAAGCCTTGGAAAATATTGACTCCAAAATAATATGAATGTAACATTATTTTTTGTGCATTTATAACTCCACACACATGCAGATTCTTATCTATCTAAAAGGATCATAAACTCTGAGCACCTGGGTGGCTCAGTTGGTTGAGAGTCTGATCAAAGGATCAAGTCCCACATGGGGTTCTGTGCTAAGCATGAAGACTGCTTAAGATTCTCTCTCTCCCTCTGCCCCTCTCCTGTATGTGCTTTCTTTCTGTTGAAAAGAAAAGAGAAGAGAAGAGAAGAGAAGAGAAGAGAAGAGAAGAGAAGAGAAGAGAAAGGAAAGAGAAGGGAAGAGGAAGGGAAGGGAAGGGAAGGGAAGGGAAGGGAAGGGAAGGGAAGGAAAGGAAGGGAAAGGAAAGGAAAGGAAAAGGAGCATAAACTCTTACCTTTGAATTAATAACTTACTTTTTTGCTCTGACATTTAGTAGAAGAAAGCACTATTTAAAGAAAAAATTACATATTTTTTAATTTCTCTCTTTAAGATCAACTGATTTCTTTTTTAATTTTTTTTAATTTTTTAATTTTATTTTTTTTTAATTTTTTTTCAACGTTTTTTGTTTATTTTTGGGACAGAGAGAGACAGAGCATGAACGGGGGAGGGTCAGAGAGAGAGGGAGACACAGAATCAGAAACAGGCTCCAGGCTCTGAGCCATCAGCCCAGAGCCTGATGCGGGGCTCGAACTCACGGACCGGGAGATCGTGACCTGGCTGAAGTCGGACGCTTAACCGACTGCGCCACCCAGGCGCCCCTAATTTTATTTTTGATAGAGAATCTCAAGTAGGCTCTACACTCAGCACAGAGCTTGATCGGGGTGGGAGGCTCAATCTCATGACCCTGAGATCATGATCTAAGCCAAAATCAAGAACTGGTTGCTTAACTGACTAGGCCATCCAGTTGCCCCCTAATTTTAGTTTTTAAGTAATTTCTACACCCAACAAGGAACTCGAACTCACAACCCCGAGATCAAGAGTTGCACGTTCCAGCCACTGAGGCAGCCAGGAGCCCCAGATCCATTAATTCTCTTAAACTAGAATAAAACTACACATATGATTAAGGGCGCAAAATATTTTCCATATGTATTATGCATGTTTTAATATCCGCATTATTGTATTTAGTAGTGCAATCCTTAACTAAATATAATTGCATTTGTTTTTTTCTTAAGCAGTGCAAAAAATTCAGTAAATAAGAAACGTACAACTTTGACTCAACGCAAGACATCTTTCAGGAGCAAACTTTGCTCAGGAATAGTGTTAACGTACTATTTCCTGCAATGATTTCTTTACACAGAAGCTGAATTTTTGCTTTGAATTGCACATTATAAAATGCCTGTTGAAAAAAAAATATTTGCATCATATTTATTAGATTTTTCATTTGTTCCTTTCTAACTGTGTTTTGCTCTGTCAACTGTTTGTTAGAAGATTTCCCTCGAGAGAAAATTGAGCTTCATATCCGTGCTCATAGATCACAGTGTGAGTACTAGCTTGCTGCACTCCACTTGGCAGGTAGGAATATCCTGAATAACACTGAAATATAATTGGCTTCAGCTCCTGGTACTGTCCCCTGAAATTGCTTCATTCTTATATCACCTCACCTAAGCAGCAAAGACATACTTTAAATTCAGACAGCCTTAAATTGCGGTATTACAGCTTTTTTTTATAAGCCTCAAGAGTTACTAAGGTGACAAAAACTGCTTGTTTTTCGAAATATTCCATATATTTTACTGAGGTGTAGATGTGGAGGTAGTTACAGGAATTACAAAGCACCGACAGAACTAACTACATTTGGCCTTTGAATAATATCCGCTGGGTTTTGTGTTTATATCCTGTTTCTAACCCAATTGCCTGAGACTACCGCATTCAATATTAAAAGACAAACTGTTCTTTCTTTCCTATTAATTGAAGCAGCACTTATTGCTTATATTGTTAATATACTAAACATGTGTTTGAATATGGTCCTTGGCCAAATTTCATAGCCAGTGGTTTAAGAACACAGAGGATACACTCCAGACCTGATTAGCTCGTTTCCCAGGATAGTGAGGGGGGAAGGGTGGTTGGAAGCAGCATCGGTAATTTTTCAGCTCATTAGGTGCATATTCATCTTAATGGGGCATCAAAGTTTAAAACTATAATGCATTCCCCTCATTTAATCCACCAGAGAATATGCACAGTAACCACATGAAAGCAGAAAGGATTTCAACACTTTGAAGCTGCACAAGCAGGTGTCATCTTTCCCTTTAGGCGGAATGGAAACGGAAACTTGATTAGTCTAATTCGGCCTCGGTAACCCCCTTTGCCGCTCCCTTGCCATCCGGAGCGGATGGAGAGCAGTGCATCACGGCAGATAAAACACAAACTGAATTGCTTTCAGCTACATTTGCAGAGAAAGGGGGTGGGAGGGAAAGAAAGATGACCGAAGTCATAGTCTCGCCAATAAACGCAGTTTTATTCATTCTCAGCACACACACTCATTAGCACCCCTTTTTGTATAACATGTTCTGCTAGAGGCTGCACAGTGAACAGTATCAAAATTCAGGAAAACATCAAGAGAGGGCATAATAGTTCTCTTGCGTCCTGTCTGAACCCAGCCTTAAAGATTTTAAACAAATACGAAACTTTTCAACTTACTCTTCACAATCTAACTTAACTGGTCATTTACACTTTATCTGTTGTATACTTGTTTTCGTGCTCAGATAAAAATAATCTATTGTATTAGTTTTGCTATAGAGAGTGTAAGGCTTCTTATTGGTCCTCTCCAAGTAAACATATGAATATTAACTTGTAGTTAATGTCTGATTCAAATGAATGGTTGGAGTTCTTTCCACCTTCGTTCCAGGTAACACGGGAATCCTCCCATTTTAATTTTGGGGAGAAAAGGAACATGGAAGAAAGGAGGGTAACTCTTTTTGGTAGAATAAATTCCCTTCGGAACATTTTTAGTATTTCTTTCATTGCATTTTATGTAATTACTTACTTTAATCCAAAAGTAAGAGGATAATTCAGTGATGCATGATATGTTTCTAAATTATCTGAAGTATATCTTTGCAGTTAGAGTAAATTATTTGCATTTATGTGATTTGGCATGAAGTATCCCAGGAAACCCTCAAAGTACATATGTTTTCACATGACACTGAAAATTTATAAATGGGAGTGCTGTCCCCAAGGGCTTGAAGACGTAAGGCTGTTTTGCAAAAACTTCAAGACTCGGAGGCATATGGTAACATAAAATAGCTTATTAATAAGAAATGGCCAATCTATTAAAAAAAAAAAACTTTGGAAGTAAAACATTTGGTCTCTACATCGTCGTTACAAGACTGTCAATGAGTGACTCAAGGGTGAGGTCCAGGCCACTTTTCCTGGCACGTAGTAGGTTCCAGTTAATAAATACAGAAACACAAAAACAGGGAAAGTTAATATGAAACTAATTCATACTAAATATTATCATGCTTATAATTGTAAATTAAATATTGACTGATGATGCAAACTTACCAGATTTTTATAATAAGCTCGTAATGATTTAAACACATTAGTTGGCTAAATTTAAGCTCAATAGCTCTACATTTTCTTGAAATGACTTGAGGCTAAGGAAACATAGTCTGAAATGTGCCTCTAGAAATCACTTTGTCTGGATGAAACATTTGTCTTAAGAGCACATATTTCTCGTGGGCAATGCATACATGATAATGTGTAACGTATACATTTCACTTGGTAAAGTTCATTACTTTATATCTACATTATTTGTGTATACCCAAATATGGTAAATAGGCCCTAAAGTTAAAATGGCAGTGTGGTATGGTCAGCATACACAACAGATAGTCTGGCCCTTTATGCCTTAGAGTTTTTCTTCTTTCCTTTATCTTCCCAAGGCCTCAAAGCCTTAAATTACTCAGATTTGCATTTGATAGCCTGATTAAATCAGTTGAAATTCAGATATGAAATGATGACAGATTAATAATGTCATTAATCGTCCCCAAAGAAGACTATAAAAGATCTCCAGTTAACACGAGTTAAGAAATGGTGCTTTTCTCTGGCGTGACTCAAGGTGTTTTTCTCAATCCACAAGCTGCAGGCACTTCCTTTTTTCTATGATATACAGCAAGTAAACCCGAGAATAAAACACACAGAAGCATAATTTGCCACACACTTGAACTCTTCCCCACTTTTTTGAGGGATTATGCATTTAAAGGAATTTAGTAAAAAAAAAAAAAAAAGAGTCCTCTTCTTAAGAGAAGAGAATAATTTGCAGAACAATAGGTTAACTGCCAATTGTGAGAAGAACAAGGGATGTTTCAGCATCCACACAATGAGCCCTCAGTTTAAGGTTCAGAATTTCTACCAAGTTAGATAGAAAAAATAAAATAATAGTGTGATAAACTGACAAGAGTAATCATACATTAACCCCATTCCTGTTTGAAACATGCTTTTTTGTAACCCTCATCATAAGAGCAAAGTCCCCGCCAAGAGTCCCAGAGTTTTTGAGGGGAAGGGTATTTTTTATTTATATCCTTCATATTGCTAGTGTAAATTAAAGACATATTAACTCAATAAGGTACTTGAAATCTTTTTTTTTTTTTTTAATTTTTAATGTTTATTCTTGGTAGAGAGTGTGTGAATGGAGGAGGGGCAGAGAGAGAGGGAGGGAGACACAGAATGTGAAGCAGGCTCCAGGCTCTCAGCTGCCAGCACAGAGCCCGACGCGGGGCTCGAACTCACGAACCATGAGATCATGACCTGAACGAAAGTTGGACGATCAACGAACAGAGCCACCCAGGTGCCCCTAGAATTCTTGACAATAGTCTTGAAAAGTGTCAAGTTTAGGGGCGCCTGGGTGGCGCAGTCGGTTAAGAGTCCGACTTCAGCCAGGTCACGATCTCGCGGTCCGGGAGTTCGAGCCCCGCGTCAGGCTCTGGGCTGATGGCTCAGAGCCTGGAGCCTGTTTCCGATTCTGTGTCTCCCTCTCTCTGCCCCTCCCCCGTTCATGCTCTGTCTCTCTCTGTCCCGAAAATAAATAAACGTTGGAAAAAAAAAATTGAAAAGTGTCAAGTTTATATGATATTAGGTTATTGCTTTTATGATTCACTGGTGTGATATCTGAAGTTCTAGGGGAAAGTTTGTCTGTTTTCCCCAAAAGCAAGATAATTATAACTATCACATAAGGCTGCTTGATAATTAAATGAGTTGATATATGTAGAGCACCTAGAATCATAATAGACGCAGAAAGTCTCTATATAAATATTATTAATTATGACTATGCCAACCAGGGAATTCATCTTTGACATTTCCTTCTTTTTTTATTCCACGAATCTAGCTAATAACATGGCATAAGCGAGTAAAAGCCTTGCATTTCTTACCACTGCCTAGGTACATTTCCTGTCCTCTCTCTACTATAAGCTCTGTTCACTTTTTGCCTTTAATATTAGGCACCACGCTTCACCAAGGAATCTATGTTGCATAACACTTCCAAGCCGGTGGTATTGATGACATCTTACATGATGCCATCATCACTTTTTTTTTTTTTTTTTTTTTTTAATTTTTTTTTCAACGTTTATTTATTTTTTGCGACAGAGAGAGACAGAGCATGAACGGGGGAGGGGCAGAGAGAGAGGGAGACACAGAATCGGAAACAGGCTCCAGGCTCTGAGCCATCAGCCCAGAGCCCGACGCGGGGCTCGAACTCCCAGACCGCGAGATCGTGACCTGGCTGAAGTCGGACGCTTAACCGACTACGCCACCCAGGCGCCCCACATCATCACTTTTAAAACTGAGAATGGCTCTTTATTTTCAGTGGAACCAGTTGTGTCCTTTTCCCTGGCTTTTAAATTCATTCGAATTTGATCCTAGGATACCTATCAACCCTGAGCTCTTACTACTCCTGCTTTTCACATGCAAATAACAGGACACTCTACTCAAGCTGGCTTAAGAATATTAAATGTATAAACTGAACAAAAGCTTGTCAATAGGCTGGACTCAGAGACAGTAGATGCAATAAATGGTTCAAGTTCTTTCTCTCCTTCACAATGCTGGCCTTACCCCAAGGCTAGTTGCTCCCAAGTGAGTAGAATGGCCTCATGCCTCCATGTTCCTTTCATTCCCCAAGGTGGCCAACACATTTGCCTTGCCTTGCCCTGGTAAGGCAAGAAAAGTGGGATTACCGTGACTTGCTTCTAGTATGAGCTGGGGTAGAATCAATATCGGTGATTCAACCACAGAATCTATTAGAGGTGCTAAATTTAGTTGAAACTCACTAAATTCCTTTTGATTGATCAATGCTTCAAAATCCGTTTATATTGCCAATTTATAAAGTGGAAAAGAACCGATAAGAGTTATTGAGGGCTGGGATTGATCCATCACGCTTTCATATGCTATACGAAATATCAGATTATTTTGGGAGATACAGATGTGGGATTTAGTCCAAGAGTGACCATTCACTAGCAGTGCGAACTTGAGAGAGTTCTTTACCCTCAATAACTCTCGGTTTTTTCAGTTGTAAAGGGAGTGTGAATACAGAACATACTTAATAAGATGGTTTTCATACCAAATAAGAAATGAAGTGCTTCATCCAGTGTGTGCTACATAATAAGCTCATGATAAGTCTTGGTTATCTTTTCCAAGATAAATGAATTATAGCCAATTAAGGCAAATGTTGCAGAAATACATTCTAAATTAAGTGGAAATCTGGATGATAAAAAAATTACTTAATTTGATTCAATACTGTAAAAATAATCAGTTAACAGGGGATTTCCTGGTGGGAAACACTGAGAAACTTGGTATACTATGTGTAAAAGAATGATTTGCAATGCGTAACGTTGCAGTTGTTTGTTTAAAATTAGTGATTCTACTAATAACAAACATTTATGTAGTCACAGGAATTTCAGAGTTTATCATGCAACTGATTAAGCAAGGAGTTTTTTTTTTCCACAGGTAGTTCAAAAGAAGATACCAGATGAGCACTGTTTATTCAGGCATTCTGTATTATGGGTCTAAATGCATGCATTTCTAGTATACCCACGCAGCCTACTGTTATTCATGGGTGGACAATTTAGATTTAGTCAACCTGAAGCACTGATCAAAAAGAATGACCCCATTCTTCATGGCTTCCCAGCAATCCACCTGTAGGGTGCTTTGCTTGAAGCTGAGATTCTGTTCATGCTGAAAGTGTTTCTTCTGGCCTCCCTGCTTGAACTCATCCTCTCCAATTCCAATTCAAAAGCTCTTTGGGAATCCTGCTGTCATACTCTCTTTACCAATCTCCAGCCCAGCCGTGTTTCATTAATCATCATCCCAGAGCTGGCGAAGACATGGTGGATGGGAACCTTGTCCTTCATTTCTGTGCATTTGTTAGAGCTCATGGGCGATGCTGTTCAAGCAGATTGACTCAAAGCCTGCAGATATCATACTTTTAAAGGCATCGAAGAGCACTGACATTACTACGACTTAATAGAACTTTACTTTTCGGTGCAGCTTGATATCTCTTTAAAATCGCTGCTCACAGGGGCGCCTGGGCGGCTCAGTCGGTTGAGTGTCCAACTTTGGCTTAGGTCACGATCTCACGGTTTCTGAGTTTGAGCCCTCCATCGGCTCTGTGCTGACAGCTCCAAGCCTGGAGCCTGCTTTGGTTTCTGCATCTCCCCCCTCTCTCTACCCCTCTCCTGCTCACGCTCTGTGTCTCTCTGTCTCTCAGTAATAAATAAACATAAAAAAACAAATAAATAAAAATTAAATATACATTTAATTTTTTTTTAAATGGGGCCCCCAAAGGGCTCAGTTGGTTAGGCGACCGTCTTTGGCTCAGGTCATGATCTCGCAGTTTGTGAGTTCGAGTCCCGCTTCGGGATCTGTGCTGACAGCTTAGAGCCTGGAGCCTGCTTCGGATTCTGTGTCTCCCCTCTCTCTGCCCCTCCCCTGCTCATCCTCTGTCTCTCTGTCTCTTAATAATAAATACACATTAACAAAATAATTTAAAAAATCACTGTTCCCAAGAGGAAAAGTCCCCTCCATTTCCAACTCTGAGCGTGGACACAACAGTTTTGATGGTGTGTGAGACTCCTATGCAGCAAGCTAGTCCACAGTGCCTGCAGCTGGGTTTGTCGCCCATACAGAATTTTGCTCAATTTGGAAAAGTGTGGCAATTTCACCTTCTTAGACAAAGGTATTAAGAGAACAATAAAAATTTCCCATCTCTTTAAATACTGTCCTTGGGAAGTTAGTTAACCTTTTTATGCTACTGAGCTTCCTCTCTTTTTTGGGAAATTAAAGAAAATGTACAGTTTTAATAAAAAACTTGAAGTTGGAAGGGTCAGTGGTGAACATCCATCCTAATTTTTTTTTTTTTTTTTTTTTTTTTTTTTACAGATGGAAAACCTGAAACCCAGAGCTGCTTGCTCAGCATTACTCTTTAATATTATTATCACAGCTCTGACAGTTACTGAGTATGCCTTGTTCTGGCAATCGAAGTAGGAAAAAGTCTTCGCATCAAAGTGTTCTCAAATAACGTGATTGTGAAGACAGACAAATATAGCTTATCTGTCTTCCATGGTGGGTGACAATAACAAAGGATACGTAAGACATTTTTTTCTTTTGAAAATCGACAAAAGACAAGAATGGCAAAATTGCCGATAGTACGTAAGAACGTGAAAAATATGAAGTAAAAATTAAAATAGTACAAACGTATCGGAAAAGGCTGTCTCATGTGCATAGTCTTTCGACCTACGCTCGGCCCCTTGAATACCTTGGGCCTGGAACACTTCCTTACCAGGAGATAAAGAGTTCACACAGGGGGCACCTGGGTGGTTCAGGCGGTTAAGCTTCCGACTCTTGGTTTCAGCTCCGGTCATGAACTCATAGTTTGAGAGTTCGAGCCCTACATCTGGCTCTGTGCTGAGTACTGAGTCTGCTTGGGATTCTCTCTTTCTCTCCCTCTCTCTCTGCCCCTGCCACGCTCTCTCTCTCTCTCTCAAGATACATAAACTTAAAAAACAAACAAACAAAAAGAGTTCACACAGCTTGTGTTGGATCTTGTTATAAGCTCAATGAGCAAGCTTTTTGTCTCTGCTAAAGGTGTTTGCATCATATGGCCCCCAGGCAACCCCACTGTTATATCTGTTCTCCCCAAGGGACAGGGTCCTTGTACTACAACATAGAATTAGCATGCCTAGACTAATCCCTGCGTCCATCACCGGGAGAGACCCTTTGGGACTGATGCCCAGTACTGAAGCTGATTTTGTTCTGTCTCTTCTCTAGGTAAGCAAAATATTGTCTCAACCAGTGCTTGACTGTACTGTAGTTTCCTTGGTGACTCTAATATAAAGAAACAAGGGGCAGAAGTGTTTACAGTTCTCCTCTCGGCTTGGTAACACATAAAACACGCATTCTGCTCACATAAATATGATTTCCATCAGGCAACTATATTTGAAATAGAAACAAAATATTCAAACAAAAATTACTTTAGCTAGTTTTGGTTTTTGGGTGTGGCGAGGTGCTGGGCTGGCATAGTTTATACCAGTGAGAAAGCAAATATTGTTATACCCTGCTTTTTACAGAGACCAGCGTGGGAAAGAGAAAGGATGAAACTCAGAAGAGATGGTATATCATTTACCAGACTATTGGCAGTTGGAACAGAAAGCTTCATTCTTCCGGATAGTAATGTATAGGGAAATTTCTGGACACTGTCAGGGAGAACAAAGAGAAGAGAAGAGGCCAAAGCCTGGACTAACTTTTAAGTGATTTGCATTTCTGCTACATGAACATCTGCTATGTCCCCAAATACCAGTAAAGTCTGGCCAGGTTCAAATGTACATGAGCGGATATTGACGAAATCAAGGAAAAGTAACTGCCAATGTGAACGGTACAGGAGAAAGAAAAAAATAGCCTCCGAAGGTGAGATACCAGGGAATTTGTCGATTAGCACAAGATAACCCTAAAAACAAAAACAAACAAACAAAAGCTAGAATAAAAAAAAAAAAGTCTGACTCTTTGGGGCTGTTTCTTATTTTTAACACATTTTTGTTTTGTCTTTTTTTTTTTTTCTTTTCTGTTTCAACTCATGCACTGAAATGCACTTTGGTAGATTCTGTCGACTGGCCCCATGCTGCCTATCCTTCCTCGACCATCTTACTTTAGCTTTGTTTGCTATTTATTGCTGTTATTCTTGGTGTTATAGTAGTTAAAGCACACATCTGACCATATCGTTCCACTCCTACTAAATACTTCCATATCTTTCAAAATATTTTTTACAGAAACTATGATGCCATTATCACACCCACAAAATCAACAATGCTTTGTTAATACCATAGAAAATTATAGCCAATTCATGGTTTCCTATTTATCTCAAAAAAATGCCATCTGGAATTAGGATCCAAACAAAGATTACTCTTGTATTTGATTGTAACGTCTTCTAATCTTCTTTTAATCTAGAATAATCATATGTATTCTTTTTTTTTAATTTTTTTCTCAATGCCTTTGAATTATTGAAGAAAAACCTGATACTTTGTCCCATAGAACAGCCTATGGCTGAATATGTATGGTTGCCCCATCGTGTTGTCATTTAACCTGTTTCTTTCACTCTGTATTTACTATAAATTGAAAGTTAGTCTAACTTTTTATTGCTTAGGTTTGGCTCAATTTCTTGGCAAGAATACTTTTATATTCTTGACAAGAATAATATTATAAGAAATACTAATTCTATATGAATACTTCATATCGTATGACATCAGAAGGCATCTAATGTCTGGCGATATTACCAATCATTGCATTCAGAGGATGGAATCAAGCTTTATAAAAAGCACAAGCTTATCTCTTTAACCCTCTGCCCTTCACCATTCTTTCTTCTTCCTCTCAGGAATGTTGGCGTGGTGTCTGAAGGTTCACTATACATCTCGTGATCAAAAAGACAAAACTCACAAGCAGAGCAAGAAGATAAAAAAAAAGGCATAGACACGTTACGGTAAAGACATAGGAATTCCGTGGCCAGTCTAATTCTTGATTTATTGTTGAGTGAAAAAAAATGAATCTCCCATTGAAGCTGTTATTGCTTGAAATTTCTGCCATTTGCAACTATATGCGACATTGATTCACCTCTTTTTCACATCGTCCCTCAGCAATACTCGTTCTGTATGCACTAGGAAAGCTCTCCTGGTTATTTGGAGCCAGCACCTGCTCTGATTAGCAAGTGGCCACATCCATGCTCGTCTCTTCACTGAGATTTCAAACGCATGCCCTGTGCTTTGCTTTAACTTTAAAAATGTGAATCTTAAGGGTACCTACTTCTTAGTTTTATTGTGAGAACTACATTAATTCAAATAAACTACCAGAGATAAACCATAGCGTCTGGTATACAGTAAGTAGACTTCCTCTTCCCATTCCTTCTTCAGATCATTGAAACAAGCATCAGGGTGAGGTAGCAACTGACATTTAGTATCACCCAGGAACCGCACAACTATATTTGTCATCGATTATTCCTTAATCATCTGAGGCACTCTCTTTCGAAGCTGTTACTACCCAAACCTTTACATAGGAATTATTTGCTCGTGAAGAGAAAAACCATTGTCATGCAGAACTGGAGACAAAAAATAATAGTAAATTATGTGTTCGTATCAAGATAGAAGTCTAAAAAATGGGGACAGGGAACCTATTACAGGTAGCTCAATAAATACAAGTTACCAACATCTAAGTTTCTGTTTATTCAGTCTAAATTTGTATATTAAAAGGAAGGCCACACCAAACATGTGGGGGAAGCTATGGCAGAGGTTGATCAGCTAGCTGAGAATGATGAGTTTATCAACCTGGTGAGATATATTTAAGATAAAATAATTTTCTGAGCAACATCTCAAGTCGACCAAAAGCTAGTAAATCAGTAAGGCAGATTTGATTTTCCTAAAAAAATAAAAGACTCTGTCTTGACCACAAAAAAGTAGATCTGGGTCAAGTCCATAGTGGAAATACAATTTTGGGGCCAGTAAAACATCTTGCTGGTTCAGGGAATCAGAGCAAAAGGGCTTTGAAAGGGAAGTGTTTAGACGTCTGAGGTGTTTGAAACACTTATGAATGAACTCCAGGGATGCCCTCACTCAGAAAATTAGATCGTCCTATAATCAGAGAGCATTACAATAGGAATTTGACTTCCCACATGATGGAATAAAGAGGTGGACAAATCCACTTGCTAAAAGCAACTAGAAAGCAGGACAATGTTCAAAGCCAACAATGTTTTCAGCATTCTGGAATTTGACCAAAGGTATATAACTCAGCAGTGTTTATTCATGAAACAAACACATTTATTAATGTGGACTTCGGGTAAGAACAGTGCAGGTGTGTGGCCTTCTCGGCCGTGGCTCCTTCCCTTTCTCCCTACTCGCAGCCTGATCAGGTTCAGTCATCATGGTACTTCAGCCAGGGCATGGCCATGGCAAGCGGTGGAAACCAGCTGCTTTGCTGTTGCTGCTGCCCTAAGACACTTCTTTGCAGTGTAGTCAAAGTGTTGGTTCAATAGCAAGAACACAGGCAGAACCAACAGATGAACCGGGGATTTAACAGAGACTTCCAGAGATGAGACAGCCACACATCCAGGAGCCACCAAAGACTACACACATGTGCCCAAGTGGCAAGCGTGGACACGGGCCATCCACACTTCCTAGGTCCACAAGACTGGTGGGACCAAATGACACTCAGAAGAGTCACAACAGCCCAGCAGAACATAAGAAGTGGGGAAGATTTTAAAATGACCTGAAGTTTGAATGTATCCTTCAGCCCATGCCCAAATCCATCATGCAAGGGTTGACGTTTTTACTGGCTTAAATTCTTTGAGCACAAATTTTGACTCACCTTCGGATGATCTCTAATCTATGCCAACAAAGGAACCGTGACTTAAAAATAAAACCAACCAAAAATTTGAGCAGAGATCAATGACCTTACATTTCCAGGGAGACATGCTACACTTACACAGGCAAGTTTATAAACAAACAAATAAACAACAACCCAGTTTGGGGGTAGGGGAGAGCCAAATGTAGAATTGTTAATATAGGGGCGCCTGGGTGGCTCAGTCGGTTAAGTGGTTAAGCTGAAGCGTCCAACTTCACGTCCTGTCATGACCTCACAGTTCGTGAGTTGGAGCCCCGAGTCCCGCTCTGTGCTGACAGCTCAGAGCCTGGAGCCTGCTTCCGATTCTGTGTCTCCCTCTCCCTCTGCCCCCTGCCTTGCTCACACTCTGTCTCTGTCTCTCAAAAAGTGAATACACGCTAACAAACAAAAAAAGAATTGTTAATATATTTTCAAAAACATCCAGTATTCAACTAAAAATCAGTAGACATTGCAAAGAAACAAGAAAGTACGACCCAACCATAGAAAGAAGAATGCCCCAAGGTGTTAAATTCAGAAAGACTTCAAAGGAGTTACTATAAATGGATTGAAACAATAATAAGAGCCATGTTTTGTTTTGTTTTTTTATTTTCTTTTTACATTTATTTATTTTTGAGAAACAGAGTGAGACAAAGCATGAGCGGGGAGGGGCAGAGAGGCAAGGAGACACAGAATCTGGGGCAGGCTCCAGGCTCTGAGCAAGCCATCAGCACAGAGCCTGATGCAGGGCTCGAACCCACAAACTGTGAGATCATGACCTGAGCCGAAGTCAGACGCTCAGCCGCCTGAGCCACCCAAGTGCCCCAAATAAGAGCCATGCTTAAAGAAAAGCATGGCAACAATGTTGTAGTGAATGGATAATTTCAAAAAAAGATTAAAAATTATTTTTAAACAGGATCAAATGAAAATTGTGGAGTTGAAAAGTGCATCAAATAAGATGCACAATTCACTTGAAAGGCTCAATAGCAGCTATGAGAAGGCAAGAAATAATTAATTAACTTGAAAATAAAACAATAGAAATGATTCAATCTGAAGAACGGGGGGAGAGGGGAATTGAATAAAACCAAACAGTCATAAATCTGGGGAATGATATCAGTTCTACCAACACATGAGTGATAGGAGAAGAAGAAAAAGAGACAGTGAAAAATGTCAAAAGATATATTTGAAGAAATAATAGCTGAAAGCCTCCCCAATATGATTTTTCAAAAGACAATCTACCTAACAAAAAAACTGTAAAAAAACTAAAATAAAATCCAAGCTCAGTAAAGATAAACAGATTCACGCTGGGACACAGAGTCGAACCGTCGGGAAACAAAGACCAAAAGGAAATTTTGAAAACAGCAAGAGAGAAATGATTCATTCACATATTAAATGGACAGGAGAACAACATTAAGAATAAAAGCTGACTTCTCTCAAAAACTGGTGGCCAGAAGCAATGGGTTGGCAATTCAAAACCCTTAAAAACAAAACCAAGAAAGATCTACCAAGAACTATCTATCCATTTTAAAATGCAAGTCTAGGAGCACCTGGGTGGCTCAGTTCGTTAAGCATCCAACTCTTGATTTTGGCTCAGGTCATGATCTCAAAGTTTGTGAGATCTAGCTCTCCGTTAGGCGGCTCTCACCTCCATGAGGACCCTGCTTAGGATTCTCTCACTCCGTGTCTCTCTCTCTGCCCCTCTCCCACTCATGTTCTCCCTTTCTCTCAAAATAAGTAAATAAACATTTAAAAAAAATAAAATGCAAGCCAAATAAAAACTTTTTTCATAAAGCCTAAAGAATGTATTATTACCAGACTTGCCTTACAAGAAATTCTAAAAAAATAAATAAACACTTCATTTTTTTTTCTTTTTTTTTTTTTTTCAACGTTTATTTATTTTTGGGACAGAGAGAGACAGAGCATGAACGGGGGAGGGGCAGAGAGAGAGGGAGACACAGAATCGGAAACAGGCTCCAGGCTCTGAGCCATCAGCCCAGAGCCCGACGCGGGGCTCAAACCCACGGACCGCGAGATCGTGACCTGGCTGAAGTCGGACGCTTAACCGACTGCGCCACCCAGGCGCCCCAATAAATAAACATTTCAGACTAAGAGAAAGTGACATTAGATGTTAAATCAAATCTGCAGGAAGAAATGAAGAACACTGCAAATATTAAATATATGAGTAAAAATACCATAAAGGACTATTGACTTGTTCTCATTTCTTTTCATAACTTTTTATCTGACGTGATTGTACAAAGCAATTGTTATAACATGGTGTTGTTGGATTTATAATATATATAGATATAATATATATGGCAATAATTACAATATAGATGGCAATATATATGGCAACATTGTTTTACTCTTCCTATTTCCTTCCATCTTTCCCTTTTATTTCTTTTCTGTCTGTATCTTTTCCCTTTCTCCCTTTCTTCCTCCTCTCCCCTTTGTGTTATTATTGCCATATATACTGTTGGTGTGTCTGTGACTTTACTTATGAATTTTTACCTAGAAAATACAATAAAATATACAGTAAAAGTTTTTTTTTTTATTTTTTAAAATGTTTATTTATTTTTGAGAGAGAGAGACGGAGACAGAGTGCAAGTGGAGGAGGGGCAGAGAGAGAGATACACACACAGAATCTGAAGCAAGCAGGTTCCAGGCTCTGAGCTGTCAGCACAGAGCCCAGTGTGGGACATGAACTCACCAACTGTGAGATCATGACCTGAGCCAAGGTCAGACACTTAACCAACTGAGCCACCCAGATGCCCCTATACAGTAAAAGATTTTTTTAAAAACCTAGAGTTAATAAGACAGTTTAATGAAATTGATGGCAACATGATGAGAATGCAAAATTAATAATATTCTTATACATATACAATAAACAAGTAAAATATTATATTAAAATAACCTTCACAATAGCAATAAAAATGTAAGGTATCCTTGAAAGAAATCTGGAAAACTGCAGAAGTCTTCATGGAGGAAATTATAAATCTTTCCTGAAGGTCATAGATGAAGCTCAAGTATATAAGGAGATACACATGCCTGTGTGTGGCTTGAAAGACTCAATGTTATGTACATGGCAAATTTTCCCAAATTAATTATAAATTCAATATAAGTCCGATCAAAATACCAGCAGCTGTTTTATGGAACTTGACAATTTGATCCTAATTTTAATAGGAAATATAAGAGACAAAAATATACAGGACAATATTAACAGGAAAAAAATTGTTAGCGAATGTGCAAGAACATACATTCGGGCTTGTGATAAAGCTATAATAATTTGGGGTACAGTAACTTCACAGACATGTCTAAATACCCCAGGGGAACAGTAGCTAGAGAAGCAGAACCCACACCTCATTTGGAGATTTGTACACGGAAGAAGTCATATTGCAAATCAGTAGGGAATGAATGGTTGATTCTGTAAATCAGATGATGGATTGCTTGTTTGGTAAAAAAAAAAAATAGATTTCCATCTCAAATTTTGTATAAAATGAAATACAGAAAAACAAAACTGTAAATTATTTTTAAAAGAATAGCAGAAAATATATTTGGGGGATGTTTTCTCTTGGAAAACATCTGAAATGTGATTACTTTTTAAAAAGAATCCTATGTAAAAGACAGCAGTAGTAATGTAAAAAAGCAAGTAGTGGACTGAAAGATAATTTCAATGAATGTAACTGACAACAATATACGGAATATACAGAAAGCATTTAGATATCATTAAAGAACAGTCAAATAGAAATTATGTGTATAATGTATAAACAATTCACATAAGTGAAAACCCAAATGGTCAGCTGACACATGAATACTGGTTTTGCCTCATTATTATTCAAGGGAATGAAAAAAAAATTTTTTTTTTCGAGGGAATGAAAATCTTGAGGAAAATGAAATAGAATTAAACTGATACCAGATTCACTAGTGTGTGTACGTAAATATAAATAATATAAATAAAATAAATATCTATATATATATCATAGGGGAAAATGTGGAACAATGGGAACCCTCATATTCTGCTAATGTGACAATATATCAGCTTAATTGCAAAGCCATTTCTATCAATTTTTCCTTTAAAATAAATTTATAAAAATTATTAAATACACAAAAGTAGGGAGAATAATATGATTAATTTCCATGTACACTTTACTCAACATCCATGATGATCAACATTATTCTAAAGTATGTCATCTAGAATGTGCCAGTCTCCCCACTCTTCCTAGGTTTTGCTTGTTTGTTTGCTAGATTATTTTATTTTATTTTATTTTAAGTTCATTTATGTATTTTTGAGAAAGAGAGTGCGAGAGGGGGAGAGGCAGAGAGAGGGAAAGAGGATCCCAAGCCGGCTCTGAAGTAACAACTCAGTCCCACAATCTGTGAGATCATGACCTGAGCCAAAATTAAGAGTCAGATGCTTAACTGACTAAGCCACCCAGGCACCCTGCTGGATTATTTTAATTTTTTTAATGTTTATTTATTTCTGAGACAGAGAGAGACAGAGCATGAGTGGAGGAGGAGCAGAGAGAGGGAGACACAGAATCAGAAGCAGGCTCCAGGTTCTGAGCTGTCAGCACAGAGCCCCAAGCATTTAAGGCACTTGATGAATTTTAATCCATTCATGGCTGGAAGTACTAGGCTGAATATGAGCCATGGTGGTTGAGGCATGTCCAAACAAAGTAATGATAATCGATACCCTATTTCATGGTATATCTATTGATTCAACAGTTAAATCTAAATTATTCCTGAAAAAAATAAAAACAAAGTCAACCACATAAGTGACCTAGGAGATTTAAGAAAACTGGGGTAAATATGAGAATAGCCTCTTAAATTTTTGTCTTCATTAAGAATGAACATAAGAACAACTCACCAAACAGATTAAGAAATGGAAGATATTCACCAATAAAAGATATTCTAATGAGTTATTTTTGGAGGGATAAACAATCCAGACTGGGATTTGCTTTATAAAGACTAGAGAATTACTTGCCCAAACATTGAAAATGCTGAGCTCTAAACAAGCCGAACAAAACAATTGAGCACATGTCTTAACCAGATGCCTACCTTGATTATTTTTATGAACAGCAATTCTGCTGCCCAGTTTTTATGTGCAGTTTTATTTTACATATGCACACAAGAGAGAAAAAGAAATGAGGGAAAGTTCAACATTAACCATATTTAGCCTTCCCTAAGGGCATAACATATTCACCAGTTCAATCACAAATTGTTCTATAGAAAACTTGATGAATCATTGTAGCTGTTCAGCACGTCATTTTGTATTGAAAGCTGATATGAAAGATGATAAAGCCCATAAGGGTATTATCCCCAGTTCCTGAATAAAGGGGAAACAAAATAAAAAGTCATTACCCCACCATCATCAACAACAACAAAATGAATCAGGCCAAAGATGCTTATATTACTAAATATAAGCATCCAGAATATCTAGCATGTAAGTCCAAGCTAAATTTGAAAACATTTACATGACATGCACTCCTGTAGGCTCCACGTGACCAGACAATAATGCTTGCCTTTGTCTTTAAACTGTAAAATCAACAAGTCATATCAATCATGACATCATTGAATCAGCCACCTGTATTGATCCTGAATATGGTCAGGGCGCTTTACTTGACCTCTTTTTCTGTATCGTAATCCATTCCATCAGGAACAGAGACCCTTTGCTAAAAGTGAGTTTCCAACACTGGCAGTCTTTGCTGACAAGCAGGTGCCAATACCATGCTGATTCGAAAATGACAAATGACCTTGCCAAATCTACCTCAGAGGTGACTGAGTTCTTGGCACCCCAAAAAACATCCCCTAATGGGTGATTCACGAGGCCTGTAAGATCCTCAGCAAAGTTCTTCTCAGGGATGTAGCAGATAACTGTATTTTTTATATCTTAGTAGAAACAAAAGTTTGATAAAGAGATGAACAGGGTGAGGGGAAGACTTGCCCGTGTTCTAAAACATAGATGTGATTTTTTTCACATCGCTATTTTTGAAGGATAACATACCAAACACAAGTATGGATGTTGCAAATGCAGTTTTTTTGAACGTTCACAAACAGAACATGTCCTTGAAATCAGCACTTGGAATAAAAAATGGAAAAATACCAGCATGCCAGAAAGTCTTCTTTTCCTCCTCTCCAGTCACTGACTACACAATCCCATACCCAACAGCATAGATTATCTTCTCCTCTATTTGTACAGGATATAAGTGAAATCGTATGGTACCGGTTCTTGTGTGGGACTTCTTTCCCTCAACATTTCTACATCTGTCTTTTCTACACCTCTTATCCATGTACATTTTAACAGATGTGGGTTTTTTTTCTTCTGAATTTCATCAGATACTTCCAAATGAGGTCATGCTAATGTGCACTCTCTAAAGTAAAATATAATCAAGGTATATAGGACCTCAAAAATATTCATTTTGCCGCATCTGTTGGCAAACTCAAGGGAATTACTCCAGTTTCTTAGATCCAAAAGAAGTCACCAGAACAAAGATTCTGCTATGTAGGAATGCTATCGGTAAAAGTGCTGACAACTGACCAGTAAATAAATCCAATGTGTACCCTTCAAAAGTGACTGACTGAATAGTATAACTAAATCATAATTATGGGTAATTTTAAGGGTTTTATTTACAAGTCCTCGAGCTCTGAAATGAAACATTTTGTACTTGGGAAGCACTTTGAAACATTCAAAGTACTTCTCATTAATTTCTATTAAAAAAAAAAAAAACAGCAACAACAAGACTCACACTGTTTTGCAGATGAATCAATGGATATTTAAATATGCAAGTAGTTTTTCAACCTTATATAACCACTAGATAAAAAATAAACTTAATACTTTGATCTGTCTCCAAAACATATATTATGAGAATAAAGTCATTCTTCAGTTAAGCAAAATGGCGAGGAATGGAGAACGGATGAGCTCAGGAAGTTTACCTCCAAATATGCATTAAAGACATTTATGTAACCTTCTACTTAGCACCAAATACCGTTTTCTTTCTTTCAGCAACCTTGCCTCCATTTTAAAATTTTAAATCCTTGTAGTTCCTGGCAAATTGCTGGCTTAAAACTGCAAAAAAATAACTTGTCTTAAACTGTAAGTTGTCGCCATATTTTGGACATATTAATATTTGTGAACTTTTTCTCAGACTTCTTTGTAACCAATGAAGTTCTTTATTCATTCCTTTATTCTTTCAACATTTAGATAATATGTATTGATCAATTAATAGTTAAAAGTCACCGTGTTAAAAGTAGTGTGTAATAAAAACAAATCCTTTGTGTATGTCTGTCCCTCTCTCTCTCTCTCTCTCTCACCATATATACATATACATATACATATATATACACATATATACATATACGTATACATATATATACATATATACACATACGTATACATATATATACATATATATACATATGCATATATATACACATACATATACATATATATATATATATATATACACACACACATACATCACATCTGCTTTATCCATTCCCCTATCAATGGACACTTATGCAAATTCCATATATTGGCTATTGTAAATGCGCTTCAATAAATATGAGGGTACATATCTTTTTGAATTAGTCTTTTCATTTTCTTTGGGTAAATGTCCAGCATTGGAATTACTGGATCACATAGTAATTTTTATTTTTTTTAAGTTTATTTATTTATTTTGAGAGAGAGAGCACAAGCAGGGGGAGGGGCAGAAAGAGAGCAGAAGAGAGAGAATCCCAAGCAGGCTATGCACTGTCAGCATGGAGTCCAATGGGGGCTCAGACTCAGAAATCACAAGATCATGACCTGAGCCAAAAACAAGAATCCGATGCTTAACCAACTGAACCACCCAGGTGCCCCTCTATTTTTTTTATTTTTTTGAGGAACATCCATACTGTTTTCCACAGTGGCTGCACCAGTTTGCTTTCCCACCAGCAATGTACAAGGGTTCGCTTTTATGTTTACTGATTGATATATTTCCTTCTCTCCTTCTTTCTTTCTTTCTTTCTTCCTTTCTTCCTTTCTTTCCTCTCTTTCTCTCTTTTTCTTTCTTCCTTTTTCTTTCTTTTTCTTCTTTTACTGTTTCTTTCTTTCTTTCTTTCTTTCTTCTCTTTCTTCTCTTTCTTTCTTTCCTTCCTTCCAGAAAAGTTTTATCCAAAAGCCATTATGTGGAACCAAACAAGGTGGACATTAATATGGGGCAGTAGGCAGTAATGGTACAGGCTGAAGGTGTTGGAGCCTGAGCAGAGCTGAAAATGGGTGCATGTGCAGGAGGAGGTAGGGGTGACACTGGTAACAAAAGATGGTTCGCATACAGAGAGGAGTCTTATAATAAGTGAATACATTAAAAATGATTTTCACTGTTCAGTGAGGGAGTTACGAGTACAGGAAACTAGAAAACTCGAATAAAGATGGTAGTGGTGGATTGTAGTTGGAAATATTGGTATTAATACATGATTTTTAACATATATATCAAAAGACAAAAACAAAATATAGATAAATAGATGTCCCAGTAGAAGACCCTTAGCAGTGACCCACCTTCTTCACAAAGCATTGAGTACACGTGGAGCCCAGATCTTGGTTTCCAAAAATGTTCTCCACGAACAGGAACTCAGGCTTCACCAGAAAATTGCTGATTACAAGGCGAGGGCAGGGAATAGCTCAGGGAATAAGAGGGTAACTCTGGAGCATATAATTATACAAAAGATATTGAAGGGCTCAAACACTAATATAATATATCGAAAGAACTCAGAAGCCAGCTTGAAGAAGTTTCTTCCGGCCAACCAGTTTCTTCTAGTTTCATCTAGAGTGACTGAGTATCAAAAGAATTAATGATACCAACACATTATAATCCATTGAACGGAACAGGAATCTACAAGTGCATAGAGATATAAGTAAACAAATAAATAAATGGAACTAAAGGTTTCCCTTATAGTGTGACGTCAACAAGTAAAAATGGAATGAAATTTTGTAATTACTATTTGGCAACTCCCACAGCTATAATTATTTTAGTCAATAAAACAGATGATAAAACTAGTGTGTAAAAGATTGAGAAGAAGCAGAAAACATACATTTTCTTGGGGCGCCTCAGTGGCTCAGTCGGTTGAGCGTTCAACTTTGACTCAGGTGATGATCTCATGGTTTGTGGATTCGAGCCCCACATCGGGTTCTGTGCAGACAGCTCAGAGCCTGGAGCCTGCTTTGGATTCTGTGTCTCCCTCTCTCTCTGCCCCTCCCCTGCTCATGTTCTCTCTCTCTCTCTCTCTCTCTCTCAAAAATAAACATTAAAAAAAAATTTTAAGAAAAAAATACATTGTCTCAAAGTACCTCCCCAGAAAATACTAATTACCCATTTTAAAGTTTACCTTTACAGTGGACAAACTTAGAAAATACCACTTAATTTTGTGATGAAAATTAACATTACCAGTAATGGGAAGCATCAAAAGCATGTACTACTTCACAGAATTCATTAATGAGGACACGGCATCACTTCTATGGTTTTCTTGCAAGGTATCACCTTATTCCAAATTGGGGGAAAATAGACATTCGAACGTGAGGTCAATCCTGCAAAATAACTGACGTACAGCCTTTGTTAAGAGCCAAGGTCATGAAAGTCAAGGAACCCTGAAGAACTGTCTCAAACTGAAGGAAATGAAAGACATAAAACTGAGTGCAACATGCGATTCTCAACTGGATCCTATTACTATAAAAGACATCATCGGGAAAATTGGCCAAACTTGAACAGGGTCTGTGTATTTGATATTAGTAACGGTTTAATGTTCATTTCCTGGCTTGGATGGTTGTGTTGTGGTTATGAAGGAAAATGTCCCTCTGTGTAGGAAATGTACTGTAACTTAACCTCAAATTCTTCGAGGGGACAAAATTAATACTGTACTTTCAACTTTCCTAATGTTTGAACCTGTTTCAAAATACAATAATGGAAACGAGGAGGGGATATTAGTGTTTAATGAGTTTAGACTTTCAGTTTTATGAGATGAAAAAGTTCTAGAGATCTGTTGTACAGCAATGTGAATATACTTAACACATCGGAACTGTAAATTTAATAATGACTAAAATGGTAAATTTAATATTGGTGGGGTTTTTTTTCCCAATTACAAAAATGGAAATGAATCAACAAACAACAAAAAAGAGGAGTATTGTCTAAGGGATGAGTTCTCGATCCTGAACCGTGTAGTGTTCAGTAAATACAGATGCCCGAATTCCAACACTATAGATTATGACTCAGTACATCTGGATTATGGTTTGGGAATTTTCACTTGTGTCCAGGGATGTGAAAGCGCTGATCACACTCCCCTACTTGCAAGTGAGTAACAAGAGCTACACTAGAATTGAAAAAGCACTTGACCCAGTTTAGAGTGTTCCACTTACTAGTTTTATAACCTTGAACAAATCACGTGAACACACTCATCTTTAAAGCACTCGTCTCTAAAATGGGGATAATAATTCCTGCCTCATAATATTACTGAGCTCCCCACAGGAGATAATGTAGACAAAAGCACGGCAGAAACAAAAGGCAATGTTACAATGCAAGAAATTAATGAGCAAATTTCTCTACAATAAAAAGTGTCGCATAAGGGACGATAACTATCATGTCTCTCAAGTGCAGCAACACTCGAGTGAGCATCCCGCAACCTCAGATGATACACCTGAGTGACTCTTGGCTTTGGAGCGCATAGATTTAAAAGCTAGCAAGCACATTACTGAGAGAAACTCTCACAGTCTCTGGGACCGTGAGATGAAAATGAAATCCCATTAGGAAGCTAAAAGCTGATGACTTTTTTCGTCTCAGGGGACCCTCTGTTTGGACTTTTTTGTGGGATCTCACACTAGGGAAAAAAACAACAAAAAGAGAGTATATGGAATACTACACAAGTCTGGCTTCTCACAATCTTTAGCCAAGATGGCTTCCACTTGGTTTCCCAAGTAATCTGATGTCTAGAAACTGCTGGCGAGCAATGGGAAGGATGTTGCTTGTCCTCGTGCCGTTGCTGGCATGGTGGTGCCTTCGGAGACTACACTCATGGACTTTATAGATGAGAGACTTGAGGTCAGATTCCAGCCCCAACTGAGCACCCTTGGACATGTTTCTTGTCTCTGCATCTCAGGTTCATAATCAGTCAAATGATGATAATGATAGTATGAAGCTCGTAAGGTTAAATGAATACAGTTAGGATAAATGCTTGATAAATGGTAGCAATTACGGTTTCTTATCCATGGTGTTATTCAGCACATTCTCCTTGGTCAATTCTGCAGCAAGTGTTAACACTTAACATAGCAGCTGGGATTAGGGTTTTAGGAGATTACTAACTTGGCCTCAGGAAGTTACTAGATAGATGAATATGATAAAAATAAATTAATTAATCAAGCCACTCAAGCTCAAAGTAGAGTTTAGACTTGCAAATAACACTTGAGCAGGGTTTTAAGAAGCATTATAAATGTATAAAACACTTTGTTGAGTAGGGCGGAGTGCGAGGAGGCTTTTAAAATAGAAACTTCCCATTTCCCATAAGAACCAGATTATGTTCTGCCCTTACGAATCACCCACGGGCGCCTGGGTGGCTCAGTGGGTTGAGCATCCCACTTCGGCTCAGGTCGTTATCTCCCTGCTCATGGGTTCGAGCCCCGCGTCGGGCTCTGCGCTGACAGCTCAGAGCCTGGAGCCTGCTTGGGATTCTGTGCCTCCCTCTCTCTCTGACCCTAACCCACTCGCATTCTGTCTCTGTCTCTCTCAAAAATAAGCAAACATTAAAAAAAATTTAAAAAAAAATCACCCAAAGCAGTACCAATTCTTACTTAGTATATTCTTTCAGGAAAATTGTATTATTTATATCACTAGTGATTTAGACTCAGAAAAAGAAGAAAAGAAACAATGACGAGGAAATTCTCTTTTAGGGACAGTTGTCGGTGGAAGAATTTTTAAGAATAGGGAAGGAGTCAGTTGATATATTTTGTGGTCTTCCGCCTCATATCAGAAAGCTAAAATTCCTAATGCTCACACTATGGATCAATTTGGACTTTTTACAGCAGGTATTGGTCTTTAAATACTTGCTAGTTGACCTTCTTAGAAATCCATGCACTTTCAAGTAAAAAAATCCTTTCGGAAACTTTTTTTTTCCATAGGTTTTGTAAAAACTTCATGCTATCAATTTTACACTATAAAATTCAGGAAATACATTCTGTTTCAAAAAGGAAAATCAACACTCCCATTATATCAAGTTGAGGGGCTTGAAAATATGCAGTTATTTTTGCGGAATCATTGAGAAGTTCTTATTTCATTATTCCTATTGCAAATAATGATCTCTAACATCAGTCATCAGTTCTACAGATTAACCTATTAGAATTTTCAAGGAATTTTTAGAATTCAACCCTGCTAATGTTACTCAAGCTACAGTGTTACGTTGGCCGTTAGGCATCTACAAGGGTTTTGGATCTTCAATGGGATTATTATTCTTTTAAATACACCGGTGAACAGATAATTAAAATATTCATATGAGAATGTAAAACATTTCTACTTTTCATTCCCTCACTGTTTAAAAAGACCATGAATTTTCTAATCTTCCTCACTTTATTTCTGTGACAAAATGACAGGTACAGAAATGTCTGCAGGGAAAGGAAAAAAAAATAAAACATACTGATTAGGAAGGGTTCCATGCTATCATTTCAGATTAAAAAAAAAAACTGATTAGCTTTCTTTTGTTCCTTTACAATAGTCTGTTGATTTTCTTAAGTACTGTAAAGGAGTTTAGAAAAAAGAAAGACATCCAACAGCTAATTCATAAGATATACAGTCAATATATTGCTTGGCAAGGATTAGATTTTTATTATGGCAATAGAATGATGTTGAGGAATTTGAGAATTTGGGGAAAACACACACACCCACACACCCACACACACGCCATTTGGTTTGATCGATCTTGATTGTGCAGTAATTTACAGGACATACCTCCAAGGTTTGCATATACGATTTTGGCATTTTGGAGTAATTATCACTGTGAAACTTTCACAAGTACACCTTATTTCCACAGGTAATTAAGGTGACCTAGTTATGTCTGCATAAGGCTTAGTCTGTGAATAATACAGACCCAGGGGAGACTAACAGGTCACTAACAGCAATCAATCTAACTGATGGAAAAGAGGAAGAATCTTATAGGTGATATTTGCCCTATACTATTTTAAGGCTACTTGTAAGATGCATCATTGCATCACTAATTCACCAAGAACATAGAAATCATTTCCTGTGAACTCTTCTTGGTGTCATTTCAGTCTTCTTTTAAAATTTGAGGTGTTGCTCGTGGTAACTCCTTACCATTAGTCATAAAAAGAAGCGAGATTCATTTTTCAAAATAAGCTTTAATCTTGCTGATCTTCAAAAGCACGTTTAAAGAACTGTTTCTATTCGCATACAATTAACAAATCCTTAACTGGTGCTCTCACGTCTGTGGGTTATTGTTTATTACCAAGGTCTTACCAATACTGCACCACCACTCTTTATCTGAAAACATTTCCTCCTTCTAAGGACAGTCCTGGACCCAAAGGCCCACCTCCTCCATCCACAAAGTCGGTATTCTGGCAGCTGACCCGTCTTACCGAAGGAGGTAGACAATCTGGTTTCTCGGATCAACCCACAAAATGCAGCTTCTGTTCTTTTTTTTTTCCCCCCGCAACCTTGAAATTTGCTGCGAAAAATCAATGCATCAGATACCCCACACCACGAACACAATCTTGTTCTATATAAAAAAGGTCACAAGTGTGTTTATTTAAAGACTGCCTCAGGTTAATTAATGGACACAATTTTATAGAAAAAGTAAACCAAAAGTCAACTGAAATATAAAATAGTTCAAGTAATCTCAAGTGGATTTAAACCCAGATTTTTTTTTTTCCGTCTCATGGCACTATGGCTGAAAAGACATGGATAATAGAGTTCACATTTTACTCACAAATGAGTTTTTTATCTCCACTTCTGGGAAATACTAACAAATCAAACTCAGTTTCTTAAATGGTGCTGTCTGTGCTCCTATACATTAAATTTCGAATGGCCCAAACTGAGGCATAGACAAAAAAAAAAAAAACATATATGCTATTCACTATGCAAAGCACTTGCGTTCACTCTCGAATCACTATTCAATTAATGAATGACTTATTATCATACCATAAATGGGGATGATACTTGGATAGGAGCTCCAGTTGCTTGAGGGTGAATGCCATGTGCATTTTTCCTGGAGTCCTTAATAAGTGACACACTTGTGTCATTACATTTGAGGTGAAGCAGAAGCCTCTGTCAGATTCGATTCACATGGGCAATTCCCAGTGGCAAAACATCTGATTAACTAGCAAAGCCACTGTCGTTAACAGCTGTATCACTGGAAGCTTGGAAGTATTCAGCCTATTTAGTAACCGAATGTATTATCATAATCACTTTTTCCCTCTGGCTCAGATCCAGAAGATATTAACTACTACCCAGATAAATTACTATTAAAATGATTAGGCATAAATGAAACAGTGTATGTATAATTTACATCGAACCACAGGGTCTGTGCATTCTTTTTGACTCCGGTAAAACCTATTTTAGTAACATATATGGAAGTAGCTTCAATACAAACATTTGATAATTTCCTTATTTATAAGTTTGCTGGGTTGGCTTAGCAAAAATCGCTTAAATTTCTACAATACCACCTGACAAAAGGGCCTATTATTAGTTCTGTTATTCTAAATAAAGTACATTCTCTGCTTTGTGAGCACAGATATGTGCCCTTGAGTGACCTGTTAAGGTGCCAACAGATTGCGCCTTTTAATTATTTGTAACTATTTTAATGAGACAATTGTCTAAGTCTCTCACGTATTTATAAGCCATGATTACAAAAAAGCAAAGCACTGAAATGAACCAAAATATCCAATCCTGATAAAATCTTATCAATTTTGTGGCTAATGATCGTTCAGCATAGCTACAAAAGAAAATTGCCAAACATAAATATGATGCTTGCAGGTAAATAAAGCCTCTTAGTATAAAATGCAAAGTTGTATAAGAATCTAATATATGCCATTTTACCGACATGAAAATAAGGGAAATAATTTAATCAAATTTTAATTTTATTTTAACTAAAATTATTTGACTCCTCAGATAAGCAGGAAATCCATTATTAATCTAATACGATAAATTCAAATCTTACTATATCTCGTCCACTATCTTATTTTATTCTACCCATTAACCTGCTATAACCTTCCATTATCCCACGGAACAAAATTTTAATTTAGAATTGAATGAAAAGCTTCATGGTGCTTCACTTTACTTGGCTATAAGTAGCACGGGTTTGGAAGGAACACTGATAAGTAAAAATGTAATGAATTAGAAAGACAATCAGCTTTCAATAACATAAAATAACTTCATGAAACTTTACAAATGTATGCCTACTTCCTGAGGCTCATGGCAGCGTGAAATGGAAGCAGCAAGGAAACACCAAGTAAAAGTGCTTGGCAATCACGATTTAAGCAAAATGCAAAGATGTTTGAACGTGTAGTACTATTCTGGAATGACAAGGCCAGTAGTATATGCTGTCTAAATCCAAAGCATGTTATTTGTACATGGCCGGCAAGTATCTAGATTGGAGTGAAGAAACAGAATGTGCTCCAGGCAGGTAAACTTTAATAATGAACGACAAGTTTGCTTAGCAGTTTTAAAATGAATTATGTCATAAACAGTTTGTCCCTTTAAAAGAGCAGTTTGTAACAACTTACTCTCTGTTTTTGCATCTGCAATATCTTGTATTTTCTCCAAAGTCAGGTTTTTCATGAAGGAATTACAGGGGGAAAAAATCCTTATAATATTAAAGAAATGTGCTTTAAAAGCAACAAAATGGAGATAATCATCAGCAATTAGTGAAAGCTATCACAATCCAATTAATGTTATATTTTATAGTCTGCTCTTGCAGGGAAAGCGTTCTCCTGATTAAATGTACAGAATGCTCTTCAAAACTATTCAGTGTCTCAGCAAAGGACAGACTAATTACCAACTGTTAATATTAAGAATACACTTGGGGCAGAAAAATAGGACTTCAATTTACAGTAATAATTTTGGGATGGAGTTATTCCAGCAATAAATTGTCACAGCTGCTCAAAGTGTGATGGCACTCATGAAAATAAAATAAATACAGTTATAACTTCCCAGCAGATCTTGAGACACTTTGCCAAGAAATGTAAAACATTCAGTATACTTTCACATTATAAACTGAGATTTATACCTTATGTTTGCATCAGGGTTTAGGATTACACACTGTTTTTAGATCTATCCTGAATATATTTTTTGACAATTGAACAATACTGGCATGTAGCATTTAATGCTCTCTCTGCTGAATATTCATAAAATACTTCTTCTCTGGATGGCCAAACCAAATAACCTGTAAATTGCTCAAATATAAATGCATTTTTATCTCAGAGAGTTTATATTTTTCTGGCAGGACGAATGATCTCACCAGTACCACAACCACTTTTACTCTCTCATCCCAGAATTTTTGCTTCAGGTAGTTTAAGGATTTCCAGTTATCCAGACATCTGTGTCTGCAAAGACAGACTTACAGACAAGTAACAGAAGAATATTAGAGTTACTTGGCACAAAACTAATATTCTTCCTGCCTCTGGATGTCCCGCCAAAACCCAGTCCCCGTGGGTTATTTGCATGGATGAAAAGCTTTCAGGTACGTCTCCCTCTTCATTTGTTAGGGCAGAGGAATTTTTCTCTCTCCGTGCCTGTGTAAACTCAATCTGGTCATCACAAGGTCGGATGACTTTTCCATCTATAAAGGAAGAGGTATATCTCATTTCACAATTTAATTCAATGGGTTTGCATGCGATAGCAGTACCTTTCGCTAATTTGGCAGTTTAGTTTACAAAGCCCTTGCGTTTATGATACCCCTTTGCACTTTCACCAGACCCTCTGACATGGCTAGCCACATCTTTTGTCTAGACTGAGAATAGCTTTAAATGTGAATCTTCTTTTTTCAAAGTGCTCACATACATATATTTTTAAAGTAGGTTTCACACCCAGCGCAGAGCCAAACTCGGGGCTTGAACTCACAATCCTGAGATCAAGACTTGAGCTGAGACTAAGAGTTCAGCACTTAACCAACCGAGCCACCCAGGGGGCCTAAAGTGCTCACATTTTTATTTATTGTGGTTGGTTATTTTAAATTGCAGTGATATGAGGTTTTGTGAGGAGATTCCTTTCCTTTTTTTTTTTTTATGACTCAAAACTATTTGTTTTTTTGCTGTTGCCTCTTACTGTTCAGTGGCTACATGCTATTTTTAGCACTATTGTAGATCCATAATATCATGACCAGATAGAACCCTTAGAAACTAACATAAATTAATGCTTCAAATGCCTTTTAAATCACTGCATAGTACAAGGGAAAAAAGTAACCCTGTTTAGAACAATTTGTAATTTACTTTAGTCTTAACGTAGGGATAATTGACACTGACAACCTACTTTACACAGATTTTGACTACTACTCGGGAAAACTACTAAGGTAACACCATAATACACGGAAAAAAATGTTTTTTATAAGTAATGGGCATTGATCAAATAAAAGTATCATTTTCTAAGTTGTCTATTTATAACTCTCTCTAGGTTCTTCTTTCCTAACTCCTTCTCATCACATATCCATATTCTTTTGCAATCTACGCTCTCTTTTAACGCCTTAACACCCTTGTTTTAAAAGTGACTTCACCCATCTGTCCATTGCTCTTTTTCCTTTAACTTGACAAAATGCTCATATTTTAACTAATAACTCCAACAGGTGCAAAGGGAGCCAAGGTGAACCACAACCCAATTAGGAGATATGTTCCAATGTACAGAAACAAATTTGATTACTTTAACTCACGAAGCTACTGTAAACTTTCTGTTAAATTGCTTATTCATTCATATATTTATGTCACTTTATTTGCTATGTGTCTGTTTCTGAGTATTTTTTCCATTTCTACACTCCTTTACAGCATCTAAGGAAACACGTCCTTCCCAAAGGAGCCTTCTCTTTTTTCCGTGCCCATCTATGCTTTGTGCAAAAGCAGAGTCTAATGCCTTTCTTGACCACTACTCACCAGATTGGGAAGAGAAAGACCGGGCAAAGAATTAAATGATCATCCAGGCAGATGAAGTGCATACTAGAAATAACTTTCACAATTTAGCTATAAAGGTTCACAAAGACACCCCTCACTAATTATTTAAATGTGTATAAGACTGTATTGTGTTTAATCTGAGATACCAAATATTCTTCTGCAGTGACTGAAGAAATCTCTCCTACTCTATTCGTAAGTTTTACCAAAAAAAATTTTTTTTGAAGCAAAACCCCATCTACCCATAGTTTGGCAGGAAATAAATCTCCTTTTGAAGTATCCTTATTAAATATAATGATAATTAAATTCTCAGAGAAGGGAAAAAAGTACTTCAATACATCATGCCATCCCATACTTTTCATTTGTGTTTTATAATTGGCATTTTATAGACAAAGAATCAATTTGAATTGCTGTCACTTTATTTGGTAGCTTTATTCTCACTTTATCTTTGCTAATAATGCCCCTTGTTTAATACACTTCTAAATCGGACTGCCAAGTACTCTTGACAAGTTAAATATCCTCTCTTCTTGTCCTCTCATATGGAAGTCAATAGGAAACAGAAATGAAAACATGTGTCCAACATGCAGTTATTAGATGCCATTTAAAGTTCCTGCCCCCAGGGCTCCAGTGTGGTACAAGGAAACTGTGCTCCAGTGACACCAGAAGACTGAGGTTGGCACCTGAGCTGTACTAGATATGAGCTGTGTGGGAGTTTCTATGTCTCCCCCCTAATATACAGGAGTGTTGTAAAGACTAAAGGAGACCCCAGTTTGGGAGGGTACCCAGCACATCGCACATCCTCATTAAACACAAGTTTCATTGTATACTTTTTCATTTAACTTTTCTTATTTTAATTATTATTATTATTATTATTATTATTTATTTTAGAAAGAGAGAGAGAGAAACAGCAGGAGTGGGGAAGGGGCAGAAGGAGAGAGAGAGAGTGAAGGAGAGAGAGAGGGAGGGAGACTTTTAAGCAGGCTCCACTCTGAACCCCAACGGGGGGCTGGATCCCATGACCCTGGGATCATGAGCTAAAATCAAAAGTAAGATCCTCAACCGACTGAGCCACCCAGGCACCCCTCAAATAATTTTCACATACATTATCTCTTTTTATACTTATAGATCCTGTGAAGGAGTGTGGTCACATATTCTTTCCATTCTTTAGATGAAATGGAATCAGATCTCTTACTGTTTTGACTTTTGGTGTAGTATTTGTTCCACTGCATGACCCCTCCTTAGATTTACTAATCCACTTGATTAGTGAGGCTGTCAGAAACCTTACCAGCAAACTGCATGAGCTTAGGCATAAAGAGTAATCTGACCATCGTGCAAAGATCCAAAGTATAAGAGCTGACTAATGTTCCATTGATTAAAGATAAGTTACGTTTTTGAGGAATATAATTGCACTATTTGCCCTGAAACTTTTCAGCAAGCCATCGCGGACCTTGATGAAAAGAAACTAACCATTTAACCATAAGTTATGGAATAACAAGGTAGTCAACCAAGGTGTATGAGAATCATTTGGAGAGTTAGAATATGGTCATAAGAATTCAAAGTAATATCAAGAGATCCACTTGTCTGTTTCAAGACAGTCCATTGGAAAAATGGTGGGACCGTCAAGGCTAGTTCTTGTTTATCACATATTTATCCACAGTCACTTGATGTGGTGCCTTGTACATAATAGGAATTCAATACATAGTGAATAAATAAATGAAGTAGTGAATAAATATTCTACCCTTAACTAGTTGTTCAATACAAGATCAAAGGAGTTTTTTTGGTTGTTTTGTTTTGTTTTGTTTTGTTTACCTTTCAGTAAATGAATGAACAAATGAATGGCATTTTGGGGATCTCTATGTGACTCCTAAATAAGTAAAATCAGAAAAATTCATGGAGCCATACATTATTTGCAGGAAAGCCTTTTATTTGCACACCTATTTTAATGATCCTGAATTTTGCTTAGCATTAATTTGATTGTTGACTCTTTCTAATCAAGCAGCTATTTAACAGGGTACTCAGTGTGCTCTGATCTTTAAGTGGCATAATTTTAGTGACGTGCTTATTCCATAAAGACAAATAAACATCAGATTGTCACCTTCTAATAGGTCTGTAGAAAAAAATTTCAATTTAGACATATAAGGATGAGAAAATCACAAGAAATCCAGCTGGATATTATGAAAGAAAATGAGAGGTTATTATCTAGATATACTTCAGAAAACTGAAGCCTTAAAAGCATTTAATTCATAACCAGCTTCCAAAGGAGAAAGCAAAAAAAATTAAAAAAGCATAGTCATAAAGGATATACATGATAAAATTGATTTATTTCCACTTAGCTCATATAAATGTTTAATCCATTTTGGTATTATAATAATATAGAAATTAATTATATCAAGATACAGTGATGACAGGAACAAAATTTTCCATGGAAAATATAAACTAGCACTTCTTTCATCAAAGTATCAACACAAGACTGAAAATATCAAATAACTTATCTTAATAATAGAGCTTTCATGGGAAGGTTTTAGGGACAGACAAAGCTTGCTGTTAGGGGAAGCCTACTAAATAATCTGGCATATTAAAGATGCTTACAATATAATCATTTCCTTTTTCTCTTTTGACTTGACCACATCCCATCCTTTTAAAGACTCAGTCATCTCCTCATACTGCCATCTAACATCAGTTCAACAAGGGCTCCTTCCTGCCTTAATTGCAGTAAACTCTGCAATTTCACTTTCTGTATCTTGATTAACTAGAAAATAAGTAGCAAATTTTCAAGGTGATAAATTACTGTGTTTAAAAAGTACAAGACTATTCCCCAGAGAATGTTGCATAGGGTAATAGCCCCTGAAGGTTTTCTAAAAGTAGGCCTTTGTGAACAAGTACAGTTGAAAAATTCTATATTCCCTTTCTTACAGATTCACAACACGCACTACAATACTAAGGAAAGGAGAAAGGAACCGGACTAGATAAAGAGCTATCAGATCACGATGCAGGTCTGCAACTATGAGAAGAGAGATGTAATGAGGGAAGATTGGGTAGGAAAAGTCTCAGATCACGACATAGTTCTGGAAAAATCTGGGATTCACTGATGTGAAGCCCCAAGAGCATAGACTACCCACTAAAAGAAATCTTGCCTTATTCAGTAATGGCCTGGTTCAAATAATCTCATCATCCATAAACATTGACTTAGAGGAGCCTGCAATAAGTTTGGCCTTGGTATGAAACCAATAGTACATCCAAACGTGCAGTAGTTGAAGTTGTCTGTCAGTCGCCAACTGTAATGTATTGCCAGAACCACAGCAGGTTCTCTTGTAGAGCATTCCCATGCTATGCAATGGGTTTGTTAAAAAGAGATCGGTTGTCCAACTATCCATCAATAGATGAATGGATACAGAGGATGTAGTATATAGATACAATGGAATATTACTCAGCCATGCAAAAGAATGAAATCTTGCCATTTACAACAATGTGGTTGGATCTAGAGGGTGTTATGCCAAGGGAAATAGGTCAGACAGATGAAGACAAATGCCATAGGATTTCACTTCCATGTGGATTCTAGAAAACAAAACAAAACAAAAAAACAAATAAAATTAGACTCTTAAATACTGACAACAAACTAATGATTGCAAGAGGGGAGATACGTAGAAGGATAGGAGAAATAGATGAAGGAGATTAAAAGCTACAAGCTTCCAGTTACATACTAAGTAAGTCATGGGGCATGGAGAATAGAGACAATAATATCGTAATAACTCTGTATGGTGACAAATGGTGACTATAATTACTGCACTGAGTAATGTATAGAATTATTGAAACTATGTTATACATTTAAAACCAATATAATGTATGCCAGGTATACTTCAATTAAAAGAAAATGTTGGTTTAGCTGAAGGTCAAGCATGGAATTGTGAGGCAAACCAGAGATTAGGAGTAGCGGGAAGCTGCTAGTACCCTCAGGAGCCAACAGAAGCAGCAGTTCTAGTAGAGACCAGGAGCTGGGGCCACCAGGCAGGATCTGGAACCATCACAGCTTCTGCCTGGTAAGAGTTGGTGTGGTGGGGGAGGGACTTCCCGTTGAAAGTGGGATTTACAGCAGAGACTCAGTCACTCTCAGAGACATCTACCAAATCTAAGAAGCAGGCTTCTCTCTTCCCTCTTCCTATCTCCCTCCAATGCCTCTTGTGGCATAAACTTAAATGGAAACTGTTGGCAAGGGACCCTGAGAAACCATTTGCAGGGTCATCACCCTGCAATACAGAGCAGATGAGGGCGAGTATCAGTAATGGATCTGGGAGGGAACCAGCCCAGGACTGACATAGCAAATCATGGGATTAAAAATTCCTGGATTTATGCTGAACTGACAAACAAATTAGGACGTCAGTTCTCAAAATAATCAAGAGGCTACGCGTTACTTAGCATATTGGGAAAGACATAATGTGTCTTAGTGGAAGACACACCTAACATAAAATCATATTTTTAATTGGTGATGAGGAGGAGCAATAGATAACATATTTTTCATATTAGATACTCTTCTTTTGAACTACATAAAAAATACACATGTGGATTAACAGGAATTTTATTCACAAAAACATGTTGACAGTAGTGTGATTGTTTGAAGAGTGCAGACCAAATGTAGTTTCACTATTGTTTGATTTAGACATGAAATTAGCATGTATATTAATGAAAATGTTGAAAACAGATCACGATTGAGAGCAGCAATTTTTAAACAGACTGAATAAAAAATTTATCAAAGGTAAGAGCAATTTTTAAAAATCCAATAACATAAAGCCCTTTCCTTCACATTTCATGTCTCATAATTACATATTGGATGTATTTAAGAATGATTTATTGCCACAGGTATCACTGGTTTCCTGTGTTCAAATAAAGAAAAGCTTCAAGCATATTGCAAGTAAGTAATAGGGTTTCACCAAGGACTTGCTTACCACATTGCTACCTCTCCCAAATTAAATGAGTGCCACACCCAAAAAGCTTGAAATCTGGTCCCCAAATGAGCAAATTCTCCTCCTCCTTTGTTCTGATTCCTCTTCTGGCTACGCTCAGAGTATTTGCATAGGAGGTAGAGAAGCAGTGTGGACATCTGTCCGGAGCTAGCTTCCTATTCAGCTGTTACGCCAGCCCCCGCCGCCTCAAAATGAGAGAGGGAGGGAGATAGTGAAGTAGGAGGGACGGATGCCCAGCATGCCAGCTTTGTGAGGTCTAAAAATACCATACTGGAAATGATGAGGCAGAGGATAAAAGACTTTCCAGGTGTTGGCGCCTTGGGGGTGCTCAGAGCAGCCCTGGTGTTAATGTCCACTACCCCTATCACAGAGCCGTAATTGAGTGCCTTCGACAAGATTACAGGTCTGCCTCTCCTGGAAAAGGCACGGTGTCCTCTCCCTGTGTGTGCACTCTTTCAATTTCACCATCGGACAACCGGGACCTGAGATGATGCGGTGATGTTTTAATAGGTCCCTTTGTAAAGGTCCATTGTTAAACACTGGCTCGGAAATAAAAATGGGGAAAAAGATAATTTGCTGCGCTTAAAACAGTCAAAGCTATTTTATGTAGTGAGAACACTGTATCCTGATCTCTGGTGATATGCTATTTAACTATGGGTCCCCCACCTCTACTTTGATAGCCGAGCCTGAATGAGGAGAACTTTGATGGAAACCGGGATGTAGTTCTAAGAGCTATAATACAGTACTGCTGCCCACCTGCTTATAGCCAATGGGCCCAAAAATACAGAGACTGAGACAAGCTTCTTTCTTTTCTTTTTTTTTTCTTTTTATAAGACCTTAAAAGTAACAAGAGATAAGATTAAAGACAATAAAAGTGTCACCGCAAACGTTCCAGCCGTTATTTATAGAAATGGGAACTGGCAAGACCACAGGAGCACACGCACCACACACACTGATGGAAGACCTGAGTCCTAGGACCTACTCTGAATCTCCTTGGGACATTTACTAAAATGAAGGACAATCAGCTTGAAAAGCAAACCATTCAAAGCCCCCAGACAAGAAAAAAATAAAAGCAAAGAAAAGAAAGAAGTGTTTGATAGGGAAACGTCACTGGCTGTGACCTTCTGTTGAGATCACTCAGAGCACACACACCAGAGCAGAAAATAAATGACAGACGGTAAAATGGCAAGTGAGTCCCAGAGGACTAAACAACATAATGGCACGTACTTTGTAAAGGCATGGATATTTGTCACCACAGCCTGCACGAAGGATACCCACTGTGCAAACTTTTATTAATGTGTTCCATTACGTTGGCGTGTGTGACTTCTTCCCCTGCATCCATTATGAAAACCAGCCTGGCATTTGGCACATTGCTTAATAAGGGTCGCAGTCAACTATGGAAATACTTAATTATTAAGGCGCACACCTACACACTATGGCTTCCTTTATTAAGTTTCTCCTGCGTTAAAATGATCTCAACCTAACCCTCCCTCCACACCACCATGAAGAATACTGGTTTGACAATATCCAGAAGATATGACCTATACTTATAAGAATACAGGGGTTACCCCTCTCGACTGGGGTCCCTGCCATGGGTTTTCTGAAGTAAGCAATGAAAAGAGTGATTCTAAATTATTTGTTGAGATGCTTATCAAAGTATAGACAACACAGCTATCCGTAATCATAAAGTGATGTTTTAAAAAGTCCTCATAAAGTGTTTTTAAAGGTCTGACCATAATTTTTGAGAGTAATATTTCGTTACTTTGCAGGTAAATGATTGATGACAAATACCCTTTAATATCATGAAATTGTAAGTGGTAAAGAACATGAAGACACATATTTTAAACATATAAATATATTCATGTTAGAAAGCATATTGATAACGAAATAGAATGATAGCTAATAAGTTGTTTTCTTTAAAAACAATCTCTAATGTGAAGCAACTAAGCGTAATTTTTTTAAATATTACATTAGTTTAATTAAAAAATATTTAACATTGATTCGTTTATTTAGTTTACTTTTACCTATGTCACAATATATGACTTATAGTGGCTTACGAAGATTACAGAGTTTGATTTTGGATATAAAATAAATGAAATGCGACAAGAAGAAAAGACTAGGAAAAGCATGGTACGGCTAGGATGAGATTAAGGCACATACTTTTCTAGTAAAAAGTGGGTCATAACTTTCCTTCTGTGCTTTCTAGAAACGAATTCAAAGTGGGAAACCCGATCACTTATACGATTCTCAGTGTCCACGAAACAAAAAGAGTTGGGTCAAGAGTAACCGTTCTTGATTCCGATACTTGAAAGCAAAAAAATTCCCATGTTTCTTTATGACATCATCACTGTGTAGTGAACCACACGCTCATCACCATACTTAAAACAAATAAAAGTCAACCATGAGTTGCTTAGTGACATTTCTAGTTAGTAATGTCTCTCAGTGTGCCCTGTTGCATAACCTCTAAATGAAGGTCAGTAAAAGTTTTTGTTTGTTTGTTTGTTTGTTTTATGATGCGCTAAGATTACGCACTCTCTATACTGTGGGCTCTGATGTCCTGACTCAATCCAGAAAAAGTATCTTAGACTCTTTTGTAGCAGGATTCTCCCACAGAGAATCGTGACACCAGGAAGCAACTTTATTCCTGCTGGCACCCCTCCGTTGGGTTCGTACCTGAAGAACTGAGCCCCGAATGCCACGTGGTGCAGTTTTTTATATATTTTCTACTTTTTTGTCTCCCATATATGGTAACACACACAAACATGCAGTCTGATTGACCGGTCTCATGTTACAAGGTCATGAGGGATGTTGTCACGTACGCGCACGATCACGTTACCTTGAGGTTGTTTCCCACCCCCCCCTTAGGGAGGATACCCTACCACACTTTCTTTTTTTTTTTTTCCTACCACACTTTCTTAAGTGTTTTTATTAAGTTCATAATTGTTCTTTGAAATTTACCTGGTGTGGCCATCCACAGATGATATGTGAAAATGGAAGTCAGACACTGAAGAGTACTTATGTTGGCTGTTCTAAAATTCTGGGGAGACGGTACAATGAACACTCAGTATAAAAATTGTGTATCTAATTTAGAAAATGGGTTATATAAGGCCCAGTAACATTTGGTAACCAGGGCCCCAAGAGTACATGGTATGTAAAAGTCCTTCTTCTGTTACTATATAGTTTTATTCTTAACAAATTTCAGACATCCTCAATCAGATGTAACTAGGCAGAATATAATGATTAATTCTTTCTACCAAGATCACCTAGTGAAAGTCTAGAAGGACTCTAAGTCATTTCACCAATAATCTCATGGGTAATTTTTAATCTGTAAAATTCTTATCTCTTTGAATTTTAAGGTATAAGTTAGACAGTATAGTAAATATTTTCCAGGTTTTCATATAGTATAGAATAAAATAGGCTGGTATCAGTAAACACACATAACTCACCAATGTCCATTTCTAGGACCTCCTGAATTAGTATCTCTAGGAATGTTCACCAAAGTCTGAGAATTATCTCTCTTGAATAGGACTCTCCATTAAAAATTTCCCATAAGGGTTATACAATTTAGCCTATGAATTTTTTTTTAGTGTTTATTTTCCCAGAATACTGCAGTGTTTGTTATTTCAGGGTAGTTCTTAAAAAATATGAGTCTCTCTCCCAGATACTTAAGCCAAGTATGTGAGCTGGAGCCAGGGTATTTGTATCTTTTCTTTTGAGAAATGCCTTATGCTTACTGATATCAAAATGCCATTACCATAACAGATAATACTAGCCAAGGGATTTAAAAGAAATAAAACTCAAGTATTATGTGGTTAAAGTCACAATTAGGCTTGTCTCTAAGATTTATCACAGACTAATTATAGTTGCTCATGTACTCTGAGCTCCGATTACCTGTTAACCAATACACATTTAAAAATTTTTTTAAAAAACAACTAAAACCGTTTTCGAGGGGTAGGTGAGATCATGTATGCATCCATCCATCAGATGTAGCTCCTATCAGACTTCTTTATGCCCTCTTCAATTTGAGGGGGGAAAAAAACAAAGAAACAAACAAACAAAAAACAAAAACAAAACTAGCCTCACAATGGAAGGAATCTCAAAGGCTTAGTTAAAGAAATTCTCAAACTGTGGGGTCAGACATATGTTTTTTTCAATCCTGGTTCTACCACTAACTGCCTTGATGGCCTTAACTTCTTTGAAACTTAATGCCCTCACCAATAAAATAGTCATGATAAGGTTGTGAATGTGAGGTTTGAATGATGCCTTGAACATCTTCAGAAAATGTTACTTTAATCATTGAATCCTTGCTTCTAATCTAATGATGTCATTTAAAAAAATGTACTGCACAGAATCCATTACCTATTATCTGTGTTCCCATCTCTGCTTTTTTCAGTGGCTCTTCAAGACACAAGAAATACTACCACGTGTTCTCTCGTAGAGTGTGGAAAGACTATAGTGTCTTAGAAAGAATGGGATCTTTGGAGTTTGCTCTCAGTTCGAAGCTCAGCTCTTCTATTTGATCTGCTGATCTCGGGCCCATCTCACCTTCAGTTTCTGATCTGTAAAATTCTTATCTCTTTGAATATTAAGGAATAAATTTGATACTATAGTAAATATCTGACACATAGTGGGAACACAATAAGTGTTAGCATTCTGCATCTCTGGTGGAGAGACCCTGTATACTCCCATCACCACCTTTAGAAAGAAAGTCAACAGCTGCCATTAAAGAATCCAGTTGAAACTGTTATTGAAATCACCAAATTTAAAAAGTTCATTTGACATAATATTGAAGGAAAATCCTCTCATAAGGCGTTGTTGTCCATTGGATAAACTTTATGAACTTGTGAGCACTATTAGATCTTTTAAGGATGAAAGGAATACCCAAAGTAATTAGCAATTATTATTTCACAACAAATCATAGTTGACTACTTACTAAAGTATTGCACTGGGATTCAGTAGACCTGAATTCTATTCCCACTTCTGCTATTCTCTAGTTTTATGACATTGGAAAGTCACTTCACCTTTCTGTGTCAGAGAAAACTTATAATTAACTTTCATTGATGTGTAAGTCTTCTGCAGCAGCTGGATAACTAGAATTATATCTCCTATCAGGATGTAAAATCCTAAATATTTCCTATAAATTATGGATTCCAGATTTTTTAGGGACTGTAATTTTATTGATGAAAAGATGAACCTATACATATTTTTAAGTAATTGCATATTTGATTGTATATTGTATAACCAAACATGATAATTAAAATAAGCTCTATATGAAAGTGATATATATTAAAACTTTATCCTATAAATCAGCAAGGGGATGACTATCATGCCCCTGTAGAAAATGGGCAGAGCAATTGAGTAGTCAATATAAAAAAGAATGGCAACATAAAAAATATTCAACCTCATTATAAGCAAAGTATTTACATTAAAGCAATGAGTTTCAGTATTTGCCAACCATATTTTTAAATACTTTAAACCATATCCCCCACACTTTTTATGAGGCAAATTAGGCGATAAATATCAAAAGTCTTATAAATATCCATACCTTTATACTAAGTGTTTCTATTTTTAGAACTTTAAATCAAGTATAGACTCAGAGATACATAAAATTTTTTCTGCATAAGAATATTCATAGCACTATTATAAGCTGAAGAAGGTTAAACAAATAAATGTCCAACAAAAGGGTAATGTTTAAGGAAAACAAGCTCTGTCTTAACAATAAAAACATTATGCAGTTATTACAAATGAGATTTTCAAAGCGTTTCAGAAACTGAGAAAATAATGACTTGATTTGTGTACTCCCCAAAAAGATATGTTGGAGTCCTAGCCCTCGGTATCTCAGAACGTGACATTATTAGGAGGAGACAGGGTCTTTCCAGAGAGAATCAAGTTAAATGATTTCATAAGAGCAGGCCTTAATCCAATATCATTGTTGTCTTTATAAAACAGGGACCTTTGGGCACAGTGAGACACATGCAGTGAAAATGCCACATGGACATAAAGACAAAGAACGTTTTGTTTTGTTTTTTTGTTTTTTGTTGTTGTTGTTGTTTGTTTGTTTTTTGGATTGAATCGTTGTTTATTTCCTGAAGCCAGGATAAAGGTTCATCATCATCACAGACACCAAAGTAGGAAATTACAAAGGGTTAGGGATGAGTTTCCATTTGATTTAAGCATCCTAACTCACACACGCGCACACACACACACACACACACACACACACACAGAAATGCTGAAATTTTCAGCATTGATTCAATTACATCTTGATAATTTGATGGCACAGAATTCAAGACAACTAGAAATCAGTGTTCTTCATCCCTGCCTTTATACTTCACCGAGGAACCTTTTGAGATTGTTGCAAGGACTAATTTGATGATGATGATGATGACGGCAGTAGTGGTGATGGTGGGATTTTTTCCCCCTCCAATATTCCTAAAGTTTTTGAAAACCTCCTTAACTTTTTCTTTTGGAAAGGATCCACTGACCAGCACTCCAATGTGGAAATGCCTCATTTGTGTTCCTCAGAGGAAAAAGGCATCCTTCTGCGTGAACTCCTGACATGTGTAGAAGGGTCCTTCCAAACAATCAAAAATGCATTACCCTTCAGCATTCTCACGGAGAGCTCCTGACTCCTCCTTTTGATGTTTATTTTCAATACCTGCGGTCCACAAGTGAAACCATGCTAAACATTGCCAGAAAACCACCAAAACTTAGGGGAGAAGCAGGAAGCAGCATCTCCCTCCCAGGCCTCCCGAGCCCTCAGAAGGAAGCAACTGTGCCAACACTTTGATCTCAAACTTACAGCCTTCAGGGAGTGAGACAAAATATTCATGTTGTTTAAGCCATCAGTCTGTGATACTTTGTTACGACAGCCTTACCAAAATAAGGCAACTACTATATAACGTGTTGTAGAAAATCTACAGAACAAATGTATATACAGGCGAAAGTCCAAACACACATATAAATTTTGAAAAACTATATGAAAATAACAGCATAGGAATACTTAAAATTGTGTGATTATCTCTTGATGGCAGGATTATAGCTATTTTTTGTTTGTTTACTTTTATTTTATTTCCAGTATAGTTAACATACAGTGTTATATTAATTTCAGGTGTACAATATAGTGATTCAACAATTCCATACATAACTCAGTGCTCATCAAAATAAGTGTAGTCTTTTTTTTTTTTTTTGAGAGAGAGAGAGAGAGTGTGTGGGGGGTAGGCTCACGAGCAGGGAAGGGGCAGAGAGCGAGGGAGAAAGAGAGTCTTAAACAGGCTCCATGCCCAGCAGAGAGCCCGACACAGGGGTCAAAACCCGTAACCCTGGGATCATGACCTGAGCAAAAATCAAGAGTCTGATGCTTAACCAACTGAGCCACCCAGACACCCTTAGTTAAATGTAGTCTTAATCCCCTTCACCTGTTTCACCCATACCCCCACCCACCTCCCCTCTGGTAACCATTTTTTCTATGTAGTTAAGAATCTGTTTGTTTTCGGGGCGCCTGGGTGGCGCAGTCGGTTAAGCGTCCGACTTCAGCCAGGTCACGATCTCGCGGTCCGTGAGTTCGAGCCCTGCGTCAGGCTCTGGGCTGATGGCTCGGAGCCTGGAGCCTGTTTCCGATTCTGTGTCTCCCTCTCTCTCTGCCCCTCCCCCGTTTATGCTCTGTCTCTCTCTGTCCCAAAAAAATAAATAAAAATATTGAAAAAAAAATTTTTTTTTAAAGAATCTGTTTGTTTTGTAGTTGTTGTTGTTGTTGTTGTTGTTTTAGTTTGTCTCTCTTTTTTTCCTTTGTTCATTTGCTTAATTTCTTAAATTCCACAGATGAGTGAAATCATATGGTATCTATCTTTCTCTGGCTTATTTTGCTTTGTGCTATACTCCGTAGATCAATCCATGTTGTTGCAAATGACAAGATCTCATATTTTATGGCTGAATAATATTCCATCATAGATATAGGTATAGATATAGATTAGATATAGATACAGACATAGAGAGATGATGTAGATATAGATGATGTAGATATAGATATATAGATGATATAGATAGATATAAATGATATAGATATAGATTTTATATAGATTCACATCTTCTTTATCCATTTATTTATTATTGGACATTTGGGCTGTTTCCATAATTTGGCTATTGTAAATAATGCTATAATAAACATAGGGGTGCATATATCCTTTCTAATCAGTGTTTTCATGTTCTTTGGGTAAATACCCAGTAGTGCAATTACTGGACCATATGGTAATTCTATTTTTAATTTTTGAGGAACCTCCATGCTGTTTTCCTCAGTAGCTGCATTAGTTAGCATTCCCACCAACCGTGTAAGAGGGTTCCTTTTCCTCCACATCCTCACCAACATCTGAGGTTTCTTGTATTTTTTTATTTTAGCCATTCTGACAGGTATGAGGTGGTATGTCATTGATTTGCATTTTGATTTGCATTTACCTGATGATGAGTGATGTTGAGCACCATTTTATGCGCTTTTTGGCCATCTGTATGGCTTCTTCAGGAAAAATGTCTATTCAGATCCTCTGCCCATTTGTTAATTTTTTTTTGCTACTGAATTGTAGAAGTTCTTTATATATTTTGGATATTAACCTATTGGATATATGATTTGCAAATACCTTCTTCCATTCAATAGGTTGCCTTTTCATTTTGTTTATTATTTATTTTGCTGTTCACAAGCTTCTTACTTTGATACAATCTCATTTGTTATTTTTGCATTTGCTGCCTTTTTTTTTTTGGAATCAGAACAAAAAAATTATTGCCAAGACCAATTTCAAAGAATTGCTTACGTTTTCTTCAGTTTTATGGTTTTAGGTATCACAGATAATACTATACTGTTTTGATTACTATAGCTTTGTGGTATAGTTTAAAATCAGGGAGTGTGATGCCTCCAGGTCTGTTCTTTTTTCTCAAGATTGCTTTGGCCTCAGGATATTTTTTGGTTCCATACAAATTTTAGTATTGTTGTTCTATTTATGTGAAAAATCCCTTATTGATTATAATGCAGTTTTCATTGAATCAATATATTGCTTTGTGTAGTATGGACATTTTAACAATATTAATTCTTCTAACCCATAAGTACAGAATATCTTTCCATTTCATGTGTCTTCTTCAATTTCTTTTATCATTGTCTTATAGTTTTTAAGGTGGAGGTCTTTTGCCTCCTTGGTTAGATTCATGCCTAGATATTTTATTCTTTTTAATGCAATTGTAAGTGGGATTGTTTTTCTTAATTTCTTTTTCTGATAGCTTTTTTTTAGTGTATAAAAACACAATCGATTTTTGTTTTGATTTTGCATCCTACAAATTTATTGAATTTGTTTATTAGTTCTCAAATATTTTTGGTTGAGTTTTTAGAGGTTTTCTATATATCTGTATCTACCTGTATCTATATCTATATCATCTGTATCTATCATCTATCATCTATATATGTATATGTATAGATACATATGTATATACATATAGATATGTGGATATGTAGATGTCTAAATAGGTATAGATATATATAGATATATAGATGGTATAGATGTCTGCAGATAGTGACAGTTTTACTTCTTTCTTTCCAATTTGGATGTCTTTTATTTCTTTTTCTTGCCAAGTTGCTCTGGCTAGGACTTCCAATACTATGTTGAATAAAAGTGGTGAGAATGGGCATCCTTGTCTTTTCCTGATTTTACAGCAAAAGCTTTCAGCTTTGCTTGCCTAATGTTCTGGCTACCACTTCCAGTACTGTATTGAATAAAAGTGGCAAAATTGGGCATTTTTGTGTTTTTCCTGATCTTAGAAGAGAAGATTTCTAGCTTTTCACCACTGAGTATGATGTTAGCTGTGGACTTGTCATATAAGGCCTTTGTTACGTTCAGGTACACCCTCTGTACTCACTCCATTGAGAGAGTTTTACATAAATGGATGTTAAATTTTGTCAAATGCTTTTTCTACATCTATTGAGATGGTCATATGATTTTTATCTTTATTTTGTTAATGTGGTGTATCATGTTGATTGCTTTATAGATATTGAACCATCCTTGCACGTCTGGAATAAATCCCATGGCATATGATCATGGCATATGATCCTTTCAAAGTATTGTTGAATTCAGTTTGCACAACTTTTTGGCTTTTGATTCAATTAGCAACACCAAACAACTATTGATAATTATTGTGAAAATAGTGGTTATAAGCATTCTAAAGATTTTGCTACCAAAGCCTGACCTCACATCTAAGTTTACAATATATCTTATCTTTTTATACCTGAACAAACTACTCAGCATCATTTAGTCTTGGTTTCCTCATTTATAAAAAGAGGGAAATGTCACCTCAGATAGTTAAAGAAAACATATGTGTGCATGTCCCATAAGGCTCAGAAGCGTTTGAACTAATAGATCCAAAATTAAAAGATGGCTCTGTGGTACCCATGGTCTCTGTCCAACCTAGAAGGCCTTTTTTCATTTGAGATGGTAAACCATTTTTTGAGACACGTTTTGGGCACTTTTGGGCACTTTCAGGAACTCTATACCATGTAGCTTAATTTTTCCCCATTCAGATCCCCTGTCTGTTTTCCTACCATTTCACTCTCTTCCCAATATTACTAAGTAGCCCCCTTTCCCTTGCCTTATATTCTAAAGTTTAACATTTACCTTTGGATGAAATGTATGTTATTACAACATTAAATGTTTTCCATAATTGCCTAGGTGTTCTGACCTCTAGGACGATAATCTCTATACTTTTTAAGTTAAATCTTCCTTGACAATGAAGTTTTTGACAAGCATCAAAATGAACACTATTAACAGATTATAACAGCCAATAATTAAGTTTTGTCATATCTTATTAATGTTAAGGAGTTTATTTACCTTGCTTCCTTATTTTACATTTCACTTCTTAGTGTTTAATTTTTCTCCTACTCAGTTGGGAATAAGCATTGTGCAGTAGAAAGCCATGCGGAAACGTCCCAGTTTCTTCAAATGGAAATAAAATACTATCACACGGGATAACTTAAAAGTTAAAATAAAATCCCAGAATAAAGGAACAAATAACTTGTTGGCATGTAGAAGGTAAATACTAAAATAAGATTTTTAACATCTTACATCATACATTTATAGGAGCTCTTTGTTTGCCTGATCTTTTCCACTTAACTCTAAATTCTCCCATGATACCGTTTCCTAATTATTGAGGCACACTGATAATCATACACATTATAAGATTTTAGGCTCAGGTTATAAAATATTTAAATTTATCATTAACGGTCATGTTTAACTTTATTCTGAAGATTCCTTTTACAAATCAGCAATTAATATTTGTTGATTTATTTTTTAATGACTCTAACATCTGCTTTCTAGGATTTTGTGATTTACTGAATAAGCCAGTCATTATCAGAATTGTGAAACTTTGAGGTCATATTTTTGTCAGTAAAGGTGTTTATGCAAACCTATTTTGCCAATGCAAGTGGCCTCACATAATCCCATACCTGCCTTGCTGAGGTAACCCACCACCCACACCACCTCAACTCCATATGTCTATCAAAAAGCCCTCTTGGAATGTTGTTTGGAGCTCTGATTTCATTTCTGTGACCAAGTATTGATAAAGACACTTTAAGAGGTAATGGTATTGCTGACAATCCCAGGAGCTAAAACACTACTGTCCTTCGAGTCAAACATTGTAGGTAATAGGTACTATCCAAATAGGCTGTTAAAAAGGTACCCTTAATTAATATTAAGTTATTCAGTGAAAATAAGTTTAAAAAGTGTTTGTACTCTATGATTCCATTTCTGTCAAAATATACAATGAAATATTTAGCTATAAAGAGATGTCTTTAATTGATGGGGACCTGAAGCCTGTCACATATTTGTCAAATGAACATCCTTCATGAGCAAATCTTACTGAGACAGGCTTGTTTATCAATAAAATGGCACGGGATAGGAGTAGAGAGTAAAATGGATTTATTACAAACTGAGCGTCATATATAGATACTCAGAGTTCACTAATAGCTACAAAGTACGTTGAAAATACAAAGTAACTGTGTAAATGGTAAGAATTCTTATTGGATGTTAGTGACTGACAGAAGCAGAATAGCATGTTTGATGGATGAAAGACTTGATAGAACGCGACCAATACTTGATTTCTACGATCATCTCATCTCTGAGTGAGAATGATAGAGAATTAAAAGCAGGACCAGAGCACTTCATCAGAGGGTCTGTCTCAGTCTCCAATCTTGCTTCCTGCCACCTTGTATTCTCTGTGGTCCTCACCTTTAGAACACTGGCACAGCATACATTACTTTGGTTTCTAGTTCCATTAAAATAGCGTTTTGTCCTACTCTCTCCAAAGATGAATTCATAACAACGTTCAAATATGCATGATGCTTTTAGCAGAGTGATACCTGAAGACATGGGATGAATGAACAAAATAAAACCTTCATTCTGACTTTCTCTCCAATTGCCATGAGAAACTACACATACGAATATCTGTTTTTTTTTTTAATTTTTTAACATTTATTTATTTTTGAGACAGAGAGACACAGAGCATGAACGGGGGAAGGTCAGAGAGAGGGAGACATGGAATCCGAAACAGGCTCCAGGCTCCGAGCTGTCAGCACAGAGCCCGACGCAGGGCTCGAACTCACGGACTGTGAGATCATGACCTGAGCCGAAGTCGGCCGCTCAACCGACTGAGCCACCCAGGCGCCCCAGGAATATCTGTTTTAAAAACAAAGAATTTTGTCACTATTAATACTGACATGACAGTCTTCTCTGTCTTCATTTGGAAAATATTTACTTAATTTCATTATAATTAAATATCTGGGGCACCTGGGTGGCTCAGTCGGTTAAATTATCAACTCTTGATTTCAGCTCAGGTCACGATCTCACAGTTTGAGTTCGAGCCCCGCATGGGGCCTTGCACTGACAGTGCAGAGACTGCTTGGGATTCTCTCTCTTTCCCTCTCTCTCTGTCCCTCCCCCATTCTCGCTGTCTCTTAAAATAAATAAATAAACTTTTAAAAAAATAAAAATATTACATTTAATTATAGGAAACATAGGATATTTCTTCTCATTTGTACTTTTTTTGTCTTAGTTTTGGATGCTGGGGTGGGAAAAGTCTTGGATTAGTATTACAACAAAATATGGACGTATTCAGGTTTCCTTATTATAGTCCCATGGCATAGAAGTAGGCATGCCAGAGGTGACCAATGGGCCATCTGCACTCTCGATTTATAATCAATTCAGTCATTATCACCAGCAGAAATCATTTTAAAATTAGCATGAAGCTGAACTGTGCACCTTAAGTCATTCTCCTAAAAAGAGAGAGCACATTGTTAAACTTTATAACCCTCTGTGTAGATTTCCCAGAAATACAGAAACAGGCAGACATACTAGCAATCACTTGATCACCTATGTAGAGTCAGCGTTTTTTTCATACACAAAGTTGGCGAAAGGATTATTATTTCAAATAAATTTATGTGATAGGTATTTTATTCCCGTTGGAAGAAATGAGCTTTCTACTATACCATGCTGATCCCCAACTGAGTAACCAAGTAACACAAAGAAAGGAAATGTAGAAAAGAGGAGAGAAAGCAGATTTCTGGATAAATAAAAACCTATTATAGGTTATCGCATGAATACATCAATCTCCTGTTTTAAAATTATATGTGAAAGACCATCACTTAAAAAAATGTCTAAGTGCATCTTAGGGCATCCGCTATTAAACTGAGATCCACTAATTCTGAAAAGATTTAATAAGGCTTATGAATTCTTTGAAATTCAAGGCAAGATTCTGGGTGTATGTACATATTTTATAAAGATATTCCCACCCCACCCCTGGACAGGGTTTTTCTGTTTGGCAAACAAACCTACTTAACACAAAAGTCCCCCTCATCAAACATCCTCTTCTATGTCTCCTCCTATTTTTCCAGGCTTTCTTCATAATCAAACTCTTGGAACACATTTTATATACACAGTCTCTGCTTCTTCAAGTTCCATTTTCTCTTTCCCTCACAGACATTTGTCTTTCTTCTCCATGACACTACAAAAATGTGCTCTGGGGAAAGGCAACAATAGCCTTTCTTCTGTCATACCCATTGTCAATTTTTAGTCTTTTTTGGGGAACTTGCGGTCATTGAAAGCAGTCAGATAGCATCTTCTGAGACCCTTTCTGTCCTTGTCTTCCATACTTTGAGATAGCTGCACTATCTTTCAACTTCTCCAACCATTTCTTCATATTCTCCTTTGTCTCACACTCAGCTTCCTAACTGATAAGTGTGGGAGTTTCTCAGCCTTGGTCAGGACCCTTTCTCTCTAGTCTCTTCATAAGGGAGCTCATTCATTATCAGGCTTTTACAAACCAGGCTTATGCTAATAATTCCCAGATCTATATAGAACTCAGACATTTCTTCTGCATTCCAGACGTGCGCATAGAGCTGTGTATTTTTAGTCCACTTGGCACACAGCGCAGTGAAACGAGCCTTCTTTTTGTCCCTCTAACATTCTAAGGTTTTTTTCCCTATATATAGAATGTTCTTACCCTCACTCTTTGCATGTTTTTTTTCCTTGTTATCCAGATATGAACTTAAATGTCATATCCTCAGAGATCTCTTCTTTAATTTCAGTCTAAATTAGAACGCATCCTATTGCTTTTTTCCCATAGCAACCTGTTCTTTTCCTTGATTGTTCTTGATTTTCATATGTGCTTTAACATGTCCAATATGTATCTTCCAATCCACCAACCTTACTTGATGGTGGTGAAACTATTCACTCTATTTCTTGTTCCTACATACCACAGAAACTGTGGTATGTGAATATTTATACAGTAAATATTCAGTATGGATTACTTATAATGGATGAATAAATACGTGTATTTATCCACTCAAGAAATCCTTGATGCAAACCTACTATGTGTCAGGCAGTGCCTTAAGTGTTGAGAACCTGAAGTGAAAAAAACATTATAAAATGACAAAGTTCCTCTTAAGGGACTTGGATTCTATCAAGAACAATGACAATAAACCAACAGATCTACATTTTTTTTCAAACGAAATAAGAACTGTGAAGGAAAATAAATCAAGGTAAGGGAAATAAAAACTGACCAAGGTTGTATAAGGGGGTTGTCATTTTTACAGGTGTGTGTGTGTGTGTGTGTGTGTAAACCAGGACACTTCTCTAGCTTTGGATGTTAATAAATGAGTAGTTTGTTGGCTTGCAACATCACAGCCAGTTAGAAGCCTAGGAGCCTTCAAGAAATGAGAAGCCTGCCAGACAAGATGGCCAATGAATTTCTTGTTTTTTCCCGGACTGTTAACACTCTTCTTTTCAGAATTGGCTTTTTCACTGGTGCTGTGCATCAGATCATTAGTTCTTCTAACTCAGACTTGGTGAATCAGCCAGAAGAAAAGAAAGAATTTGCAAAAGGGAGACCTTTAGGACTGGTCTTGGAAGACCTTTTTTAAGAGTTGTCCTTGCCTGCTTTTCTTTCTTTCTTTCTTCTTTCTTTCTTTCTTTCTTTCTTTCTTTCTTTCTTTCTTATTGTCATCAGCTTGGAAGTGTTCTGACTCAGGCTTTGGCAGCTTAATTTTGAAGTTTTATTTTTAATTTCTTGAAATAAAAATAATATTTTTATTATTCAATTTTTTGAATGAAAATAACATTCTAGAATTTAACATATTATTTAATATATTTTTCTAAAATAAGCAGTCCCATTTTATATACCTACAAAAGTAAACAGGTGCATGACAGTTCATAAGGATGAATTGTGTTATTTATTAAGAATTTGTAGATGATTCCTTGTAGGGACATTCTTAGGGGCCCCATGGGTGACTCAATTAACCATCCAAATTCAGCTCAGGTCATCAACCCTGCATCGGGCTCTCTACTGCCAGCACAAAGCCCACTTGGATCTTCTCTCTGCCCCTTTCGCTGCCCCTCCCCCCTCTCAAAAATAAACATTTTTTAAAGACGATATTTACCCTTATATTGCATAGTGTTTTCTCTATGGGGAGATTCTGATATCAGTAACTGTCTGGTCTCAGTATTTTTTCTCAAGAATGTGGTTTTAGAAACTGATTCCCATAACTGACATATTTTTCTTTTGCTTATTGTTAGCATGTCTAATATCTAGCCAAGAGTTTAGGACATAATAATGTTTATCTTATTTTGTGCTCCTCTTTTTTATTTGCTTAATTTGAAAATATTTTAATTTTATCTTGCTGTATATACAAATCATTACACCAGCTTTGGAACAAATTGGGTTCGAAATGAATATAAATGAGTAATTTAAATCTATTTAGGATGTGTTAACAAAATAACAAAATTAAATAAAATACATAATAGTGGGAAGTAAACAGACAAAAATGCTCTCTGTAATCAGTCGGTTTTTTATTGAATTTCTTTTAACGTTTATTTATTTTTGAGACAGAGAGAGACAGAGCATGAACGGGGGAGGGTCAGAGAGAAAGGGAGACACAGAATCGGAAACAGGCTCCAGGCTCTGGGCTGTCAGCACGGAGCTCGACGCGGGGCTCGAACTCACAGACCACAGAGATCATGACCTGAGCCGAAGTCAGACGCTCAACCGACTGAGCCACCCAGGCACCCCGAGTAATCAGTGGGGTTTGAAATGGATTTTGATGTGTTTGAAGGACCCACAATGGTAAAGGTATGTAAAAACCCTTCAAAAAAAAAAAAGCAATTACAGGAGTAAAGATAGGCAGAAGCAAGTTGTGGTCAGAAGACAACAAGAAGTTTGATGGGGTTCAGAGAAGATAGGGTTCCAAATCAGCAGAGAACATCCAGAGCAGAGTGGAGAAGGCAGCACACAAACCGAAGATGACAACTAGGAATTAGTTAAGTGCAGAAAGAGTGAATATGAAAATAGCATGTTCCCCAAGGACAGAGACAAGTTCAGAGCTAATGGGCTCAGTTAAGCTTGAATGAGAAACTAGGGTTCTGCTTGCATTCGGGCCACTGTAAGTCCATAAGAAGCTTGCTGGGAAAGCAGGTTTCAAATCCGAGGATTGGAGTTGGTGTCCAGAGAAGACATAAGACATGAACAGATACAGAGGCAGGGGCATGTCAGAGTGACATCTAATACATGAAACTGGATGTTAAAATTTGAGTAATAAATGGAATTTAGACCACAACAGCAAAAAGGAACAAAACCTCAGCATCTGATAGAAATATATATAAACGTTAGACAGTACAAATAAATGGCTTTCTAGTCGAGGGGCTTAACACATACATTCTGTGCTGTGCCACTGGACAGATTATTCCAGGTGTTAGAAGCCTTTGGATAGGGCCTGGGAGCTCTAGTAAACAGAGACCATGCAGATTTGCAGATTAGGACAGAGTTAAGTTTCGTATTCAGCAATGAGGCCACAACATAGAAATGGCTTTCCTTTTTTTTTTTTTTTTAATTTTTTTTTCAACGTTTTTATTTATTTTTGGGACAGAGAGAGACAGAGCATGAATGGGGGAAGGGCAGAGAGAGAGGGAGACACAGAATCGGAAACAGGCTCCAGGCTCCGAGCCATCAGCCCAGAGCCTGACGCGGGGCTCGAACTCCCGGACCGCGAGATCGTGACCTGGCTGAAGTCGGATGCTTAACCGACTGCGCCACCCAGGCTCCCCGAAATGGCTTTCCTTTTTATTAGCAAGCAAAGATAATTGTGTCAGTATTTTCTCCTCACTCTTATCCATTGCCATCTACCATAACTGGCTATATTTCTATCTGTGTAAAGTACGCAGTCTCTTCCTTTTCATCGCTCAGGTTAATCTTCCTAAAGGGTCCTTTCTTTCTCAGCCTTTCCTATTTTCAAGAGTATACAATAGTATTTTATTTTCCATGAGGTAAAAAGCACTTGACTGTTTTTGCCTTCATTCAAAGACCACCCACTGGCTACCAAAGACTCCTATCCTTTGTTCCCCAGGAGAGAGGTGGTGCTGATGTTCACCCTTCCGAACACATTCTTTCCTCTTCAATGACCTACGGATTCAGTATTTCTGTCACCACCTGTAGTTTGTAATTTTATGAATTTAATCATTATTTAATTTATTTTATCTTCGAATGTTTCATTTTCCCGGCACGGTTTTAACTGTTTGAGGACAAGTTCCCAGATCACTATACACTCAGCAGAAGCTCAGCAAATGCCTGGTCAACTAGACTTTGCCAATCGACTAGAAAGACTTGATTAATTTGCAAAGTTTTATTTTCTATGCTGTGTTTCATATAATTTTTCTCTCAGATACAACTAGTGATTTGGTCTCCTAGCAATTTCTCTAAAATGTTAAAACCTTTCTGCTCTCACTTTCTATGTCAATTTAGTTTCTTGCCAACCTCTTCTACTTGGGCGAAACTTCTCATGCTATTTTGTAAAATTAAGGACGGAGTAAGGTTTTAAACTGAAGTCAGGTTTGAACATTTCGGAATGACAAGGGAGAGAGTTACACCCTGGAATAATCTTAGGAGGCAACAGTGAGCAGACTTTTCTCGCAAGAAACACCCAGAAATCTCTTCCCCACTTTGTCCTTCCATCCCCTGACTGTAAAGTGAGACTATGGCTGTGAAACAAAGTGTGGCACCATTACATGATTCCCAGGCTTGGATTGCACAGGTCCGTCAGTATCCAGGTGTTTGAGAGAAAGTAAAACCAAGGGACCAAAGAGGAATGTGTCAAGATCATTTAACAACTCTATCGGTGTTAATATTATTGTCTCTGTTGATTTTAGCATCAAACTGACTTATCTCTCTCCTCTGAGTCTTTCACTGGCAAATGGTAAATGTCAAAATCTCTAGGTGATGAATGAAGAAGAAAAATATAAGACCAATAGTTAGTAGATGCTGCAGTATAGGGAATGTGCGTGTTCTTTTCCTTTTATTGCTAAGCCAGAGAGAAATCTCAGTAATACACTGCTGGGTTTTTTTTTTAACCTCTTGTATATAACACGAATGATAACACTATGAAAACCGTATCAAGGCTTGGTCTCCAATGAACTTACTACACTGAAAAAAATGTAGTTTTTTATATCACTGCACACAATCAAAAGGCCCAGTAGATGTTCAATGATACGAGACTCCATAGATCATTCTAGCAGTGACTACCAAAATACATAGATACTTTATTACTTTAGTTTTTTTCCCAAAAAAGTCTATATAGCATATAGCCTTCTATGAATATAAATTCAATGCAGAAAACAAAGTCACCAACCACTAGACATAAATTTCCTTTCAAAAGGAATACACACACATACGCACACACACGATGTAAATTCTTATTTTTGCTTTAAGAAAATTTTAATGTGATCTGTTTTTTGTTTTTGTTTTTGTTTTTGTTTTTGCCCAGATAAATATAAACTCTGGGCACCAGAATTCGTGTGTGTGGATTTGTGTGTGTGTGTGTGCATGTGTGTGTGTGTGTGTGTGTGTGTGTCATCAAGATCATGGTAAACTTGAATTTTGGGTACTTTACTAATTAATTACACCCCAATTATCAGGTGTTCCCTTATCCTCATAGCCTGTCTCTATCCAGCTCATTCAAATCCCTATGCAAACATCACCCCCTTCACTTCTATTTTTTGATATTATCACACTCACCATTTCAGGATGTTTGTTTTTAGTTTTAATAAAAATTGCTTGGGTCACGTGGGTGTCTCAGTCCATGGAGCATCCAACTCTTGATTTCTGCTCAGGTCATGATTTCACGTCTTGGGATCGAGACCCATGCCATCCTTAGCCTGCTAAGGATACTCTCTCTCCCTCTTCCTCTGCCCCTCCCTCACATGCACATGTACATGTGTGCTCTCTCTCTCTCTCTCAAAAAAAAGAAAAGGAAAGGAAAGGAAAGGAAAGGAAAGGAAAGAGAAGAGAAAAGAGAAAAGAAAAGAAAAGAAAAGAAAAAAAGAAAAGAAAAAAGAAAAAGCACTTAAAAAAATAAAAATTGCCTAAGGGGGATGGGAGTTTTACTTCACGCACATTTACGTAACCTTTCCTCTTTAGACACTCTCCTCTTTGTTGGTCTCTCCTGTGAAGCCAAGTTTAGCTCTTCTTCTCTTCTGGCCCTTCCTCTGACCTGTGATTGTCTCTACCAGCCCCTCCTTCTCCACTGAAAGCAAAGCCCTTTGCCTTAAATGCCCTGAGCATTAGACCAAAACCCAGGACAGAGAAACTCCTTTCTACCCCAGAGTGGGCCTATGAGCAAATACAATCCCCAGGCCACAAACTCAAGTATGCAAAAAAAAAAAATTTTTTTTCCTTTTCCTTCTCTTTGTGTCTTATAAACCACTGTAATTTCACCATTGTGCCCTAGGCTTCCATCTGAAAGAAATACACATGTCCGTCATGCCAAAGGTGTTCCTTTCATCTAGATTATCCTACAAGTCAAAACAAAGGTTTTTCTTTCGTCTGAGTTATCCACAGGATTATCACCACATTAGCAAGGCAGTTGTGTGTCACGGAGATGTCCCTGATTTCTGTCCCAGTAACTGTTCAAGTTTAGCGATGCTCTGCTATGAGTAAAAGAAATTGGTGACTGGCGCTATACCCCTGTCTGCCTAGATGCACTAGGTAGCTGCTCCTGTCTGGTAGTTAACATATCCTTGGTGCCTCTGGCAGAAACCTGACCTCCAGATGTGTTACTCAGGGACACACAGATCTCTCTACCCTTCTCCTCAGGGCAGGACAATCTTTTTCAGTCTGGGGAAGAAGCTTGAGTCACTCACCGATCCTCCTGTTTCTTCATAGACTCAGTTTCTACTGAGGATTCCTCTTGTCTCACTTAGGCAAACTTAAATTCCCTGGAGAATTTAAATTTTAGAAAATTGAAGCCAGAAAAAGTTGGAGACACATAATTGAGGGAAGCTAAGTGAAAACTGATGCCTGTCTGTGTGGAAAAAGGAAGCAAGGATGAGGAATTAAAAATACAAATTAGTATCTCAAAATAGAATCTATCCAGAAAAAAATATTATTGATAAAGGTGGGTTGTTCGCCACAATCAAAGAAACCCTGGCACTGCGTGATAAAAGAATATTATTTTCTCCATATCATTATGAATTCACTGTAATTATCCACGACCGTCTTTCAGCAATCCTAGTTACTCATAACTCTAACATGCCAATTTAAAATATCAGCCATACAGATATACCCCATAAACAATGAACTCCTTGAGAGTAAAAATCATATTATTTAATTATTAAATTATAAACATTAGTTTTAGGTCTGCCATATAATAATTTATATATAATATAAATATTTATATATATTTTTAATATATAAATATTTATATATATATAATTATATATATTATAAATTATATATATTATATATAATTATATATAATATATATAATTATATATAATTTGTATATAATGTATATATAATTTTATATATAATAATTTGTTGAATAGATGGATGATGGATGAGTTAAATTTAGAAGTTTAACACACAGATACACACATACATACACATTTGCACACACACAATTATTAGAAATCTATAAAGTGCCTATCAAATAGCAGACTCATTTTTTCCTTCTCTATTTACTACCTTGAACTCTGCATGAAATGTGCATAACTATTACAAGACGATGGTGGCAATTGTTCAAAGCTTAATTGGCCCAGTGGTAAGGCTGTTCTAGAGACTGTTAGAAATGTACTAACAATTAGTTTCCCCATTTGTCCCAAATCTGCTTATATAAATGCCGTTTCATTCTCAGCCTTTGAAAGGTTAGATAGCCAAAGTCATTAAAACATTAAAACAAAAGTATCAGACATCAAACATGTCCAAGAGCATGATTTTGTAATCACATAGATTACCATCTAATGCAATTAATTGCATCAATAATATGAACAAAGCATGTTTTGGAATTATCATCTGATTGTCTATTTTCAATGGTAGGTGTAACTGGGACTGAAAATCTTTTTACGTAGTTTATAGGGGTTTAAATCATCAGCCAATTGAAGTAAAACTTTAAACTTATGAGACGAAAACATACATTCACACAAAAAAAACCTGTACATGAATATTTATAGAACCATTACTTGTAACAGCCAAAATCAGGAAATATCAGGAAAATCAAATGTTTTTCAACAGATGGATGATTGAGCAAGTTGTGGTACATCCACACCAGGAAATACTACTCACTAATGAAAAGGAAGAGACTATTGAGGCATGCAACAACTTAGGTCTTCAGAGAACTATGTTGAATGAAAAAAGCCAGTCCCAAAGAGTAACATATTGGATGATTCCATTTATATAACATGTCAAAATGACAAAATTTAGAAATGGAGTATAGATTGGTGGTTGCAGGGAGTTAAGGATCATACAGATTGAGGATTGCACAGAGCTTGTAAAATTCAACACTTGGATTTTGTGGTGATGAAACCCTTTAGTATCTTGACTATAGTAGTAGATACATGAACCTACACATGTGATAAAATTGCATCACACGGACATATGTACACATTAACACAAACACACACAAATGTGTATAAGCAAAATTGAGTAAGATTGGTTGACTGTATCAGTGTAAATGTCCTAGCTGAAATATTATAATTTCATAATATATAACCATTGGGAGAAATGGGTTAAAAACTGTATGAAATCTCTCTGTATTATTTCCTACAACTGCAGGTGAGTCTGTAATTATGTCAATAAAATCTCAATAAAAGTATAATTCTTAAAAATTAGTCACTTTTATCCAAGAATAAAATGCAATAGGAAATGATGATTGTAAAAACTATTAATTTTATATACAAAACTATTAGTTATCACTTCAAAATAGTTAAATAGAGAAATAGAGTGACAATACAATTATTAACAGTGTGTATGTGAAATAATTTAAGAAAATGCCTTTGTGGGGGCACCTGGCTGGCTTAGTCAATAGAGTATGTGAGTCTTGATCTCAAGGTCTTGAGTTTGAGTCCCACGTTGGGTGTACAGGTTACTAAAAATTAAAAAAAAAATTCTTTGTGACTCAATAATTATTTGTAAAAGAAATCAGTGATGAGCAAGAAAAACCTAGAAATTAGATGATTGCAAATCTATTCAAAATGGTTTTACTATTTTACCATAATAATAAACAGATCTATATTAATTAGATTTAGTTATTTAATTAAATTTAGCCCATGAGTTAAGACAAGAAAAAAGAATGTCAAAATTATGTATGGCAGCATCTATGATCAAACTTTTTCAGTATAGACGTAATAAAGGCTATAAAAAACATAGAAAAAAGAAGAAAGTGTTTGAGAAAATTAGTCTGTCCCCATAATACCATGCTTTATAGTTGATATCTCTTGAAGTAAAAAATATTCATTAAGGGTACCTGCATATCTCAGTCAGTTAAACATCTGACTCTTGATTTTGGCTCAGGTCATGATCTTGGCTCAGGTCATGATCTCATGGTCATGAGATAGAGTCCTGCATCAGAGGCATGGAAACTCTTTATGATTCTCTCCCTCCCTCTTCCTCTGCCCCTCCCCTGCTCTCTCTCAATCTCTCTCTCTCTCTCTCTCTAAAAGAAAAAAAAAAGTAAAAAAAAAATATTTATTAAACTGACCACACAAACACACACACACACACACACACAAATGTATCATTTGAAAATGCTAAGAAATTCATGTTTCTACTCTGTAACATCAAAATTAATATTTGGCTGCTGAAAGTTAAAATAAACCTGCAATGAAAATTTTTTAGATGCAGGTATTTGGGAATTTGGAAGGCAAAAATTTTATTAATCCCATGAGGATCATTATATCTTGGTTATAATCTTAATTAGTTCAGAGGTGAATAAAAACCTACCACAATGATTTTACCTGTGCCTATAATGTGCAAGCCACTTTATATGGCCATGGTTCTTAATCTATAATGTGTATGCAAATAACATCATGATTTTGTCAAAATGCAGATTCTGTTTTAGTATGTCCAGGGTGGGCCAGGGATTAGGCATTTGTTTTCTTTTTTTTTTTTTTTAAGGTTTTATTTTTAAGTAATCTCTACGCCCAATGTGGGGCTAAAACTCACAACCCAAAAATCAAGGTCACATGCTCCACTGACTGAGCCAGCCAGGTGCCTGTAGCTTTTTCTAACAAACTTTTGAGGAATGCTAGATATGCCTGTCTGGGCATACATTTTGAGTAGCAACATTGTAGGAGATGCAAATTCTAAGCTGACATTTTCCCTTAAGTATTTTATAGATGTACAGGGGAGATAAAACATAAAAACATAAATGTTCAGTAAAGGCTGACTGTCTCGGTAATTTAGTCTATACTGAAAAATATTGGTGGGAAGTAATATTGAATTAGATTTCTGGGTTCTATTGCCCCAGATTTTCTTTATGGATACTAATCCGTTGTGTTGCTTTACTAGGATTTATGCCAATTAAGGCCAAAGGAAATACACTTAATTAACATGATTATAGATTAATGAATTTTGCGATTTTTCAGAAAAAGACAGAGAAACACCAGAAAGTGAATTTCAATCATGCTAACCATTGAAAAGCTTAGGAAAATACGAGATCAGTTTCTAAGAAAGGAGAGCCTGAGGGACACACTAATTCAGGGAAGCAAGATTTTGTTTTAAGACGGGGTGCAAGAAAAGGCTACACTAATAAATAAAAGAAACGACAAATATAAAAAGAAATATGCTTGGCTAAATTGAAAGTTGATACAACTAAACCTGAAACTTAAATAGGGAACTAGGTCAGGTCACTAGGAATAAATACAAGAAACGCTTATTACTTTGATAAAAGGACAAAGAAGGACAAAAGTAAATTTAAATGCAACTTGCAACAATGAGAACAAGAAAACCAACTCAGAGGACAGAAAGCTAATAACAGAACTCAAAAAAGTAAAAGATGGAAAACACTAACTATAGAAAAAATAAAACAACAATATTTCTATAAACAAAATCTGAGATAAAAAAGTTAAAAGACACAGGTCTTAGATCTCAGCATACTTTTTGAATAGTGCCTTCTTCAGTGAAAAAAGCTATAAATGTATTGATTTGCTAATACATTATTTGTTTTTAAGTGTCAGATTGTTCTAAAATCATACAAAACACTTCGTAGGTAAGAAGGATTCCAGGCCAAACCTAAAAAAAAAAAAAAAAGGTTACATTGAAGAATAATTTTGGACTACACTAAACAAGGAGTATAAGAGTTTGAAACTTTCATCAAAAATTACAACTGGCTGGGGCGCCTGGTTGGCTCAGTTGGTTGAGCATTCGATTCTTGATTTTGGCTCAAGTCATTATCCCAGGATCATGTGATTGAGCCCCGAGTTGGCCTTTGTGCTGAGCATGGAACCTGCTTGGGATTCTCTCTCTCCCTCTCTCCCTCCCTCCCTCTCTCTCTCTCTCTCTTTCAAAAACAAAAATGTTTAAAAAATTACAACTGGAAGAAGTTCCCAAATCTAAAATGTAGAAAAAAAGAAATATGTATGTTTACAAGAAATGTATGTATAACATACTTATGGAATTAGAAAATATATAAATTAAACCAGTCCTACATAATCTTGGTAAAAAAAAACCCCATCTTGGGAAGAAGGTAGTGTGACTAATGATAACTATAGATTAACAGATACATGCTTAAATACATATAGAAAACAGAGACAATTGGAAACTTGATATAAAGACTTAAGAAATAGTTTACCTTCAGGGCACCTGGGTGTCTCAGCATCCAACTTCGGGTCAGGATCATGATCTCAAGGGTCATGAGTTTGAGTCCTGCGTCAGGCTCTGTGCTGACAGCTCAAAGCCTAGAGCCTGCTTCAGATTCATATCTCCCTCTCTCTACCCCTCCCCCTGTCTCTGTCTCTCTCCCAAGAATAAATAAACATTAAATGTTTTTAAAAGAAATGGTTTCCCTAATAGCCATAATTATAAAGAAACAATCTGACCTATTTGTGTAGGTTATGAAATAACAAATCCAGAGAGAGAATTTCAGAAAAAAATAAAATTTAATGGATCCAAAGACATTACCGCACAATTGGCACATATTTGACAAACTTGCAGGATTCTCTAATGGTGGGAATATATAGACAAAGACATATAGATGGTGATAGATAGCTACTGGATAGGTAGGTGGCAGATAGATAGATAGATGATAGATAGATAGATAGATAGGCAGGTAGGAATGGATGCCATCCAGAACAACAACACCATGCCAATTTATGAGTCCATTTGTATTGCCTAATTGTGAGTGGGATGCACTGTTAGAGTACCATCCACACTTCTTTGACGCTCAAGGTCTAGCACTGTTCCCTGGTATTGAACTCCAAGTATCTGTGACTCTCCATGTAAGGTTTTCTCTAGGCCCACATATAAGGGGCAAGGTGGTAGTGCCTGGCTGATAATCTTCTTGAGAGCAGTCAGCTGCTACTGATAGATGGACATTGAGAGGCTAGAACTCCCAGCTTTCTAATCCCATAGATGAAAAATTTAAGATACATTGCACGTAGTCCTTCAGAATTCCCCAGCAGAGCTAAGCTCTAGCTTTCAACCGTGGTAACCAGACTGTGTCCTGTCTCACTTAATGGGTTTTCTTGCCAGTGAATCCTGGCAAAGAGATTCCAAAGAGATCCCTGTGAACTTATATTTTTGTCACAGTGTTTTCTGCAGGACCACAACCTCTGACATAGTGTTAGTCTGTATCCAAATTTCTCTCAACAACGGATATTAATTTGGGGGGCACTTGGGTGGCTTAGTCTGTTACACGTCTGGCTTTTGGTTTCAGCTCAGGTCATGATTTCATGGTTCGTGAATTCGAGTCCCGCGTCAGGCTCCATGCTGACAGCACAGAGCCTGCTTGGGATTCTCTCTCCCTCTCTCTCTGCCCCTCTCCCACTCATGGGCATGAGCTCTCTCTCTCCCTCTCTCTCAAAATCAATAAATAAGCTTTAAAAAATGGATGTTATTTTTTTAATTGCTGATAAACTGGTAAGGATAATATTATTTATAGCAAGTGTTTTTATTGGTATGTTAAAATTATTAAAGAAGTTTATATGTTTTCTTGCTTTTTTGTTCATTTCAAATATCTCTTTTTTGGGTTGCATTAGTCCTTTTCTTCCTTTTTTTTCCCAAGCCGAACTGTATCCAGCTTTATTAAAGATACTTTTCATAAACAATCATGGTATTTCAGGCAGGACATGGGCAGACAATCGTTAACAGTATAGAACAATTTTCAAACTCCCTTCTTCAATGGACTACCAAAATCAGAAAGCCACTATAGAACCCAATGAAGTCTTCATTTGAGGCTCTGAACAGGGAGAGTTTAGAGTGAGGGTTGACATTTTACATTTAGCATGTTGTTTAACAACTTTTCACAAGCCGACCCTGAATTTCAGGAAATGAAATGAAAATGGCAGAATTATCAATCTGAAGCTCCACAAGCTAAAAAAGGAACTCTTTTGAGGGATGCCATCTCCATGGTGACACTGTAAAGTCCAGATTGCCTGACATACTGGGAACCATTTCTTGGGGTCAGGTTCCAACAGGTCTCTGGGTTTAAGGGAGTCAAGTCTATGTTGAAGGCAGAGGGAGAAAAGGACATAAGAAATGAATTTTCGATTTTCCACCCCACAAGGCGTTTATTGCCAAGGTGGCTAATGTGCGTTAACATCAAGGAATCGCTCCTCCTGGGAACCAAGAGGAAGTTTCTCAGAACTAGAAGGGAATGGTGTTTTTCCCCTTGAATCAGTCTAGCTTCAGAGATATTCTATTAGTGACATATGCCCTTCCCCCAAAACAACAATGAAGTGTTCTGTGTGCTAACAACATAGCTTTAAAAAAAAGTAGATTCTGCATTTTTATAAAACTTGATAAAAAATGGTATTTCAAACTGTAAGTCACCAGAAGTACAGAGTTATCAAAAATACACACACTTCACTTGGCATCTCCGGCACCTTCAGCTTTCTGTGCCTGGTCTGTTTTGGCATCTCCATTTTCTGCTGGGTTATTCCCATCCTTGCCAGCATCAGCTTTCCCCTTTTTCCCTTTGGGTACCTTCTCTCCCTTCTTTGCAGGGGCCTTTTTAGGTTTGGGCTCTGGCTTCAGAGGAGCAGGTTTAGCAGATAACCTTGCAGATCTTCTCTGGGGCTCATCCTTCCCCTTGGCTGTATTTCCTTTAGCATCCCCTTCAGCCTTTCTCTTGGGCATGGTGGCGATGGCGGCGGGGACATAGGCGCTGGACACCGGGACGCAGGGGCGCGTGGGCTTTGGCCGGTCCTAGGGTCGTTCTCGCCTCCTATTCTTCACACTGCTCCTGCATTAGTCCTTTTCTTAGTAAAGAAGTCATTTGTTCTTATTGTCTTGAAAGATCATAATCTACTAAGGAACTAAATTGCTTTATTATAATATATGTTTCAAAGTGTTTCTAGTATGTGCTTGTGATATATACATTATTATGTGATACATACATTTATGTATGATATATACATTTATTTATATACATTTATGATTTATACCCAAAAACTGTCTTTATGGGTATTAACAAGAAAACCACAGGCCCACAATAGCATCACTTATATTAGTCCCCAAGTCAGTAAACCATGACTTAATATCTCACCTGACTGCAGTTTCAACCCAGAAAATGTAAGCCTTAACCAGTCACCATGGAAATTTCCTGGTCACCACTCAGGAAATTACCCAGAAATCCCCTTCCATTCCCTATGAGGGGAACCTTGCCTAAAACAATGAATTCTTTGCTAATAATTTCCTTTTTCCACTCCCTCTCTACCTTAAAAAAACCCCATTTCTGTAGCCTTTTGGAGTTCTCCTCTACTTGCTAGATGGGGTTCTGTCTGATTCATGAATTGATTAATAAAGGCAATTACAGCTTTAAAATTTACTCAGTTAAATTTTTGTCATTTAACAGATTTATTTAACTAATAATAAGCTACTGTGTTCATCTGATACTTATAGCTTCTTTTTTCTTTTAACTGCTTTTCTTTACAAATAATTAAAAGTTTACCTCCTCACTTTGGCTGGTTATATTTCAATTCATTTTGTCTAATGGCCTATGTCTAGAAATGATGAAGACTGACAGTTTTATATTTTTCTGCTTTTAAAATAAATGTTCCTATTGTTTCCTGTTAAGCATAGTACTTACCTTCAGGGGGAAAGAAATCTTCCTAACACTATTCACTGATGAGTTTTTTCATGACTAATTTTAAATATTATCAAATGTCTTTTGGCAAAAAAATTTGATTATGCAGTTTTTCTCATTTAACCTATGAATATGGTGAATCAAAATTATTTATTTATTTAGGAATATTATGACACCATATAAACTCAGAAATATCAGGATATAGATGGGACCAAACAAGGTTGATTCTTATGTAGTGCTGGAATTTGTAATTTAATATGTTGATTGTAATTGAAGATTTTTATATGATCTTTTATAGTATGTTGATATCAAAGTTACGTAACCTTTAAAAAACAAATAGAATGTTTTCTTTGATTGTCTATGCTCCAAAATTATTTCAACAGCAGCAAATTTACTTGTTTAAATATTTAAAACTATTTGAACCTAGAAAACATTATTGGTTTCTCTTGTTTAATAGCTTATACATAAGGAGTATTACTATAGACATAGTTTTATTGAATGGATTTAGGTTTTGTTGGTCAATTTTGTAAATCTTTATTTTTCTAGAAGAAGGTTTGATTTATCCTGACTTTCATTTCTGGTAGATATTATTGTGAACATTTTTTTAATATAATTGTTTTTTCCTCTGTGATTGTGTACTTTTTTATTCCTAATTACAAGTATATGTATTTTCTCTTCTTTACTTGATTCATCCAAGTAGTAATCTATTTTATTGTCTTTAAAAAATTAGCTCTTAAATTCATAGTTAGGTATTTTAATTTCCAATGTTGTGTTCATGTCTTTCTTCTCTGTCCTGAGTAACATTTTTTTTTCCAAATTTGTGATTTTGTTCTAATGATTTCACTTTTTTGCTATAAAAACACTAAAGTTGTTTTTTTTTTTACTATAAATTATAATTAGTGTCCCCTTGTATTTATCTTCTAGATTTAGTATTAACTCTTAGGCTTTTTCATTTGCGGTTACTATATTTGGTTTGCCTTTGGTTGACTGGATCAGACCTTAACTGATTTTATTTTCTCTTGTTTTGAAGCGCAGATAGGCCCACAGACTGAAAAAGCCCAGCTTCCCAATACAACTCCTGGAACTGTTGGTGAAGATTCCCAAGCTCTTGCATATGTAAGACCATCTTGCTGTTGGTTTTCTAATGTAAATGGACTATTTACACAATTCTCAGAGCACCCACTTCCCTTTACTTATTTATTTATTTAAATAAATTTTTTAATGTCTATTTTTGAGGCAGACAGAAAACGAGCAGGGGAAAGATCGGGGGACAGATTCTGAAGCAGGCTCCAGGCTCTGTGCTGTCAGCACTCGAACCCAGGAACTGCAGGGTCATGACCTGAGCTGAAGTCCATTGCTTAACTGACTGAGACACCCAGGTGCCCCACCCTCTTCCCTTTAAAAGTGTCTATATTTTGAACTCCTTTCTAGCTGTGTAAGCCTGCATTTAAAATATATTTTTTAATGTTTTTAATGTTTAAAATATATTTTTTAAACGTTTTTAAAATATACCTGCTGCACAGGCATGAATGTTCACCGAAATTGACAATTTTCTCTTTAAGTTCAAGAACTGAAACAGGAAATGCCTTGGAATTGGTCTTTCCAGTGTAGAAAGTGATTTCCTTTTCACTAACAATGTTTCTTTCGTTACCTAACAATAGGATTTTATTACTTTTTGAATTCGTGTCCATTTCATTTATTTGCATTTCTTTTGCACCCTACAGGTGCAGTCTTCCCTGCACCTCCTGCTAAGTCTGTTCTCTGCTCATTTTTATCTTTCTGTAACTTATCCCTGTATCCTTCAGGCTAAGATCTGATTCACTGACTTGTTTGTTGCTGTTGTTTGTTTTTATTTGTTTTCTCCCCCCCCCCCGCATATTTATTTCATATGTTGACACAGGTAAATGTTTTTAAGCTCTCAGTATCATTATTTCCCTCTTTATTTTTGTAACCCTGTGAAATCATGCTTTCATCTGTTGCATGAGCAATCCCTATTTCATTTAGTCTATGTTTTTTTTTTAATTTCCTTGCAAGAACAATTTATTTGAGAATAGTATTTTCAACTGCTTCCTGGAATCAATCTTGTGAGATGCTCTTTCTTTTGTGTGAGATGTTTTATTTCTTATACTTTGTCCTAAATGTGTAGTTTTTTTTCCCCCCTTCTCCTCATTGTTTATCTTTAAACTTGGAAGTTCCTTTCCCACACTGGCCATACCTCCAAAAACAGTGTGAGTAGAATATCCTTGAGTACCCTTTGGATCTCCCCATAGAGCTTTGTTAGAGGAAACACTATTCTTGCTGTCGCATTTTTTTCATGAACTGACTTCTCAGCAGAGGCAATACAGAGAGGGAACTCCTGGGTCCTCTCTCCACCTGCTGCAGGTGGTCCCTCACCTGGTCCCTCCATCAGGTGAGATTAATGTGCCAGAAGTTATTTGTGTGGATCCATGTCTTCGAACTACTCCACTGCTAATGTCAAGTTTCCTCTATAATATATGCCTATGAGCACTGCTGTATCTCTGCAGCTCTCCAGCTTTTTCTCTTGCAACCGGGTGAATAAAATCAGTTTCTCTGGGTAAAGAATAAGAGGGCTATTTAGTTCTTGGACCCAAACATGGTCTCGAAACGAGGAGGAAAAAAATACTAAATTTCCTCCTAGACTCTTGATTTAATCTCTTGATTCAGAACCTGGAAGTGTTGCAGGATTTTTTACCTCAATACCTGGGATTCGTTGTCTCATTGCTTCGACAAATGAAGAGGTGGACACAAAATGAGCAGCAGGCCAAAGTGTATTAGAGTATAAGATCAAAAAGGAAGAAGAGTATGAAAGCTCTCTTTACAGAGAGGGGGACACTCGAAAGTGAATGTCTGCGGACTATAGGCAAAGGTCTTGGTTTTATAAGGTTTTGGTTTCCCTCCCCTCCCCCCTTCCCTTTCCCTTTCCCCTTGATCCTTCTTAGATTCTAGCCTTATTGGTTTGATAACTCTAGATGCTGGGTTATCCATTCCTGATTGGCTCCTTTCCATCCTATGAGGGGAGGTCTATAGCCCTACCATTCCTGGTGGGTGATACCTTTTATAGTCTACTTAGTTTTGGTCAGGTCTTTTGTCAAATTCCGGAGGGAAACCTGAGGGGGGAGTAGGTGGTGGCTATTACATTCTTAAGAGGAACCTTATGCACAAGGGGGTTTGCTGTGATCGGACCCTCCCAACATGTTCCAAAATATGTGTGTTTCCCCACCCAGGAACCTCAGATCCTACCCTTTCCCTCTCTGCCTATTTTATTCTATTTTTCCCCTATTATAAAAGGTTATGAATTAGGTTTCTTTTAAACCTTGAAACTCTTGATAATGTGAATTGTCTATTTTCCTTGTTTGATTAAAAGAGATAGAAAGGAAGCTAGGAACACAGGAGGTTAATTGTAGAAGCTTATGAGAATTCACAATGAATTTTTGCAAACTCTTGAAATTTAGGACATTGATTTTCAGTTGAGAATATATCTTCTGTGAAAAATGGTGTATGGGTGTGAAGTGCCTCTCAGAATCCATTTGTTCTCTCACTTTGGGATCAGCCCTCACTCTAATAATTAAACTAAGACACTATAAAGCAAGAAATGCCACCATATCCTCAGGGAAATGTAAGTATAATGCTTGTTGGTAACACATATAGACATGAGACATTTAATCTCAAAACACTGACACAGCACGCTGAGACACTGCCAGTTTTCTGCTTCTTGTTAAGATAGTTATAATTATATTAACTACATATATTAAGAATAATAATAAATGCAGACTAACAAAGTGTATAAGTGCTAAAAGGAAATATTAGATGATCGGAATTGGTAAAATTAATCTGAAAAATCTTGTTGGAAGAGACAAGTTTGGCATAGGAATTTTAGGAGAAAGTGGATATAACTGCTGGAAGGATGGGCTAGAAATTCTGATTGAAAGAAAAGTTCTGAAAAAGAAGAGCACATTCAATTCTTGTTGGCAGAATAATAGAGGTTAAAATACAAGGAGCTTATATTAAGCTTATACAAGTGTTTGTTGAATTGAAAAGCAGTCTTACTTAATCTTCTCTGTCTCCAGAGACTAAAGAATAAATTGTTTAAACTTACTACGATAAATTTAGAATCAAAATAATTAAAATGGTATATGTTAAATCCTTGAACATATCTAATGCTTTGTAATGTACTAAATAGAGATCTAAAAGCCAACATTTGGAAGCAGATAGCTGCCCCTAAAAAATGTATTTTCAAATGAGAATGCATAAATGTCTAAACAAACATACCAAAAGCATTTGTCCAAAAACAGGTTATGGTTGAGAGATTTGATTGAGGATAAAGAGTATGATTTTTATAGCACCACATCTCTACTTTAAACAGTGATAAATAAAATTTCTCAAGGAATCATGAAACATTGATGTCAATGACAAGAATAAAGGTAGTTCTGAGAACACCCCAAGTATCTTGGCATTTCTTTCTTCCCCATCTAATGACCCGAGGTTTGGTTCCCACCACACAGACTTTCCTGGTCATTGGTCAGAGATTTTCTCATTTCAGAAAGTGGCTCAAGAACCTTTGCTATGATTACATTCCACTGACTGTTTTGAGAAAGCTAGTAATGTCTTAGGATCCAAGGAAGTGTATCAAACAGTTCTCAGTGGACCTTTAATTCAGTCACCACTGTGAATTATGTCAAAAGTTTTCTCTACACATTGTGGACGATAGATTTTTGAATAGGTTTAATACAGATACAGGTGAACATTACTTTTTATCTCAAATATTAATACTGCTAGAATCAGAAATGGAACTTTCAAAATGGAACTAGAGATTCTAAATCTCCTTGGAAATAACTGTCTCCCTCATTTTCCTTGGATCAGTGGCTAAGACTGACATGTCAAGGAATCATTGTGATTTTTTTTCTTTTGCTTTTAAACATTTAATTTTCTTCTTTGGTTAAATCTGAATAAATACTTCATGATTAGGAGGGACAGCTGGATATTTGAACAGGTGGTTGCAAAAGATTATGGAATAGCTTCTCAGGAAAACATTCCTAACTAGATACACAGCCATCTGTCAGATATTGTTTAAAAATTCTTATGTGTAGGAAAAATTACGAAATGAGCTCTTAATGGCCTACATATTGACATTTTCAATAATAAAACTATGGGTCAGGTACAAAAAGGGAGGTGTTTAACAGCCCAAGCAATTTTTAACAAAGACATTGTTCTAAATCAGAATTGTCCAAAGTGAACTGTATAAATTCTAAAATTAAGATCCTAATACATATTATTAATTAAAAGGAAGGTTGGCAAATACTGCTGAAAAAGGCTTGCTTATACAAACCTAAAGAATTTTTATTTTTGTTTATATGTTTGGTTTATGTTTATGTTTATGTTTGAGACCCTCAGGGCCTTTAGGGTATTAACATCTAATGTGACATTCTAGGTAAGAAGTGAATTCTGGAGAACATTCACCATTTCAACTAGGCAGGTGAATGGAACCAGAATTCAGAATAAGAAACATCAGCTTCATACCAGTTCCAAAACTGTTTCATGATTCAGAGATTGGGGAAGACAGGACACAGAATACCACTGTGGTCTACACCTCTGTGAGGTAGTTACTCCAAAGTCTTGATCCTTCATGTAACATCCTATCACCACAGTATTTTAAACAGAAAAGATTTGAACAGAAACTACCAGAAGAGAAACAAGTGTGTATATTCGGGACGTTGCCGTCCTCACCTACACGGCACTATAGACTAGAAACCGAGAAAGGGAAGAAAGGGAATCACGTAGCTGAGCATGCGTAGAATCGTGGTTAGACGAGAACGCTGTCATTTCAGAAACATATGGGGGTGGAGGGGGTTGACGTCGCAGTAGGGCCCAAAGTACATTGGGTACCAGCCCAGTAAAACAGATGAATAGGACTGGGAGTCGTGCAGATTAGCCTGATTAAATTAACACTGGAGATGGTTAAAGCAAAACCAATGTTGAAGATTATTTGATCAGTGAAACAGACTTGTTTTGTGTATTTTGCCATTGTTACTGTATAAAGATTCTTTACAGGTCAATTTTCTTGTTGGAGTAAATATACTCTAATATATATCACAAATAAAACTATCTGCTCTTAAAATACATAACTCAGGGGCGCCTGGGTGGCTCAGTTGGTTGAGCATCCGACTCCGGCTCAGGTCATGATCTCGCAGTTCGTGAGTTTGAGCCCCACATCGGACTCTGTGCTGACAACTCAGAGCAGGAGCCTGCTTCAGATTCTGTGTCCCCCCTCTCTCTCCGCCCCACCCCTGCTTGTGCTCTGTCTCTCTCTGTCTTTCAAAAATGAATACATATTTTTAAAAAATTTTTTTAATAAATAAAAAAAATAAAATACATAGCTAAGCTTACTTTAAATTATTTTAAATTTTATGCTAGTATTGACATTCATTCATTTTGTAATACTTTTTTTCCTTTTCGTTGGTTTTTTTTTTGTGATTTTTTTTTATTCCTTCACTTTCGCCAGTGTGTCATCAGCTGTTTTAAGCATATCTTTTGTAAATGCAATGTAGCCAGTTACTTCATATTTTGGCAAAATGGTACCTGCATTTTAATGGTATTATTTAACACATTTGTCCACTAAAATAATAACTGATAATTTTCCGTTTTTATTATGCCCTACTTATTCTTTTTTCCTTTTTTTATTTTTAACCACACTGCTATGTTGTCTCCATCCCTCACTTGTTTCTCTCTCTTTCTCTCTTCCCAACCCCCCCCCCCCCCACACACACACACACCTTGGTCCTAGGAGAGGTCCTTGATCTTTTCTGCCACTTTGCTAATGAGATTCTTTCAAAGGTGAATTATGTGAACACAGGATAATGATTTTAGCATAAATTGTTTTCAAATATGATTTGTAAGCATTTAGGGAAAGAAAGTGCTCACTAAATATGAGAATTCAAGATTATGGGTCAGTGGGAGGGTATTACTGTACCAACAGGCTGTTATAAGCATGATCTGGATTTAGCAAGTTGAATGTATTTTTAAAAGTATCTTATTATAGGGGCGCCTGGGTGGCGTAGTCGGTTAAGCGTCCGACTTCAGCCAGGTCACAATCTTGCGGTCCGGGAGTTCGAGCCCCGCCGTCAGGCTCTGGGCTGATGGCTCAGAGCCTGGAGCCTGTTTCCGATTCTGTGTCTCCCTCTCTCTCTGCCCCTCCCCCGTTCATGCTCTGTCTCTCTCTGTCCCAAAAATAAATAAACGTTGAAAAAAAAAAAGTATCTTATTATATCATTGAGAGTTAGTTAGATGGTTAAAAATGAGATGAGAGTATGATGCAGTGCATCTCTGGTTTATTAGATAAATGGTTCTATCCAAGATTGATGACTAATGTAGGGATATAAAGCTAGATTAAGGTATGCAATGGTAGATTTTTTACATCATTTTGATAACTCATTCTGATGTGCACATGAGTAGAAATCATACCAAATTATCAAATAGCATGATGTTTGAAATAAGGAAAGTACATGGAAATTTTACAGTAAATTTTTTTCAAAAAAGACTGAAATGTTAGACTGAATTCAGTAAGATGAAATTTTGTTATTATTTTTTAAGTATCCTCCTTTGGCTTATTAACAAGATATTCTATCTTGGCTGCTGAAAATATAGCTTAACAGCATAGATAAAGAAAAGTTAAGAGTAATTGTTGAGATTAAGTTGGATTTGAAGTAACAGTGAATGTCACAACTAATATATCCAATAGCTAATATATCCAATAGCACTTCAGACCACTGTCAAAATAGAAAGTTAAAAATGAGAAAGATATAACCTCTTTTTACTTTTTGCTAGTTAGACCGACCGTGTGGGAATTCTGTGTTCAGTTCAGTGTTCAGCCCATTTCGAGAGGAACCTTGGACAAGCTAAAATGTAACCACAATGGTGAAGATTCACAACCGTGAAGGGATCCATAGATTTATCAGAGATTGTAGATTTAAATATGGGCTAGACAATCATTTGGTGGTGCTGTTTTTTCACTCAACAAGCTTTCATTGAGTACCTAAGCTGGACTAGTTTCTAGGACTATATAAAACCAACGATACTGGGTCTTTCCCAGTCATACACGCTTACATAAATGACAGTGATGTGAGGTATAATAGAATATTCATTAGATATATTCATACGTGTGTTAGTGCCACCAAGGAAATCTAAATAAATGTATTTCTTTCAATTCTTTGTTATTGAATTTATAACAAATGAGGAAAAATACTACCATGACAATTTTTTCAAGTTTTTATACTTTGTAACCAATGTTTTTCACTCTATGTTTCATTATCATGCTTCTACAAAGAAAATCCATTTTAATTCAATTAATTTAAATTTCATGTAATATCTACCTAATGAGGGGCGCCTGGGTGGCGCAGTCGGTTAGGCGTCCGACTTCAGCCAGGTCACGATCTCGAGGTCCGGGAGTTCGAGCCCCAGGTCAGGCTCTGGGCTGATGGCTCAGAGCCTGGAGCCTGTTTCCAATTCTGTGTCTCCCTCTCTCTCTGCCCCTCCCCCATTCATGCTCTGTCTCTCTCTGTCCCCAAAATAAATAAACGTTGAAAAAAAAAATAATAATATCTACCTAATGAAAAAAAATTAAATATCAAGAAAGAAAACCTTGTCAAATATGGTTGAGCATTAGAGGCCCACAAACCATTGTAATATCTAAGATTTGGGCCTACCTTTACCTCCCTGCCACCTAAACCAACTCTGTCATTCTGGGGACAATCTCTTCCTCATTGAGAATGCATGCTTTACAAACCCATTGTTTATAGATTCACTCAATATTATTAATCCCATCTCCCAAGTTTGATTCATATTTTTCCTTCATTGAGCATTGCAGTTTTTCCCTTTTTTAATTTATATACAACATCCCCACACAATTTTAATCCCCCTTTCCTTTCGTTTATTTATGATAGCACAGATTTTTAATAAATTATTTTTTAATTTTATTTAAGTGCATTTTGTGTTTATTTTGTGAAATGTATTTAATTTTAAACACCGTTTCATTGTGACGACCAAATGACACTATGTGTGTTAAGCACAAGCCAAGGGGACACATAACAGCAAAGCAAAATTTGTACCATTTACTTTTATATTATCCCTTTATAATTTTTTACCAGACTGTACACATAAGCTATAAAACTATTTTCCAATCAATACCACAAATTGGGTTTTAAAACTAAAACCCAATATTTATTACAAATGCAACAAAGTGTTTTCTTATGTTTTAGTTACACAATTTTATATTCCTTAATTTCTATGTCCTGGTTCTTTCATAAAGTATATCCATAATCCCATAATTTCTGACTCTGGCCATTTCGCCTTGAAACTTCCTTCCTCTTGTCTCCTCCCTAGAAACTTGACCTACCGATATCAAATTGTGGCATTATAATAGCAGTTTAGAAGTGCACCAGATGAAAAGGATGGATTACGATCAATTCTAGGTGACAGCGGCAGCTTTAAAAAATCCAAATTCAAAACCAAGCCGAGAGTCCAGTGGTTCTACAGAAGATTGCAGGAGAGATGTACTTTGGGAATATAAAGGATGAGAGAAGGCATTTTTCTAAATAGGAAATGGCAACTATTACCGCTCAGATTTAGAACAGGCTCCACCGCTGTGTGACAGCTTGATTGTACACCTGTGACTTTTTCTCCCTCTGGTATTATGCATCTCTATCAGATAGCTGATATTGAAGCCCTTCTGGCTTTTCAAGGTCTAGTTTTAGCTGATTTTTATATATGCTTTATTTGCCTTTGTATCTATTGATATCCTATTTTCATCTATTACAACTGGACGGACAAAAGGATTTTCCAAACTTTAATCCAAAATTGGACAAAAGAGAAATCTCGTTACAGGTGTTATCTGTGTGACTAATCTGTTCAGACTGTGCATATAAGTTATATATTCAGAAATGCTTTAATGAAAACGTTAACTTTAAAGAGTGAAATTAAGAAAGCGGTATTGCCACTTATTTTCAAAAGTACTTTATACCCGTGAAGTTCAGACGATACTTCATAGCCTTCTTCTGAAAGGCTTTTGTATTCATCATGCTGATTAGCCAGAATTAGAGACACCTCGTTAACCGTATCATTCGGTTGTATTCGAGCTGAGTACACAATTGTGGCTAACTCTAAAGTCACGATCCACCATAACATTTACGTGAAAGAACTGATATTAATTTCATTCAACTGAAGTAATTGGGTAAGAACTGTACTCGTACTGTGATTTAATAAGCAACATATGAAAATATGTGATAGACCATTCTACTAAAGGCAAAGTGCAGACATGTGATATACTTAACACAAGAAAGGAAAGCACTTAGTAGCTCATGGATGTTCAGAGTCACAAAGCAACTATCGAATTGAACTATACGTTGGAACTCACAAGTACTTATATTTTTCCCTCCATTACTCAAACGTTTTATTTTTTCAAGATGTTTTAAAGCACAGATACCTGTGTTTGTTGCCTACGAAACACTGAGAAATGGACTCTGTCCTTCACTCTGGGTTGGAAATTAGAGCTTGAAGAGGGGACACATTGGACTGTGGGTCTGTCAGTTGTGCAGGTTGTCAATTGCAACTTTCTATCCCCATAAAAGGAAATATACTTCCCCATTTTGGATCAGTTGTCTTTGACAATATGGAAGGGCAGGGAGAACAGAGAGCATTCTAAAGCTGCCTGTGAACAGACTTGGAGCATACCAGGAAGTTACTTCCTGTCTGCATGCCTTTCTCATCTGTCCACCGTCATTTTTTTCATCTTTTTTCAACATCAATATTAGCCACAGTTTTTGTCATCACCAGTGTCTCACTCCTTGAAGTTCTAATTATAAACTCATCCAGTTCACCAGTTTAGGACGCACATCTGTAAATTAAGCTCATTAGAGAACAAAGCAGCAGCAGTTTTATTTAAATTAGTCAACAGAGAGCTGTAGTTTAAGGCTGATATTTATGAGGACATAATTAGCCCAGACTAGGCAAAGATTGCAAATCTCCAATCCTTTGGCAAAGACTCTCCACAAGTCTTCACAAACCAGATAAAGCTATATTAACCACTATGTCATACTTTACCCTGCATTACACACTGTAGGGCATAAAAATATAAGGCATAGCCCAATTCTCAAATAATTTGCATCCCAGGTAAAGAGCAAGAACCTAAAGGGTTTATAGTGAACATTCAGGGGCAAAGGAACACTACATAATCAAAAGTTAAAATTGCTTGTGTAAAGAAGGCAGGTAAGCAGATGATAGACATTCGGAGTTGTGATTGGTTTAATCAACTTATTAAATGAAGTATAACTGGCCTTAAAACTTAAAAACATAATTAAGTATTTTAAAAAAAGATGAGAAGGCAATGTGTAGTAAAGATAGAGAGAAGGAAGAAAAGAAGAAAAGAAATCAGAGCAGGCGATTATGGGATCTCCTTCCCCTGCCTACTAAGGATAATTCATTGATATCTTCTTGACCTTTCTCTTCAATTCTAGTACCTTTTAAGACGTGTTGCTAATTTGCTAGGTCTTGTGTTTTATTATGCAGCAGATGGAGGTATAAAGTTGGTAGGAAAGCTGCGGAGATTTATATTTGAAAACAGATTGCTTGCTGGAGAGAAAAATAAATATTCAAGAAAAGAAGAGAGAGAGAAATTAGAGAGAGACAGAAAGTGAAATCTTTGGAGAGATTGGAGAATTTGGAAGGGGAGAGGAGAGTCTTTGAGGCAGTTGGATCTCCATGAGAATATTAAGAGAAAGAGGAATGGAAAAATAATTTAAGGAAATTTGGATGTAATCCTCAGGTATTTTTCGGGGAGGGGGGTTTCAAAATACTTGTTTTGAGTGTTTTAAGACTATTTCCATGAGACTTTCTTCCCAGTTTTCTTCAATGGTATTGTATATGAGACATAAGTATAGCGTATCTTCACGCATATAACCTCATCCTATATCCCCATGCACCCTGAGCTACTTTTAAGTCATAAGAGAATGATTTTAGAAAGAATACATGAATTACACAAACACTTGGGTCCTAATCTCAGAAATTTTCACTCCCCCTTACTATAACAGGGATGTGGCCGCAATGACACACCAATTAAGAACAAATTTAAGTAGGGGCACCTGAGTGGCTCAGCCGGTTGAGAGTCCGACTTGGGCTCAGGTCATGATCTCTGTGGTCTGTGAGTTCAAGCACCGCGTCGGGCTCTGTGCTGACAGCTCGGAGCCTGGAGCCTGCTTCGGATTTTGTCTCCCTCTCTCTCTGCCCCTCCCCCGCTTGTGCTCGCGCGCGCGTGCGCGCGCGCTCTCTCTCTCTCTCTCTCTCTGTCAAAAATAAACATTAAAAAAAGAAAAGAACTTCAAAAAAAAAGAACAAATTTAAGTAGAAATCAAATCTCCTACTAGTTCTTCCCTACTAAAATAATTCTTTGGTTCTTGAAGAATGTCTTAGAACAAAACGCAGTTTTATGTGAGATATAGCTTTGTGAGAAAGAGAGAGCAGAAAGAAGAGGGACAGGAATCATAAAATGATTACAAAGTAGCATTTTTTCACCTGGAATTCTCTTTCTTTCAAAATTCCAGCTTTCTCAGCGCCTTTGTCTCATGGGATGACGGATCAAGCATCTATTATCACCCCAGCTCATTGCTCTTGTCTCCAATCAGATTGAGAAGGGTGTTAAATTTTTCAACTTTTACGACTAGCCTAAGAGAAGAAGAAGACAGAGACAAAGTAGGAAGAAAATAGGAATGGCAGGTGGGTAAAGATAGACAGATGAGTGGATAGTTGTAGAACCCTCCTCACTAGCTTGTGAGAAAAATCTAGCAACTCCTTTAACTTAATCTTTTGCCTTCTTTACTCAAAAGCAAGAACTGCCTTTAGCAACCTATTGTGGCTTCAAACCTGAAAATTTTAAGGCGCTGAGAGAAGAGAATTGTAAACGGGAAGATACCATCCGTTAAGAATCAACCTATGTAAGGCATTTTGGAAGACAATAAATGATCGAAAATGGTAACACCAGTCCTTTCACCCATTATGGAAACATAAAAGATTTATGAAAAGTAAAAACAAAAGGAGTGCCATTGTATTGTTCTCTCTGTCCCTTCTAATAACATCCCTGAGGTATCCAGGTGCATAATAATGATATTATTCATCAAATATTAGTCAACCTGGCTGAATTAGACCACTGCCTTTGCAGGCTTTCATCCCTGCATGTGGATTTCTCTGATGCGGTTCACCTCCCTTTGCCATCTCCAGCACATTGCATGATATTCAGTGTATAGCTGGCAATACATTGATCCTAATCTAATCGCCAGATTTGACCTTTCGTATTTTAAGGCATGAAAATGACTGCCATCTTTCATCAGAAGCACTTTAAAAGTTTTGGTGAGCTCAGCCTTCAGATTAGTTACACAAACACCCAGTAATTTGGAAAGCCATTCATTGAATTTTCCAGAGAACGAAAATGGTCTAACATCTGCATGCTTTTTATTATCTAAGAGGCAAGTGAATAAAGAAAGACAATTAATGGAGTGCCTTTACAGGTGTTACACTTTACTACCTCTTTATCTCACCTCTGTCTGGTGTTTTCAAAAACAAAGGACCCACAACTGAAAACATCTGGCCAAATGAATAACCCATTCTCATCTGAGTGTCTCACAGGTGCGATGTGGGAAAACAGAAGAAGGGAAGAAAGAAAACATAATGAGATATTTCATTTTGTCACTAATGGTTCTTTGAAGTCGCTCATTAATCTTTTAGACCATTGTGGCACGTTAATGTCCAACTCTAGAATATTAATATTGCTAAGCTAAGAAAAAGCGAAGTCATTGCCTTTAAAGTTCTTTCTGCATCCTAGCTCTGTGATAATTCTTCCTATTTGAGTCATATTTTAATTGACTCTGACTTTGAGTTTGCCAATCCCAGCAGTCTGGCAGCTACTTTATTTTATACTCCCCGAATTTTTCAAGAAGAAGATGGGAGCAAGACATAATCTTGAAAACTCTTTAAGTCCTAAACTATCAAGACAATTTTTCACAAAGAATGCTGGATGGGTTTGGATGGATGAGTATCTTTCCATGAGACCAAATGCCAGTCATGGGAGGGATATGTGTAAAGTAACAATCGCATGCCCACATGCACCATAGAGCTTGTTCTCTGTTCATCTAAAATCAAAGAATATCCTTTAGTAACCAATCTTGTATAGTTAATGCTTTTCGGGTCAACAGCTATAGCCTCAGTTTTGTTTTATTTTTTTAATGCAAGTGACTGATTATATCATATGAAATAAATTTCCAGGGTAAAGAATAAAGATTTAATCAGAGCGTTCTTTATTTTCTTGCTTATTAGTTTCCTGTCATTGCTGTTACAGAGGACCCAAAATTCAGTGGCTAAAAACAACACGTATGTATTGTCTTACAGTCCTGGAGGTCAGAAGTCCTAGAAGCAAGATGAGGGCTAGGCTACATGCCTTTTGGATGCTCTCTTGCCTTTTTAACTTCCATAAGGTACCAGCATGCTTTGGTTTGTGGCTGTATCATACACCCTCTGTATCCTTTGTCACATGTCACATCACCTTCTCCAAATCTGCCTCTCCTATCTCCCTTTTATAAGGACCATTGTGATTACAATTATTACCCAGGTAATCCAGGGCAATCTCCCCATCCCAGGGTCCTCAGTTTGATCACATTTGCAAAGTCCGTTTTGCCATATAAAGCAACATATTAATAGGTTCTGGGAATTAAGGGGCCTTTCTGCCTGTACACTTACAATCACACAAGCATTAATCTATTCACTTTAGGTCTCTCATCTCCAATTCCTCAAAAAGTAGGTGATGGAGAGATGTAAAAGCACCTTTTTCTACAGTATACCGGTTAGTTTTAGGGTAGTCCAAGGAGATAGAAGAATGAATTCCAGAAGATCCTCCCTTTCTCCTCCAGGTTCAAAGATTTCCCATTCATTGATTAATGAGTGATTTCTTGTCCATGCTAACAAATCCTTATAATTAGGATAAAGATTTTAAGTCAAATTATCATCATCAGCAACAGAAGCACCACTGCAACCCATAAGAGGATTATCAATTGATGTAGAAACACAGGGAAAAAAAAAACAAAAACAAAAAACTTGAGCAGAGAACACTTAGGTGTAGATAAAGTCTACCATTCATTCTCCAATAAGGTGGAAATGTTCTCAGTAGATCAACACACTTTTTTAAACTTTCGTTTTAATTCAAACGGAGATTCAGTCATTCCTAGTAAACTATATATAAGTGTGTGTGTGTGTGTGTGTGTGTGTGTGTGTGTGTTTATCAAATCTTAAGCAAAAGATTCCCTTACATAATCAAATGGATCCAGCCTATAATTACCACTGAATGCTGAGTGTGCAGGGTAGGCAAACTGAGTCAGAATTAGCCCTTACAGAATGGGGCCTTAGCAAGATATAATCCTGTCTGACATTTTCACACACCAAAAAAATAATTTATGTCAATTCAGTATCCATTTTTTTTATTTTTCCAGGATTAATGTCACCAACAATTTCCACTTTATATAATACCAGATTAACAAAAATCTTTTAATTTTGCCTTAAATCGTGATTGTTTTTTAATTTTAATATTTTGTTTTTTAAAATGTGCATCCAAATTAGTTAGCATATAGTGAAACAATGATTTCAGGAGTAGATTCCTTAATGCCCCTTACCCATTTAGCCCATCCCCCCCTCCCACAACCCCTCCAGCAACCCTCAGTTTGTTCTCCATGTTTATGAGTCTCTTCTGTTTTGTCCCCCTCCCTGTTTTTATATTATTTTTGTTTCCTTTCCCTTATGTTCATCTGTTTTGTGTCTTAAAGTCCTCATATGAGTGAAGTCATATGATTTTTGTCTTTCCCTGACTAATTTCACTTGGCATTATACCCTCCAGTTCCATCCACATAGTTGCAAATGGCAAAATTTCATTCTTTTTGATTGCCGAGTAATACTCCATTGTGTATATATACCACTTCTTCTTTATCCATTCATCCTTCGTTGGACATTTGGGCTCTTTCCTTACTTTGGCTCTTGTCGATAGTGCTGCTAGAAACATGGGGGTGCATGTGTCCCTTTGAAACAGCACACCTGTATCCCTTGGATAAAAGCCTAGTAGTGCAATTGCTGGGTCGTAGGGTAGTTCTATTTTCAGTTTTTTGAGGAAACTCCATACTGTTTTCCAGAGTGGCTGCACCAGCTTGCATTCCTACCAACAATGCAAAAGAGATCCTTTTTCTTTGCATCATCGCCAACATCTGTTGTTTCCTGAGCTGTTAATGTTAGCCATTCTGACAGGTATAAGGCTGATTTTTTTTTTCTTTACTGTAGTACTATAGCACACGCTGGGAAGTAAAACCTAGGTCACTGTAGTATTTTTATTTTTAAAAAAAACTGTACAATAATCAGTAAACATCCATTGTAATTATCACTATAACTGTTATGTTTTAAAAAGTGAAGCTAATTAACGTTTATTCTAAAAATATTCATGCTAACATTCCATAATTGAATCATTTTTTTTTAACACCTGTTTCACTCAAATCTTTCTAACATCTCACCTGGGACAACTTGACACGGAAAACCTACTGTAAAATGTAGAGATGAGATGAATTTCTCAGGCACAGGGTCCATGTCTCATTCCTACTAATATTCCTAATATGTTCTGGAGTGTCTGTCACTTTGTAAATGCCCCCCAAATATTCACTGAATTGGGTTTTATTGTTTATAAGAATGAGCACTCACAAATTCACATGAACAGAAAAGTCTTTTAAGTGGTTGACAACTTAGAGGAGGCATTTACATTTAAACAGGCACCTCGATCTTCTAATGGCTCAACGAAGTGGTATTTTTGTTTGTTTTATTTGTTCGGTGCCATGTTCTTCTATGGATTCTCAGTGTTTAAGAGCTCAAATATCTTCGTGCTTATTAAAATCCTGGAACTTTAAAAGATAAGAATGTTAACCTCAGCACCTCGGCCAACCACTAATTGTCGATATGTATCCTGTCGATCTGAATATACCTCCCACCCCCCAGCTCCCACTAATTCTGTAGCAGTTGTGCAGCGTCCCTGCACTCCGTTAATCACTCGTCACGCTTCACCCAAGAGATGTCTGCGTTCCAGAAGCAGGCAATGCCACTGCTATAATAGGTATATCGTAAATTAGTTGTCAAAGTTTTTCAAGATGCCTTGAGACCCTTCTATTTGCAAGGCGATTTCTAAACACAGCATTATTATAATAAGATATTTCAGAAGTTGCTCTCCGCAGCAGGCTACGTTGTGCTTGATTGGAGCTATTGACCCACTGCTCGGTGAAAGGAATCAGATGCCGAGTAAAGAACACCAGTCCCATTCAGTGAAAAATGTAAGATTCTTTCTACTGTCGCTTCCCAGCTATGAAGACATCAGGTCACACAATGAGGTGCTTTGTCTTTTCGATAGTGTTTGATGAAGGCCAGTGTTCGCTGTACTACAGGGTGTATTCCTAATTAAAACTCTGTCACTTTCTTCATGTGTGTTTAAGGAACGGGTGCTAGCTTTTAAAAAGGTTTGTTTCCAAATTTCTTCAGGTTCATTTCATGTATGGTGTTTCTAATTGTCCAGTTTTTGTTGTGTAAGTCCAGCGATCACTGCTAATAAATTTCTCAATTTGTAGTGAATATGTAACGTCAGCAAAGCCGGTTATGAAAAGGTTGAGCCTTAGACACTTAACTGCGAGGTGTTGATGACCAAGTTAAGAGAAAAGAGTGGCATTAAATGCTTTTTAAAAGACTGGGGTTAAAAAAAATGGGGAAAGCCTGGGTTCATTGCTGTGTTGTTTATGATTATGTTGTTAGAAACAGTAAAACTTTTATATTTGAAAAGGAGCTGCTGTCAGACCATGAAAATATTAATTACAGATAATATTATAAGTTCAGTTTTACAGCATTTTAGGATTAACAAAATTGTTTTTAAAATTGTAAAAACTGGGGAGCCTGGGTGGCTCAGTCGGTTAAGCGTCCGACTTCAGCTCAGGTCACGATCTCGCGGTCCGTGAGTTCGAGCCCCCCGTTGGGCTCTGGGCTGATGGCTCAGAGCCTGGAGCCTGTTTCGGATTCTGTGTCTCCCTCTCTCTGCCCCTCCCCCGTTCTCTGCCCCTCCCCCGTTCATGCCCCTCCCCCGTTCATGTCTCTCTCTGTCTCAAAAATAAACGTTAAAAAAAAAAATTAAAAAAAAATAAAATTGTAAAAACTAACTGTGACTAGTGTTTGGTTCTTTTAAATTATTGTGTAGCTCATTTTATATTAATAAATACATCCTATTTAATATCAGTGTAACTAGGGGCACCTGGGTGGCTCAGTCAGTTAAGCGACTGGCTCTTGATTTCGGCTCAGCTCATGAGTATCATGGATCATGAGTTCAAGCCCTGTGTCATGCTTCTCTCTCTCCCTCTCTAAATAAATAAACAAACAAACTTAAAAAATAATAAAATAAAATAAATGCATCTGTTTGTCCATAAAAATATCAACCAGCTGTAGTGATTTAAAACAGCTAAATTTATTATTTGGTATAGCTGCTGATGTTGCAAAACAATTTCTCATGCGTCTCTCACATTTCTCCAAATTTTTGTGTGAGGCACTGAGTAGGTTTGTTCTGGACTATCTTTTCCAGGATGTTTGTATAGTAAACTGCGTTGGAAGGTAGAGATAGTACTTCCTGCAGGAGCAAAGGACAGGCATGTTTACTGCCCGTTAGAAAAGATTCAGGTTCCCTAAACTGCCAGATCAACCCCTGTATTGCAAACTACTGTCTGTGAAGCTACCCCTTTGCCTGTTTAGTGCTACATCAGGGAACCATGGATTGGAGAACCAGCCCCAAAGTGTTGGTATGTTGGCTACTGTTATTTCTGTGGATAATAAAGTGTAGCCTCTGACTTAGGAGTCATGTTCTCTTTCAGCATGTATGAAATGGTGACAAGCTAACATGTTAATAAGTGGGATAACATCTCAGACCCATAAGATATATAGATACAGATATAGATATAGATAGATATAGATATAGATGATATAGATATAGATATAGATATAGATATAGATATAGATATAGATAGATATAGATAGATATTTTTTCCAGGCTTGCCACTGATGAAGTGGCTGCAAACACCACTATGTCTTTAGGATTCTTCCCCACATTGATCTTTCCACTTACGCTTATGCTCAGGTCTAAGCTTTGCCTCTTCAGAGAGCTGAATTAAGTTCTAGCATACACTTTCAAAAATGTTTCTCCAATACTACCACCTTTTAGATTTAAAATTTTTAAACATATGTAAGGAGTTTCTTCAACACACTGACCTTTCCGTTGCTTGAATTCTTTCCCTCAACTCATCATGTCTTTTAGATTACTTCCCTCTATTTACCTCCATGGTGATAGGCTACGTCATATTATTAACAATAAGTGCCATGCTTCCATAATTTTTATTTCATGAGTTACTTTTTAACCTCCAGCTTCTGTTCGTCCAGTGAACTCCTTCTAGTATTCCAACTCCATCAATACAGCAACTCAGTTGGATCCTACAATCCATTGAACAAACAATCTGATGACTTTTTTTGAGCATTCATCCACTTTATGGGTTCTCTTCTTTATGGCTTAAGTTTATGTTGATTGTTTAATACTTGTAATGACTCCTCTGTATATACTCTCAACACTGTCTCCTCACACATATATATAAATTTTATTAATTGTTATACCACGAAGGTTGTTAAAGAAAAAAAAATCACACCAGACAAGATGAGCAGACAGAGGCTGATTTTATTCTGATACTATTGCTAGCAATAGGTAAAAGAACGTAGATCAAATCTGGAGGCACAGAGTTCGCAAAGGGCTACAGAGTTCTCAAGAGCAGGAATGGGGTGGATAATAGACCATATATGTTTGCTAATATTGATGTTACCCAAAGGAAAAGTAAACTTTCCCCTATCTTCATGACTAGAGGTAGTTTCACAACTCTCCCCCCCCACCCCAATTTCACTTGCTACTCTCCCACAGAAACTGAGAGATACGAACACCATCTTCCTCAATGATCACATTTCCAAGAGATGGTTCACATTTCCTGGGTGGTAAAACTGGCAGGAGTTTAGGAAAGGATTTACATACATTTCAAAAGGTCAGAGATGGTATTTTTACATTTTCAAAAGTAAACGCTCTAAGAAAAGGTAGGCACAGGGCCTCTAGTCAGGAAGAAGCTGTCTCAATTTCAGGAGATCTGAGGCGATCTTTAAGGCCTGGCATCCAGTAAAAATGCGATAAGTAATTGTTGGAAAACTAATATAATTTAAACATTAGCACTTAAAAAGCTAGAATTTTAACTCCAGTATTTTGAAAATCAGTAATTTTTTTATAATTTTTTTTTTAACGTTTATTTATTTTTGAGACAGAGAGAGACACAGCATGAATGGGGGAGGGTCACAGAGAGAGGGAGACGCAGAATCCGAAACAGGCTCCAGGCTCTGAGCTGTCAGCACAGAGCCTGATGCGGGGCTTGAACCCACGGACCGTGAGATCATGACCTGAGCCGAAGTCGGACGCTCAACCGACCGAGCCACCCAGGCGCCCCTGAAAATCAGTAATTTTTTAATTCATGTTCCACTACCTCTACCTAATTGTCAGAGAGTTTCCATCAAGTGAATGTTGCATGTTGAGGTGAACGAGAGCCGACCTCTCTACCTGCAGTCTTGTAGCCCCTTACTACATCCCTCCAGAATAATTATCCTGTAAAGATAATTGGATAGTTCTGTATTCCTCTCCGTGTCACAATTCCCATACACATCTGGTTTAAATTTTCCATTTTGTTCTGTCAGGGCTTAAGAGATATCCTCAAGCTCCTGTACCATAATCCATCAAACCCTTTATCATAGGTCCTAAATATCGATCCGAACTGCACTCTTGACATTGTCCTCACTGTACCACATTCTGGCTTTTTGAACTGTTGGCAAGAACTCAGACGTCTTGCTTTACTTGCCTTTGGGCCATTACACCTATTGTTTTTCCTAATATTGTAGAGTCGTTTGCTAATTTTAGAGTCACTGATGCTCTCTCGTCCTTAAGGAAGTCACCACAGCAGCTTCCCTGTTCACCTTCTAAGTCTCCAATGGTAAAGTCAATTGCCCGTCTGTGCTGTCCCACCAGGCTTTTCTTTTCTCTCAATCACTAGGTTGCAATACATTACACTCTATTTTTTACTGTTTTTCTATTGGCTTATTTGGACCAGCTACTTCACTATAAACTCTAGAGGGCAAGGAATTCATTCGTTTTTAGTCTTTGTCCCTAGAATATAATAGAAGGGAAAAAAGTGGAAGAATATGGGGTTTGGAGACAACACGGAACTGGGCTTGAATCACGAACATTGGAATTTTGGCAAAATTAATTAACTGCTCATTCTTCAGTTTCCATGTTCACAAAGTGGGAATTAGAACATCTGTCCCATAGGATTGTTATGATGATAAAATGATCACACTTAAGGCAAATTACACATGCCTGGTGCCTAGTGACCACAATATACACTTCCAATGTCTATGACAGGGAACAAATTTGTTAAATCCTCCCAAGTGTTTGAGCCAGAGGTACTTTAGAGAATATATATGTGTAATCAATTATCAGTGTTATAAGTTGATATTTGCGTGGTGTGTTTATCTCATTCAATTTCAAAATCCCAAAGGAAAAGGATATACTCTATGTATTATCCTTTTACCAAAAATATTTATCATAGATTGTGTTAAAAAAATCTATGTTAAAATTACAATTATTATAAAATATTTACAACATGGATATTTCCTGTAGAAAGTATTTATTACCTATTGACTGCTGAAAATGTAACAAAATATTTTTGAGTATTTCAATTTCTGCTGAAATGTTCAACTCTGTGTAATTTTTCAAACTCAAAAATTGCAGTATCCTATGACTAGTCAAACCCTGACTTCTCTACCTTTTTTTTTATTTTAGAGGAAAATAAAATATTCATAATCTCAAAAATCAATTTAACAGCAATTGTTCAATGTCATTTATTTTCAACAATTTATGCTGTGTTTCTCAGATGTTTTTTACATGTGTGCTCTGCCAGAATACTGATTATTTATAAAGTAAGTCTGTTTTGCATGAAAATTAGCTAAAAGACATTTCTTCACAGGGCATTTATTCAGAAATTTATTAAGTCATTCTTTCATAATTTAACTTAAGGCTTAAACTCTGGGAAAAGAGGAAAAAATCTGAATGTTCAAATGATCTGAAGCTTCTTAAAATAGAGCTTTGGTAACAAAAGTGTTGAAAAGTGTTACTATGTTAAAAATTCTAGTCCTCATGTATATTAAAACTTTTAATCATTATTGACTTGAATTGGAGTTGAACCAATAAGTCAAAATGCCCCTTATTATATGCTTAGTTAAATGAATTTTTATCTCTTTATAACTATGAAAGAATAAGCAGAATTTTCTTAGTTTCTTAAGCAATTGTTAGTATACCCAACAATTTATGGCTATAACAGGGTCCCTACATTCATTTTGCAGGGACGCCTGGGTGGGTCAGTGGTTTAAATGTCTGACTTTGGCTGGAGTCGCAATCGCGCGATTCAGGAGTTTGAGCCCCGCATAGGGCTCTGTGCTGACAGCTCGGAGCCTAGCGCCTGCTTCTGATTCTGTGTCACCCCCCTCTCTCTTCCCCTTCCTGACTTGCACTCTATGTATCTCCCCACCAAAAATAAATAAACATTAAAACAATTAATAAATTCATTTTGCATATCTTGTGAAAAATACTCCATAATTAATCATTATTCCCGGGAAAAAAAAAAATGATCTACCCATGAAAGAGTACGTTTTAACTAGAAACGAAACGCCTAAAGCATAAATTTATCTTACATTGTTTTGTTTTTCAATAAGTTATATTGAGTATAGTAAATACTTTCCATGTGTAAAGGAGGGGTTTTCTGCAACACAGAAAAAGCACGTTTTGAATAAAATCCTTTTCAAACTGATAGCTCTTATCATTTGCAAGAAGAAAATTAAGATACCTCAAGGTTATGGTTATAATAAAACAATCCAAGAGAGACATACTAGGAAGGTAGAGTACATAATATTTCTGAATATATCTTTCCCTGACCATTTACTTCATTATTGTTCACTAATACACACTGATATATTTCAGTTAATCACATTGCAAATGCTTCTGAATTTTTTTAAACTCTATATTTCTGCCAATAGTCTCATTGAAAATTTGGCATTATCTGTGGTGCTATCAGAGTAATTAGGGAATAGAAATAACTAAGGTTATCATGGAAATCTGTTTTGGCTTTATTTTTAAATTTGAAATGCAAATGGCTAATATAGTTCATTATAGGTAACTTCGGGATGTTTATGCTTAACATGAGGCAGGTTATCACATAATGTATATTAGAAAATTTTTGTTCCACCAACATTTATCCTGAATAATGCAATAAGTATCACTTAATCTTATACCTTTGTCCAAAAGAAAGAAAGAAAGAAAGAAAGAAAGAAAGAAAGAAAGAAATTTGGTCTTTGCTTTCCATGAGCTATCCTGATTTTTTGGATATGGTATTTTATTTTAAAATTTCACTAGTGCGAAAAAGAGATCAGAAATGACCGCAATAAAATTAACATAAAAATGAGTTCAGAAATTAACATGATGTCTTCTTTTTTCTTTTTTTAATTTTGTTAACGTTTATTTATTTTTGAGACAGAGAGAGACAGAGCATGAACGGGGGAGGGGCAGAGAGAGAGGGAGACACAGAATCCGAAGCAGGCTCCAGGCTCCAGGCTCCGACCGAGCCATCAGCCCAGAGCCCGACGCCAGGCTCGAACTCACGGACAGCGAAATCGTGACCTGAGCTGAAGTCGGACGCTCAACCGACTGAGCCACCCAGGCGCCCCACATGATGTCTTCTAAAAAATAAAACTATAATTATATCCTGAATATACAATAATTGCATTTATTTTCATTGGCTCAATAAATTGATGATTGAGTAGAAAAGTAACCCAAATCCTAATGGCTTTCTTTTTCTATTTATGACATCTATTAGATTCTTCCATTTCACAGCCCTGATATTGTGAGACATCTTTAGAAGCTTAGCAAGCCTTTTTTTTTGTATAATTGACATACAATAAACCTCACATATTTAACTTGTACCATTTGTAAAATTTTGCATATGTGTATCATTATCACAATCAAAGTATTGAACATATCCATTACCATAAATGTTCCCTCATCCTCTTTTGCAATCTCTCCTACCCACATCTCTTCCCTCCCTAATCCACAGGCAATCTACTCAATTGCCTTGTGTCATAAACTAGTTTATATTTTCTAACATTTATAAAAATGGAACCATACAATATGTATCTTTTTGTGTAGCTTCTTTCGTGCAGCATGAATATTTTGATATTTGTTTATGTATTTTGAGTGTAACAACCGTTCATTGATTTTTATTGCTGATTAATATTTCATTGTTTGGATATATCACAAATCGGTTATCCATTTACTTGCTGATGGACATTTAGGTTGCATCCAGTTTGAGGCCATTACAAATAAAGACTCGTAAACATTCATGTATAAATCTTTATATGGACATAAGTTTGCATTTCTCTTGGAGAAATATCGCTTGGATAAATTTGCTTGTAAGAAGCAAGATCAATACACAAAATCAGTTGTATTTCTACATAATAGCAATGAGAAATCAGAAAGGGAGATTTTAAAGATACCATTTATAATAAAATATTTGGGGTTAAATCTGACAAAAGATGTGCAAGACCTACACTGTACACTTTCAAATACAAAACATTGTTGAGAAAAATTAAAGAAGATAAACAAATAAAGAGATACACTGTTATAGTTCCAAAGATTCAATATTGGTAAGGTATCCCCACATTGGCCAGCCCAGTAGATTCAACAAAATTCCAGTGAAAATGTCAGTAGGCTTTTTATTTAGAAACCGACAATCTAAAACAATTTTGATAAAGGATCTTAAAATTAAAGGACCTACAAGATCTAATTTCAAGACTTACTACAAAGCCACAGTAATCAAGACAGTGTAAAAATTGCCATGAACATTGACAACTTGATAATAGAAGAGAATGAAGAGACCAGAAATTGTGCCACGTTTAGGGTCACTGATTTTTTTTTAATAGAGATGAAAAAGGCATTCACTTGAAAAAGATAACTGTTTCAACAAATGATGTTGGAGCAATTGAATATTCATACAACTTCAACCCATACCTTGCAAAAATAACTCAAAATGGTTTCCAGGTCTAAATATAATACTGAAAACTGTAAGATTTCTAGCTGAAAATTGGGAAAAGTATTTGTAAATTTAACTACGTGAACATTTTCAGTTAGGGCACTGAAAGTATAATCCATAAAGAGAGACAAGTAAAAATTGTTGAAATTTAGTAAATTTAATTTAAAATCATCTATAAGATATTGAGTGAAAGGGAGGGAAAATGGAAGGAGGGAGGAAGCAAAGAAGAAACATTTAGATATTTTTAATATTTATAGACTTAATTTATAAAATGTAAATGGGATAATTAGAAATAAAGTTAAATTAGTTTAGTGAAAAAGTTACATCAGAGTAAAATTTAGAAGGGATTACACTATGTTAATTGCTGTAGAAATTTAGCTCCAGGATGGCCTGGGTGGCTCAGTCGGTTAAGCATCTGACTCTGTTTTGGCTCAGGTCATGATCTCATGGATTTATGAGTTCAAGCTCCTCTTTGGGCTCTGTGGTAACAGTGCAGAACCTGCTAGGGATTCTCTCTCCCTCTCCCTGTCTCTTCGCTCCTTCCCTGTTCACTCTGTCTCTGTCTCAAATATAAATAAATAGACTTAAAGATTAAAAAAAAAAGAAATTTAACACCTATGTCTTGAATGAAAATATAGGTGCATTTTTTTAAACTTTATTGAAGTGTAAGTGAAGTATCATAAACTGGGCATACTTAAATTTTATTTTTTAATCATTTGGCGCACAGATAGATCTGTTAAATAATCACCACAATCAAGATAAAAATGATTTTAATCACTTCCAAAACTTTTCTCATGTCTTTTTGTAACTCTCCCTACCCCAAAACCTGTTCTTTCTTGAGACATTATTGTTTCACTTGCATTTAAAAATTGTAATAGTGAAAACATACAGCATGTACACTTGTTTTTGCCTGAATTCTTTTACTTGACATAATAACATTGAAGTTTATCCCATATGATTAGGTGTACAAGTATTCATTTTCATTTTTTGAAAAGTAGTGCTCGATCATAAGATGTAATATGTTTACCTATTTATCTACTTGATGGACATTTGGGTAGTTTTCAGGTTTGGGCTATTACTAATAAAAATATGAACATTTTTTAACATGTCTTGGGTAAATGCCTATAAATAGAATGGCTAGGCAGTATGGAAGATATGTTTTCTTTTCTTTTTTCTTTTCTTTTTTTCAAAATGCTGTCAAATAGTTTTCAAACGTGACTGTACCATTTATAATCCCATGAGGATGGTATGAGAACTCTAGCTGTTCTAGACAATACTTGGTATGGTCAGTGTCAACCTTTTTATTGTTAGCCAATCTAGTGAGTGTGTCTTACTGTGTTTAGTTGTAGTTTTAATGAGAATCACTCATTCTCTGAGTGATGATGGTAGGCATTCTTTTTGTGTTTGTTTGCTATGGGTATATTTTCTCTTGCGAAGTGTTTGTTAATTATGCCGTTAGTCTTATTGTTGAGATATGTTTTTCATAAATTCATAATATGTGTCCTTTTTTGTGCTGTGAATATTTTCTTCTAGGTGTCACGGGGTTTTCTTTTAATTTTTATAATTTTTTTATGTTCATTTAATTTTTAGAGAGAGAGAGAGCATGAGCAGAGGAGGGACAAAGACAGAAGGAGACACAGAATCTTCCTTTTATAAGTTGCTTTGGTAATTCTAAATTTTGTGCAATCCCATATAACTTTCAGAGTCAGCCTGACAATTCCCACAAACGTACTACTGCAATTTTCATTGAGATTGTGTTATATCTACAGATCAAGTACCCATTTATCTCTCGGTAATGTTAAGTCTTCCAACCCATGTACATGATATATCTCTCCATTTATTTAGATTTTCTTTAATTTCTCTCAGCACTGTTTTGTAGCCATCAGTGAGAAAGTTGTGGACACATTTTCTTAGATTTATTCTTAGGTATATTTGGGACTTGGGAACTACTATAAACGGTTTGTTTATTTTTTTTTTCGAGTGTTTGCTGGAAATTGCTTTATAGATTGTCTAGCATGCTCCATATAAACAATAACATCATACGATGACTGGGGAAGTTTTAGGTGTTTCTTTTTGAATTTTATGCCTCTACTTCTTTATCTGGTGTTACTACAATATGTAAGCTATCCAGAACCAGCATCCTTTCCTGGTTCCAGATGTCAGAGGAAATAGTTACATCTTTCATCGTCAAAAATGTTGTTAGCTCCAGGTTATTTTTACCTTCTCTTTTTCAATTTGAGAAAGTTTCCAAATATTTCAAGTTTGAGGAGTTTTTACTAATGGGTATTATTAAATATTTAAAATATGTTTGTTTCATCTATTAAAATTGTTATATTTTTTTCTCCTTTTTTGTATCAATATGGTAAATGACATTGATTGATTTTCAGATGTTACACCAAACATACATTCTTAGGTTAAAACATGCTTGGTCATTATTTATTATCCCATTGGATTTATCTTACTACCATTTTATTAAGGATTTTCGTGTTGATATTCATGATGAGTATTGATTCATGATTTCCTTTTTTGTAATTTATTAGTTATGCACGGCATTAGGCTTATGCTGTTCTTCTAAGCCTGCTTAAACAAGTTGGACGGTGAGTCTTCCTTCTCTATTTTCTGAACAGTTTGTATAAGATTAATGCTATTTTGTTTTTTGAGATTTGATAGAATTCACTGGAGAAACCACCTATGACTGGAATTTCTTTTGGAAAAAGGTTTTATTAACAAATTCAATATCTTTATTAAATATAGGGCTATTCAGAGTTCCTGTTTCTTCCTGTATCATATTTGGTAAGATTATTTTTCAGGAAGTTTGTTCCTACCATTTAAACTGCCAAACTTGGCATAAATTTGTCGATGCTTTCCTCTCATTCTCTCAATATCTGTGGAATCTGTGGCTATAACCTCTTTCTCATTCATGATATTGGTGATTTATGTTTTCTCTTTGTCTTGTTCAGTATTGCTACAAATTTGTCAGTTATGGTGACCTTCCCCAATAACCAAATTTAGGCCTTGTCATTTTTCTCTTTATTGATTTTTTCTATCTTATTGATTTCCACTTTTTATTAGTTATTTTCTAGTACATGCTTTGGTTTTCTTTATCCATCTTTTATCTGAAGGAAACTGACTTCATTGATTTTGCATATTTCTTTTTAGCGTAACCATTTAAGTCTACACCTTTCTCTGTAATAAGTGTCGCAGCTGCAGCCCTTAAATTTTTATATGTTTTATTTTTATTGCCATTCAGTTCAAAATTAATCACCCATTATTTTTGTATTGGATTGGGGAATTATTTAGACATGGGTTGTTTCAGTTCCGTATATTGGGATCTTCATAAATGTCTATTATTGATTTCCCCCTTTCATTAGGGTCAGAGAATATACTCTGTAAAACTTCAATCACTCTGTGTTTATTGAGAATTGTTTTCTGGCCCAGTAAATGCTGTATCTTGGTGAATTTACCATGTACATGTTCAGCTCTTCCATAATTTTCTTGGTTTTTTTTTCTTCTCTCAGTTTTAGAAAGAAGGATGTTAAATACACTATAACTATGAGCTTCTATAGTTCTCCCTTTACATCTATCAGTTTTTTCTTTATGTATTTTGAGGCATTATAATTAGGCATATACACATTTATTTTTGTTAATTCTTGTTAACGCACTGCTCATTTTATTATTGTAAAAGTTCTTTTTGTCTAGCAAAATCCTTTGTCTTGAAGTATGTTTCATCTGATACTAAAATAGTTACTGCATAGTGCCTGGGTGGCTTAGTTTGTTAAGCATCCGACTATTGACTTTGACTCAGGTCATGATCTTATAGTTCGTGAGGTTGAGTCCTGCATTGGGATCTGCACTGTCAGCATGGGGCCTCCTTGGGGTTCTCTCTCTCCCTCTCTCTCTCTGCCCTCCCTTGCTCTCTCTCTCAAAAATAAATAAATAAACATTAATTTTTTTTCAAAAAGTTACTCCAACCTTCTTCTATTTACCTTTCATCATATGTCCTTTTTAATCAATTTACGTTCAACCTATCTAAGCTTCATATTCATATTATTTTTATATTTAAAATGAGTGCCGTGCAAGCAACATATAGTAGTCCACCTGCAAATATCTGTCTTTTCATTGAGATGTTTAGACCATAATATTTAATGTAATTATTGTTATGGCTAGAATTAGCCAATATACATTTCTCCATCATTTCCTATTCAAAGGCAACTTCAGGACAATTTCATTGTGTGTCCCTTCAAACCAAGTTTTACTCCTTAAATATTTCTTTTTGAGGATTTTGTGTCTTTCCATCACTTGCTAACTTATATTACAGTTTGTATATATTACCTTTAAAGTGAAGTCTTCAAAACTGAATTACAAGGGTTCTAATTTCTCTGCATCCTCACCAACACTTCTCTCTCGCTCTCTCTTTTTAATAATAACCATCCTGACTGTTGTGGGTTGATTGTTGCATTATACTTTTGATTTGATTTCTCTGATGATTAAATAAGTTGAGCATCTTTTCATATACCTGTTGGCCATTTGTTTGTCTTACCTGGAGAAACGTCTAATCAAGTCTTTGGCTCATTTTTTAAAAATCAGTTTAGGGGCACCTGGGTGTCTCAGTCGGTTGAGCGTCTGACTTCAGCTCAGGTCATGGTCTCACTGTCTGTGAGTTCGAGCCCCGTGTCCGGCTCTGTGCTGACAGCTCAGAGCCTGGAGCCTGTTTCCGATTCTGTGTCTCCCTCTCTCTCTGACCCTCCCCCATTCATGCTCTGTCTCTGTCTCAAAAATAAATAAACATTAAAAAAAATTAAAAAATAAATAAATAAAAATCAGTTTATTATTGTGTGGTTGTTTGTGTGTTTGTTTACTATTGAGTTGTAGGAGTTCATTATATATTTGGGAAATCAATCCCTTATCAGCTATATGGCTTGCAAATATTTTCTCCCATTCCGTGCATTGCCTTTCATTCTGTTAATTGTGTCTTTTGCAGTGTAGAAGTATTTTAGTCTGATTCAGGTCCCGCTTGTCTCGTTGGCTTTTGTTGCCTATGCTTTTGGTGTCATATGTATGAAACTATTGCCTAGACCAATGTCACAAAGCTTTCTCTTTACATTTTCTTCTAAGAGTTGTACAGGTTCAGTTTTTACATTTATGTTTTTAATCCATTTTAAGTTGGTTGCTGTGTGTGATGTCGAAGAAGAGTCCAATAATTTTTTTTTGTTGCATACAGATATCGTTTCCCCCACACTATTTGTTGAAGAGACTATTCTTCTCTCAATTTATGTTCTGTAACATCCTTGGTGAAGATCAGTTAACCACACATATGTAAATTTGTTTCTAGGCTCTCTATTCGGCACCGATGGACCACATGTCTGTCTTAATGCCAGTATTATACTGTTTTAATTATTGTGTCTTTGTAATACATTTTGAAATCAGAAAGTGTGACACGTCAAGCTTTGCAGAAATTGGAACCTTGTTTTTGAGAATGCAAAATGCTATACCAGCATGGAAAATATATGGTGCAGCTGGTATAGAGGGTCCTCAAAAAGTCAAAAATAAAACTGCCATAAAACGATAAACCACTTCTAGTATTATCAGGAAGAATTGAAAACTCGTCCTCAAAGAGATATTAGCACCTCCATATTTATTGCCACATCATTTACAGTGGCCAAAGTGTGGGAACAACCTAAATATCCACCAAGGATGAACGGATAAAGAAAATGTGGTATATACATACACTAGAATATTATTTAACCTTTAAAAAGAAGGAAATCTGCAATATGCAACAGCAAAGATCAACCTTGAGAACATTATTATAAGTAAAATGTCAGTCACAGAAAATCAAATACTCCATGATTCTCCTTGTATGATGTTATCTAAAATAGTCAAATTTATAGGATCAAAGAGTAGAGGGGTAGTTGCCAGTGTCTGAGGGGAGGGGTCATGGAGATTTGCTAAACAATGGGCATGAACTTTCAGTCAAACAAGGGGCAAAACCTCTAGAGATCTGCTTTACAGCATTATACCTGTAGTTAACAAGCGTGTATCGTACGTATAAACATTTAATAGGGTAGATCTCATGTGTTCTAATCACAAAAAAAATAAAACAATGTAATTAACTGAGATTTAATTATTGCAACCCAAAATATTATAACATGTCCTGGTTCTCGATATTATAATTGTGTTAATGCAGATCAAATTACTTTGGCTTTTGTGGGGAGCACATCATGCTATTTTCTCACATTTAGCATTCTGAACACTCAAACTTATAGTGGCCAACAGGTAACAAGCTATCTGATGTAGGCATTTGAAGGAGGTGCAGCAAATCCAAAATTCAGGTCATAGAGGCGTTTTACCTTTCTACTCTGTCATTGTTAGTTTTAGGGTTTCATTTTCATAGTTCATAGTCACAGTTAGCTCCTATATCTCTGATCATAGCATCTAAAACCAGGGAGAAAGAAAGTAGATATGTCAAAACGTTCTCCTTGCCAGAATATTCCCCCATGATTTCATCCTTCATCTCATTGAATGTACTTGCAAGCACTTCAAGCAATAATATTGTTACTACGTACAAGATTTCCCACTGTGTGCTCATGCTCCTTAAGTGTTAGCTGATTGTGGGGAGTGACTTCCAGCTTAGAGCTGCCCACAATGTTCTGACACACTCCACCCGATTTGAAGAATGCTCTCCTATCTGTCTAGGTGCTTACAAAGCCTTTCTTTTAGTCTATTCTATAGTCTGTGCTGTGTTCTCTGAGTTCTTATTTCGGAGACAAGAAGAATATTTTTTTTATTCCAATCTACCATAACCTTTCCTGTCTTTTAGTTTCCTCGAGGATCATCATTACTATTTTTAAGTAATATGGGTGTGAAGTGATTTGTTATATACAGGTAAATATCTATGTTATGAAACATCTCATTGTTTTGAAATTATTATATTTTGGCAGCTTAAATCCCAGGAAGCAAATCTTAACTTTTATTTTCTAGCCTGTTTTCTTCTGGAAGCAAGGAGAAATGAAACTCACATTTACTGTTTGGCTACAAAGATAAGGAATAATATGCTAGGCACTTAAAAAAAAAACTTACTCAATAGTAACATTGATATGCGTTGAAATTTAAAATTAGACGTAATACAATGGATGAAAGAAAAATGGTTATCAACCTAGAAATCAGTGTTTTCTTTATGACTGCCTTTTTAGGAGCACCTTTTTATGGTTCATCTGTATATATTCGTGCATAAAGTGCATTATGGCAATATTTGTGACTAAATTACTAGTATATTTGAGAAAACAAAATCCAACTTATCCAAAATTAATATATTCATAGGGATAAATGGGAGATATAGAAAGACCACCTAGAGTCTAACAGGGAAAGGACTCATGGTTTTTTTTCCTGTATTTGTAGCAGTACAGTAATTACACTAATGAAATGATAGTATGAATCACAAAGTTATAGTATAATGACCTGCTTGAGAAAGTCACAAAACTATTAAGGATTCCTATCAATACAAACTCCAGAATAATGTTATTTCTGCTAAAATTTGAAAAGAGCTGGTAAGCATTGGTTTCGAGCAGAAAGCTGAAAGATCGAAATGAAGTAAATACATTCTGCAAAAAATGGTCATGAGTGTATTATTGTCTACTGATTTTCATCACGGCTATAAACTGCAAGATATCGACAGCAAATATTTCTATTTCTTTATGGCATTTGGCACAAAATTCATTTTTCCTCTTTATTGATAGGCAGAATTATTCAGTTTCTGAGACCAAAAGGAGAAGAAAATCCTTAACAAATACAAAGGATACAATGATAAAATTAGTCCCTCTGGTAATGTTACTCAAATGCCTCTTTTCAGGAATTCATCCGGGCAAACACAATGCCATTTATTAAAAAACTTAAAACTCTTGATAAGCAAATACTATGTAAATGCAAACACTGCTATGGTTGTTATTTCTCTCAGAACTCTAGGCACAGTCTCCTTAGAAACGTAATTAAAATTTGCATACTCTTATTAAATGAAACTATTTGAGGGCAGTCATTTGGTTGTTCTCAAATAGAATTTTGTTTTCAGAAGTGGTTTATGAACTTTATTTAAGGCATCCCCAAGGCTTCAAAAGGAAAATGTTAAGGGACCTCCTGCAGGAGCCCTGCCTAAAATTCCCATGTGTCAGCATGGTTTTGCAAAGCATGCTTTAAAATGGAGGAACATTTTGTAATTGGAAATCAACAACCTTAGGCCAATACAAGAGGACCCAAGAGGATCTGAATTGTATAAACTCTGTGTGTGTGTAAAATATATATTGGTCAAGCCAGCTACTTATGACTGAAGACAACTAAAAGCAAGATAAGTGACCTTAAATTGTCACCTTTCCCATACACCGGGGGCCAAACCGCAATATTGTGCAGTACGATAACCTGTTAAGAATGGACTCTTGACTTGGGAGTCAAATAAATAAAACAAAGGGGTAAGTGAGCACAATGATAGATAAACACAGTTCCAAGGTGGTTTCCAACTGTAAATCTTTATCTGGAAAAAAAATTGTTCAATATTGCAAACTGGAGGGTCATCATGGGTAACCTGGCCAGCAGAAAAGTTGCACTGATATAAAAGGACTATAAATATGGCGCCCTTTTAGATTTGAAAAGAATGAAAAGGAACTATTTTATCTTTAGCTAAGAAAAAGGTAGCCTAGTGAAATGGTTTTCCCCAATGTATTCCCTTATTGTAGAGTAGAAAAGTAGCATTACACATACAAAGAGAGAAGGAGCTTTGTCACTGCTTCAAAAACCTTTGGCAAAAGTGAAAAGAAAGGAAATAGAGAGAAATCAAGCTCTGCATAAGCACCCCCTGGGATTTCCTGTAAGTTTCCCAAAGCAAGTAAATGTGTACATTAATTCGCTTGACAATTTAGGCAAACATGTAGCTATCAGTACATTTGCAGGATACTCGCTGGTTTTATTTCATAAACTTCACATCGGTGCCATTTAACTAAATCCTAAAAACAAAATATATGGAGGAATTTCAATGAGGTAAAGAGCAGGTAAAATGGGAGAGGAAAATCCACAATTTAGAAAACAGATGTAAAGGAATTAAGTTAATAAGGTATACAAAGATTTAAAATGTGAAAACTGATCCACAAGACAATCAGACTACTTAATGAAAATAATCTTTTTCAATTATGGTAATTCCACATATAAACAAACATAGGGTTTTTCCAACTTCATAAGGGCTCAGATTGCTCAGTTTGTAAAGTATTTTTGTGTGCCGTACTTTGAAAAAGCCTAAAAAGTGACTTTTCTATACACAGACAGTTATGTAATGACTCTTTCTGCCTCGTGAGTATTTAAAAGTAGTAAAATAGAAGAGGAATCTGCTTAATCCTGTCTGATTTTCCAATCAAATATTATAAAAGAGGAAAACATCCATTCGTTGGCAATGCTAGCACAGCAGGATTCTCGAAGAGTCATGACACCCAGAAGTTTCTTTCCAGGAAGCAACTTTATTCATGCCTGCATAGCTCAGTTGGGTTCCTAAGGAAGAACTGAGCCCCAAAAGCCATGTGACATAGTTGTGAACTGAACATCATGTTCTGTGTTAGTCAATAATATCCTCTTGTGGGAGAAGATATTTGGAGAGTTGACTTTTGCATCGCTATTCTAAAAAAGTTGTATGATGTTCTTACAATAGATATTGATTAACGTTTTCTTGAATTGATTAACCTATCCTTGATGATATTCCCATCACTATAATAGTACTATTCTGTTCTCAAAGAGTGATGTTGCTATATATGTACTTAATATATATGTGTGTTAATTTATCATGCACTTCTCTGGGAAGGCTAAAACTTCATGTTAAACAACACATCTTTCCAGTGCCTGGGTAGCTCAGTGAGTTGAGAGTTGGACTTTGGCTCATGTCCTGATCTCACTCACAGTTTGTCAGTTCGAATCCCGCACTGGGCTCTCTGCTGCCAGCACCAAGCCTGATCCAGGACTTCTGTCCCCTTCTCTCTCTGCCCTCCCAGCTTGTGCTCTCTGTCTCTCTCTCAAAAATAAACATTAATAAATAAATAAATAAATAACACATCTTCATCACGATATGCTATTGAGTCTACCTGGAATACCCGTTATTACCTCTTTACCTCATCTCTGTTGTATTGTCCCTTTTTTTATTTATTGATAACTACCTCAAATTTTGTTTCTTCCACAGCAGATTTAGCATAATTGAGGGCATAGGCTCTGATGTCAGGTGATTTTTGTACAAAGCCTAGCTCTAAATCTACCTGAATGACCTTAGAAAAACTGCATAGCCTCCTGAAGTTGTACTTTATTATCTCTCAAGTAGAGATAATAAGAAAAAACAACTGACTAGTTTAGTTCTGGCCATTAATTAAACTGATATGCGTAAAGCTCATTTCTTGGTAGTCTGAATATCCATGCTTGCAAATGCTTGTATTCTTATCATCTCCTCCTGTTGTCAACACCCCTATTTCCTGCTTTCTACAGCAGAATCGCCTACTCAAGTCTCCAGAACCAAGGTAACAGCATTGTAAACTGGTTGAGATCATGATACGATCTTGAGGATGAGATGATTGGGTTCATACCCATTTCTGTCTCCACCTGTCACATAATTTTACCAAAATTCAACTCTCTTTCCCAAAGCATAATGTGTTGGAGGAGGCAGTCAAAAGAACATGAACCCCAGCTGACCCGTGAGCTGTGAGCTGGACCCTTTCTTTGGACTCTCCCTACCCTCCGTGTACTGGGGCTAGTTTCAGATTTAGCCTGGGAAGAGCCAGAGTTTGCAAACCAACGTGGTGATAATTACACCTACCTATTGGAAAATTAAGTGAGAAAATATATAAAAGTCTTTTTTAGTTGACTATCTTCCATATGATAATTTGAAATAAAGCAAATATTACTCTTCTAATTTTTGGTGCTAAACCTTTCTGCCAAGTTGACATAAATATCACATAAATTAAAATAGTGGTTTGTTTAACTTTATTCTGTGAATGACAAATATCTCAAACCAACCAATACGTGCAATTTATATCTTAAGTTAAAAAGCATTTTGTGAAGGAGTTATTTAAGATAGTGAGCTAGAATATTTTGTTCACATAAATTATGTTTCTAAAATATTACATCACAATAAAGTTTTTTACAACACACCACATGAAAGCCCCTTTCTAGTTTTTAATGGATATAAAATCAAGTGTTAAATGTTATTTGCTTTTCTGAGTTCTGCACTTTGGGATATCTGGCTCATGTTCATAAAGGTTAGAAATGATACTGATCAAAATTAAGTCTATAGTATAGAGGAATACCTTAAGAAGTTATCTCCAAATTAAGGAAAAAGGAGGACGAGACCTAATACAAAACGCAGAGCAAATCGCTAGCTCACAACATCTTTTACCAAATGTCTTCCGGAAAGTTTCAAACAATTTAAATTCCCTCCAGGAATTAAATGGGAATAATAAATAGAAATAACACATTCGTTGAACTCCTAACAACACTGGTATTTTTTAATCTTGTTCAAAACAGAAAATGAAATGTCTCCGTTAGGAAGTGTTTCCCTTCTATGAGACATGATAAGTCATTTACAATAATCTATTGTTGATATATTTATTTTTTCTTTCTTATTTATATTGTCTTGTTCATTGTGTTGTATGTCTAATGTCCTATTTTTATTTTTTCCTGCCTTTATGTATTATATTGAGTGATATTGATATTTTTTTCTAGTAACAAAAAATTCTTTGAAAATTCACCTGTGTTTTTCTATCAATATTGTTTAATTAAAGCTATATAGAACACAAGAAATAAACCCCTGTGACTTCCTATTTATTTGCATTGAATAAACATATAACTTTGTAAAAAATCACGATGATAAATGTATTTACACTTAAAGGAAGGAAAATAAACTGCCCATAGAAAGCATCTGTAGATGTGGATGTACTAGCCGGGACCTTTTCAGTTGTATGTGACAAAAAAGCAATCTCAAACTTGCTTAAGCAAAAAACAAACAACAAGCTAAGAGGGTGAGGGAAGGTGGGCTTAATTAGCTGAAATAACCGAAAATTTCAATTATGTCATTTGCATAGTTTTCTTTCTTCTCTTGACTTCATTCTCAAACCCTATGTGTTGAAATCAAGAAAAGACTAAACTTTATTAGCTTAGTCTAGATTGAATGTTTGCTCCTCTAGCATATAAAATGAGATGTGGGAAGTTATAATTTTCTATAAGAAAATCATTGAGCTGTTCTCAGAGGAAAAAAGAAATGGCTCCTGGACAGAATATCAACCAATGTGGGGCACCTGGGGGGCTCAGTCAGTTAAGTGTCTCACTTTGGCTCAGATCATGATCTCATAATTTGTGAGTTCCAGCTCCGCATGGGGCTCTGTGCTAACAGCTCAGAGCCTGGAGCCTGCTCTGGAATCATGTCTCCCTCGGTCTCTGCTCCTCCCCCGCTTGCTCTCTCTCTCTCTCAAATTAATAAAACATCAAAAACAAATTTTTTTTAAGAAAATCAACCAATGTATATCCTGCAGTGAAATCATAGATATATTTAAAGTAATTATTTTTCCTTTATTTTTCAAAATGTTTAAAATGTGCACAAACTAACTTAAAATCAGAAAAAGGGTATAAATGAAAAGATATATTATTAGTAGGTACACTGCAAGTTCTGTAACATATGCTGTAAAAAGAAGAACAGGCCCTGATGAAAAAATAGATATATGTGTGTGCTCCAGGCAAGGATTACTATTTCCTAGGTCCTCTCACTATGATATTCATTGATTTCACTGGATTCAGTATAATAATATACAGTACAATTCATATTGTTGAATTATATATATAATTGTTTAGTATATTTTAGAGATAATATTAAAAACTACACTAATTAGGAAATTGGACATCAAAGTATCTTGCTTTTTTGTGAATGTAAAAAATGTCCATGCGATATGTATATTTTGCTTGTATATGCCTCAAATATTTCTGTTATAACAATGTCTAGCGTCATAAATAAAGGTGATCTATTCTAAATGGCATCCACTTTTTCCAGATTTATAGTCAAGATATACCTAAAGAAAATACCATTGATGATGATTTCAAAGAAAGTTAAATACATTAAAAAATTTCAATGCAATAATTATTCACTGTTTTGTGTCTATTACTTTGCTAAAAATCTCTGGGAGAATTAAACTTTCTCAAAAGTGGATAACCTTGGATAAAATGAAAAATAGTTAAAAAATAAAAGTCAAATTAAATTAATCTCAGGACTCTGTGTGTGTGTGTGTGTGTGTATATATATGTATATATATACATCACAAAAACATTTTTTTAAAAATTATGTATCATTAGAATTTGCCAACTCTAAGCATTTCAAGTTTATTCTTTTTGTTTATAAAATTTTAATAGCTCAACAACATGTCATTTCAGAAACATTCTTTTTTTTAAATATTTTTTCTAAAGTTTATTTATTTTGAGAGAGAAAGTGGGGTGGGAAGAGAAGGAAGAGGGAGAGAGAGTCCTAAGCAGGCGCTGCACTGTCAACACAGAGCCCAAGGCGGGGCTCGAACCCATGAACTATGAGATTCACGACCCGCTCCAAAGTCGGACGCTTCACCAACTGAGACACGCAGGTACCCCAGAAACATTCTTAATTGCTCATGTACCTTACTCCAAAAACTTTTCCTAGAAATTCCTCTGTCTACATTTAAATGAACTTAAATTCAGGGGTGCCTAGGTGGCTCAGTCGGTTGAGCCTCTGACTTCGGCTCAGGTCATGATCTCACGGGTTCATGAGTTCGAGCCCCATGGCCGTGAGTTCGAGCCCGGAGCCGTGAGTGAGTTCGAGCTCCGTGATGAGCTCTGTGCTGAGGGCTGGGAGCCTGGAACCTATGTCTCCCTCTCTTTCTGCCCCTCCCTCACTCGCACTGGGTCTCTATCTCTCTCAAAAATAAACATTAAAAATTTTAAATAAAAAACATTAAATATCATAACATTATGTTTAAAACAAAACAAAATAAAAACATTAAATTCAGATAATAGCATGATTAATAAATTATATACTGTAAATAAGTGTATACATATATATAAATGCATATGCCATCTCAGAAATATTTTTTATTTATTATGATGTGATCCTTTTCATTCTTTTTTATCAGTTTTATTTTCCCTGCAAAGTTCTTGGTTAGAAACTATTAAATATAGGTATATGATGTTAAAATTATTCCTAAAGGATGTAAGTAATAGACCAGAGTTTTCCTTGCTTCGAACCATTTAAGAAGTCCTGAACAAAACTGCTCACTTCAGCAACTAAAGCCAAGGTCTGATTGGGTTAATAAATATTATTGGAACACAGGCTCGCCCATTGTTTATACATTGTCTCTACAGAGTTGAATAGTTGTGACAGATCACATAGTCAACAAAACCCATATTATTTTATCTCTGGTCCTTTACAGAGTTGAAAGTTTGCTGATACTTGGTGTAGAGTGTTCTCTTATTTTTATACTACCAAAGGAATGGGTATCATTGATATTCTAAGATAATTAAATCATAAATTATATTTATCCTAGATACCTTTAAATAAACAGAAATGAAATCAGGTAAGCAGTAAGGAAAGCAGGAGTGACTGGAATCTAGAAGCTTTGATGAAGGTAAGTTTGCTTTTCTACAGTAGTATTTAACCAGTGATCAAAAGATATATTTCCTGTGTTTATTCTTGGTTTCCTTTTATGTTAGGCATATGAAATTTGTTGGCCACATTATCTCTGAAACATTTATTTATCTACAAAATGGAAATAACAATACCACTGTTCCTTCTTTTTTTTAACAGATGTTGTCAGAATCATATTAAACATTGCAATGACTAGAGCACCATACAAATATGTAGCAACTGCTGTCTATTTCTAACTGAAAACATTGTAAGAATATCATATCTTGTGTATAGAAAGTTATCTACTGTAAGATAAATTCAATCTACTTAAGAAGGATCAGTAACCTGTTTCAAATTCAAAGTGTCAGGACCGTTAGGCTTATTAACTCTTGAGATTTGCTGTAATTGTTGAAACAATATGGCCATCACATCTTGGTACATGGTAAGTGTTTGGGTACAGCCACAATGGAGATTGCCTCATTCAGTGAGGTGCACTCACCTGCCAAGTGGGTAGGTGGCTCCTAAAATAATAGACATAATCCAATCTGATTGTACTTCTAATAAAATGTTTTCTCTATATTGAACATGAATTTTTATTTTAATCTTGGCTTTACCAACCTCTGTTCTTTCATTCCCAGTACGAAAGTTTTGTTTATGCCCAGACTCTGCTTTTATCCTCTTACAGATTGAGGGACGTAGAGCTGTTTTGCTGATTTTAACCACTTACCCTTTATCTTCATTTCTGATTAGATGGCTCTCTCTATATGCATATTATTCACCAACCTCTCATTTCATAATTATCGTTCTCCATGGTAATGATTTTACATATAGACATTGATATATAGATGGGGCTATGGATGTAGACATAATTTATAGTTTATAGATCTCCTCCATCATCTGGTCCCAGCTATGAGTTCAGCCCATCTTGCTTTTCCTCCACTTCTCACCTCTGGCATTAAATGTAACCATCCACATGACACGGAATCAAAATTCTCATGACCTGATTACTGCAGTGTATCTTGAGATGAATTATTTAATTCAATTTTGGCCTACCCCAAATGAGAAGTTTAAAATATACTTTTCTGTAAGTCCATTTTTAAAGGGTTGAATTTAATTATATTTTCCCATCCACAAATAGGTCTATTTTTGTAACAATTGGTAGCTTAAGGTTCATCAAAGATAGGAAAGTGGATAGATTTTTGGATGATTTCATATTCCTATTCTCCGCAGGAAACCCTGCCCACAGTGGCTCCTACTATATTAAGGTGGCATGAGTTAAGGCAGTACGTAACCTCAGAAATCAAAAAGCAAGTATTAAAAAAGTTAATGTTCTGGGAAGAACAATGATGCCATACTAAGAACCTCTAAGTAAAGTTGCTTGCTCAAGAAAGTATTAGATTACAACCGAATAACCCATTTCCTGAAAAATTTCCTTTGTATATGTTAAAGCTAAAGAAATCATGTTGATGTTTCTAAATAAGAAACAAATGTCATTAGAAGGTAATTAGGATCCTGATTGCGATTCTAGTGTGAAAGACAGTGGTCTACAGACCAAGTAAGGTAAGAATCTTTTTGGGTAGCTTCAAGGGCACCAGAGAAGATCAAAAAACACTAAAGAGTAGGATATTCAGGCTCTCCCTCTTCTAAGAGATACACGTGGATTGGTGGTGAAACATGTCTTAAAATGATCCCCCTTCTAACCAATTAAAAGGAAAATATTTTTTACTTTAGAGAAAAGCTCCAATGTAATCTCTTTTCTAAACCTAGCAAAAGCGAAACCAAACTTATAAATGTGACTTTACTTGTTTAACTCTTAATTGTTTAACTCAGTAATAAATGGTACTGATCTATAAGCTGAAAATTATTGTACTTGATTGTCTTTCTTAAGACAATTAAAAGGTGGCGTATCATTACTTCTTCCCAAATAATAAAATATTTCTCAAAAGATTCACTTTGCATATTTTATTTGTACTGAAGTTATCATGGTAATGTTTTTGATAAATATGTTTCTATTTTCTGTCAATGAAGTGAAATAGAAGAGATACATACATTACGAATGTGAGTTGGAAATAAAGTATGTAGCACTGAAATTGTGAAATTCTCATAACTTTCTGATTCATATAATTGGTGGCAAATGATACTGTCTATAACTCATTATTTTGAGACCTGTAAAAGGACCTCACAAAGGTGCATATTGCCTCATAAAGAATACGTTCCAATCTCAATTCATCTAGCCCATAAATAATAAAAATCCTTATTCTTCAAATTGGATTACGTCGATACAAATGCTTACTGTTTCCATTACTGCACACATTACCTAAATATTATGCTCAATCAAAATGTGTTAGATGTCTTCAATGGTTTTTATAAACAATACAGTGTGCTAGCATGGAATTTTTAAAAGGAAAGCAATATTTCTTTTCTCTGGGTAAGCTTCTCTTTCTGTGGAATCACAGTTAATAAAGATTTTTCAGAATAAAGTATTTGGGCAAAAGATTTTTTAGAACAGTGAGTGAGCCCTCTCTACTTTTCAAACCGTGATTGTCCAAAGTATGCCTTCACTTTCTCCTACGTGATTCTGGGCCAACTTCCTTTCACAGAGGTGTATATAAAGACGTAAAGGAAGCAGAAAGGAGGAATGATGAGCTATCCACACATACAAGAGTCACGAAAAAATAAATTATGTCATTTCAATGATTCTGCATGTGAATTAAGTGCTCTTATGTATGCTTTTAAAATAGACATTGTGAAATACAAAGATGAACAGTAAGATCCATGTTGATAATTTAAATGTTTAATTTTTCTTTATTCAGAATGACATCAAATTTAAAAAAAATTAAAGCAACTGAAAAATAAATCCTATTAGGTCAAGAGAGATTATTGAAAAAAAAGGTAAAATTGTATAGTTTGGGACCTTTAATGGAATTTTTTTTCACGTTTATTTATTTTTGAGAGAAAGAGAGACAGAGCGGGAGCAGGGGAGGGGCAGAGAGAGAGAGAAATACAGAATCCGAAGCAGGCTTCAGGCTCCTAGCCATCAGCACAGAGCCCAAAGCTGGGCTTGAACTCACAAACCAAACCATAAGATCATGACTTGAGCTGAAGTAGGACACTTAAACGACTGAGTCACCCAGGGGCCCCTTTTTTATTTTTGAACGGGAGGCCCATATTTTGATTTGAGTGCCACAGATCTGTAGCTGGTCATGCTGTTGGGAAGAGAGGGAATAAAACAGGATGGGCAGAGGGAGAAGGCCAGCACTGTCAGCCAACTCCGCAGGACACCTTTAAGCGGTCATTGTCCCCTGTTTTGCAGTCATCGAAGGCAGGCTGTCCTGGATGGGCAGCTCTCCTGGGCCGGGAGAGTTCCCAGGGATGTGCTCTGAGGCAAGCCCTGCGCCCACATCCCTCCCGCAGCTGGGGAATGCCAGCCTCAGCACTGCAGGGGAGCTCTGGGCACAGCAGCACAGCATCCAGTTCAGTAAACAGTGAAGGTTGGACCCTGTGTCGGATGGTATCATGCTGTATGTCCCTACCTAGTTTCAAATTGTTTTAATTTTGTGCTATTTGTATGAGAGCCCCCTGATGGAAAAGTCCTTGCAACACAGTTTCCACCCTGCAAGAGAATAGCCCATCAAAGAGAAATTGGGAGGTATCAGACATCTGGCAGCTTGATATCCCAAAGAGGAAGCCTCCTAAATCAAAACATATAGATCGTGGAATCTGAAAGTCGTTCACATAGGCATCCTTGGAGTAGACTCAGGAGAAAGAGGTTGAAAAATGAACACTTGATTAGGAACACAATCGTTTTGTGTCTGTCTGTTGTGTTTTGCCAAGAGGGCTTTACCCCAAGTTAAGGTGGAGACAAGTAATCAAAGCTTTATAGCTCTGTCTGCATTAAAAAGAAAAAAAAAAAAAAAAAAAAAGAACATGGAGCAGGAGTCTGCTGGATACTCAGGTGGAGTGACTTTCTATTAGGGTATGGGTGCCTCTCAGAATCAATTTGCCCAGTTTTATTTTTTTTTTAATTTTTTTAACTTTTATTTATTTCTGAGCAACAGAGAGAGACAGGGAATGAGCAGGGGAGGAACACAGAGAGAGGGAGACACAGAATCCGACGCAGACTCCAGGCTCTGAGCCGTCAGCACAGAACCCGACAGGGGGCTCAAACCCACAAACCGCGAGATCATGACCTGAGCCGAAGTCAGTTGCTTAACCGACTGAGCCATCCAGGAGCCCCAATTTGCCCAGTTTTAAATGAGTGTTTTAAAGTATTTTATTATTGTGATTATTTTTTTAATGTTTATTTATTTATTTTGTGTGTGAGAAAGAGAGAGAGCAGAGGGGAAGAGCAGAGAGAGAGAAAGAGAGAGAGAACTCCAAGCAAGCTCCACGCTATCAGTGCAGAGCCCCAAGCGGGGCTCCATCACACAAACTGTGAGATCATGACCTGAGCCTAAAACAAGAGTTGGATGCTTAACCTAGACTGAACCATCCAGGCATCCCATAAAGTATTTTATTTTTTCAGTAAAACAAAGAACACTTTAAGAGTAGGTATAACCTTCGGGGCGCCTGGGTGGCTCAGTCGGTTGAGCATCAGACTTCAGCCCAAGTCGTGATCTCACTGTCTGTGAGTTTGAGCCCCGCGTCGGGCTCTGTGCTGACAGCCCAGAGCCTGGAGCCTGCTTTGGATTCTGTGTCTCCCTCTCTCTCTGCCCCTCCCCCGTTCATGCTCTGTCTCTCTCTGTCTCAAAAATAAACATTAAAAAAAGAGAGAGAGAGAGAGTAGGTATAACCTTCAAACAGCTATTCCAAATATTTTCCATTTCTCTTCCTTTGATACATTAAAGTTGATTTACTTTTCCATTCTTTTCCCTTGGAATAAGGCTATGGTGGCATGAGTTTTGCAAATAACGCAGACATGTTGATTAATGGCTGAGAAGCTCAGCAGTACCGAATGGCAGAAGTGGGAGGGAGGAGCCCACAGATTCTAATGAGCACTTGGCAGCAATAGCTCCTTCCTGTGGCCTTTGGCCAAACCCTGCAGCAGAATCTTACACATGCGTGTTTGCCTGGGCCCCATCCTGTCTCACCTTCAGGGCTGGCTTCAAGGGTGCAACGCATGCAGTAACACCTACAAGGGCCCCAGACATGGTTTAGTACTTTACTGTCACTGTCCTGAAATTCTAATATTTTTCAAAAGGAAGCTCGGCACTTTGATCTTGCAGGGGCCCGCCAAGTTATGTGGCTTCTCCTGCCCCATTTTCCAAAATCTCTGATAGGGTCAGAATGTTGAGAGACCAATCTCGGGCAAGTTTTGACATCTGGAAGCAAAATAGCAGCCTCCTAAAAATAACAAAATACCCTGTCTGCATAAAAATGGTGAGAGTAGGGCTGCTCTGGCAGAAGAAGGGCAGAACCCTACCCCTTTGGTCTTAACTGCTGTGAACCTTTAAATTAAGTCTGCAGGATCTTCAGAATCTGCGAAACAGGTTGGAAACCGTTGCCTTAGGATTTAGCCTAATGCCAACAGAAAAATAAGTACCCAGTTGGTAGTCATTCCACTAATTTAGCAACTAAAATTTGCCCATACTTTTTTTTAAATAAACTATTTTGTTTGGAGGGGGGTTTTCTGTTGTTGATTTTCTAAAATGTGTTTTTTTGGGACCCAGCCCCCGTAAGATGGCAAACGGAAGACACTAGAAATGTTTGATGACTTAAGATAGTAACCAGTTCATGGTGTTTCCTCTCTACCATCCATCACACTCACCTCCTTTTCTGATTATATCATCGAACCCTCACGGCTAAAGCTCAGAGAGGTGTCTGGTGTTCTGCAACTAGACGATTACACAGCTGAAACGTGGTAAAGACGGGATTTCAACCCCAGATGATCTGACTCCAACATCCTTGAATTAAACATCCATAAAATATTGGAATTGATTATGTGTTTGAATATGCTCAAAACCTGTATTTGTTAGTGAACAGCTGTACTAAAACTAATTATGATTAGAAAGACATCATTGCACTGAGTAGCAAATGGGAGTCGTTTAAGATGTGTAAGAATATGAGACAGTCATTAGAAAAGAAAAGTAAGTGTCATGGATTAGTGCTAACATCTAACTCATCTACTTGGGCTTTTGAAAGCAATTCTTCCTCCTTTATAAGAGGGGAGAAGAATGTTAAGTAAATATCTTTAGAAATTTGGTCTGGGTCCAATGTTTGTTGGTTTTCATGAGCTGAGTAGAACAGAAAAAGAGATTAGAAGGAAATAAAAGGATATTGAAATGTCAGTGATGAAAATACATGAGGCAATTCCACAACTGGACTCTTTATATAATGTAGAAGAGTCAATTTGCATGTGAAAACCGACTTTTCAGAGATATATAAATATTTTCTTCCGAAAACTCCATCACCAAAAATAACTCTTCCCACTGAAATCATTATGCTTCTGGGAATTGGACAAGTCACATCACTTACAATTCATTTTCTTGAGTTCTTTCACAAGAAAGTAATCAATTCAGTTCAAGAAAACAAACCATCTTATGGTTGGCATCAGCTGCATGATCAAATGAGTCACTGCAGATTAGCAGTTCTGCCTCCTTTAAAAAAAATATATATATATATATGTTAGACATATGTATAAAGAATTATGCGATGAAATTAATGGACAAATTATGTAAACAGACATTTTATTTAAAAAAGGAGAAAAGAAATAATGAATTACCATTCATTTTACTAATCCCAGTGAAAATAAAGATAATACATTTTTTTGCCAAACAAATTGGCAAAGTTCTTATTTGCCTTTTTTTTTTTTTGAAAATACCTAAAGAGGAGAGATGAGAAGGTGCAGTGAAAAATCTTTTTTCATATAGAATTTGTAGAAGTAAAATTTAGGTCAATATCTTGTAAAAGCAATTTGCGATGAATATTAAAATGTCATAAAAACACTTATTTCCTTTAAATCAATATTTCCATATCTGGGAATGTATCTTTGGGAAATAATAAGAAATAAAACATTAAAGAAAAATTTTACCGTGAAGATATTCATGATGTCATTCTTATTAGGGAAAATCTAGAGGAAAATCACATTCTATTATTAGAGAATGTCTTTGGGAAATTATGATACAGAAGTAATGGTTACATAGTCATTAAAACTGTTTTCAAAAGTAATCATTTACAGATATATTTCAATCTCAAGTATATATGAAAATATGTCCAGATCTAAATGTATAATAAACCTACCAAAGAATCCATATATAAATTGTAGTACATTCATAAATAGAATATATAATGGTGAAAATGAATGACATATAGTCACAGATACCACACTGATAAAATTTATGAACATAAAATTGAGAGACAAAAGCAAGTTCAGAAAGATATGGTGTTGTTTCATCTATATAAAGTTCAAATTATGCAAAACCAAACAATCCTCTATACAATCACATGGGTGAATGGGGGTGGGGAAGTGGGACTCTAAGAACACAATACAGTGAGAAACACAGTATTTAGGATAGCATTATGTATGTACACACAGAGGGAGATAGGATCTGGGAAGGCCTAGGAAATTTCAAGGTTATTGGTAATTTTCTCTCTCTTAAGCATAGTGGTGAATACTCACATGTTTGGGTTTTTTCACACACACACATTTTTCACACACGCATGTATCAAGGATGTATAGGACTATGTCGAAATTGAATATAAAAGTTTTCTAAGAGTGAAAGGAAATAGAGCAAGCTGCTTATCATAAATGGTCTCAAATATTTTGGTTAAGAATGATGTATTTTTTTCCTCTAAAATCCATCTAGGATTCAACTTTGTCATTATATTTAAGGTCAGGAAAACATCTGCTAATTAAGTCCAGAGGCAATTAACCAAAAAGGTTGGCCTTCGGAAAGGGCTTGGTACCGGAATGTTTTCTCAAGGAGAAGATGTATTATAAGTATTTCTAGTAGTCTCCAATTGTGCAAGAGAAAACAAGATGGATTGTAGGTTGTTTGTTTGTTTGTTTGTTTGTTTTTGGAAAATCACAATGTTTATCACAAAAGATTACTGAAAGGACCAAATCAAAGATATAGTATGCAAGCACATTTTGCAAGGGCATCGAGTATGAACCAAACATTAATTATTTCCATCACTCATTTTTTTTTTTCTACTGAGGAAGGCATTAGGAAGACTAAACTTAAAATTGTGTAGAAGAAATTTAGGAAACCTTTCCTAAGTATAAAGAGACCATGTAATATGTAACAAAAGATAATGTACTCAATTTTCATACAGTCATTTCAAACCTTACAATTTTATGCAAGGTGCTAACACAGAATATATATATATATATATATATATATATATATAGCAAGACAGCATGAGAAAACCAGCTGTTATAGGAAAACTTTTAGTATATATAGATTACATAATATTAACACTTTTTAATCAAAGGTAATTTGGACATTACCTAGTTGACTACTAATTCAATCTTTTTTATTTTATAAATGCAAAAATTAAAAGTTACCAAGGTCACAAAGAGTTACAGAATCAAATGTCTTTAAATTATTATGGAAAGACACAAAGGTCAGGATGGCACAGACTTTGATCAATATATTTGCTTTAAATTCAATAACCCAAATTATCATTCTAATTTTATAGTTTAAACGCCTCCTTTCTTTTGGCATCCTCTTAGGCTATATTCCAGGAGAGGACCGTTATACGTTGTCCAATCAGCAATTGTGTACTTAATATAAGAAGTGGGTTTAATTTAATTTAATCCACAGTTACAGATTGCCTGCTGGGAATAAAGCGTCAGTCTAAGCTCTGAAAGAGACAAGTAAGAGTATTTGCCCCCAAAGAGATTACGATGTGATATGGTCTATGTCCCCTTTCTTCTGTAGAGATAATAAGAAGGGTAAGGCAATAATATGTATTGAGCAGCAAACATATGTGCAATCTGTTTGCAAGTTGCCATATAATCATCAAAATAGCCCTATAAGGTTGGTCTGTTGTCCCATATTTCTCTAACAAGATACTCATGGAAGCAGGCAAGTAACTTACTAAGAACACCCACAGTTAGCATCTAGCAAAAATGGGATTGAACCAAGTTCTACGAGTTGTTGAGGCATGAATTCCTCCACTCATCTCTGTGAACTCCCACCTCATCCTATGGCCCAAGAAAGAATCTGAGAGGCCCAATAGCAGAAACACCTTCTTTTACTTTCTAACTACATGGAATCTATTCAAGTCCAGGACTCTAAGAAAAATATCCTCTCTCCCACTTGTTTAAAGTACATGAGTGCCTCAAGTAAAAGGGACAAGAAAACTAGGAAATGTCCTTTGATTCTACTTCTTGCTCTGTATTTCCTCAGTTAATAACACTCTAGCTAATTTTTCGTATTTCCCAGGAAAAAATGGGCAACATACTTCCAGACACTAATAGATTTCTTTCAGGATCCCAAATAATTTGTAAATGAATTTCCTCAGTGCTGGATAGCATTTCAGCATGAAAAATATAATACTTCAACTGCACTTTTGTTTACAATCCTTCTTCCCATTTAACAAAAGCCGACTCATTAGTGGTATCTAAAAACAACTCTGCATTTTTGTCGGCGTATGAAACGCCAAAACTACCAATTTAAAAATTAAAAAAATAAACAAATTATGTAACATTACGTAGAATCATGCAGCCTACAAGGAAAGGTTCTTATTAAATTCAACTACTTTTAAATAAATGAATTGGGTGATTTGGGTTATACACAAGAACTTAGTTGTGTTCATTTTACATATGATAGTTACTGAAAATTTCTTTAACTTTCTTACATTGGGATAGAACTAAAAAACTCTCAAAAAAGAAGACACTTTTTAAAGTTTGGGTTTTCAGTTAAAGATGCTTCTGGATTGTAATACAGAAAACAAAAATTGGTAGTCCCACACGTTTTTAACAGCTGTGCAAGTCTGGAAAGCAGATCTCAGAGTGTGTACTTCTAGTGATCCAGACAATACAGAAATCTGGAAAGATAATCACCCTTTGAAAATATTGATTTAGTCGCCCTTAGTCTTTCTCTTAATTTCTTATTCTAGAACCCAGGTTAAGACAACCGGTCACTTCATCCTAGCGGCTCTCTGCAAGGACATTCAGGACCTTCCAATCTTGTCAGTCCCCAAGATGTGATTGAAATAGAGCTATGATAGAGAAATTCGATCTATGACAGAGATATTTCATTTACAAAATAGAAATCCTTGAGAAAAAGGCTAGAGTTAGTATTGCATGTCTTAAAATGGTAAAGAACTTTCTCCAACAACGGAATTTTCACCAACGTAAGAGTCTTCATTAAATATCAAATCAAAGTAAATTACTTTGAAGACAGCAGCTATGTGCTTGGAGGGAAAGGAGTGTGACACGTCTTTTTTTGATAAATCAACAAAATACAGTATTTTTGTTAATGTCTGAATGTTGCCATTATAACCCAATTCTTGTGAGCTGTCACTTTGCAAGTTTTTTTAAGTCTTTGAAAACTTAAGCCAAGACTAACTCCACATTGGGAAAAAAAAAAAAAAAAACAGATGTATATTACATGAAATCATGGCAGGATCCCAGTCTTTATTATCGCATCATTAATGTTGCTGTCATTTTCCTATAATAGGCGCATCGCGATAATTTGTTTTAATATGCAAAAAGTTGGCTAACAATAGTACTTAGAATTTCTCCTCTTTTAGCTTTTTATTTTAATTCTTGTTTAGGGAAATTATGGTTTCTCAAACATAAAATTTAAGCCTGAGTTCACACTTTATAATATTGATATTTGATATCAGTATCAAGTTGATATTTGGCACTAGCTCAGATCAGAAAATATTAGCTTTCTTTCTTTAGACATAACCAGGAATAACTAAAGGAATTGGGAGGACAGGAAAGTCTTAGCGATGCTAGAGAGATAGGATACAAACATTATAGTGTTCGAACTCCATCTTCTATGGCAACCTCTGCTCCTGTGACTGAATGGCTCCCATCATAATATTTGGAACATTGGGTATCAGTTTTCCACAGAGCTCTTCGAAAACAGCATTACAACCACATTATTTGTATCTGGCGGGGAACTCTAATACCTAGATTAGATTTTTTAAAAATTTTTTTAATATTCGTTTATTTTTGAGAGACAGAGTACACACGAAGAAGGGAAGGGGCAGAAGTACTAAGAAGTACACACGAGCAGGGAAGGGGCAGAGAGAGAGGGAGACACAGAATCCGAAGCAGGCTCCAGGCTCTGAGCCGTCAGCACAGAGCCCGACGCGGGGCTCGAACTCACAAACTGTGAGATCATGACCTGAGCCAAAGTCGGATGCTTAACTAACTGAGCCACCCAGGTGCCCCTCCCTAGATTAGATTTTAACGATTGTCACTGTATAAGCCATGATAACAGTGTCCTCCTTATTGTCCAGAAATATATTTTGAAGGATGTTTAGATGAGTGAAAAATAAAGTTCAAAATAAAGTGTTCCAAGAAAAACAATCAATTTGTAATGGCCTCTGTAATGCATGGGATCATCTCTCAGGAATCAAACATTTACATTCTTTTTTTTTTTTCCAACGTTTATTTATTTTTGGGACAGAGAGAGACAGAGCATGAACGGGCGAGGGGCAGAGAGAGAGGGAGACACAGAATCGGAAACAGGCTCCAGGCTCTGAGCCACCAGCCCAGAGCCCGACGTGGGGCTCGAACTCACAGACCGCGAGATCGTGACCTGGCTGAAGTCGGACGCTTAACCGACTGCGCCACCCAGGCGCCCCATCAAACATTTACATTCTTTTCTTTCACCTCCCTCGACTCCTCTTCAGAGCTCTTCACCTTTTGCACACGATGGGCATTTCCTTTCCAATTCATTACACAAAAGTTGCAGGAAGAATGATTGTCCACCATTCTCAAACTTTGGTCTCCTCCTGTTTGTCTTACAAGCATTCCAAAACAAAGGGCTTCTTCTGTTCTTAAGGGTTCAAAGGCTTTCATTCTTTGTATGGACAAGGGCTAATTCTGAGTAACCTACCTTGTGAGTGATGAAGGATTAATAAAATTTGATATTCATAAGCAAACAAACAAAGACATAACCTGTAAGAAGGAACAAAAAGCTAGCGCACTTCTAGAAATATGGCTTACTGATACCTTCAGCCTGCAACTTCCGACAAAAAGGTAAAAATGTATTTTCTCAAATCATTCGTTGTAGATGCCCATGCCAGCGTCCCTTTTGGAAAATTGCCCTGTCTGTACACTTTGGAAGGGCACATTTATGTACCATAGGATTCTACATCCTCAGCCATGATGAGATATACATTCAACCCCAAATTAGACAACCTATTGTCTTAGTAGTGATTCCTTTCAAGATTTAGAATTCAAAGACACAGTCAATAGTTAGCCGGTGTTGTCAGGCTTACGACATAAAATAAAATTGGGATTGAAACTGCCACATTTGGACATATGGAATACAAGTTACTCCAAGAAGCAGATAGACAGAGGGTAAAAGATGGAGACAAGGTCATAAGAGATCTAGATGCATGAAAACCCGTGCAACTCCTCTTGCAAGACAGAGCAAGAAACTTTGATTCATGACCTTACGGCTCAGAGTTCAGTTGGACTTTATTTCTTCCCTATGAATGTTTGTGTTTATCTTATATTCCTTAATAAACCTCTTTCTTAAGCTCACTTGAGAATATAGATCACAACTGTAAAACCCAGGTTCGTACAGGATAGATGACTTATTTCACAAATTAAGAAAGTAATTTGTCTGTCAGTCCCTAACTTTATCACCTTTCAGTTTCATTTCTCACTCTGGAAATTAAGCCTCATCTATTATCTTCATATTCCTATGTACATAACCACCTAACACATGCGAGAACTTTGCGTGGATATTGAAGTCAGCTGAAAGCCTGAGACAATTTCAAAAAATTGTTTCTCTGATGAACCGAATCTAGTTTTAAAGTGCATTTACAAACAATACACAGAATTTGTGATTTATAGAAATAAACGTAGGAGCTGTTTTAGAGTTGCTTTACAGGTGTACCTTCTTATGTATCAATTCTATCATTCGAAGCCATTTTGCTCTGAAAGGTTCAAATAAAGCTTTGTAACCTGAGAAAAGACAGAGCACATAGCTCTTGCGCGGTGCTTGGGAGAGTGTTAAAAATTGAATATCAGTGTCTGGAAGGACTACTGTCACTACAGCATGCCCCGTTTTATTGAATTTTCTGCTTTCCACCAGGAAGGAGGGATCTAGTTTAGTTGTGTTATTTAGTTGTGTTATTGTGGGCTGAAGTTATTTCATTTCTCTGTGTGTCAGTTTTCTCAACAATAAAATGAGAATAATAATAATAATAACAACTCACCAATACCATAGGGTTGTTAGGATTGAGATTAACATATGAAAGGCATCGAATATGCATACTGTATCTGGGATACCGGCTGGGACATAGAAAACATTCAACACATATTAATTACACTTTTCACTAGATTAAACAATATCTTATGCAACGTGTCTGGAAAGAGGTTATTTTGAACATCTTTTTGAGACACAATTCATATAACGTACCATTCAATGTGTACAATTTAATGGATTTAACATAGTCACAGAATTGTGCAACCATCCCCACAATCAATTTTAAGACATTTTCATCACCTCGGGAACGTTGTATGCTTTAGCTATTATCCCCCAATCCTCCATCAACCCCAAACCTAAGCAAGCATAATCAGTATTTTGCCATTGTATAGTTGCCTATTCTGAACACAAGCCATGAGGACTAGGCAAGAAATGCATAAAGAAAATTCAATTGTCACCCCAGTATTATATTTTTCTCAGTGAATCTAGAAATAGTGAACTTCAAAGGATTTCCCGGAATTCGTCAATTAAAGCATATAATAGTCTGTTTTTTGTTTGTTTGGTTTTGGTTTTGGTTTTGTTTTTGCCCTTAGACTCCTCCCTCTTGACATAAAGACAGCAACAAACCTCAGGAACTTGAGCTGCCCCGTGTGCCGCACATGGCCCTTTTGACCCGTATCCCGCATTGAGCTGATAAGGCGACAGTTAGGTCCTTAGTTTGTTTAAGATCAAGCTCACTCATCTGTGTACGGTGCAAAAAGGAAAAAAAAAAAAGTAGAAAGCTCCTTTCTAAGAAACATGTTCAGGAAACCCAGTTACTGCGATCAACTGCAAAAATGGATTTGACGAGTGGTTTACAGGAACACATGTAAAATGCTAAAATCAGTTCAAATGTGACATTTGTATTGTTCCTATTCCAAGCCCGTACAGATGGGCCATTCGCTGTGTAAGTCATTCTCATGACTAAGATAACAAACCATCATGTTTTCCTTAGACAAACTACCTCACGCAATAACAGTCTTGATCAGTTACATTTCCCAAAGTTTCAAGCGCAGCCATGTTACATACAGTGCAAAGAATTGAAAATCTGGAAATAATGTTCTGATACTTCTTAAGACAGCTTCCTTAGTGTCTTACACTTCTCAGATTCACAGGCGGGATTATGACACCCTCCCACTCTATGATTTCGAAACTATATTTAGATAAGTTTTGTGTATGAGTGATATTTAGGCAACAGGATTCTCTGCAGCTATTTATTTCTTTAGATGTTTTGGAACTTGATAATGAAGAACTAAACCTGACATGTAAAGCCAAGCTGCGGGAAAAATATCCTAACCGTTCAGAAAAAGAAGAGCAGTTTAGGCTACAGAAATCCGCGTTGTTTTTGGTTTTTTGTTTTTTCTTTCTAAACAGCAGAATCTAAATATACACGTGACGTGGGTTTTTTGGTCTTGTTTTATTTTCGTGTTGCTTCCTAGATTTCCATAGTTAATCCATATGGAAGTTTTACAACCCATAAAGTCGGCCACTTGATTCAACAAATTTCTGCCCTTGTCACCAAATTCCTACCAATGCCACCACTAGGTGTGTGGTTTTCAGTTCCATCCAACTGTAAAGATAATTTCTATAATAAGGTAGAACAGGGCATTTTCCAAGACCTTATACATTTTGTACATTAATATAGAGTGCGAATCATATGTTATGACAGAGAAGAGATAGGAGGCTCCGTTTTATTTTACAGATCTTTCTTTACTGTATGGTGAATTGCCTATAAAATTGTCAGAAAGAATTACACAGAATTTGTTCAACTACTATGATAAATACGTATTTCGTGTGTCTACCAATTACTTAGATTTTTTCCCGATACTATGTTACATGAAAATCTGTAAAGAAATTAGGGGCGCCTGGGTGGCTCAGTCGTTAAGCGTCCGACGTCGGCTCAGGTCATGATCTCGCAGTCCGTGGGTTCGAGCCCCGCATGGGGCTCTGTGCTGACCGCTCAGAGCCTGGAGCCTGTTTCAGATTCTGTGTCTCCTTCTTTCTCTGACCCTCCCCTGTTCATGCTCTCTCTCTGTCTCAAAAATAAATAAATGTTAAAAAATTTTTTTTTAAATCTGTAAAGAAATTATAAATCATCGTCCCTCACCATAAGACACTCATTGTTTAACTGTCAATACAGGACTCACAACTTTTGCAAAGTATGTCTATCTGTCTGTAGGTATATCTGCATGTACCTCTAGGCAGACAAATATTCATATATCTATGGATAGAGGAAAGAAGAAAGAAAGAAAGAAAGAAAGAAAGAAAGAAAGAAAGAAAGAAAGAAGGAAGAAAGGAAGAGAGAGGAAGGAAGGAGAGAGGAAGGAAGGAAATGTTGCCGTGGATGATTCAGTCATTCTGTTTATTTCAAAAACCAAATACCACAGCTATTGTTTGTGTGATAAGTTGAGCATATTTAAATAACCAATGTGATTAGATCAATTTTTGCTATTTATTTGTGGATCTTTAAATCACCCTGATTATGAAAGTATTATAACTAAAAAATAATATATTCACTTCTAATCATTACATTTGTCTATAATTTTAAAATTGGCCTTTTTCATTTGCACCAAGAACGTAAACATGGAAAAAATCTTTAAGGTTAACTGACGTTTGTGTCTTCTCTGAAAATAAAACTCTCTTTCTTTTCAGTGACAGCATCTTGTGTTTAGCTGCCTGAGTAAATATGATGAGGTCAGTTCTCGCTACAACTGTCACTTCCTGGTCACAGAGAGTAAAACACTACCTATCTTAACCATCTGTGATAGGCAATCCTAAATTGTTAGCATTATCCAATTTTACCAATAAACAATCAGGAGAGAGAAGTTCTGGTCTCACTTTGCTCCTGTGAAAAACAAGAAATTCTGGTTTTACTTTCTTGACAAGGAAACAGATACTGCTGCCTTTGCTATCAATAAAATTTTGACGTGGAACCGCTGCACTCTGACCAGAAAAGGCAAAATACGTTGCAAGTCAACTCTCAAAATTCAATTGCAAAGTGTCCTGTATCCATAAGCTCCTATAGATGCCATCACTTTGGATAGATATTTCTACACAACTCTGTCGAGTCTATATCAGGGTTTATTAACCTCAGCATTATTAACATTTTGGCAAGATAAATGTTTGTTGGGGCCTGTCCTATGTATTTTAAGATATTTAGGGGCGCCTGGGTGGCGCAGTCGGTTAAGCGTCTGACTTCAGCCAGGTCACGATCTCGCGGTCCGTGAGTTCGAGCCCCGCGTCGGGCTCTGGGCTGATGGCTCAGAGCCTGGAGCCTGTTTCCGATTCTGTGTCTCCCTCTCTCTCTGCCCCTCCCCTGTTCATGCTCTGTCTCTCTCTGTCCCCAAAATAAATAAACGTTGAAAAAAAAATTTTTTTTTAAATAATAAAGATATTTAGAAGCAAACCCAGCCTTTCCTCACTAGATGCCAATAGCCTTCCTTTGAGTTGTACAATTTTTGTACATCCTCAGCAATCCTTAGTACTGTTAGTCTAAAATTTTAGCCTGGTAGATATTCATTTCCCCGTTCTTTTTTTTGTTCTTTTTTTTTTAATTTTTTTAACGTTTATTTATTTTTGAGACAGAGAGAGACAGAGCATGAATGGGGGAGGGACAGAGAGAGAGGGAGACACAGAATCGGAAGCAGGCTCCAGGCTCCGAGCCATCAGCCCAGAGCCTGACCTGGGTCTCGAACTCACAGACCGCGAGATCGTGACCTGGCTGAAGTCGGACGCTCAACCGACTGAGCCACCCAGGCGCCCCATCCCTGAATATATTTTTCTATTACTCCATTTAATGTAGTGTCTATATTACTTGGTTTTCAATCTTTCCAGGTTCCTTACATTTTAGATATAATTATGGGACTAACAAGTTAACATTTAGTTTATAAATTAACATTTATTGAATTGGGTTTAAAGTTTTAAAATAGACTATAACAATTTCTATTTTTAAGTTGTTAGTTTAGTCCATTTACATTACTTGTGATTACTGACATGCTTGGATGTTTTACATCCTCTTAATTAAATACAAAATTACATACACTTTGAGTAAGCTGCTCCAACATTGCTTTTCTGATAAATCCTGTCGTGTGTGTGTGTGTGTGTGTGTGTGTGTGTGTGAATCTGTCTTGGACTTTATTTAAGTGGAATAATAGAGATATACAATTTTTTATTGTGATGATGAACATGTAACATGAAATTTACTTTAACCATGCCATCATTTTTCATGAAAAATTTGGTAAAACATAAAGTTTATTTTCAAGTTATTACAAAAATACTTACACCTTATTTGCAGGCTCGTTCATAATTGTCATGATGTATCATTTTTCTTCCATTGACTTAGTTGACCTGTATGATTTTATCTTAAAATAGTCTCTCGTAAACAATTTACAGCTGGATTTTAATTTTATATGGTTAATATTATATATTCTACATTTATTGAAGTTAATGATGTAATTGTACCTATTTTATATTTTCTGTTCATCAGATATTTTCACTGCTTCTTCCTTTTTCCCCTTATACATGTTGGATTAATAATATTTTTAATTGTGCCTCTGTATCCTTCTAATAGCTTGGATGCTACAAATATATTTCTCTTTGGTTTCTCCCAAATTTTTAAAACTTGGATGGGGCGCCTGGGTGGCGCAGTCGGTTAAGCGTCTGACTTCAGCCAGGTCACGATCTCACGGTCCGTGAGTTCGAGCCCCGCGTCAGGCTCTGGGCTGATGGCTCAGAGCCTGGAGCCTGCTTCCGATTCTGTGTCTCCCTCTCTCTCTGCCCCTCCCCTGTTCATGCTCTGTCTCTCTCTGTCCCAAAAATAAATAAATGTTGAAAAAAAAAATTAAAAAAAAAACTTGGAGAAGACATTTTTTTTACACTGCACGCTTAGTTATACATATTTATTTATAAAACTCGTGAAGTTATCCATTTTTCCTAATGTTCTCTCAAAGACGACATGAACCTTAACAAATTTAAACTATGACATAACCCAACACTTTCCCAGTCTTTTTATTATTGCCTAAAGTTTTAGTTTTACTTATTTTTATACACAGATTATGTGCTCCTTTTTTATAATGAATAGCCAACTAAATTCACCATCATGTTATACCTATCAATTGGTTTCTTTGCTTCCTGTTTCTTATATCCCATTCTTTCCCTCTGGGATTTTTTTTTCTCCTTAACAAAAAAAATCCTGTTATATGTCAATTATATTTCAGTTTAAAAAAGGAAGAAAAGAAGAATTTGGCAGGATCCCCATCCTCCATGGAACTTGTAAACAAATAAACAAGTAAACAATTTAAAAAGCCACCTTCCTTCCTGTTTGATTTGTCTAACAGTAGTATTTGCCTTATCTAATATGTATATTTTATATGCATAGATATAATTAGAGGTCTTGGCCTTGATACTCAGACATCACAAACATTCAGATCTACCCAAGTCTTTTGGAATGCTATTTAGCAAGTACTATGTATGGTCAGACACACACACACACACACACACACACTCAGAAACTTAAAAAGCTTCAAACAGATATGCCTCCCCAAGTAAACTCCTAGAGCCCCTCCCTGTCTACTTTATTTGCTGATGTTTCCAACTCAAAAAAAAAAAATCTTTTTTTTAATGTTTATTTTTGAGAGAAAGAACGAGAACAGGGAGGTTCAGAGAAAGAAGGGGATAGAGGATCTGAAATTGGCTCATCACTGATAGCAGAGACCCCTATGCGGGGCTAGAACTCACTAATGGTGAGATCATGACCTGAGCTGAAGTCTGACCCTCAACAGATTAAGCCACCCAGGTGCCTCCCACAAATCCTTTAATAAATCTTTTAGTGGTGATCTGCATGTGGTAAATCCTATTAATCTTTGAAACATCTAAAATATTTTAATTTTTTACTCTATTGAATGCTAATTTTGTTAAGTACAATTTCTGTTTTCATAAGTATTTTGTAGATATATCTGCTGCTATCCAACATATGTTGTTGCTGATGAGAAGTCTGCCAATATTCTACTTCTCATTCCTTAGTAGAAAATGACTGTGGTAGGTTTTAAGATTGTCTTTTTACCCTTGATGTTTGCAGTTTTGCTCAAATGGAACAAAAATGGGTTTATTTATTTTAATTGCTTGGTGGTTGGCATGCACCTTCATCTAAAAACTCAGGTCTTTTTACAATTCTGAAAAAATGTTATCTGCTACCTCTTTAGTTGTAACTTCTCTGCTATGTGTTCTATTTTCTTTCCACACAACTCTCATTCGTTGTATGTTGGGACTCTCAATCGTAGCCTCAATAACTCTTAATTTATATGTGAATATATACACATTCATACACACATGTATCTTTATGCCTTGGAGAGAATGCCACAGTATCACCTTCAAGTGTATTAACTCTCTTGTATCAACTAGTGTATAGGGTTTATAAGCCTATGGAGCTTAACTATCCAAATATATATTTATGTTCATTACATTATTGATATATTTTTGTTTTATTTCTCAATTTTTGGCTCCTAAATTCATGTGTTTTACAACTTATATTACTATTTCTCATATCATTGAGAATCCTAACTATGGTTGCATTCAATTAAAATGTTGCAAATTTTAACATAAAGCCAATGGAATATGGAATGAAGTCATTTTTGTTATTGATTTTTTGCTCATTGTCTTTCTCAACATTATTTTTTTTCCATAAGTTTTGTAAGAATGGCTCATTTTGAACTTGAACCATTGGCTGATCCCCAAGGCTGTGTCTCAGTGGACAGAAAATTCTTTTGAGCTGCCCCTTTGAGACAAGATGACATTCACAACACTAATTGAAGTGTATTAGCTCTAACCCCCTACTCTAATGAAGGCATTGAACATTTTTATGACCATGCTCACCACCAGTATTAAACCACTAGTCGTGGGGCGCCTGGGTGGCGCAGTCGGTTAAGCGTCCGACTTCAGCCAGGTCATGATCTCGCAGTCTGTGAGTTCGAGCCCCGCGTCGGGCTCTGGGCTGATGGCTCAGAGCCTGGAGCTTGTTTCCGATTCTGTGTCTGCCTCTCTCTCTGCCCCTCCCCCGTTCATGCTCTGTCTCTCTCTGTCCCAAAAATAAATAAACGTTGAAAAACCACTAGTCGTTGGTCTACAGGTTTATTCCTGCTCACTTTTTTTTTTAATATCACTGTCCAATTTCTGCTCCATAAATAAGTTCATTTTGATCTTTTTCCAGATATAAGTTTTCTGCTCGCTTTATTTATTTATTTATTTTTCTCATGCTTAGCACTGACCAGAGAATGTGCTGGTTCTATTTTGTTAGCATTCCTCTCTTCTTAGCTTGATTATCTGCCCTTCTCTGTCCCTATACTTCAAAAAGGCTGAATCGTACACAGTCTGTTACCTAAGATCCTTGGATTTTTTCCAAGGCAGGCACAAGGAGCTCAGAGAGCAAAACAGAAAGAATTTTTATCTTCCTTGTTCCCACTCTGCCCCGAACTGCATTGCTGTCAGGGGCTGTATCCCTCCATGACTAAGCCTCCGTCGGCTCCTGTCCAGAAGCCCCTCTTCACAGGCTTCCATTTTCATGATTTCATAATTTCTTCCTCTCCTTCCTTTAGGGTTGGGGTGGTAATAACTTCCCCTGCCTCAGTGTCTACAAGCAATTCCTTAATTTTAGTCTCTGTTTTGAATTTATCTGAACCAGATTCTGCTTCCTGACAGGACTGACACATGGAAGGTATGACAACATTTTCAAATAATATTCCATCTTGACAAGAAGCCCCTTGGTGTCACCCTTAACCACCTCCAAAGTGGCTGAGCACATTACTGTATTTGGTAGCTTATGAAGACACACGTGTTACATAAGCCCGGCAGCATTTGACAAATATCTCAGTATTTGAGAGCATAAATACATACTTCTTTCTGTAACAACAGGGTCAGTTGTTACCAAAAATAAGCTTGGTTTGATCTGGCCCTGTTTGACTAAATGTGGCTTCCTCGCATATACAGTCCATATCCAATTTCAAATACAGCCCCAAAGGAGGCACTTTTGAATCACTGCCACGCCACTCTTCTAATTATTACTGCTATTGTTCTGGGTAAGATATTTGGAAATCCGGGCACACTCTAAATTGGCTTTCCATGGGGTGAAGGATTAGAAAATTAAATGCCCAACAGACTCCCTACAAGAATTTCACCTTCTGAGGTGTTCCAGGAGTTTCCCTAACAAAATTGAAGAGTGTCAACATTTACCTCATGAAACGAATGTTCTATTTCTTAAAGCGCGGCTACATACTCTCCTGTTTGACACATTCATCAAATCCCATAAGGCCGTTGACGGCAAACAAAATTATAATGGCATCTTGTCATTTCACACCCATCACAAAATCAGAAACTGGCAGAAGGACAAAAAGATCTTTCCTGGGGTGCGTGGGTGATAATCAGCATGTCTAAAGATATCCCAGTTCCTGAGAGGTAACTCCTTGATTATACACATTCACATTCGCACAGCACACATACATGGTTACACGTTGTTTTGAATATCTAATTGCTCATCTTTGGTTCATTCTTATGTGAAAATTTCCATATGGAAATAAGCCTAGTTAAGATTTAGCATGGGGAATAAAAACTTACAAGGAAAACAAGAGAATAGTTTTTCACCGAAGGGGAATGGATATCTTATTTGGGCACAAAACTGTTCTTTTTCTGATGCAACATCAGATGACAAATAGGGAAGGGGCTATGAAATGTATTCTGCCGCAGGCTTTTATTCAATTAGATCCAATCAATTTACTTTGAGTCCATATCTATGTCCACATACTGACGTAGGTCATGGAGATTCAAAGACAAGCCAATTCTAGTTCTGCCCTCAAGCAGTTTATGAATTGATGTACTGACTTCAAACTCTCATAGGCATTACAATACTACTTGAGAACAAATGGATATAATTAATTCTGATTAGAAGCTTCAAGTTAAGATCCATATAAAAATTAACAGTGGTGACGGTCTTATGGTGTGAAATTATTTCAGTAGTAGAAAATGTCAGACTGAATATTGGTCCGAGACCAATTCTAGAGGCTAGTATACCTAAGGACATGGGGACATAACAGGACATCATGTGTCCTGGGAATAAAGAGCTAATTTGAACTTCAGTGTAGCATAGTGATTCGGTGCAGGCATATTGGGCTCAGACAGACATGGGTGCCAACATTGGTTCTCCCACTTATTATAAATGTAGTAAATCCCACACCCTGATCACTGTATCTGAAAATGCAGAAAAGAATACTATCTAATGTAGAGGGCTGCAATGAATATGGAATGGAATTCTGCAAGTAGTGTGGTTAGCACAAAACCTAGTATACATATAAAATTCCATAATGTAAAATATTTCTAGGGCTTAGACTGCTTGGGTGGGTTTTGGGTCATAAAGTTGGATAACAAGTTGCAAAGTTAGAGTGGAGTCAGACAGGGAAACCTTAAAAGACCTCAGGATACTCATCTGTGCATGCACCCAGTTTAATTCAGTGCTAGAATATTTTATTGAATATAATCCCATAAATAATCAAAGATTTTATGTCTAGAGAATTCAATATCTTAATAATCTTCCCTACAGACATGAAGCTTCAAGAGAGAATATTTTTGTCTCTGTGCCACTGCATAACTGGCTAGGGAAATTCTGGAATAAATCAATAAATTTTCAAAAAAAAAAGAGTCTTTAAATAAAGAAAGCATCTTGTGTATAGAATAAGTAGAATAACAAACATTCTCTTATGCTCAAAAAGAATTAGCTTGCATATCTTGGGAAGTTCAAAGAATATCCGTAGCCACTCTTCCTGGAATTACAAAATAAGTTGCTTTCAGTTAAAGGAATTTAAGGGGTGAGGGATAGGAGAGGAGGCATTTCATTTGCTAATAGGAGCACATGAGATATGCAAGCCACCTGATATAATAAGCACTCTGGAGGTTGGAAGGCACAGAGCACCTCCCATTATGAGTTATGCCTCAACTTCCCCTTGGGCAAAATGATCTAATTGCCTTGAAAAGCTGACATTTGATGATTCTCTATTCCCCTTCCTTTCAAAGATTCTTTTCTGCCAACAAGATTTTATAGAATTCTGGACCTCCACAGTGGCATATGTTCTCTGTATTGCTGTCGATGTTTGCTTTTCTACCAAGAGAAACAAGTAGAATCATTGGAATATTCCATCCTTCTCCACTTTCTCCAATGAGCACGCCCATATTCTGAGGGGGCACAGGTGGCCGTCTTTGTTGTAAGAACTAAGCATTTTTTGCCATGTTTTCCTGCCTCCCGCAAGGACAAAGATTTCGGTTTCTTCTGAAGCATTAGGTGGGACTCATAAGGTCTGTGGTTCCATGCCAAAGGGTTGATTCTTCATCATCATTTAAAATAGAGCATCAAAAAATGTCAAGTCTTGACCATTCAAGGAAAATATATATTTTCCTATCCAAGCGAAACCTTTGGGAGACCATTACACTTTGAACAACATATCTCTCTTTTTTAATAGATGTCTTTATTATTACTGGAATAATTAGCTTTAGGTTGTTGTTTAGTTTGTTTTTATCAAAGGAAGATAACAAAGAATTAACATGAGTGCAGTAAAGTTTGCCACAACCCCACTTCTTTCTGTTTGAAATGACACTAACTTAGGTAACATACCAGAAGGACTTTACATAATATCTGGGTATAATTGAAAGTGAGCTGAGATAGTATGTATAGAATAAAAGATGCTATATGCAAAGAAATAAAATCTTATTAAAATAAAATTCTCCACTCTGAATGTTATCCTATTCCCTTAGTAAATTCTGCATCTTAATTTTCCAAGCCTAATATGACATATGTACTTATGAACGTGCTGGAAAATATGGTTTGGAGTTAAATTATATATAGTGTAAATATTTTTGCATTAACTTGATCACTCAATTATTTATTAATTCTTTGCTCTGGGGAATGCATGCTCCCTGACCTCTCAAGGGAATGTGCCTCATTTTTCTCATTCTGTGACCCAGCTAGGTTAAAACTAATTCTTGTATACATAAGCTTTGTACAGGAAGTGAGTAATTTTCATTTCATCTCTGTATAAGGAATTAGTCAGATATTGGCAATGAAACACAGTATGTCATCAGTATTTAAACTGTACAAGATTTCTAACTATAAAAAGCAAACTTCTATAATAGAAGATCAGATCACAGCAAGCAAATTCCAGGTTAATACAATTTAATTGCTACACACTCTTTATTGTAAAGTATTAATACCTCAAAAATACTTACTAGGGGCAACCGGTTGACTCAGTTGCTAGAAAATGCGACTCTTGATCTCAGGGTTGTGAGCTCAAGCCCTATGGTGTGTGTAGGGTTTACTTAAAAATATATATTTACTAGAATCTCACTATATGTACAGCTCCAATTAGCTACTAAGGCAATATGGGATGCAGGAATGAAGCAGAGAATGAAATTACTGGTGTGCTTACTCTAAATTTTTGGATAATTTATTTGAGTCTAAAATTCCTAAAGTGTAGAAATAGCATATTATATGGAGTTAAGAGCATGCCAAGTTTTAAAAGCTCCTTATTACCTAGGGTTCTGGACACATTACTCAACTCTATTTCTTGATATATTCATCTGCAAAATGAAGGGAATAATAACACCTATACCTTAGGTTTTTGGAAGAAGTAAATGAGATGATCAGTGTAAAGCATTTAAAAAGTTTCAGATACATAGTAACCACTCAACAAATATTTGTTCTTACCTACTATACGTGTTTGCTTCAGCCCAGGGAATGAAAGGTATATAGCTCTATAAATGTATTTATTGTTCCATAAATAGTGAAGGAGCCATCATAAGAAAAGAGACTAGGGGTGCCTAGGTGGCTCAGTTGGTTAAGCGTCCGACTTTGTCTCAGTCACGATCTCACGGTTCATGGTTCGAGCCCTGCCTCGGGCTCTGTGCTGACAGCTCAGAGCCTGGAGCCTGCTTCCGATTCTGTGTGTGTCTCTCTCTCTCTCTTTCTCTGCCCTCCGCAACATGTACTTTGTCTCTTTCTCCCTCTCTCTCTCCTTCTCTTTCTCTCTCTCTTAAAAATAAATAAAACATAAAAAGAAAACAAAAGTAAAGAGACTAGGAGGAAAAGAAAAATAAAGATCAAGAGGAAAAGGCGAAATATTAAAACATCCAAAAATGTTGGTCCTGCTCTCAAGTAATTTATATTCTCACTAAGGTAACAACCATACCTTAGTAGAATCAATTAAAATATAGTGAGGTAAGACATAATGGTACTCACTCTAAATATTAACAATTTCAGAGAAAGGAAAGAACAAATGAGCTGGAATTGCCAGAAAAGACTTCTTGAAGAAGTTGACCCTAGTCAAGCTGACCCTATAATTTCCATGGGTAAGTGGCAGAATAGTGCTTGCTTTTCTGCATTTTCCACTTCTTCTGAGATACAGAATCAAAATATACTGAATTATATCACTCAACTGTTTTGACTTGGTTAAGCCATCCAAAGATTTCTCTTCTTATTTGTAAATGGAAGTATTACATTGGTGGCATAACTTCCTAGAGAAGGAAGTAGGTTCCTGTTTTCTCAGAAGCCCAACAAATGATAGCGTTGGATCCTTTGTGCCTCAGTGTAACAATAATTCTGCGCCCAAATTTTCAGTTTAAGACAGTAATGACTTCAAGTTGAAGGCAAGTGACACCCAGACAAGTTCCCCATGACCTCCAGAGATGAACCCATAGTTTCATTTTAGTATTTTACTTTTCAACAGACGTGTGTGTGTGATTTTCTGCCACCGTAAACTGAGTTTTTTGTTTCTTTTTTAATTTTATTACTGTGAACTAAGTATTGTCTGCCCAGCTTTTCCTTGTTCTGGGAACTGCCCCTGCCTAAGCATATCCACTTGTGACAGGAGTGATTCTTGGCGGTCTTGTTCCTACAGCATGATCCTGCATCCTGGTTTCAGAGTGATGATTGAGCCAAAGATCCAAGGACGGCATCCATTTCCTTCCTAAGAATTTGAAATAGGGACCCAAAGAGACAATTTCTCTTTTAAGGTCTGTCACCTAACCTGACATACATTAATGCCATAGCTGTACTTGTCATGCTTTTCACCACATGAACTTGACACTCATAAAGCTGGGAAGAGGGAGGTGGACGAAAATACAAGAGCAAATGAGAAACAAAAGAAAGTCCGTCTTGGGTTCATTTCCTTCTTCAGACTCAACCTCACCTTCCATTGCATTTGCTTAGGTGAGATGCCCTTGCCATTATGCTAAAGGACTAAATGAATTGTTTTTCTTGTTTATGCTATGTTGGATTAGCTTCTCTTGCTTGCAGTTAAAAAACAATACAAAACAAAAAATGAATGTCAATGATAAGGAATACAAACTTAAGATTTTTTGCTTGTATATTCCAGCTTGCTTCTGATTTGAACAATATATGAAGGTCAGAATTCCAATAAAACTCCTCTGTTGGCACAGTGCAGTGATCCTACAGCAACAGAGAGAGGCTCTCAGATCATCTGGAAGGTATTATGGAATTAAGAGATACCAGGTGTAGTAGAAACGAAGCTTGGACCTATTTAAAAAAAGAAGATTGAATCTAAGCTTCTATGGATAGTGACCAACTCACCCTGATTTGCCTGGGACTTTATGGGTTTCAGCATTTAATGTCCCACGTCTCAGAACTCCCAGGATCCCGGGCAAACTGGGACAGTGGTCACCATACTACCAAGATTTGACTAAAACCACATTTCCTTAAAAACAATTACCTGAGTGGCTCAGGCAGTTAAGTGTCTGACTCTTGTTTTCAGCTCAGGTCATGATCTCAACAGTTCATGGAATTGAGCCCCAAGTCAGGATCTGTCCTGACAGTGAGGAGCCTGCTTGGGATTCTCTCCCCCTCTCTCTGCCCCTCCTCTGCTTGCATGCACACATGCTGTCTCTCTCCTAAATAAATAAATAAACAAACAAACAAACTTAAAAACATTATCCTTGAAAACAATGGTCATTTCTCCCTCTTCTCTTCAATCTGGTTAGTTGAATTTAGAAGAGATTACTTTCTAGTCACTCTCTTATTTTTTACCAGCAGGAACTGAGGCTAAGAGTGCCTTGCTCAAGATTAGGGAGGAATCATATTCACTTGACTCCCCAGGGTTTTTTTAATGCTATTGTAACATGTTACTTGATAAAAATAAAAAAAAAAAAAACACTCTCAAATAACTTGAAACCCTTTCTTCAGAACATTTTAAATCTGTTGAGGATGGGAGCTTGAATGTGCAGATTCTTTCAGCCAGCGCAAATGTCAAGAGCACGGGCTCCTACAGCGTAAGACCTGTGACCTCGTCTGGGCTCCACTATCTCCGCGTAACCTGGAAAAGTCCCTTACACTCTCTTACGGTGACTTCCTTCACTAGTGAAATGAGATAAGCATAATCATACTTCATAGGGTTGTTGAGAGGTTTAAAAGTGACTGGGCATGGGAAAAAAATGTTTACCGCAGTACCTGGCCCCTGTGAGGCACCCAGTTAATGTTCGCTATTATGCATTATTTCATTCGGTCTGATATTTACCATCACCCTGTGACGTAAGAAGAGCATGAAGCTACAACACTGGTCCGCGGTTGAGAAAATCAAGAATTAGGATGAATCGAGGGAACATACCTGGAAAGTGACGACAGCTCCTGTCCTTGAAATCCAATTCTTCTGACTTCAGGTTCAGGACCTGTTTCTCCACACTTTATGCCCATTTGCATAAAGGCTTAGGAGCCCTACGTGTTTTGTTTGTTTTTATTTTTTAGGAAAATAAGACTTTAGTAATGGCCTTATTCAAATAATGCCAAAGAAATGAAACCAAATGTAAAAAGAAATTCACCCAGTTTTTTTTTTCATTAGATGCCACAATCTCTGAAAAGATTCATAAGATTGAATTTTTCACTTTTTAATCTCTGTTGGGAATTATGAGGAAATAGCTATTGTCACTTCAATTGCCAGGAATTATTCAAAATGAGTCACCATATGGACATAAAACATTATCTGGGAACCAAAGAATATGCTACTCAGAACAAACAAAATAAGTCATGATACTACTTATTAAAAACATATTCATTGAATTTATTTAATATAAAACCATGACTTTCAAGTGAACAAAATTTATACAACTAGTGTTTTGAGGAGATAACTGGTATAGATAGGTGTTGAGTGTTCATTATCAGAATTCCACCCCCCCAGAAAAGCTCACATTTCAGAAATCATTTAGAAAAATATAGAGGAAAGATCAAAACAAATTACATGGTGGGAATTCACATGTGTTTTTGGCTTTGTGATTTGACTGAGTGTATGGGAGAAATCTGATTTATGAATTTACAAGACCCAATCAATAGAGTTTATGCTGCCAGTAAATTTGTTTGTAACAGTTTTAATTGAGTGCTTTTTATCCTTCCGTATAGCCCATACCATCTTTGGGACGACCGATATAAATCTTTCCAGCAAAACAGCAAGATAGAAGTATGCCAATATACAGGACATAGGAAAGCAAATCTTTTTTTCCCCTCACCCTATACAGAAAATACTTTGCAATCATGTTATGCATACAAAATAGATTATTTAGTTATGAAATCAGAGTAGTCATAATTCCTTATGAATAGTATGCTAGGAAAAAAACCTCCCTTTTATTTTGGAATAAAATTTTTTGATATGCATAGCTTTCATGTATTATCTTTTCTATTTCCCTAATCATCATCTACTTTGCCACCAATTTACTGTTTACATTTGCCCCAAAAAAGCATGGAAGTCCTTAGTCATTGTGCAAGGACACGGCATTGTATCTTTAGTTCATTTTATTATTTTACAAATTTTATGTTGGGTTAAATCATTTCATTTTTATTTGAAAAATGTTATTTCTTATATATATTAACTTTTTAAGTTCACAAATTTTTTTGGTTGCTTGTTTTTAATAATCTCCTATGTAGATAGTGCTGTGTTAGGCATTGATAAGAGTGACTCATGGCTGGGCAGATTAGAAGGTCGCATCTGCACATTGAATACTATCCGTAGATCTCTTTAATTTACTATCAGTAAGGGATCAAAGTGGCTTTATTTGCTGTAGATTTCTAATTATTTATCCATACATGATGTTAGCATGACATTTTATTTTATTTTAACTTTACTAATATGGTAAGCAAAAAGTAGTACCAAATTGATGCTTTTAAAAAAATTTTTTTTAATTGTTTTAAGGTTTATTTATTTTTGAGAGAGAGAGAGACAGAAAGAATGCCAGCAGGGGAGGAGCAGAGACAGGAGACACAGAATCCAAAGCAGGCTCCAGGCTCTGAGCTGTCAGCACAGAGCACGACTCGGGGCTCGAACCCACAGACCACGAGATCATGACCTGAGCTGAAGTCGGACGCTTAACCGATGGAGCCACCCAGGCGCCCCTAAAATAATTGTTTTTTTAACGTTTATTTATTTTTGAGAGAGAGACAGAATGCGAGTTGGGGAGGGGCAGAAAAGGTGGGAGACACAGAATCCGAAGCAGGTTCCAGGCTCTCAGCTGTCAGGACAAAGCCTGTTGCTTCCGAGGCTTGAACTTACAGACTGTAAGGTCATGATCTGAGCCACCCAAGGCACCACTGATGTTTTTTGTTTGTCTGTTTAAGTTTATTTATTTATTTTGAGAAAGACAGAGAGAGCAAGCAGGGGAGGGGCAGACAGGGAGGGTTAGAGAGAATACTAAGCAGGCTCTGCACTGACAGCTGCACAGAGCCAGATGTGGGGTTTGAACTCATGAACCATCAGATCATGACCTGAGCCGAAACCAAGAGTCAGAAGCTTAACCGACTGAGCCACACGGCGCCCTGCCCCTGATGTTTTGTTTTTGTTTTTTGAGGTTTTTTGAGCTTTATTGAGGTATAATCAAAAAGATCGCATGTATTTAAAGTATACAGCTGATGAGTTGATATTTGTATACATTATGAAATGATTATGACAAACTAACACACTAGAACCTCACATAGTTAACAATTTTTTGTGTTTGGCAAGGACACTTTAAATTTACTCTCTTAGCAAACTTCAAGTGTACAATACAGTAATATTAACTATAATCACTATACTATGCCTTAGATGCACAGAAATGACTAACCTAAAGCTGAAAGTCTATACCCTTGACCTACATCTCCCCATTTTCTCCACCACCCAGCCCCTGGCAACCACTATTCCACTCTACAATTAGATTGTTTTTTGTTTAATTTTATTATGTTAATTTTATATGTTTATTATTCACTTAATAATGCTCAATAAAGTTCAATTAGATCACACTTATTTGTATCAGACAGGACCTTGTAGTACCTAAACAAAAGTAAAACAACAACAAAAAACCCTCTTTACCTTCCTATCGAGGCTCCAGCTAATTCCGCCTTTTAGTGCTACCTTCCACACTGAAACTTCTCAAAATAAGTTCATTGATATTATCCAGCTCATCTTCCTCAATGCTTGTTCATTCTTAAATATGAAAACTAAGATTTGCCCCCTCGTTACATGAAAATACACTTGTGAAAATCACAAATGATTCCCCTGGTACTGAGTATAATATCCATTTCATCATGTTCAGCTTCCTCTGAGCAATATTTGCAAGTTTCCAACATGTAGGTTTTTGAATTTTTTTTTCCATATTTTATGATATCACACTCTTTTGATTGGCCATCCATCTAACTGGCCACTCCTTCTAGAACTCTTTTGCTTTACTTTTAAGTGTTGGAACATTCCAGGGCTTGACTCAAACCCATGTTCTCTCTTTTTCTCTCTCTCTCTCTCTTTCTCTCTCCCTTCTCTCTTTATCTCTACTCTCTCTCTACTTCAGTTTCATGATTTTTAAATAGTCTTTCTGTGTAATAAGTACCAACTTTATATCTCAACCTTAATTTGCTCACTCACCTACAGACTTACATAAAACTATCTGTGGGATATCATTCCTTGAGTATCAAATAGGTATCTCAAACTTAAGATGTCTAAAGTAGAAGTCTGAAAATTTCTTCACATTTCTTTTGTCCCTAAAGTCTTCTCGGTTTCAATTAAAATTCCTAGGAGATATCTAGTGACTCAGACCAAATCCTAGGAACACCTTTAATTCATGCCCGTATACATTCCCACATCCAAGCCATCAGCTAGTTACCTCCAGCCTCCAAATTATGTCCTAAATAGATTGTACTGCAACCATCTCTCATAAGGACTAACTGGTAACTTTGTTTTCATTCTTTCTATGTACCTTTCACTTTCTGTGTAGTAACTAAAGTGATCCTTTAAAATGTAAGTGAAATAAAATTGTTCCTTACTTGAAATACTACTTAGCTTGACTTTCTTTATCAAAATGTTAATGATGACTTAATTCTCTGAACTTATCTGGCATCATTATGCCCAGACTCACTACACTATAATTATGCTGTTTTTTTCTTCCACAAAGTAGCTTCATTAAAGTTTCCCCAAGCAAACAACTCTAGTCTTTGTACTTTAATCATTTCAAAAATGACCCTTTGAACATCAGCTTCTGGTAATGGCATGGTTTGTACTAGACTAATTATTCTACAATTAACAATTTTAAATTCTGGAACAATATTTTTAAAAACATATTTGAAGCAGTTAGAGAGTAGCCAAAAGCAGACAGAAACTGGAGGGAGTCAATACTTACGGGAAATGCATTGGATGGGATTTGTGTTATGCAGCTTTTCACCAGATGGCACTCTCCCATAGATACTATGCTAGGTTGTTGAAGTTCAAGCAGAAAGCCATGGCCTTACTAGCCTGAGAAGTCAGTGGATAAATTTTGTGGTTACCAGAGTGCGCAAAAAGAAGAACAAGAAGAAGAAGGAGGAGAAGAAGAAGAAGAAGAAGAAGAAGAAGAAGATTCTAGAAAACCAAGAGATATATTGTATGAACCTCCAAAATCTATACATAAATCCTGACCTGATGCTGCACTGACCCCTGAACTTGATGCCCAGAGTTTCAATGGGAAGCAACTATTGGAAAGAATATAACACAAATTTCAGCCTCCCTTCTCCTGAAGAGACATCATTTGGAACGTGTTTCCAGACAGGCTAACTGCCTTCTAGGACAAAAATTAATAATTTTCAGAAGATCGCAAAATCCATAGTTCCTACCAATATTCATCTCAATGTCTACAATACAATCTAAAATGACTAGAAAAAAATATGACCTGTAGTTAAAAAGAAAACAACAATTAGAAATCAACACTGAAATTACTTAAATATTGGAATTATCTATACAGTCTTGAAAAAATATTCAAAGACAGTAAAAAAAGAATATGGCCCTAATGAATGACCAAATGCTAAATCTCAATAATAACAAGGCAACATAATATAAATAAACACAGTAAATGCTGTACAATATGTACAATGTAAAATGTAAAGATATATATCATATCTGAAAAAAACATTATTGGATGGGCTTAACCAAAGAATGAAGATAACCAAAGTAAGCATCACTGAACTTAAAATTAAATCAACAGAAGTTATCCAAAATGAAGAGAAGGGGTAAAAGAAAGCAAAGCCAAACAAGGTCTTGGTGACCTGTGTGACAGTATCAGAACATATAAATATGTGTAATTGGAGTCTGAAGTAAATTAAGGAAATAAAATGGTCCATGTAGAAAATCACAGTGAATCATGAAAGGAAGAAAGAAAGAGAAAAAGAAAGAAAGAAAGAAAGAAAGAAAGAAAGAAAGAAAGAAAGAACTTCAACCGAAATATCTCATACCTTACACACAAAAATTACTCTAAGTGGATCATAGGTGTGAATAGAAAATATAAAACCACAAAACTTTTGGATAAAAAAATGAAAATATCTTCATGACCTTGGATTAGACACATGAATCTTAGATCTATAACCAAAAGTTCAACCTGCAAAATGAAAAAGAAAAGAAAAAAATAATAAAATGGCTTATTTAAAAAAAAGTTTGCTCTGTGAAACACATTACTGAGAAAATGAAAATACAAGCTACAGACTGAAAATATTTGCAAACTATAAATCATTTAAGGACACCTCCGAAAACCATATAAAGCACTCTCAAAATAAGAAAGCATACAATATAATTTTTAAATGAGCAAAAGTCTTGAACAGATACCTTATCTAAGATTACAGGGATGGCTAGTGAGCACATGTAAAGGTGTTCAACATCATTAACTATTAATGTTAATAGTAAATAGATGTGCTAATTAAAACCCCTAGATGATAAAATTATACACATATTAGGTTGGTTCATCTGGATAATACCAAAGTATTGCTTGATAATATCAAGATGAGGATACAGAGGATACTAGAATGCTTATACATTGTTGGCCAACCAGCAATGATACCACTCCCCTAGAGCTAGTCTGGCAGTGTTTTATACAGTTAAAGACACCCTTACAAGATCACTGTTCTTGGGTGTTTAGAGAAATGAAAACATGTTCACACAAAAATGGGCACATAAAATTTTAACAGCCATGCTATTTATAATCATCCCAAGCTGGAAACAACCCAAATGGGTTGAATGGGGGAAAAAAATGTGGTAAAGTCATATGTGGAATGCTATTCATTTATAGAAAGGGATAAGGTATTGATACATCTCAAAGGCATTATGCTAGGTGAAAGAGACCAATCCCAAAAGGTCACATCTGTTTTACTCATTTATAAGTTTATTTGTATGATATTCTCAAAGAACACAGAAGTATAGAAAGAGGCTTAAGGGTAGACACATGGAGGGAAATGTCACTATACCTAAGTAGCATGAAGGAGCTTTTGACGGTGATGTAAGAGTTTTGTCTCTGATTGTGGTGGTTATACAAATCTATGCATGTATTAAAACTCATACAATTCTACATCAGAAAAAAAAGACCATTTTAAAGTATGACAATTTAAAAGTAAAATTAAAAAAAAAAAAGGAGGTTCCAGACCCCATCTCCTTAGGAATTTGTAGTTTTTGAATAGTCATGTTACTAGAAAGAAAAAAAAAAACTGCACACAATTCTTATGAAGTTATAAAATAGGCCTCAAAATATCTGAAAACATGACCTAAACAATTATAGATGCTCACTTGCCTAACATTCCCTTGTTTCAAAAAAACAGACTTATTTTATTTTGTTTCAAACCATATCTTAAACAAACCTCCTAATATTAATTGTCTATTTCCCCAGGAAGGCTGAGACCACAACATATGAACATTGCCTCAAATCGTTTAAGCCCCTTCTGTTTTACTTTGCCAGAATTTCATAGTGCAGAAAGACCATTGCTGATCCTGGTTATATTAGCTGGCATGGTACAAAGTCCTAGACAAGTTTCACTAATATTTGATTGTTGATACAAAAAACTTCCTGGACTGTTTAACAAAATACAGACTCAGTTACAAAGCCAATAGGAGATCCTTGGGAATTTTAAACGAGGATGTGCCTGTTTCATAAAATGAGGCTGATTCTGTGAATAATATTATTAAAGGTCAGTGCCACAGCTGTGCATTTGATGAGCAGCTGTATGAGCTACCAAGAACAAAGGGCTATCTGATTGGCACCGGACTTGGCCGTGCCAGCAGTTAGGGTGGAAGGATTTTGAACGGATTTAGAACAAGTAGCTACTGGGCCCGGCTGTGGACACCCTAACTGTTGGAGAGTCTAAAGCAAGAGGAACAAGTTTTGAGAATAATATAGACATCCTTTGGAGACCAGGGTTGAATTGAAGAAAGAAGAACAGAGAGTGTTTCTAGAGGCAACACATACGGTCTTTGCAAAAACAGTAACCGAACTTAAATTTTTTAGGTTTAAGAATATCAAAGTGGAATGTTTTTGACAGCATTTATTGAAATGGTGGAAAAATTCACACAATCCCACTTTCAACTGGCAAGGTGACACTTCAGTCCTATTTACTTAGATCTAGAATTTATCTTAGATTTTTATGAGCCCAGGGTAACATGGTAAAATTTCTTCTTAGGAGTATGATTGGAAAATAAAGGAACATATGATGTGTTGTTCAAGTAAAACAAGTGAATCAGCAGCCTAAAAAGCACGTGTGTGGTTCTTATTTATAAATAGCTTTTTTTTAGTCACATTTGTCATTATTTGTAAGACCACCGTGTGTGTATGTGTAATAATTTTAGCATTGTTCTTTAAATATATACAATACCAAATATGGAAAAAACCCTCTCACTGAGATGTTTCAATGCCAAAACTTACTGTTTCATCTTGCCTTGATTATAGACAGCTTTCCTTTTCTACAATTGTTTCTGTCAATTACATCACCACCATCTTTTTGCCTCTTTTAAAACTCATTTAACCCTTGTCATTATAACAGACACCTTTGCACTTGAACTGTACCATTGGTTCTTTCGGCTGGCTTACCTTACAGATTTTTGACATTCCAGCCTTTATAACTGCTTAAGCCAATTCCTTAAAATAAATCTCTGTCTGTCTCTTTGTCTCTCTATCTGTACATGCACACACACACACACACACACACACCCTAATGGTTCCATTTCTCTGGAGAACGTTGACCAAAACAGTTACCATTCTGTAAGAGAATGACTATGAATGTAGAAGAATGATCAACAAAATTAGGCAGCCATGCCCAAACAAGTTTGTTCTGAAAGATGTTAGATTCTATGGACAATGTGATTGAATATCTAACACCTTGAGTTTACCCATAAGCACCTACCAGTAGTATGAGAACTTTAGATGGAACAGTCTTGGTGTAAACTTTCTTCACTAAATTCGAATTAAAGTGAATGAAAATACATATGTTTAGCATCCAAACAATAGTAATCTGTATTTTTGAAGGTAGAATGCAGATAAATTTTCTTTATAACAGTATCTCTTGCACCAAAACATTAATTCTTTTTCACTGCTCCTTATGTCTGTTAAATAGCAAAACTCGCTTAATTCACTTACTATTGTTTCATATTTAGGCAAAAACCAAATGGCTCAATCTTCTTTCTTCCACTGTGTATCATTCCATTAAATGAAAACATGTGTCCAACTGTAGAAGCATTGGGAATGTTTGTTTTCTGAAAGCCCTTCAGGATGTTGAGAAGGGAGAGTTACAGCCAATCATACTTACAGATACATGCTTTGGTCTTTTAGTCATTGAAAACCTTCTAGATTTCTCTTCTTTCCTTCCTCCTCACCTCCTCACACTCACACACACATACCCTCTAAATCATCTCCAGGACTTTTTATGTCTCCAGATCATCTAAAAAGTGGGTAATAAGGCTGAACTTTACTTCTGCAGCCCAAATATCTCTTCAGCTGGCAAAACAAAAGGAGGGTCCTGCTAGCCATAATCTTTACTAAGGCAAAAAGGATTTTATATCTTTATAACTTAATTTTCAGGTATAAAACATAAACTTCTTAATCATTTGGTGAGTTTCCTGTGTTTTTTTTTTTCCTCTGGCCCTCTTCATCGAATGCCTGTATATTTCTGCTGGCTTCCCCAAGTTTTCTTAGCTTTCATATCAACTGATTATTTTTTGGGCCATATGATTTTTATACTTCAGAAATGTCTATTTTGTTCACTAGCATTTTATTATGTGCATTCTGACAATTAATGTTATAGTAGTCAATGATCGGATTTTTTCCACTACCTACGTTGTCAGCATGTTTAATTTTTTATACTTTGCAGTTATTCACACGTTTATTCTTTATAGAAATGGATAATATGCTACACTGTTTATTTCTGCCTCTTAACTCATTACAGCCTAATGCGCTGGTGAGTAAAGCTTTCTTTTCAGCTTCTTAGGAGATTATTCTAAACACAGTTGGCTCCTGACCATCCTCCACTGTGAAGATTCGAACAAGAAGAAGACTGTCTCAGCCTGCAAGTGGAGTTCTCAGAGGCACAGGGCATTGGCATCTGTTGGGGACACAGCCCATAAGCTAGAAATATGTCTGCTGGAGCTAAACTGGACGAGAATAGGAGTCAACTTTTAAGTTGGCTGATCATTACGATAAAAGAACTGACTTATATTTTTATTCTTTTGAGAAGAAGAATGAGCTGGGATCCTGGCCCACTTATCCTGAATGATTACATAATGCGCAGTTATCAGTGGTAATAGAGAATGAAGATGAAGAAATTCTCAGGAAATCTCTCTGCCTCATTTTAGGCATAATTTAAATGTCAATGATAAGAAATATTTAATCTAGTTTTACTAAAGTCTTTTCTTTGGAACATTAATTCTGTTTTATGTCCTGAAAAAAAAAAAGAAAAGAAGAAGAAAAAAAACTCTCTGGAGAAATAAGTTTGGGAAATGCTGGGTTCAACAGAGTTTAAAACAGTTTCTTTATTGTAGGACAGCTAGAAGCCTTTAATACCCTAGTGTGCATTGTGAATTTCTAAGAAGGGGGATATGATATGCAACATTTCTCCAATGTATTGGGTTTAAACACCTTTTTTTCCCCAAGAAGATTCTCAGAGAAGAATTTTATAGGTGATACATTGATAAATGGTGCTTAAATCAGAATTGGTAATAGATAGAAAGTTTCTATGATTGCATGAAGTCTTCTTTATCTTCCTTGATACACCTGCCAAAAGAGCAAAATTCCTAAGGGCAAGTAAACATATGGGAGGAGAAATCAAAAGTTCTGGGTAATCAGTCTGCAAATGCTTCAGAATGAACCATACTTTTAGTAATAATTGGTCTCCAGATTGTTCTGCAAATATGCAGTTTACAGGAAATGTAAATCAGCTCATGCCCCTACCAAACACCTTTTTAAAAGTAAACTGCTACATCTCTTAGGCAGTAATACTTTCTTCTGTCTCTCCAAGCTAAGGGTGCCTTCCACCAGCATCCAGTCTGCTAGTGGCTGGGAAGGGGTCCAGCAGAACCATGGGTGAGCACTTCCTTACTCAAAGCGAGTGATCACATTGATTAGTAGCTGCTCTGTAGGAGCTGGGAGACAGATGCCTTGTTCTAATTACAGTTTTAGCACCTTCCACTCCATATTTCCCTGCTGCTGAGGGTGCTGTGAAGTCTTTGCAGATGCTTATCATTATCAGTTAAACTCCATTTTGAATACAAAGTAGTATTATTACCTCACAGGAACTCAAAGTACGGCATAAATTCACATGGTGCAGTCACAGATCTCACCTGAGTAATACAAAGGAGACTATTTGTTAGTCCCTTGTTGGCGCAGAGACATTGAAGCCTCTGTTGGCTTCATTTACCTCATACGGCATCATGATGAGGACAAGGATCACACTTGAGATCCTTTCTAGTGTCTACATTCAGTGATCATGAGAAAGTAGAGGGATCAATGAGACAGGCTGAGTAGAGAGCTCTGGTCAGGGACCTAGAGTAAGCCCTGGCATTTCATGCAGAAAGCTCTTTTCAGTGGGCTTCCACTGGACCTCTTGTCTGGCTTTAGTTTCATGTTTCCCCTTAACTTCTTGTGAATGCTGGTGTTCTTTTTCTAAATCAATCACTCTTTCCCCCCTAAACACTCTTCGCTGCAACTTTAATCCACTCCTGTAGCTCTAGCTGTCAACTCTAATCGGAGAGCTTACAAAATTGTGCCTAAACCCCTGGCTTCACTCATGAACTACAAAGTCATATTTTTATCTTCTTGGTGAACATCTTCACATGGATATTCAACTGATGACTCAGATCAGTACATTAAAAAAAAAAAATGTTTCCATCTCCACTCTCCTAAGCTCATCTTTTAAAGAAAAAGTCTTTGGGGCGCCTGGGTGGCTCAGTCGGTTAAGCAGCCGACTTCGGCTCAGGTCATGATCTCGCGGTCCGTAAGTTCAAGCCCCACATCGGGCTCTGTGCTGACAGCTCAGAGCCTGGAGCCTGTTTCAGATTCTGTGTCTCCCTCTCCTTCACCCTCCCCCGTTCATGCTTTGTCTCTCTCTGTCTAAAAATAAACGTTAAAAAAAAAAATTTTTTTTTAAATTAAAAAAAAAGAAAAAGTCTTTATGTATTTCATGTATTTGTCCTGGACTAAAGATTATAAAGTAGACCACTTATTCAACAAATATTTATTGACAGCCAATTAAAGAGAAGAAATTGCCGTAGAGGTGGGAACATATCAGCGACAAAAACGGGAAAACAATCTCATCTCTCCTGAGCTTGTATTCTACTGGATTATGCCAGAAAATAAGCAAGTCAAGCATATACTATGTCCTAATGTAATAAAGTTAAGGGAAAAAATTAAGCAAAAGAAAAGACTCAAAGGTAAGCAAATGTTTGATATGTTTTACAAATAGCAAAGAAACCTAATGGGACTGAAGCAGAATGAACCAGAAGAATACATTAGTTCAAAGATATAGTGGGATCAGATGACGCGTTACGGTTGTTCTCAATCCAGGTGGTCCTTTAGACTTACTTAAGAAGATATATATATTTTTTTAATATTCACTAAGACTTGTTAATTTAGGATCTCTGACTACGAGGCCCAGATAGCTGGCCTTTTAATCTTTCAAGGTGATTTTAATACATAGCCTGTGTCAAGAACCACCAAAATGTGGGCTTGTTGTCCGCTATAATGGCTTAATCTACTCTAGCTGAGCTAAAATGGTACGATCCTACTTTCATTTTTAAGACATAACTGTCAGATTCATGGAAAACAAACTGTGGGTAACAGTGCCAAGGGCGTAAGTGGGGAGACAACTTGTGGGCTCTCACAATAATTCAGGTGAGAGGAGACGGTGGAGATCTGTCCTTGAGTAGAAGCAAGGGAAGGAGATCTGATGCATAAGAGAAGGGTCTGAACTTTTCTAAGATCAACAGTTTTCCAAGAAATACAGGGATAAGGACAGACAGTGGGATTACATGGAAGGTTTTTCTGATTGTGTACCACTAAATTTTGGAGTGTTTCTAAGTTCCCTTCTTTCATGATGTAGCTCCTAGGTTAAGAAAAGCCTTGCCTTCCAAGATGGCTTTCAAATTCTTCTAGGTTAGATGGATATACTTTTTAATATTGTGACATCTTGCTTTTTTAGTGCCAAAGTAACTTATTTCTCCTTCCACTTGCTAAGTCATCCATATGTCTCATAATTTGGCAATTTGCTAACAATTATCCTTCAAAAATAGATGATACATTGTGAGAAATAACATCCTGTGTGAGTTTACCATGAGAAAACCATGAGTCAGATTTAATGAGTTTTCTCTCCCAGCCCAAGGGCCCTCACAAACATTCTGTCCCTTAATTCCCCAGTGCCCATTTTTCCAAGAGAGTTTTATCATCTGATTCCAACGCACTTCAATTCAAGTTGAAGTAAATCTAAATAAAAGATAAAAGAATCGTGCCTCCTGCTTTAACATGTGTTAGACTGATTATATCATTTCCAAAGGATCTACTAATAATATCCAGATGGGACTATCCCTCATGTATAACATTTTATTAGTTCATAAAAAAGTGGAATTTATTAAACTACTGATTGGATGTATGTAACAGTCCCCGGAATACTGATATTTGTGATTACAGAAACTGTCTTCCATGTAGTGACTAAAAATAATATTTAACTAGTTTTTACATCATAAAACAACTTTTAGAAAATCCTACAATTAAGGTTTTGCATATCATTTTGTTGTGAAGGAAAATTTTTCAGTGCTTACATCTGATCGTATTATTCTTTCTCCGTCTGGTGTTACGGGATCAAATTAAAGAAGCCCAGATAGAAATATGGCTTCCACATTCCAGCAACCATGCAGCAGCGGGAATAGGAGAGAAGCACAAAAACCTAATGAGGTGAATGTAGCTGAAATAGTTACTGATAAAATTCCATCCATTGATAAAATTTCAGTAACACTGATAAAAGCGGTGTAAACAGGACTGTATCTGAGAAAATTCATTACAATATAAACCCCATATGGGAAACAGCTTTGAACTATTACTCTTTTAATGACTCAATACCTAAGTCAGTATCCGGCCCATGCCTCAATATATATTGTGAAGTGCATGTTGAATAGTGAATGTGTAGATAATGTTTCCTGCTTACGTGCATTAGTCTCTGGTCTATAGTTATGACACACATGCCAAAGGCTGTTTGTTTGTTTTTTTTCCTAATTGGGGAAGCCATGTTTTTAAATCTCTCTCCTCTTTATTTAGTTTGGAATGATCATTGGCTGCTTATCTTCCAAGCCCACTTCTCCAAAGGATTCTCTGAGCTGCCCAGTATCCTCTTGACACATTCCTTTTTCTCTTAAATTTGTCAGAGATAATTTTTGCTGTTGAAAACTAGGAATCCTGACAGAGGATCCCTGTGCTCCTTGGAGCCCAGAGGAGGTTTCCTCCCAGGGATGCAGCTCGACTTACCAGCTGGGGGCCCTGCCTGTTCTTTATTGGAACTTTCTTCCCTTAGGGCAGACCTAAGGATTTGGGGAGAATAAATTGTGAATCTGATGCTAATAATAATTTATACTTTCCTTGCCACTTTTGTTCCCCACAGAGCTCAAAATGTTTTACAAACCCAGCATTTTGTTCTGTGGCTATTATTCCCAAGGATATTACACTTGAGGAGAATATGTATTTCTAGAAAAATTGCCAGTGAATTGTTACGTGTGAATAGAAACTGAAGAGAATCTTGCTTCTGACCCACAGCTAAAAGAACACTCTTTTGTTCGTTTGATGATATTAATAATCATGAGGGTGATACTTTAATGCTACATGTATGCATTAAAGAAGAAAAAGTTCTAGAACCAGACCTTTAGTTATTTCAACTACTTGGATCCTTAGATGAGGAACGAAGGCAGGTCTATTTTTTGCTATGTGCTCTATTTTTTTGACATTCTGGGCTGTTAATAATCATTATTTCAATTTTTATTTTGTTTAAAGGATATAGTATCATAATACACAATGAAAATAGCCATCTATGTTATGCCTCTATATTTTTAGAAAAATAGCACTTTTTAAAGCAAAATACAAAAAAAAAACCCACATAAATGTAAACTGCAGGATTTGATCCATTTGGACAACCAAGCTAGGAAATTCATTTTGGCCTCCCCTGCCCGCCATCATGCTTTCCAAATCTCCATCTTTAATTGTGTGACAAATCATAGTGTTTATAAGTAACTAACAAACTATGGATTGAATGATTTCTATAGGAGGCAGCCTCCAAGGAGGTCCCCAATGATTCCTTTCTCCTGGGTTCACACTCTTCTGTAGGTCCACTCTCTATCGCACTGTACTAGGGATGGCTAGTGTGACCAGTTACAGATGTTATTATACTTACAATGTTCTAAGTCTTCCACTTCTGGGATTAGGTTAAAAGACTGCAGCTTCTTTTTCGAATATTCCTCCAGCCCTCCACCATGTTATAAAAAGCCCAGGTGGTGACGGTCTGCCACCTCTGACCCTCTGGCAGCATAGAACTGAGAAACCGAGGCCTGCCAAAAGCCACCTGAATATTTTGAGCCTCGTACTGATTGTGGTTCTGGTAAACAGTCTGACCACAACCTCGCGCGCCAGAACCACCCAGGTAAGCCACTCCTGGGTTCCTGGCCCTCAGAAACTGTGAGCTAATATGCATTTGTTGTTTTCAGTTGCTAAATTTTGCAATAATTTTTCACACAACAATAGAGAGCTAATACCATCTCCATGGTGCTGATCTGATAGAAAAGTGTTATTGTAAAAATTAAAATTGTCCACGTACAGGGTGATTTGAATACAGGAGACCAAACAGGAGACGCTTCACTAGTCACCATCATCAATGATCAGTGCCTCTATCCTGAATTTCATTTACAATTTCTGCTTAGCTATTGGTGATACTGACTAAAAGTAAATCAGAAGAGAATGAAAGCAACTTTGAACATCACTTAAACAAAGTCTTGCATGCATTTTTATTGACTGCCTTAAAAACATCTTTTGGATTTAAATGATCAAAATTATTTTAGTTTTCTATTGAAGTCTATGCTTCTAAGCAAAGACTTTGAGTGTTAAGGGAGTATCTCAGGGAAATCTAAAAGATGTTCTATCAAAATCTTCAGAGTCATTAATTCTTTTGTTTTATTATGCGACAAATTAAGTGTCTTCCATGAGGCAGATACTGTTCTAGGCAAAGGGAGTAAGACAGCAGTAAACAAAGCAAAGCAAAACAAAACAAACAAAACAAAGCAATCTCTACCTTCAAGATGTTTACATTCTGGCAAATCCTACAAAGTATTCAGGACAGATGCGCAACAAACTCTTTAGTCAATGTCAGGACTATTACTCCCATAAAGTCATGCTTCTTCATAGGACAAAATATTTGTTTATATTGTACAGAAATCTGTCTTCCTATGAGTGACATTCCCTAGTTTTAGCTTTTTCCCCTAAATGCCACGCTGTGTATCTGCACCCTTTATCAAATGTCTGCCCTTCAAATAGCTGAAAGGTGGCTCTTAGATTTCCTTGCAGTATCTCACTCACTCCCTCATTTTTTAACCAGGCTACAACGTCAGTCACTTTATATGTTTTTGAAAATCCAAATATCTGAAATTTAAAGAACAGCAATTGCTTTAGGCTAAATGGATTTTTATGTTTGTACATTTTTGCTCTGTGATAAACTCTAAAATATCCTAACATCTCATTATGAAGTTGTTCCCCTCATACATGTTTATATGGCATGAGCTATGCAGACAGTATCTGCTTTTAAATGTTTCATTATTGGAAAATGGAATTTTAATGCATTTTAAAGATGCAGATAAAATGCCCTCTTGTAGCTTTGCTTTGGTGGGCACAAGGTTAAAGTGCAGTCCTCATGATGCTGCCTTGTGAAGAGGCTGTTTGGAAATCTAGTAGAGTGAGAAGGACTCATTCCCTCTGCCATGAAGACATAGAAACAATGAAAAGCTGCCCATCTTTATGCTCTATCAATGGTAATATACTGCACCTTGAAGAAAGAAAAAGATGTTAAGTATATGCAGCAAAAAATGGTGAGCAGTGAGAGATGAACAGGACGGAAAGAAAAAGGATGGCTTGTATTTAAAACATATTTATCATTTTGAATGGGATACCTGTTCTTGATGGCTGCATTCTTTGACAAGGAAGTAAAACCTGAGTATTTGGAAGTCATTGTCAGGGGAAAAAAAGGAGATTGATCACTTTTCTTCAAAATGCAAAGGAGCTCTGAGTGCATCATTTTGGAGCTTTCCATTGTCTGTCAGTGACTCACACTATATCCAACTGTAGCTCTGCATTTTCTCCAAATTTGAGAAGACAGTGCATGACTCATTGACAGACAATAGCAAATTCTTTGCAAGATAGCAGGGGGCATGAGAAACAAACATCTGGGAACTAAGTTGTAAAGAATTAACTTAAGAGTTAAGATCATACTGTCCACCTCCATCTGTACATTTGTTCTCCTGCAACATGTTTATTTGTTCTTCTTTAAATGGAGAAAACACACACACACACACACACACACACACACACGTGTGTGTGTATATATATATATATATAGTGTCACAGTGGAAATAATAGCTTTAGATTGCTAGCACAGCTTTCTCAATGATGTATCGCTGGGTTCACAAATTTTCCTATCATAGGCAAAGTTGAAATACGCTGAACTGTTTTTATTGTTGTTTTTAAGTCATGTACTTATATTACACATCTTTTTAAATTTAGAGATGTGGCAACTGAGTGGCTCAGTTGGTTGAATGTCCAACTTCGGCTCAGGTCATGATCTCACAATTCTTGAGTTTGAGCCCCATATCAGGTTCAGTGCTGTAAGTGTAGGGTCCACTTTGGGATCATCTGTCCCTGTCTCTGCAGCTGCCCCACTTGCTCCCTCTCAAAAATAAACATTTAAATAGATAGATAGATAGATAGATGATAGATAGATAGATGATAGATAGATAGATAGATAGATAGAAAAATTAATTTAGGGATAAAAAAGAGCACTGGCAAAGAACTAAAATATAGTAGACATTTGGCCATACTGAAATACTGCTCTATAAAGAAATCAAATTTTGAATTTTATCTAAATCTTAAGACTTCTATTTTTATGCAATTCTCTATGCTTATATGTTAGTGTTTATCTTAATACATATGATTTTCATTTGATCTCAACTGAAACCAAATATTAATGCAGTCTGTTTTCCCTTTTTATTTCAAACTTATTTTACACATTTCTGAGAGTTCCTTTTTTTCCATATAGCTATCATATATATGTATACATTTATGATATATATATCATATATATGTATATATATCATATATCATATATATCATATATGTGTATATATCATATATCGTATATATCATATATATGTATATATATCATATATCATATATATATATCATATTGATAAAATGCAATTAAAGAACCATAATTAACTAGCTTAATTCTTTTTGGAGGGTGTGAAGATAATCAATATACATAATATTTCTCTATCTCTAAATAAACTATTGGATTTTAGTAATTAAGCTCCTTAACATCTTCAGTCAGACAGGGGTGGAACATAGCCTGGAACTTAATGATTCAAAGCTTCCACTTAATACTTTTAAAAGTGGAAGATGAAGATCAAGCCCCATGTCAGCTTGTGCACTGATTGCAAGGAGCCTGCTTGGGATTCTCTCTCTCCTTCTTTCTCCGCTCTTCCCCTGCTCACGCTGGCTCTCTCTCTCTCAAAATAAATAAATAAACATATTTTGAAAGTAAAGGATAAAGGGGCACCTGGGTGGCTCAGCCGGTTAAGCATCCAACTTCAGCTCAGGTCATGACCTCACAGTTCATGAGCTGGAGCCCGGCATCAAGCTCTGTGCTGACAGCTTAGAGCCTGGAGCCTGCTTCAGAGTCTGTGTTTCCCTCTCTCTCTGCCCCTGCCCAGCCTGCACTCTGTCTCTCTCTCTCTCTCTTAAAAAATAAATAAACATTAAAAAAGTTTTTTAAAAGTAAAAGATGAAGCTAATATATTAAATGTTTCATTTTGAGTTAGAGACACAGATATTTATCTATGTACGTATGTACATATGTATGTATGTATGTATACACACACACTGACACACACACACACATATATGTGCAATATATATATTGCACTCTACAAGTCTTTTATAAAAGTCCCGGTTTTTCTTAAGCAGTGGATAATAAGAATTTTTTATCTAATAATGTGTATTAACACAGTAAAAAAAAATGCCATTCATTTGTAAAGAAGTTGTTCCAACTGTTTTACCATAGCAGTTAGTCAAGAGTGTCTAATGAAAACCTATATTCCATATCACATGATGCTTATCTTTTCCTTCAATGACTTTTCTCCACACACTAGGCAGAAAGCAATTGTTTCCAGTACAGATAACTTTATGAAAATTGTTGATCCTAACGATTTTCTATGGAGAGACCCTTTTGTTGTTGTTGTGGTTCTGAGTGTATGTTTATGTGTGAGTGTGTGTGTGTGTGTGTGTAATCTGATTTTCTGAAATTACTGTGAAAACATAAAATCTTAATGTTTTGCTGGTGTTCTTGGAAGATTCCACATCCAGACTCATGTCAATATAACTAATTCCTCCAAGATCCCTGAAAAACAAACATCTACTTCCTGTACAAACACTGCTATTTTTTTACACTTAAAAAACAGACGTAGCATCAGCTATGTTCTAGGCGTTGTCTTATTGCTATAGTGATCAGGATGAACACTGTGTGTGTTCGTTCCCAGAGAGCTCTTTCTCCTTGGAGAAATAAACCAATAAGCAAATAACTAGATAATAGTATCATATGTATCAAAATGAAATCAAATCGATAGAGGCTAAGGATAGACTCTCTCTTCCTTGGAAAGTCAGAAAAGATTTTATAGGAGAAATAATATTTGAGATGGATTCCAAACAAGTTTTGCCAAGTGGCTGAAAAATAAAGGAGAGAATATAGTCCAAGTACGCACAGGAGAAGTAGTATAAATGTTTACAAGTATGAGTTGCATGGCAATCCAAATAAATCAAGTTTACAGAACTTATATAAGATGCATGGAGTAATTGACAGGGCAAAAGAAGACACCTGAATTCTATTTCTCTCAGGAATGTGATGGGTTGCCATGTATATCAGGGGTTGAATGTTATCCTCTAAGTAAAAGGAAACCACTGAAGATTTCCAAAGGAAAAGACATGCTCATATTTACGTTTCAGAAAAAATTTTTGACAGCAAAGTGAAGGATGAGCATTAGGGTAAGGAAACTTGAGACATGGATTTCAGTGCAAGTGAGAGATAACTAGGGTCTGTCTTCAACCTGGAGTGGAAGTTGGCGGGGGGGGTGGGGGGAGAGTGGGCAATAGAAAGAAACATGAACAAATTCAATCAAAGAAGTAAAGGCAACTATTCAAACATTATATGAAGAATCAAAAACTGCCTCACTATAAATTTAGTTATTAACTGTGCCTTCTGCTCTGGGATTCCTACAAAAAAAAAAAAAAAAAAAAAAAAAAATATATATATATATATAATGATATATATCGTATATATGTACATATACATGATATATATATCATATATATATGATATATATGATATATATATCATGTATATACATGTGATATATATCATATATACATATACATATATGTGTTATATATAACATATATATCATATATGTGTTATATATAACACACATATATATCATATATACATATAACATATATATCATATATACATATACATATATGTGTTATATATAACATGTTATATATAACATATATAACATATATACACACACACGATACATATATCATATATATGATATATATGATATACATGATATCATATATATACATGATATATATATCATATATATACATATACATATATGTGTTATATATAAGATATGTATCTTATATATAAATTTAGATATATATCATATATTATATATAAAATTAAGATATATATGAAATACATTTTAAATCCAAAATTTTTAAGGCCAGATATATTTATTCTCTTTACTTATTTATAATATGTCATCATTTTTCCCTTATCATCTTGATGGCTGTCCTACAGATATGCTCAATTTTTCAAGGCTCTTCTTAAAACCTTACACTCAAATTTTTATTACTTAATTGATTCATGCTTCCTATTTATGTACTTGATATTGTATATTTCAATGTCCCATTGTCCCTGTTTCAAATACACACGCAAGGCTAACATGTCTATTTTCTCTCTTCATCTTCCTCAGATTGTAAGCCAGAGAATTAATATCACAAAAGCGACTATGAGAAGGGTAGTTCTAGCAAATGAAATAGTCCATCTAAATGAAAGTTAACATACATCCTCATATTGGTAAAGTGCAATTAAAGAGCCATAATTAATTAGATTAGTTCTATGAGAGAATATAAAGACAACCAACATGTGTAGTATTTCTCTAATTCTAAATAAATTACTTGGATTTTAATAATATAGCTCCTTAACCTCTCTCTTCAGTTATACAGAGCCAGAAAATAGCTTGGAACTCAATGATTCAATGTTTTCAGTTGATACTTCTAAAAGTAAAAAAAAGAAAAAAATGAAGCTAACATATTAAATGTTTCATTTTAACTTAAAGCAACCCAGTTAAACTGTCACAGAGTAGCATTTTTTTGGCAGATAACTACCTATGTAGCAATTGTATGAATTTTTAAAAATTAATTTTAACTTATTTT